>NC_133159.1:182086817-182717971 GCF_040802235.1 Manis javanica | reverse complement strand
TAGCTGCTGTAGGTGGGGGGCAGCAGGTGTGCAGACCGGTGCCACCTGGGAGGAAGCAGCAGCAGGCTGCGTATCATGGGAGTGGGGGGCCTCAGGGCTGCATTGCCAGCCAGGGGAATGGAGCACCTGAAGCTCCTGAAAGTTCCTAACCTGCTGGGCTGAGTGTGCTGGGATGATTTTGCCCACGTGTCCTTTCTCGTGAGAGGCAAACTCTGTGTAATTCTTGCCCCTTTAATAGCCCTTTCACTGTTAGGAAGTTTTTCAATGTGCCCTCTTTTCTTTTGTCCCAGAGTGGCTGGTTGTGGGCACCTGCTCTCCACAAGCAGCTGGAATCTCAGTCTCTCCAAGTATTCTGCCTGTCTTTGCTTTCCAATCCCACTGATGTCCAGAGCACCATGTAATGTGGGTTCGTGCTCCCAGAGCAGATCTCCAGGGCCGGGTGTTCAGCAGTCCTGGGCTTCTCCCCCGTCCCCGCTCCGTTTCTCTTCCTCCTGCCGGTGAGCTGGGGCGGGGGAGGGGCCTGGGTCCCGCCGGATTGTGCCTTTGCTACTTTACCCTTTTCCATGAGGTCTTCTCATTTCCCCAGATGTAGGCCACCTGTTGCAGTGTTCTTTCTGGTTGCTCTTTCAGAATTAGTTGTATTTGCTGTATTTTCATGTTACATGTGGTTTTTGGAGGAGGTTTCTGCCTCACTTCTCTCACACTGCCATATTTTTCCGCCACCTCCTTTTTTTTTTTTTTTTTTTAGTTTTTAAATAGACTTTATTTTAGTACAGATCTAGGTTTTCAAGAAAGCTGTAAAGATACCAGATTTCTCGAATACCTGACATCCATTTTTCTGTTATTAACATCTGATATGACTATGCTGCATTTGTTAAAATTCATGAGCCAATACTTGATTGTCAACCAAAGTCCACATGTCGTTCACATTTCCTGGGTCTGCATGCAATGCCTTTCTCCTGCTCCAGGATCCAGTCCCAGGGCCCACAGGGTGTCTGGTCCTCCGTCTCCCCAGCTCCTCCTGCTGTGCCATCTCCCAGGCTGACCTCGTCTCGGACGACCGCGGCAGCCTGAGGAGCGCTGGGCAGCGATTCTGCGGCTCGTCCCTCTGCTGGAGCTGCCTGATGTTTCTCCCCTGGTGGGGCTGGGCCTGCAGGTTTGGGAGGGATTGAGCTGCCCCCTACATCCAGCCAGGGTGGGGCCCTCAGCCTGACTCAGCACCGTGATGTGACCTTGGTCACCTGGCTGGGGTGTGCTTGCGGTGTCTCCGCCACGGTTACCCCCTCCTCCCCAGCATCCGGAGCCTCTGGGGCCTCGGCGCCCCCTCTGGGGGCTGTGCCCCTCCTGATGCAGAGCATCTGCACCCAGTGCGTGGGATCCTTCTGCTGGGGGACTTGTCTCATCACCTGTGTCTTCATTCATTTTTATGTCTGCACAGACTCGTGGGTATGTATCGTTCCGCTTTGTGTTTTGACCTGGCTCTCTGGGGCTGCTCAAGGACTCCACGGCAGCCATCCATCTGGAGCTTCGTGTCGTGGATATGGTTCCGTTTTGGTTTTGAGCACTGACTTTGGAGGTCTGTTAGTCAGCCAGGGGCACGTGGCAAAGCACTACAGAACAGACCCTTCTTCCTCACAGCTCTGGGGGGCCCCAAGTCTGAGATCAGGGCGCCAGCAGACCCAGCATGTAAGAGAGCCGGCGGCCCACCTTGTCAGCGGCGTCCTCAAGGGCAGAGCGGTGACGGCGGGCCCCCAGCCTCTCACACAGCACTGACCCTGTCACGGGGTCCGGCTGCTGGGGCCTCCCCGACTCCCCGCACCGCCACGTGGGGGTCGGGGTGCCGACGTAGGAGCCAGAGGGGCATAGACTTTAATCGGCAGGAGAGCCTCTGGGACTATGGAGAGCATCACAAGGCAGCCTGGCGCGGTGGCGACCTTGGTGCCACAGTTCTCCACGGCTCACACGGGCGCTGTGGGTCTGGGACTCTTGTCAGCACCACCTGAAGGAAATGTTCTATTTCTACCACGCTGAGACCTTCTTAATCAGTAACAACATAGATGGAATCCATTGTATTCAACAGAGCATCAAATGCTTTCCTGTGCCTGTTGAGTTAACCACAGGGTCTGTCTTCTTTAGTCTATTAATGGGATGAATTTCATTGATATTGTTTGACATTAAACCAGAGAAACCCAGACCATGAGATTTATTTATCTCTAATAAATTGGGCCCATTACCTAATATTTTTCAGATCTTTTGCACCTACGTAAGATCCTGCCTGAAACAACATCTCCTGCTCTCTCCTTGTCCTTGTCTGGTCAGGAGACACTGCCTGTTGCCTCTTTTCCACGTTCTGGAACATCTGCTCAAGACAGGAATGAACTGGTGCCTGGAATCAGGGAGGGACTCGCTCAAAGCAGCCTGGGCCCCAGGCAGGAATATTTTCCCAGGAATTTATCTACATTGTTTAGGTGTTCAACTTTATTAGTATGTGAGAGTTCCTAATTCTGTTAGCTCTGAAGTCTGTGCTGTGTCATCACTGTCCACCTGGCATGTTGTAGCCACACCACCTTGCTGTGCCCCTTCCTACTTCCTCCATTGATTTATCCTTTTTAATCTGTTTTTTATTCATGTTTTAGATTTGCTCCGAATCGACTTGTATCTCTGGAATCCATGCTTTGTTGGGGCAGAGCTGGGCTTGAATCGCACATTGCAGGAACTGCCCCTCTCGCTGTCACCAAGGTCATTTCTGGATCATGACAGCTGACCCCGCCCACTGCCCCTGCTCCTGCAGGGCTGCCTTCTCTGCCTGTGCCCCGCATGCCTACCCACTTGAGAGTACCCCAAGTCTTGCCTTGACTTGACCCCTAAATCCTCAGTCCTGCCCCCAGTGCCCAGGACACCCTCCCAGAGGCTTCAGTGGGGAACTTGCTCAGAGCTGGGTCACTGGACCCAACGACCTCTGTCAGCTGAGATGGTGGGGTGTCCTCACTGGAGGAGGCTGCCAGGGTTCCCTCTGTCCTCAGAGGCCTGGGCTCCCACTCCACAATGGATGCTCTGTGGGGCCTTTGGGGTGTGTTGTAGGAACCCTAAGCCTGCCTGGGGTGGGAAGACCTGTGAGGCCTCAGGGGAAGTAGTGCTGGAGAGGTTCCTGTAGCCACCAGTGTGCTGGGTGGCACCTGCAGGGCCCTGCTTGCCTGGGGTAGGTGGGGTCCCCCAGTAGGCCCTGGCCTGCTCCCCAGTCATGCAGCACAGCCGGACATACAGAGGCGCACAGGCTCTCGGCCTGAGCAGGAGCGCCGGGCGTCACACAGCCCTCCCAGCCAGCCTGGCTGTGGGCACACAGGGTGGGCCGCTGGCCACCAGAGACTACCCCGAGGCCAGGGACGGGCACGATCCTCCTGGCCTTGCCCTGGGAGGCCAGCAGCCATCAGGGAAGGGACACAGGGGTCACCCTGACCTCCTTGAGGCCAGGCCAGAACCATAGAAGCTCCAGTTGTGAGGGCATCGCCTCTCCTCACAGGCCACTGTCCCTGCACCTGGGCCTGACCCCAGGGCTGCAGGAAGGGGCTCTCTGGGGAGCAGTGTGGGTGGGAGCAGGTCTAGACCGACTAAAGGACTGCCTGCCCCACTCCTGGCAGGAGGTGCCAGAGGTCAGAGGCTGGCAGAGAGCATGGGGCTCGGGGACTGCACTAGGGGCCATTATCCCTGAGGGCAGAGGCGAGGGGGATGAGGCCAGGAGAAAGGCTTCCTGTGGGAGGGCTGGATGGGGCCACTACTGGAGATCCTTCCAGAGTAGGGCTGGGGGCAGAGGCGCTGCCCCCAGACTCCAGAAGCAGCTGTGGGGCCTGCTTCCCGGCCAGGGCAGGCTTTGGGGTCACTTTGGGGCCCTCTTGAGTCCACGGGCCATGGGTGACAGTAGGGCAAGCTCCAGAAGACACCTGCTGTTTTTAGGCTGTCCAAGCCCGCGGATTTGGGTGGGAGACCAGCTCCCCGCGGCTGAGGAGTAAACAGAACCACAGAGGGGCCGAGCTTGAGGTCAAGGGTCAGGGTTGGCCAGCTTCCACACAGGGCCTGCTGGAGGCACAGTGCGGCTGGGGCAGGCTGCCCCAGGCCCCTGTTGGCCCCTCTGCCCCTTGGATCTGTAATTCGCCCCACCTGGCCGCCTCCTGGCCCACTCCGTCCCCTGACCCCGGTAAATGAGCCTGCAGGAGGCAGGCTCCCTGAGTCCTCCATCGGCTGGGCTGGGATGAGCACCAGCGCGGGCTGGGTCTAGGGCAGGGGCTCTCTACCGCAGCCCCACTGACACCTGGGGATCATTCTGTGTGGTGGTCACCATGTGCACTGGAGGGTGTCGTGCAGTACCCCCGACCTCTACCTGTTACCGGCTGGGAATTCCTCCGTTCTCGTCTTTTCAAAAGAAAGAATTCAGTCGAGAGACCCTATAGAGAAATAGGGCCACAAAGCGTTTTTTATTTAGCAAAGCAAAAGGAAAGCGTGCTCCAGAGACAGAGGTCTGCCCGAGGGGGGTAGCCACCCGCCCAGGCTTTACACTGTGTCTCCTGTGGGTTGGTTTGGTCTCCTCCCTCCCATTTGTCATTCTTAGGTCATCCTTCGGATCTGCCCTGGTCCCTCCCCTTCAGCCTCTGCACAATTTTGTGTTGTCATTTTTTCCATGAGCGCCTAAGTGAAACCCATGTTGGGGCCAAAACAACTGTAAATGATACAACACCACCATTATAACGGCCTTGAGGTGATCGCTGACAAGGTCCTCCTCAGGTGCACATGCTCCATTGGGAAGGTCCCCGTGACCTGTAACTTTGCTTATCAGTCTGTGCTGAACTGCGAAAGGGCTGGTCTAAGGGAGACAGGGAGGTCTCTCTGCGGGGACTGGGCAGCCTGCCATCCTCCTTTCTCCCCTCCTGCTCGCCTACCTGACTGCCCACCCTAGTATGCCCATGAGGTGCCAGTAGCCCCGACTGTGACAACCAGACACTGCCAAGTGTCCCCACCCCACACTGCAGTCAGGGCACTCTGGTCTCCAGCAGGTTACCCAGGGGAGCTCCCCAGGATGATGAAAACGTTCTGTGCTGCTCAGAAAGGTGTCCCTGAGCAGCTATGTGGCTCGTGAGCTGCCAAACCAGACTTTTGCTTGTATTTTGTTTTAATGAATCTAAGCAGTTGTGTGGCTGGTGGCTGCCCTTCCAACAGGCACGGCCAGTGCTAGAATCTGGGCCCAGGCTGATGGGGGCAGGTTGGTTGGGGGTGTGAGCTGACCTCCCTTTTCCTCTTGGGGTGGGCTGGGGCTGCCAACCAGTTGTGGGTTGGCTACTCTTCCCAGCCCACAGGTGCCTTTGTCCAGCCGGGGCCCTGGGTGACCCAGCATTCCTGGACTCCCCTCCACCAGCAGCTGGGGCCCAGCTGTGCAGGACCACGCCCGTGTGCACACTCACGTGTGTATGCGCACACACACACTGCCTCCTGCCCCTGGGAGACCCTCAGGTCCCAACGCAGGTCCTCCCGGCTGGCTCCCCTCCGCCGGGCTGAGGTCCCTCTTTCTCCACATCTCTGGGGAAGGTCGTGCAGTTGTGCAAGCTCCCACCTGGACCCGCATGCCCCGCGTCTGGGTGGTGACTGCTGCTCACTGTACAGCGGTTGGCCTGTCCCTCCTCACTCCCTCAGACAGGGACTCAGTTGGTGAATTTTGTTAGTTAAAGGGGGATAATCATTAGTGCTGGGCCCCACCTCCTTAGCTCATGGACACAGGTCAAAGGGCAAGGGGTGGGCAGGGGTCCCAACTCACCCATGGATCTGAGCGGGAGGCAGCTGCCAGGCCTGGGCACCATCAGCTGCTCTGCTGGCAAATGCCACCCTACTGCCTGTGTGACAGTCTGTTTCCCAAGGAAACAGTAATTATATAAACAGTACTATTGATACAGTGACTACTTGGTTCCAGGCCCTGTTACAAACTGTGTGTGTGGTCCCTGTTAACTTCCACACCCCAGGGATTCAGTGCTATTGTTACCCTGTTTCACTGGTGGGAAAGCAGAAAAACAGAGAGGTGAGCCACCTGCCCAAGGCTGCACAGCTGCTGGCAGAGCAGGAATGGATTTTGGGCCCCTGGCCCTTGAGCCCAGCCTCCCAGACCCTGCTTATGAAGGTGGCGGCTTCTGTGCTCCTGTTTGGCCACATCTGCCACATGAGCCCACCGGGACACCACAACAGTGTCCCTCACTGGGGACAGGTAGGCAGAGGGAACTCAGCTGAGACAAAAAACAGGTGGTGGGCAGCCTGTGCAAAGGCCCTGGGGCAGGGGTGCACGCAGGTAACTGCGAGCCATTCCTGTGGGGGCAAGAGGGTGGGAGGACCCCCTAGCCCTAGCCAGGAGTCTTGGACCCAGGGTGAATCTGTGTCTGTTTTTGAGGTAAAATTCGCACAGCATAACTTCCCCATTCTAAACATTTTTAATGTACAGTGGCTTTTTGTGAATGCACGACGTTGTGCAATCATCACCAGAACCATAATCTGGGAATGGCTTTGTCCTAGAAGAGAAGGAGACCCCAGCCCCATCAGCACCTTCCCAGCCCCTCATGTGCTGCCTATGGGTTTGCCGGTCCAGACGCTTCCTATGAACACAGTCACACCGTGTGCAACCCTGGAGTCTGGCTTCTTCCCTTCGTGTGCTGTTCTCAAGGCCCATCCACACTGTGGCACATGCCAGGGCTTCCTTCCCTTTGAGCATTCCACTGTATGGATGCACCACATTTTCTTTATTCTTCTGTTATGGACATTTGGGTTGTTTCTACTTTGGGCTACAATAATATAATTACATATAATACAATAACGTAACAATGCTATGGACGTTTGTGTGCAAGTTTCTGTGTGGACCAACCCTTTCGGTGCCCTTTGGGTGGGACCTGGGAGTGGGGCTGTCGGGTCGCACCATGACTCTACTTCTGCCTTTTTGAAGAGCCACCAAACTCTTTCCCTAAGTGCCTGCACGGCTCGGCATTCCCGCTGGGCTTGAGGCTGCGCGGGGCTCCTGAGGGCGCTATGGCCACTGGCTGGACGGGGGCGAGACTGGTTGCTGGGGATGAGCTCCGACCAGACGAGGGAGTTCTGACTTCTTGCTGCTGGCCGTGTGGAGCCACGGGAGGTGCTGGAGGGCCCCCGAGTCGCCAGGAAGGCAGCAGTCACGTGCGTCTCTCCTGGTAGCACGGAGCTTCTGAAGACCCCACTCTCTACACCTGTGCCCCTAACAAGACCAGGCCTGTGCGAGACATTTATTTCTCTTCTCTCCTGCCCTCCCCACCTTCCGACTTTTGTGGTGCTAGTAATGAGGCCTCTGGGCTTCCAGCTTTTTTGGTGCTGGTTCACTGACAGGATCCTGGCAGCGGCCTATTCTGTATCAAGAAGCATTTAATTCTTCCCCAGTTCTACAGATGATTATTTCCTGTTTTCCATTACATGTCATCTGCGTGCACATGCATCACCCTTGGGCACATGTGTGACCTCAGGTGCGGATGTGTGCATGTGTGTGGTGCCTGTGTAGCACACACACCTGCACACGCATGCATGCAGCTGTGCACCACACCCGCATGGCATGTAGTGCAGACAGACATACATGCACATACACACAAGATCTGTGTGTACCAGTGTGCACACAGGCATTTGTACGGGTACAGGGGCAGAGCTGGCAGGGACCGCTCACCACTGCTCTCCTTTCCCCTTCCCTGCACACTGAGATCTGGGTTCTGTGTTCTGTGGACCGGTGGGCCTCCCTGGGCCCCTTCTGGGCTGGACTCAGGGTGCCTGACTCTCCTTTCTCTGTTGTGGGTGTGCTTGTTCTCTCCGTGGGGGGGTTCACCCTGCCTCCACAGGTGGCCTGGCCTCTCTGGCTGCTGGGCTCCACCTGCGGCCCCTTCGTCGGAGCGTTGGTGCCGGGTCTGGTGGCAGAGGAGCCTGGCTGTCTGAGGCCTCACTGGGGATAATGACAGAGTGGTCACCCTGCCCTCAGGCTGGTGGTGGCACAGAGCTCGCCTCAGCCAGCCCCTTCCCAGCCCCCTCCAACTTCACTGCCTCCACGGGGTCCATGTGTTGTGTGTCAAGAGTTGAGGCACAAACAAGACCCAGGCAGATGACAGGGCACTGTTGTCTGAAGCTCTTGACACCCTGGATGAGAACAGCAAGAATCATGGGCCTTCTGAGCCCCGGGGGACTGCTGCGGGAGGGGCGGGTTTCCAGGAGGGAGGCTCCCAAGCCACCTCCTGCAGAACCCTGAGGACAGAGAGCTGGCTGCTCCAGCCTCTCCACCCACCCTCTTGTGCTTTTTTGCTCCACAGATTTTTTAAATTTGTGGTGAAATATTTATGACATACAGTTTACCGTTTTAGCCACTAAGAATAAAGTTCAGGGGCATTAAGCGCACTCAGCGCACTGCCGCCCACCACCCACCTCTGGGCTTTCATCTCCCCAAACCAGCCTCTGTCCCGTCAAACACCACCCCTCTCAATAACTTTTGCTCGACTTTCTGTCTCTGAATTTGCTGCTCTGGGGTCCTCATGGAATCACAGTCATTTGTCCTTCAGTGATTCGCTCCTTCACTGAGTGAATGTTCTCGAGGTCCGTCCGTGCTGTAGCAGGTGTCAAAACTGCCTTCCCTTGGAAGACTGAAAAATACTCTGTTTGTGAATGGACCCCATTCTGCTTATCTGTTCATCAGTCCATGGATGCTGGGGGTTGTGTCCATCCTCTGGGCCCCCTTTTTGCTAGTCTTTGTTAAAATCATACAGAATATTTGAAATTGCTGCTGCCCTGGAAAAATCTAGAAAACTTAAACAGACAGCCTCTCTGCGCCTGTTCCTGCACCTCTCGGTGATCTTTTCCAGGGAAACACCACAGGTCAGCTGTCCTGTTGTTTGTCCATATGCTGCAGGAGTGGAAGCGAGGACACTTGCCCTCTGGGAGCTCACGTGGGTGCCAGCTGAGGAGGGTGGCTGCTGGGGGCTTCTCTCCAGGGTGTGAGCCTCAGGTGTGAAGCCCCTCCCCAGTGATCTTGGGCTGTCTCAAGCTCTGGCCAAGGGGAAGCCACAGGTCATTACTGTTGTGTAAATACCCTGTACCCCTGCCCCCCTTAACTGGTTCCAGCATGTCATCCTTGGGCTTAGCAGTGACCTGTGACCTGGGGTAGAAAAAGGACTGGCCAACCAGGACCAGCCAGTTACCCTCTTTCAGGAAGCTGAACGGAGGCACAGTAGGCAGGTCTGGGAACTCCAGGGGCAGAAAGTACCAGAAGCCAGAGGAGGAAGGGGAACTGAGCTACGTGGCCAGGGCCTGCGGAGCTGCCATGAGAGACAGTGAGGAGACCCAGGCCACATCCAGTCCCAGGTCTGGTGTCCTTCCGAGGACACTGGCACAGGCAAACCTGCATCTTGTTTCTGGGAACTGAGTATCTGCCCCTAGTCCCCAGAGGGTCTGGCAGGAGCCCATGGTGAGGCTGGGATGGGAGGAGGTGGCCATGTACCCTCAGGGGGCAGGGAAACAAGCCACTGGCCTGAAGCCAGCCCTGGCCCGACCTCAGAGCCCTGCCCACGCCAGTAAATAACTGCACAACCTGTCTCTCAACTGCTGAGCTTGTGGGGAGTAGCTGTAGGTCCAGGCTTTTTCTTGGGGTGATGGAAATAAAAAATTGACTGTGGGATGGTGGTGCACCTTGTTGCCTAAATCCATTGAATTCTACACTAAATGGCTGAATCGTGTAGCACGCATCAGGGACACTGGTGGGTCTGTGGGAGGAGGGGTCTGGCCAGAAAGGCCTCCATTCCCCACCCCCAGCCTTTTGGGTAAGACTTTCCTTCTACTACAGTTTGGATTAAAATAAGATGATCCCAAAAAAAATGTATCTGAAAGGATAGAATACAAATAATGACGATTGGAAAAATATCTGGACTTACTGGAGTTACAAAAGCAATTTGGAAATTGAAGCAAATCTTGAATGTTAATACATTGAGAAATGAAAATAAACTGGAAAATGAAAAAAAAAATGACCCCAGGCACGGGATGGCCCCTAGCCCTGTTGGGGACTCACCTGGGGAGTCTTGGTGTGAGAAGTCTGTGGAGGAAGGAGATGGCACAGGCCGGGAGGGGCAGTGAAGCCCAGCTGGGGGTGAGGCCCAGGGAGGCCTTCCCAGCTGCGAAGGCAGCGTCTGAGCTTCAGGGCTCTGTTTGGGACGGCCTGGCCCAGCAGGTGGGCATTCATCCACATGAGCCATTCCTAAGGCCCGTGTCTGAGTGCCTGCTGTGTGCTGGGGGCAGGGGCCAGGGTTGCTTGAGGTCAGTGTGAGCTAGGACATGAAAGCCACTCCCAACAGCACACGCGGGAGAGCCACCGGCCTTCCCACTGTTTTCCTGGTCCCCACGCCAGGGCTCGGCCCTTCTCGGGGGCATACGGGTGCATGGCAGACCAGGATCAGGACGCAGCCCACGAGCACGAAGGGCTCGGGCTCTGGAGAGCACGCCTGGCCAGCCCTTCTCCAGAGGCCCTCTCCAGAGGTAGGGAAGTAGTGGTCATGGCACAGCTTCTGCAAGCCCTGGCCTTGCACGGGTGGGTCACAATTGGGAAACTGAGGTGTGCACAGGGACTGGCTGTAGACTCCGGAGAAGGCCGCCAGTAGTGTGGCGCTGGGTTAATGGGGCCTCCAACCCAGTTTCCCACACATGCCTTTCTCTGGTGGAGGGACCAGGCACTGTTCATCGGCAAACTGAAAATGAGGTTATTTTTACTAGTTTGGCAAAATCCCCTCCCCCTGCCTCCCTAAGACATAAGACTGAGAAACTAGGCAGACCACTGTGCACAGATAGGGCCATTCCCTGCTGCCCACCCCTCATCGGGGGGCGGGGGGGCTGGTCTTGGTTTACCCTGTGGCCTCTGTTTCTGACTCCAGGCACCGCTGTGGGATGCTCAGTTGTAGCCTCCCCAACCTGACAGCTAACTCTTTCTGGGCGGAGGCTGCCGTACTGAGGCTGAGTGGAGAGGTGGAGAGACTAGCCTGCTCCTCGCAGCGGGAAGACGCTCACCCAGGGCTGCTGTCTGCAGACCACCACGGGGTCGTGAACCATCAGCGGGGGCTGCTGCCTGCCCCACGCCCTTTCACTCCCGTGCACAAGCCGTACTGACGGCCTGCTTGTGGTTCTTCCATTTTAGCTGGAGTGGGCGCCGGGCGGGAGAAGCATGACGGTGTGGGTGCCCCCCTGGAGGACTCCCTTCCCAGCGATAGGAATCAAGTCGGGTTTGTGAAGCCGGCCCTCGGTCTGAGCTGCAACATTGTTTTCTTTTTCAAGGAAGAACATTTTAGGTAAAATGTTGGTTCCGTTTCAGGAGGCCGGGCCTGTCACCCCGTGAATGCTGGAGGCGCACCTTTGCCCTCCAGGTCTGAGAGTGGAGGCGGCGGGAGCAGCCGCGCCGCAGGCCCGGGACACCGCACGGAAGGCCGGGGGGGACCGCCGCAGCACACCTGCGTCTCGGGGCTCGCCGCGCGCCTCCTTCCTCCTGGAGAGTCCCTCCCGAGGGCGCGGGGCCCGGGGTCGGGTTTCGCCGCCCTCCCCGCTGCAAAGGGCCCGTCCCAGGTGTGTCGCGAGGAGCCGCTGGCTTCCGGGACACCTGCGCGGACACATGGAGCCTGCTTGCGGAAGAGGCCGGGCCTGCTAACGGGCACTGGGGGCAAAGACAGGAAAGCGCGGGGGCCAGCCCGGGGGTCGCGAGGGCGCCGGAGCGCTCCCGCTAGGCCCCTCCCCAGGCAGTCAGGCCCCGCCCCGCGGGTTGCTAAGGGAAGTGACGTCACAACGCGATGGCGGCGGCTCCTTTAGGCAGCTGAAGTGGGTATTAGGCCCGGAAGATCCGAGTCCATCCGCGGCTGGGAGAAGGCCAGCGGGGTCGGTAAGGGCCGGAGCAGGGGCGGCGGCGCTCGGTCTGTCCCATCCGCCGCGTATTGAGGCTCTGGGAGCGGCGGGGCGGCCGGAAAGCGATGGTGAAAGCCGGGCCGCGAGGGGGGCGGAGCCGGCAGTCGGACCCGCAGTAGGGCAGCCGCGGCGCCGCCTCCCCGAGCTCAGACCCAGGAAGCGGCCGGGAGGGCAGGAGTCAACTGGGCTCGCCGCCGCCGCCGCCATGGAGCTCAGAGTCGGGAACAGGTACCGGCTGGGTCGGAAGATCGGCAGCGGCTCCTTCGGAGACATCTATCTCGGTGAGGCGCCCCTCCCCCCGGGCCCGCCCCGGGACCCCTGCCGCCCGCGGACCCCGCCTCGGGGACCCGCTCCGGTCCCCGCCCAGGGCTCCCTCTCCGGCCGGCGCCTGGGGGCGGACTCCCCGGGCGGGGTTGGGGCGGCGGGGACTCGCGGCCTCCCCGTGGCCCTGGCGCGCGCCCCCGGGGGCACCTGCCCCAGCGCGCGCCCCTGCCCGCCCGGGAGTGGCCGGGAGTAGCGGCCCGAGAGCCTCGCCGCCCGCCGGCCGGGTGTCAGCGCCTGGGTGTCCCCGAAGGCAGACAAAGACCGTGGGGCGCGGGAGCGATCCCCGCGGCCTGGCACGTGGGGGTGGGGTGGCGGTTCTCACGGGCAGAGCCCAGGGCCTGTCCGAGGCTTCCGCGGCCCCGGGCACCCATTGCGACGATGCAGCTGCGGCTCACCAGCCCCTCTGGGCGGGGACCTGGGCCGCTGGGCCGCAGGACCGAGTGCGGGGACGCCCCGGGTGGGCCGGGGCCTCTGCCTGACCGGGTGGGAATTGAATACACGGTGCGAATCCAAGTTTTGTCCTGGGTACCCTGACGTCAACAAGAGTGAAGTTCAGTTGACCATAGACGAAGTCAGTGCTAAGGTGTTGGCCAAACTAGAGGCGAATCAAGTTGCAAAGCTCTCCTCACGAGCATGCCCTTTTGGGTATTAAAATTCTCAAGGCAGATTGGGAAAAGTGCTTGGGATCAGAACACTCTTGGTTGTTTCAGATTTACAGCGAAAGAGTGGCACATACTCATGGGTGTTGGAAGGCTGAACCTCAGAGGTGGGAATTTAAGATAACTTTTCTGCTTTTCTGAGAGGAGTAGTGCCTAAGCTGTTCCATACCCCTGGATTTGGACCTTCCATCCTGGCACGCGCGTGTGCGCTGAGGGATCGCCACCCAAGTCGGGTGAACACGTTCTGTTGCTCAGCCTTGCTCTGGTGCTTCTGTTTGGCTGACGCACCCATCAGGGAGGGTCAGGAATAGGTTATGTCAGTAATGCTTCTGGTTATGCCTTTCAGATGACCCCAGGTATGTGTGCTCACCACCCCATCCTTCCTTATTGTCACCCGGAGAGGATGCAAGACCTCGGGGACTGACAGCCTTAGCAGGAGTGGACGTGTGTGGGGAGTTCTGACTGCTTTTGGAACCTAGTTACCTGGCAGGGTCACCTTGGCACATGCCATACCATGCCTTTGAACCTATACTTCTGCCGTACTGTGCAGCAGAGTAAAATACACTTTAGAGATGTTTGGATTTTACTGTTTAAATATTTATATCCAGTAGTCAGCTGGCTGCATTCTCAGCAACATTTGGTAAATGCAGGCTGTTTGCCTTATTTATAGAACAATAGATTTTGGCAAAAGTTTTAATATAGGCTCTAGGAGCTGCGCTGAAAAGCCAATCCATTAGCCATCTTACTCAGGCATCAAAAAGTAGGTATTTTGGAACTTCCTGTCCTCTGGTCTGAGAACCCAAGAGACCTTGCCAGACAGCTCTGCTTCCTGAAGCTGGGTGCAGACAGTCACGTGTGGACCGGCTGTAAGCTCTTGTCACTGGGAGTGGGCACTTTGTGTGGGATCCTGTCTGCTTAACGGCTGGGTCTTCAGGCCTCACCTCATGCTGGGCCCTTGAGTAGTTCTCATACCCATCTGGCTGACCACGCAGGGGGACCTCAGGCTACCCCTCTGTGTATGTTCTAAGACTAATGGCTGTGGCTCTCAGGCCCTTGTTGTAAGCACCCCCATGGCCCACCCATCATGGTGCACCTCATTACTTCTGTGAGGTTGGGCATGACCCATCTTTCCATCAGTTCTGTCTGGCTCTTGGCTCATGGGTAGTCCTCTCAGGCTCTGCACTGCTCTGCTGAGGAACTGGGCAGTGACCTTGTTAGCTTGAGAGAGAGACGGCTGGAAAGGCAGGTCTGAGGGGGCTTATGCATGCTACAGTTAGGGCTCAGAGCCCAGGATACAGATCAGTCATCTGTTGTAGTTGTTTCTGCCCATTTGGGTAGCTCATTAGGCGTGGTGGAGGGATTGGGCCTCGTCTTGGGAATCAGTGTGTGCTGCGTGTCCTAGTGTGAGTGCAGCTTAGACCATCCTGTGGCCCTCAATGCCGCTGTTGGGGAGTGCGCTCTCCACGACCCTCCAGGTAGGTCTGGCCTTCAGGGCTTGGATTTCCACCTGTGACCTTCTGTGCTTTCAGACGTTTGAAACTGGGAGGAGAGGAAGGCTGTCTTTGAGTTTTGGAACACCCTGCAGACAAGAAGGCCCGATGTTGGCCTGCACCCCCAACAGCCCGCTGTGCTGATGTCACCCAGCAGTGTGCCCTGTTATTCCAATCCTTCCCAGATTGCCCCTTCAAAGCAGGATAGTATCTTGGGGCTATTTCTCCAATGCCCAGGCTTCAGAAAGGGTATATACTGGTCTTGGGTCACCATGGACCCCAAAACGTGCAGTCTCAGTCCTCTGTCCGTCCTCCCTAGCTCGCTAGATCCCGAAGGCCCTTGGGAAGGGCAGGCTGGGAAGGCCTTACAACAAACACACAGGCAAAACGTCACCTTCGTCTGGTATTGCAGGTGGGTGTCAGGTGGAGCCTCAGCCCTGGGCCCCTCTCAACTGTAGCCCATCGCTGCTGCAGTGGGTGTGTGCTGTGAGGAGTGGAAACCAGAAGTCCTTGCCATTGCTGGCTGTGTGCCTCCCAGACATTTGGTAACTTTTGATAATGGAGCCAGTGTTCTTGATGTGGACTGCCTGTCCCCCCCTCTCCACCCACCCCCCGGCACGACCAGTGGGCAGCATGGTGGTGCCCAGGCTGTGGGGTGCCATGGTCGGCAGGTTTGCTGCTCTATTCGGCCACTGCTCATGGTGCTTGTGAGGTGCCGTGTGCTGGAGGGGCAGCAGGGCTCTGTTCGTGTCCGTTTTTTTTCCCCTCAAGACAGGCAGGCAGCAGGGCCCTTGGACCCCACCCCCCTTGTTCATGATTGGTAGAGCGGAGGCTTTTTTCTTGCTAGTTGTTGGCATTTGTACTTGATCCTGTCTCTCCAGCAGGTTATGTGAGGGTGGCCTCGGCTTTCCCCGTTACCAGATGGACTGTGTGGAGTGGCTTCATGGTGCACAGACGCCCCTGGGTCTAAAGCTTAGGAACCTGGTCATACTTGACTTCCATGGTTTTCCCCTCAACTGACTGATTTCTCTTCAGCAGCATCTAGCAGGGCGCCTGGCGTGCAGCAGGGACATGCCGGCTGGCTGGGTGGCTGGGAGAGGACTGCATCTGCCTGTGCTTGAGGGCAGGAGTCGGGCGTTTCCGAAGTGAAGTCACGATCCTGGTCAACCGCTTTGTCAACAGTTGCCTTGCGAGAGTGACCCTTGCCCTGCTGATAATAGACCTCAGTGTCTCATCCCAGGACACGGTCAGGTTTGGGGTTGGTTCACTTAGTTCACCATCTGCCTTCATCTGCCCAACTGGAGGGACGTAGTTTTGTTTTCCTAGGACCAGTGTTACACCTTATGTCTACACAGACTAATCTCTGCCTAGAGAGGAGAGCTCTTGTCTGGCTGGACTGTTGAGCAGTTGTCTGGGAGGTAAAACCCCTCACTGTGAGCAGGTAATACAAGTAAACATTTACATGCCACTTGGTTTTGACTTGTTCGGAATCTGGAATCAGCTCAATAGTATCTTTTAAACCCTCATTTCCCATCTAGAAGTCCTTGTGAAAGTTGCCTGTGCCACAGGACCAGGTTTTGTAATTTTCAGTTAGTCACAAACCAATGTTTGTAAATAAGATGAACACAAAGTAATGTCATGTTGCACTCAGAGATCCTCAGATGCTTCCCTGCTGTCTTCCTGCTTGTCCCCTTGTGGACTGGTGGCGGCTTGAGGGCTAGAGTTGGAGCAGCACCACCAGCTGTGCACGGAGGCTACTGTTGGCCATTGGGGTGACAGGACCGCAGAGCTGCAGACTGGCGGGCCTGTTTGTTCAGTGGCCTCTGGTGCTTCCGCCTCCCAGAATGCGCAGAACTGGAAGCCATGCCGTTGGGTGCTTCTGCCCAGGGGGCGCGGACCTGGCAGAGGGGAGGCAGCCCGCCTGGGGTGTGTGCTCTCGCGTTTGCAGAGAGCCTGTGCTCAGCCTGTCTGAGTCATGAGACTCAGGGTGGCCTCACATCTGTCTGTGATCCTGCAGAAGGCTAGTGCCATGGTGGCAGGAGGGGTTCATATTGTGTCCCAGTTGCCTGTGGTCATGTATCCCCAAGACTGTCAGTGTTGCGGGGGTGACTGTTGGGTGTTTGCTATATCAGTATCCATCAAGTGGAGCTGGAGATGTCCTCTGCCTTCTGGCGGGTGCTGGTCTGGAAGGTAGCTTGGGAGGGCCCATGCAGTCTTGACATTGAGAACCTGCCTCCTGGCAAGGGTGATAGTGCGGGTATAGTGTGAAGAATAAGTGTGCTCCGCACCGCTCATGCTTCATTCAGCCTACAGGGATGGCTGGTGTAGCCAGTACGATGAGTCATCGTTCCTCCTGGGCTGTGAGTTCGATTCAGAGTTCCAGGTCCTCACAGGACCTCTGAGTTCATTTTTCATTTGCACAGTACATTTTCAGATGAAGTCATGTCTCTTGTGATTGGATAGATTGTCCCAACTGCAGGCAGGAAGAACAAAGTGGGTTACCTGCCTGTCTTTTGAGTGCCCAAGAGCCTCTGTGAAATGGTAAATGAAGTTCTTAATCTGGAGTGGCTGCTTGCAGTGGTTAGACGGTGGTCATTCCCATGGAGATCCAGCATTGGTGATCAGTTTTGGACCCAGGCCTAGACGTGGCCATGTGCCGTGTGGTCATCTGAGCATTCTGGAGGAGACTGTCTCTCTCTGGTGCTTGGGCACTTCCTGGGTGTGCGGGGGTCAGCAGCAGCCGTCCTCGCGTCGGTCATCATTCTCCCTGCTGCTCGTGCTCCGCCTTTCGGAGTCTCGAAGCACTCTGTGCGCTCACTCATCCTCTCCACGGCTCCTCATGGGACAGACCGTAGGTCTCCCCCTTCAGTGCAGATGGTGAAGGACACTGGGTCCACTTGCTTTGCCCAACAGTGTTGTCTCCCTGGGTTAGAAGTGACTGCGCTCTGTCTGGGCTGCTGGAGCCAGAGTTAATTTCTTCACGAATAACCATACTACTGGGAAGGGTTGAAATGAGATTTACACAGGGGTCTCCCCTTATCCACACGTCCTAGGACCCCCAATAGGTGCCTGAAAACACAGAAAGTATCGAGCCCTACTTAGAGTCTCCTTTTCCTGGACAGCACATACCTGTGATTAACTTATAAATTAGGTGCACTAAGACCAGGAAGACAGTAAGACAGTAGCACAATTATACAAACAATACACTTTAGTAAAAGTTTTGGGAATGGGGTTTCTGCCTCAAAATATGTTACTGTGCCGTGCTCGCTCTTCCTGCTGTGATGATGCAAGATGACAAGATGCCTACGTGGGGAGATCCAATAACGAATGACGAAGTGAGCTGAATATGTGCACTGCCTTTGGCTGCTGTTCTGATGGCTGGTCAGGAGGATCACCTGCTTCCTGACACGGATGGGGGCGCCTCTCATTCCTTGGAAGGACACTGGGGCAGTGAGGGGAGAGCAAGGTGTGTGCTGTGTGAGACTTTTCCCTTCTCTCCAGGGAAAGCTCTCTGAGGAAGGGCTTACAGGCGTAGCTTTGGGTGGGCTAGAACCCAGGAGTACTTGCGTGTGACTCCTGGAGGGGTGGTGGTTGTCTTATCCGTAGTTCCTTATTGGAGGAAGGAAGAGAGAATGCATTTTTAGGTAAAACCTCCAAGTTGGCCTTTAAACTCATGGTCTGGTCATAGAGAGGGATCAGCAGATGTATTGCCAGTTTTAGTACAAAGCTAACAAAAGGTGTGTGACCAGCGCACATTGCATTGTGCAGCGAGGGCTTTGCAAGCAGTCTGCTCTGCTGATCCAGTGTCAGTAAGAAGCGTGTAGTGTGACCTGCTCCTCAGGAATGGAGAGGTTTGCTGAGAGTCTCCCTGGGCATCCCTTGGCCGGGCCTGCAGTGGGTTAGTGGTGACTCAAGGGAATTGAGCCCACTTGAGAAGCACCCTGACTGTTCAGAGATGTGTGCAGCTCAGTACCTGGGCTGGATGGACAGAGGCTGTGCAGGCCCCTCTGGAGAAGGGCTTGCACACATCCACACAGGCATATCAAGGCAGCATGGAGAAATGGGGACCACACAGAGTGCGTCACAGGAACACGGAGTTGCCCTGGGACGCCCCCAGTCTCGCCTTAGGCGGTGAGTGCAGGGGGTGATGAACAGGGTGGGTGGGAAGGTTCAGACCAGAACAGTTGGAGTCCCACAGAGGGCACTGCATTGTCCTGCCTCTGGGCCCCCGGTGACCTGATTGGAGTGGGGACATAGGAAGGTGGGCGAGAAAATGCCATATGAGACTTCTGGATCAAAATACTGTTTTGCAAAGTGAAAGTCAGGGTAATTTTCCACAGGGGTTTGTTGACCCCTGACACTATCTTGTAACAGGAAGTAGATCACATCCCTCATTTGGTCCTTCTTGGAAGATCCAGACATGCTTGTCCTCCTAGCGTGCTGTGGCATTGGGCACGTAACTAACGTCTGTGGTCTTTTCTCTTTGCCAAGGTACGGACATTGCTGCAGGGGAAGAAGTTGCCATCAAGCTCGAATGTGTCAAAACCAAACACCCTCAGCTCCACATTGAGAGCAAAATCTACAAAATGATGCAGGGAGGAGGTACGCCCTTTACCTATTCTAGAAGAAAACCAGGGTTTGTGTTTGATGAGGGGGGTACATCATGAGTCAATCTCTGGCTTGTACTGAGGGAGGGAGGAAAGTGCCCACGCCCTTGACCCAGTGGTGTGGCTCCCTTCAGATACTGAGAGGCCTGCGGAGGGCGCACTCAACAAAAGACACAGTTTAATGCGTTTTGCTCAAATCCTTTCCTTAACTTCATACTGCGCCAGTGTGCTTGAACTCAGGGGCTGTGAGAATTTTGATTTTTCAGGCTGAGATCACCGTGTGTGCCTCCTTGGTCACTCACTTCGCTCACAGTTTTGGGGAATGCCCTTCAGTCTTTGCCGAGTGGACGAGGGCGTTAACTCAGCCACCTCTGCGCCCCATGCAGCTCACAGTCTGTCCCAGCGCCTCCCCTCGGGCCTCAGGGTGCCTGACGTCAGAGAGCTCCCTCCTGATCTCAGTCTGACTTGTAGAATTCCCCGGACCTTGAAATAGTTTGGCCAGTGGAGCAGGAGTGCATTTGACTGGAGTCTGTCTCAGAGTCCTGAAGACACTGGCATCGCGAAGGACACAGCATGTGGCTCCCCTGGGAGCTCAGGAAGCTGCAGGCACTGCCTGGCCGTTTTGAGCTCTCGCTGGGGTTCAGGGCTTTGTGGCTGAAGAACAGCTGCACAGCTCCTGCTTTGAAACCCCTTCGAGCCAGAAGCCCGCCTGGTGCTTTTGTGGTTGGGAAGCCTGTGCTTTGCTGGGAGTTTCTTCACAGTGGTGGCCCTGTGGGCAGGTGTGTGTGTGTCTTGGGGGCTACTGATTTGACATCTTCCTTTCACAGAGGTAATTTAATCTGTGCTGCTACTACAAACCAACGTTTCTGGGTTTGTGCAGCACAAAGTGCCTCTTTAGCAACAGTACATCTCAAAGCAACACAGTTGTGTGGGACATATTGCAAGGGGGTGTCCAGTACATCCAGCCTGGGTTTCTCAGGACCAAAGGAGGCTGTCAACTCCTGGCTCGCACACAGGGGTGAAACATCTCCTGGCCCCTTCTGTCTCTAGGGCGGGGCAGCACAGGACCTGCCAGGGTGCTTGCTCTCTGGTAGTCCTCAGGCATCAGGGACAGTCTACACAGTTTCTGAGGTGGTGAGAGTAGAGTGGCTTCATGGTAAGGAGGAGCCTGGTGCTGGGAGTGCCCAAGGGCACATGCCCATGGTCAGAGCTGGTGAAGCAGACTGAGAGGGAACAGAAAAGAGGGTATTTGCTTTAAAAGAGGGTTTATCAACCTCAGTGCTGTGTCCTTTGCTGAGGGGGCGTCCTTTGCACATAACCCCGCATGCTGGCAGTACCCCTTGCCAAGTTGGGATGATAGGAACTGTCCAGATGTTGCTGAGTGCCTCGGGGTGTAACACTGCACCTGTGTGGGACCTGTTCTGGGATGGAAAGGGTCGTTTTCTTCCCCATCTTCCCACACTCCTGCAGGAGCCTGGAAACCCACCAGGACCTTCCCCCATCTGGCCAACCCCACACACACATCAGGTTTTACTTGTGTTCCGGATGCGCACTTGGGGGATACTATCAAGATGTAAAGTTCTGTATTTTAGAAAACAGGCAATGGCCAGGAAAGCAGAGTGCCTAATTCTGCTAGTGTTCTGTGATCTTGTCGCGATTACTGAGACAAGGATGAGACCAGCAGAGAGAATGTAGGGATCCACTTTGCCCAGAATCACCTAGCTTTGCCATTGACCAGCTTTCTGAATGCAGACTGCTTTGTCACTGTGAAGGGACAGAAGGCATCTCTGGTTGTCTTTTTATGCTCAGTTCTGGGTTTAACTTGCAGGTGGTTGATACCCACAGCATCATGTCATAGGAGAAAGCTTGAAGCCAGTGGGCTGCACTGGACATGCTAGCTCATCTAGGACGCTGCGCAGGCGCTGTGGCATTCAGGATCCTCCCCTGCCTGGCTACAGAGCTGCTGCACTCAGTCGCGCCGCCAAGGGGAGGGTCCGCGTCTAAGAAGCGCGCTAGTATCAGGTATTGGAGAGATTGCTTCTCACTCGCCCTGGCACGTTTGCTGCCACGACGGTCCTGTGTGGTGGATGTCATCAGCCTTGTCACAAATAAGGGAACTGAGGCACAGGCAACTGTGGGACTTCCCTGAGGACACAGGTTTGGACTTGAGCCATTGTAGCTCCCAGGCCTTTGCTGCACAGAGCTGTTTGCTCCCAGGAAGAGGCAGCAGTTGGGAATGTGCCCCAAACCTGATTGAGACAATAGATTAAAAACCTGAAATAGATAAAAACTTAGATTTGTTAGGTTGGGGGAAGGACTTGGGCATACAATGAGGTATTGTGAATGGAGTGGACTGCCCCCTCCAAACCTGATCCCCTCAAGCGATTTTGGACCCTCCCCTGCCTGGGTGAGTCCCTCAGGAGAGAACCGTGTCTTCGTTCACAGCTACTCTGGCCAAGGCCCTTGGCAGGTGTGGGGGTGGGAGGGAAGAGTGGTCTCTGTGTATGAGGTCCGGGCCAGGGGAGGGGGTGCACGTGACTTTGGGGCCACCAGCACCGTAGAAACAAGCAGCTTTGCTGCTGTTGCTCCTCTTTCCTCGTTTGCCGGATCAGTTCCCGTGGTTTATTTCAGGCCGTCACAGTCTTTTCATTGGGAAATGTCTGTGGTTGGTACCGAAGAACATTCCTCATAGGCATCAAGGATAGTGAGCAACTCTGTGTCCCCACCCACTGGAGAGCAGGTGCCTGCCTGCCCTTGCCTGGTTGTCAAGTTTCTGCTTGTTTGTTAGCCTGCAAAAAGTTAGTTTTTAAAAATCTAAGGACATTTTCTGGAAACATTTGGCAGTTTTATTCACAGTTGTTTTAAGGTTGCATTGCTGAAAATGTCATGAAAATCTGTATTTAAATTAATGCTGAGTCCCCACATTTGTATTGAAACTTGTTATAAATCAAAATGGAGAGCATTTACTGGCCTGGCCTCTAGTTTCACCCCCAAGCATATGCTTTGTTATCTTGGACTCTGAGCGAGAAAGTATCAAGTGTTGAGAACTACACATATTATCAGTTCAAGGGACCCATCCTCAGCACCTGGGCGCGGGCAGCACGCTGGTGGGGTGCTGACCCCTCCGGCCTCGCTCGTTCCTGCACAGGCCCAGTAGTGGCCGTCTGCAGCACCGGTGTGTTTTCAGGTTCCCAGGCTTTCTGGTTCCAGATGGCTGATGTCACAGGATCCCACGGTCTTTGGACAGGAGTGGGAGCGTTCCTGTGAAAGACTCATCACTGCCTGGGCCTCCCCACTTAGTTTGCAACATTGCTTAGGGTGAGGCCAGCTGCACAGGAATCCCAGCATCCTCTCCTGGCCAGAACACTCCACTTTGGCTGCACTTTACCCTCTGTCTAGCACCATCAATGATGAGACACGTTTGTATTGAGCCCTGACAAGAAAGGTGCCGCAGTGCCACACGTCTTCACTTGTAAGCTTTGGGACGGCTGTAGTCCAGCCTTACTGTGTGTGGGCAGCTTTCCTTTTTGACCCAGTGTGTCGTGAGAGCATCGTGTTGACACAGCTGTAGTTGGTGGCTACACGAGGGCTCTTCTGGCCATTGTTGAGGAGCCATGGCCTGCAGCTGGCATTTTGCTATTAGGGACGTTGCTTCAGTGATACCTTTGTCCGTTCTTCTGGTGCGTAACCTAAGAGCAGGAGTGTGCTTCATGGGACAGGCACATGCTTCACCCACAGGATGATGCCACAGGAATGTAAGGACATGCTCTAGGTAGTCACACAGCTTGGTCTTCCTGCCTGCATGCCACTGGGGCTCTGTCACATCCATATTGTCTTTGGCCTTTCACTGTTGTCTCCTTCCTGTTATGCATGGAACATCCTGGGTGGCACAGAAGACTAGGGGGAACTTAAAGAATAAGGATGGGAAAGGAAGATATAGAACCTGTTATTTGCACATGATTCAGTGTCCTGAATGGGAAACCCAGGAAACAGATGAGAGTTCAGCCGAGAGCCAACAGAAAATCAGGGTGCGGACCGGCTCCTTTAATCACACCACCAACGGTTGCAAAATGTAATTCTTTATTCACCCCCTTTTGGCACCAGTAAGTATTTATTCATTACATTTTCCCAGTGAGAGGAGGGGAAGGGAGAGCGGTCATCGTGGCACAGCACTGTAGCGAGTGGGGAAGATGTGCCGCACGCATGCCGTCAGCCACTGCATCACCCGCCCCCCCGGAGGTGGGGCCCTGAAGCCGGGGGCTGGACAGGACAGGCACGTGTACCCCTCCACTCAGAGTCTTGGCTCCAGCAGTGAATGTGGAGTCACAGTCATCTGCCTCCTCCTAAGTGATCTTGTGACCACTTTGACATGAGATTCTTGTGCCCCCTATGAAAGTTCCTGAGTGATTTGAAGGTGCAGTCATCTCACCTTTCTTGGTCTACCAAGCCCATTTTCTTCCTGGAGGGTCTCCATTGTACGTAGCCTAGGATGAGAGATTAAAGTACGTTTGATCCAGATAACAGTAGTGGTTTGGCATGAGTCACTAAGGAAACAGTCACTCGTGTAGGAAACAGATGGAGTGTTACTAACTTCCTCAGGACTTAGGCATGAGTCATTTAAGAGTTGTGGAGATGCTCCACAAGTCAAATAGTAGGTGTGGGCTTCTTTGGATGGGCAGATAAGAGGACAGAGTAGGTTTTTTTGGGTGGGCAGATAAGGGGAGTCATTTTGCCTACAGAAGATCTGGTCTGAAATAGGGACAGGGGAGGGACAAAAAAGAAAGGATAGCTTAAGGTAAGGATAAGCCCCCAGCCAGTGTCTCATATCCTTTGCCTGGTGTAGAAACTTCGGTCAGAGATATTCTGACTGTTATTCTCAATACAAAAAGTTTATAAACAATAAAACTCCAGAAGAATATGGAGACATACCAACACATTATATTCGCACAAACCAGGCCACCTAGTGATCCCCTAATCAGTGGCTGGTGAAATCTACAGAGCCCCAGTAGACAGCAACCAGAGGGGCAGCCGCGGGGGTGAAGTAAGACACATTGCCCAGCGTATTCCTTAGTATTAGCCTCACTCACTGTTGCACCATGAACCGTGGCAGGAAACGGAAGCCTTTTCTGCTTTAGCTACCAAGTGCTCGCTGCTGCAGGGCCAGATGGTGGCGCCAGGCACCCCAGGGTGGTCTCTGGAAGCTGAGGTGGGCAAGCCCAGCGTTGTTAAAGGTGAAGGATTTTGGCATCCCTGGGCAACTCAGGATGGGTTGTGCTGATAGGTTTCACCCAATCCGGGGAACGGTCTGCGAAGTGAAGTGAGTCTGCCCTAGGATTGGAGGTCTGGACTGGGACTTCTTCATCACGTGTATAGACAACCCTCACCTAGCCACAGCTTCCTCTGGGCCCTGCCTCACCTTCCCTGTTCAGACCAATTTCCAGTCTTTCAGGAGAAGGTGATAGGACAGTTAAAACCTAGTCTCCCTGAGCTGTTGGGGGTGGAGGAGTTTCAAGAGGACACTGGCAGGTGGGCCAGCTCTGGCAAAAATAGGGTGCTCATGATACCGTACATAAAAAACCCTAAAGACTCCACTCCAAAACTACTAGAACTGATATTGGAATACAGCAAAGTTGCAGGATGCAAAATTAACACACATATCTGTGGCTTTCCTATGCACTAACAATGAACTAATAGAAAGAGAAATCATGAAAACAATTCCATTCACAATTGCATCAAAAAGAATAAAATACTTAGGAATAAACCTAACCAAGGAAGTGAAAGACTTATACCCTGAAAACTATATGACACTCTTAAATTAAAGAGGACACTAACAAACGGAAACTCATCCCATCGTCAAAATGGCCATCCTGCCCAAAGCAATATACAGATATGATGCAATCCCTGTCAAATTACCAACAACATTCTTCAGCGAACTGGAACAAATAGTTTAAAAATTCATATGGAAACACCAAAGACCCCGAATAGCTAAAGCAATCCTGAGAAGGAAGAATAAAGTAGGGGGGATCTCGCTCCCCAACTTCAAGCTCTACTACAAAGCCACAGTAATCAAGACAATTTGGTACTGGCACAAGAACAGACCCACAGACCAGTGGAACAAAATAGAGACTCCAGACATTAACCCAAACATAATTGGTCAATTAATATTCGATAAAGGAGCCATGGACATACAATGGGGAAAGGACAGTCTCTTCAACAGATAGTGCTAGCAAAACTGGACAGCTACATGTAAGAGAATGAAACTGGACCACTGACTAACCTCATACACAAAAGTAAATTCAAAATGGATCAAAGACCTGAATGTAAGTCATGAAACCATAAAACTCTTAGAAAAAAACATAGGCAAAAATCTCTTGGACATAAACATGAGTGACTTCTTCATGAACATATCTCCCCAGGCAAGGGAAACAAAAGCAAAAATGAACAAGTAGGACTATATCAAGCTAAAAAGCTTCTTTGCAGCAAAGGATACCATCAGTAGAACAAAAAGGTACCCTACAGTATGGGAGAACATATTCATAAATGACATCCGATAAAGGGTTGACATCCAAAATGCATAAAGAACTCAAACAAAAAGCAAATAATCCAATTAAAAAATGGACAGAGGAGCTGAACAAATAGTTCTCCAAAGAAGAAATAAATTCAGATGGTCAACAGATACATGAAAAGATGCTCCACATTGCTGGTCATCAGAGAAATGCAAATTAAAACCACAGTGAGATACCACCTCACACCAGTAAGGATGGTTACCATCCAAAAGACAAATAACAACAAATGTTGGCGAGGATGTGGAGAAAGGGGAACCCTCCTACACTGCTGGTGGGGATGTAAACTAGTTCAACCATTGTGGAAAGCAGTATGGAGGTTCCTCAAAAAGCTCAAAATAGACATACCATTTGACCCAGGAATTCCACTTCTAGGAATTTACCCTAAGAATGCAGCAGCCCAGTTTGAAAAAGACAGATGCACCCCTATGTTTATCGCAGCACTATTTACAATAGCCAAGAAATAGAAGCAACCTAAGTGTCCATCAGTAGATGAATAGATAAAGGAGATGTGGTACATATGCACAATGGAATATTATTCAGCCATAAGAAGAAAACAAATCCTACCATTTGCAACAACATGGATGGAGCTGGAGGGTATTATGCTCAGTGAAATAAGCCAGGCGGAGAAAGACAAATACCAAATGATTTCACTCATAGGTGGAGCATAAGAACAAAGAAAAACTGGAGGAACAAAACAGCAGTGGAATCACAGAACCCAAGAATGGACTAACAGTTACCAAAGGGAAAGGGACTGGGGAGGATGGGAGGGAGGGAGGGATAAGGGTGGGGAAAAAGAAAGGGGGCATTACGATTAGCATGTATAGTGTGGTGGGGGGCACGGGGAGGGCTGCGCAACACAGAGAAGACAGGTGGTGATTTTACAGCCTCTTACTACGCTGATGGACAGTGACTGTAATGGGGTGTGTAGGGGGGACTTGGTGAAGGGGGGAGCCTAGTAAACATAATGTTCTTCATGTAACTGTAGATTAATAACAAAATAAAAATAAAAAAATTGGGTGCTCAATAGGCTGTGCACTCCAGATAGTTCTCTGTGATAAAACAGCAGAGCATATTCCTGCTGTGTGGTCCTGCAGCTGCTGACGACTCACCCTGAGATGGTGACCAGAGACAGTGCAGAAATGTGGGCCCCACACTAAAATACACAGAGATACAAAGCCAGAATGTTTGTATCAAGAGAAAAAGTGCACAAGATAATGTCATTGGCACACAGCTAGTGTGGTTGACACTCTGAGGAAATGGGCCCTTGAGGGGCAGTTACCCAGGAAAGCTGTAAATAAAAAGGGGCAGGGGCTGGCCCAAGTGGAAGTGAGCGTGGCCAGAGGTCTGTGCCCCCTAGGGAGGCACCCCTTTTGGCTCTCATCTCAGCCCATGGCCTGGGGCAGCTTCTAGCACCCTGCCCCTCAGGTGCATCACGAGGAGACTGGTGATGGGCACCCTGCCTTCAGCTGAGCACGCCGTCCCTCGGCGCGGCAGAAAGCCTTCCCAGCAGGGGCATGCCGTCGCTTCTGTCCTTCACCTGCGTGGGACGTGGGGTGGTTCCAGGTTTCAGGCATTGCAGACAGAGCTGCCGTGAGCTTTTGTGTAGACTTCCGTCGTTTCCTTTTCCGTTGGGTAAGCATCTAGGAGGGGAACGGCTGAATCAGAAGTACATGGGTGTCCCACCTTTTCAGGTTCGGCACACTCTGCCAAACTGCCCTCTAAAGTGGTGCTGTTCCGCATGCCTGCCAGCAGGATGGGGGCTTTGACGGTTCGTGTCTTTCAAATAATTGGTCTGTTCATCTAAGTTACTGCATTTATTGGCATAAAGCTGTTTATATTTCACTACTAGTCTTTTAACATTTGTAGACTTTAAGATGGCACCTCTCAGTCCTGATAACTGGTAATTTGTACCTTCCCTATTTTTTCCCAGATAGTCGTTAGAGGTTTATCAAAAATCTCATAGAACCAACTTTGGATTTAGTAGTTTTTTCTCTTTCCTGTTTCACTAATTTCTGCTGTGATCTTTTATTTCATTTTTGCTGCTTGCTTTGGGTTTGATTTCCTTTTTCCTTAGTGTGGAAGTGATCACTGATTTCCTCTCTGAATGCAGGCACTAAGCTGCTGTAGGTCTCCCCCCTGCACCACTTGCTGTAGCAGCATTTCAGAAGCTCTGGTGTGTTGTGCTTTCATTTTCATTTAGTTCAAAATGCCTTCTAATTCCCTTTTTGATTTCTTCCTTGACCCATGCATTATTTTTAAGTGTATTATTTAGCTTCCAAATATTTGGGAAGCTCTGTTATTTATTTCTAATTGAATTCTGTTGTCTTAGAACATACTTCATGTAATTCGAGTCCTTTTAGCTTTGGACCCTTTTTGTGTACAGCATGTGGTCTCTCTTGGTCATTGGTCCCATGCGTCCTTGAGAAGGGTCATGGAAGGGGGTCGCTGGAGCCTCCCATCCAGTTGGATTTAGGGTTCTTTCCTTGTGGTTTTGCTTCCTGTGTTTTGAAGCTCTGTTAGCTGGGTTAACACTTAGAATGATTATGTTTTTGTGATAAGTTGATGCCTTT
The DNA here is from genome assembly GCF_040802235.1 of Manis javanica. Taxonomy (NCBI): domain Eukaryota; kingdom Metazoa; phylum Chordata; class Mammalia; order Pholidota; family Manidae; genus Manis; species Manis javanica. The sequence continues at coordinate 182,689,800 of NC_133159.1, read as the reverse complement.
ATCACTATGAAATGATGGGCATATCCCTGGAAATACCCTTCTCCATGACCTGCCCCTGATGCTGACACAGCACACCCGGGCTCGTCGGTGTCAGTGTTACACCCTGTCTTTCTTCTTTTAACCCATTTGCATCCAAAGGATGTTTATCGTGGGCGCCGTGGATACTTGCTCTTCTCTTTTCTGGCTGATCTGAGAACGAGGCTTACTTTAGATGCCTTATGTTTAGTGTAATAAATGACAGGATTGGGTTTGAGTCCATCTGAAGTTTGTCTCATCTGTTTTTTTGTTTCACTTTCCCTCCTTTTGGATTAATCAGACATTTTCTTAATGATTTTTCTTATGGCTGGCTCCATTGTTGGCTTATTAGCTGTCTGTCTTTCATTGTTTAGGGGTGGAGTTAGGGTCTGTCACACACCTTCAATCCGTGGCAGGCTGTCCTCAGCGCTGTGCAGGCCCTGTGACCACTTCCAGTCCCCCACCCGGCCTGTGGTCACTTGTTACAAACCCTACGTTGCACTGTATTTTTGTTTAAGCAGTCGTATCTTTTACAGAGATTGAAATGATTTTTAAAATCATCATGTACTTCCGTGGCATTTCTGGTGCTTTTCATCCTGGGAGGGTCCCGTCTTCAGAGTCGGCATCTGCCTGTAACATACGTGCCGGTGCGGGTCTGCCAGCCGATCTTCAGCTCTTTTATATTGAAGACGTCTTCATGTTGTCTTCACCAAGGCTTTCTTGGCAGTCCGTGCTTTTGTCGATTGCCAGTTGTGTTCTTGGTACTGGCAGGATGTCCTGCCGCTGTTCCATGCCTTGTTCTGATGAGGAGTCTGCAGGCTCTGCCCTGTCTCTGCGCCTCCCTGTGTGAAGCGTCCTTCTCCTGGGGCTGCGTTCAGGGTGCCCTCCTCATCAGTAGTTGTGAGCGACTTGATTGGCAGGTTCGTTAACGTGTTTCCTGTTCTTGGGCTTGGGCTTCCTCAAGCTTCTCGGGACTGCAGGGATACTGGTTTTATCCGGCTGTTCCAGTATCATTCCTGTCCTCTCCACCCTCCCTTTCCCCGGGCCTCCCATCAGGAGGCTCTGTCTGCTGGCTTGCCCTCCGGATCACCGAAGCTCTTGTTGGCTTGTCCACTAGTTTCTGTTGCTGTGCCTCTGAGTTCATGAGTCTTTTCTTAAGTATTTTTGATCCCATTCAGTGTAATTTTCATCTCAAGCACTTTAGTTCTCATCCCCAAAAGTTGAGTCTTTGTCTCCCATACATGGCTTGACTTCTTTGACACACAGCAAGTTGAAACATTTTTGACATGGAATATAGTTCACAGTAACTTCTGTCGCCCTTCCGTGGAGTCCAGCACCAGAGGCAGCTCCAGGTTACTGTTTCTCACCGCAGATCATGTTTTCTGCTGCTTTGCATGACGGGCGATCTCTGGGCGCCCGACACCGCCTCCCACCCTCTGCGTGCTGGCTGCTTTGTTACCCCTCAGACTTTTCCTCAGCTCAGGTTTGGGGCGAAGTTAAGTCACTCTGCTCTGTTGTCACCTTCGGCCCCCACTGTCCAGGCAGGCCGGGCTGATGCTGTCCCTGCCTTTCAGGCACCAGTGTCATCCACCTTCTGTGTTCAGTGTCTAATAGACTTTCCTGTATTCTGTGATTGCTCTTCTTGGTTATTGCGGATGTGAGGGTGAATTGGGCCCTATTACTCCATCATTGCCAGAAGTAGAAGTATAACTTAAACTTTTAAAAGAAATATTAGCATCTCTTTCTAACTCTTGAGTTCAGGAAAGGTTTTTTAATTAAGATACCAAAAAAGTGACTCTTAAAGGAAAAGGTTGTTACATTGATCTTTTTTAAATTTAGCATCTCTTCTTATCAAAGACTCCAAAAGAAAATGTAGGAAAGTCATTGACTGAGAGGGGACATTTGCCTCTCATAAAACCAATGATTGTTTAGGATCCAGAATTTATAAAGAACTGCTATATATTTATTATAGAAAGATTGGTAAAAGACATGCATTGACATCTCAGAGAAGAAGAAACATGTATGATCAATGAACTTGTGAAAAAAAGATTCAGATAGCAGTGAGATGCCAGTTTATACCATGCAGTTGGTAGAAATTATGAGATCTGATAAATCCTTGCGTCAACAGGTACTCATTGCTAGTGGGAGTGAATTGAGTTACCCATTTTGGAAAACAATTTGGCATTATTTTGCATAGACAGTTTGTACCCTGTTTCTAGGTGTGTGCCTGGGGAAAAAACTAGATGTGAACGTAATTTCATGTATGAAAACTTTCACCAGTGGACATAAATAAGAATGTCTTTAATAGCACCATTTATTATGGATGCAAACCTGAACAACCAAGTAGGTGAATTGTGTATTCTACAAATGGAAGATCACTTAGCGCCCATACCTGCCATTCATTCTCATGTAATACGTAAAATATATTTTTTGAATAATTTAAAGAAATGGAAGGGGGTTGCCGCGTCGCCAGGTCGCTATAAAGCTAAACTGAAAATGCTTGGCATCTCACAGTGCCAAAAAGTAAGGCGGCGCTCCACGAGCAAAGGACGAAAGCCCAGTGACGGTAAGTGTTGCAGGGGTGCAGGAGCCCTCCAGGGGCTGGGGCTGGCACTCTGGGCATCAGGTGAAGGGACGTAAGGTCGGAGCACAGGCCAGAGCGTAGATGGGTGTCCATGGGTTCACACCAGTAAAATACTTGAACAGGGAATAAATGAGGAAAAGAGACAAATCTGTGCAAAGAATCCCAAGTCATGTATGTGGAACTCTGCTTTCGGAGTTGGGTTGCAGAACCCCCACCCCGCACGTGTGGGCTGCACGTGGTCACAGCCTTCCAGAGAGCACAGTGGAGAGGGAGGGAAGGAGTTCCCGGGTGGAGACTCGGACAGACGCACCTCAGTCAGCTGGTGGAGGGCGCCGGGAGGTACTTTGCCTTTGTGCTTTTCCTTCCCATGCCTGCAAATTCCGACTGATAATGAGGATCCTGAGACAGCTGCAGAGACCCTGAGCAGTGCTCAAAACTGCCACGGTCACCCCAGCCTGGGAGACAGCACAGCCAGGAGCTGGGGCTCGGCGACCCAGTGTCACACGGATCCAGGGGCAGAAAGGGGGCAAACAGGTTGGAAATCAAGGAAATGTGAATAGGGGCATTGACTGTGACGAACGTGCCACATGCACATGAGGTGCTCATCCTGGGAACTGGTGCTGGTGGGCCAGCCCTGCGGGTCCTGCCTGCACCCCTGTCCACGCCCAGCTCTTGCCTGCCCCCGCCCCTCCCTTTGGCACTTCCGACTGCTGCCTGCCCAGGCCTTGTCGGTCGGCACCTGGCTCATGCGGCTCATCCTGGTCACGAGGGGAGCCGCCCGTGCCGAGGTGTCTCGTGTCTCCCACAGTGGGCATCCCCACCATCCGGTGGTGCGGCGCGGAGGGGGACTACAACGTCATGGTGATGGAGCTGCTGGGGCCCAGCCTGGAAGACCTCTTCAACTTCTGCTCCAGGAAGTTCAGTCTCAAAACCGTCCTGCTCCTTGCTGACCAAATGGTGAGAGCCCGTTTCCAAGCTGACAGCAGCTGGCGCATGCGGCACGGCACAGCGGTTTGGCGGGAAGCCTGACGGCACCCTCAGGCCTGTCCTGGCTTTCGTGCTGTCAATGCAGGGAGGGGCCGGAGCTGGGCAGCCTTTGCCAGAGGGGAATGGCAGGTGGACGTGGAGTCCGCCTTCCTGGCGCGAGCAGCATGGGCCCTCGGGAGGGGCACTGGCGCTCACACTGCTAGACAGTGAACGGCCAGCCAACGAGAGGGATGTGCCTAGGCCTCCTGTTGGGGACCGCGGAAGGCGGCCAGTTCCATGTCCTTTCCTGGCTGTTGAGTTTCTCTGGCCACAGGGCACAGAGCATCCTGTGAGTGGTGCCTTTTCCAAGGCTGCTGCTCTGGGACTTAATTCCCACGCCACCGTTTCTCTACCTACAGATTAGTCGTATTGAATACATTCACTCAAAGAACTTCATCCACCGGGATGTGAAGCCAGATAACTTTCTCATGGGTCTGGGGAAGAAGGGCAACCTGGTCTACATCATAGACTTTGGGCTGGCCAAGAAGTATCGGGACGCCCGGACCCACCAGCACATCCCCTACCGTGAGAACAAGAACCTCACAGGCACGGCGCGGTACGCCTCCATCAACACGCATCTTGGAATCGGTGAGCCCGTGGGTGGTGGGGTCTCTTGAGCCCCTGGTTGCTGACCTAGGCTGCGTTGGCCGGGTCCCTGCCTCAGGTCAGGGAAGGACCAGCCTCTTGGGAGACCCTGTGAGTGGTCACACATTACAGAGGCTGTCCTCAGGCCTTTTTAGCAAAGCCTGGTTCCTGGGACTGGAAACTTTTGTGGGGCAGAGTGGGGGTAGGCAGGCAGCCATTGACACTGGTGTCTCTCTCTGGGGAGTGGAAGTTCCTCTCAGCATCTCAGGACAGTGTCCGGTGTGTTCTTTGTGATTTAAAATTCCTCTCCGCAGTAGGTGTCTGCTTGGGGGCTTCTGCTTTGCTGCAACAAGTGCACATTTGACCCATTTCCTTTTTCTTTCCAGAACAATCTCGAAGGGATGACCTGGAGTCGCTGGGTTATGTGCTCATGTACTTCAACCTGGGTTCTCTGCCCTGGCAGGGGCTAAAGGCTGCCACTAAGAGACAGAAGTATGAGCGGATCAGTGAGAAGAAGATGTCCACCCCCATCGAAGTGCTGTGTAAAGGCTACCCTTGTGAGTGCTGGGCGGAGCAGCTTCCACTGCTTTCTGTGTGAGGAGGGGTGCCGGTGGCCCCTGGCCTGTCTACCAGGGCCTGGGGATGCTGGGGAGTGAGCAGGGCATGCCACCTGGAGGCCCCTCCTGCAGTCCTGCCTGGCTCGGGAGGTGAAGCCTGGGCGGATGGCCTGTCCCCAGCTGCCACAGTCTGCCACCCTAGCACCCCTCTGCCTTCCGGAGCCGTAACTCAGAGTTTTCCTGTCGTCATGGGGCTGTGCCCCTAGGACACATGCTCTAGTTGAAACTGAATCGTGTTCTGTGGAGCTGCTCCTTAACCTGCTGAGGCCTACGCCCTTCAGAGCGTGGCCGGTGTTTCCCAGTCCCTCCTCCATGCCCAGGGCTTGTAGCAGTGGTGGCCGTCAGTCGCGCTGCTGAACCCCTGGGCTGGTTCCCAGGCAGGTAGGAGTATTGCTCGTTAGCTCAAAGCTTCTTGTTTTACAGCTGAATTTGCCACGTACCTGAATTTCTGCCGTTCCTTGCGTTTTGATGATAAGCCTGACTACTCGTACCTGAGGCAGCTCTTCAGGAACCTGTTCCACCGCCAGGGCTTCTCCTACGACTACGTGTTTGACTGGAACATGCTTAAATTTGTAAGTGACCCTGCCAGCTCATTGCCTTCCTGTGTGAAGGGGAGGCGAGCTGGCGCTGGCCACCTGCCCATGGCTGTGTCTTGGGTGAGAAGCCACGCTGGACAGGTCTGGGGGCACCCAGTGTGCCTGGTAGGGACATGGCCTGTGTGGGTCCTACTGGGGACGAAGACGCCCAAGGAGCAAGACCGTTGTTAGGGAAGAACAAGGGTTTCGCCACGTGGACAAGGCATGGTTGCTGGGCTTCTGGGGGCCAGTGGCATTCATGGGATGTGGACAGCCAGGGCTATGTACAGTGTGTCCCCAGGCCAGAGTCCTGCTTGGTGCTGAGTCAACAGGTGAAAGGCCATCCATGTTATCATCAATGCTAAGCGCTGTTTGGCGTCCTGGGATGCTAAGGCATGGTGCCCATGGGTCCCTCCTGCAGAATGGTGTGGCTGCAGCCTGGGGATGTTGCCCCGTCTCCCTCCGGCCTTGTGCTGCTCAGCAGCCAGGCTCCCAGAGGGGTGGGCAGCCTGGGACGCTGCACTGGGTCTTGCAGTAAGCTGGACTTAGGTTTATTTATTCCCCAGTTTGTTCACTAAGCAGGCGTTGGCCAGTTTATTCTAAGTTCTACTTTATCTTTCATTAAAAATTCGTTCTACTTAGTTAACAAGCTTACGACAGAAATTGGAAGCTTTGCAGGGCGACAGAATCTGACAGGAGCAGAACCTCCTCTTCAGGGGAGTGAGACAGGAAGCCTTAAGGCCGCCTTGCAGGTGCAGGGGTGCTCCTGCAGGGCTGGCAGTCCTGCGGAGACTGCCCCAACTTGACCTGGCAGGACAGGGCGATCCTGGGAGCAGAGGGCCCTGCAGGGTGGGCTGGCTCGCGTGTAGAGCGCAGACTGCCTGGGGGCTGGGTGTCGGAGGACTTGTTTCCAGGGCCACCCGATGCTCCTCCTAGCGTCCACTTCAGCTGCTCGACCAACCTTCCCTGTGAAGGGCCAGGTGGCTGAATCACTCGTTTTTTGCAACCTCCTCTGTGTTGCAGCTGGAAAGCCACTGCAGGGGTTGTGTGAATGAGTGGGCGTGGCTGCGCCAATTAAACTTCGTTTGTGGAGACAGATGGTATCTGGAGGTGGCCTGAGGGCAGAAGTTTGCGCTCTCGCTCTCGCTTTGCGGCTCTGGTAGTGGGAACGTAATGTGTCCGGGGCATCTTCACCACGTCAGGACCCCCAGTGCACCTGCTCCCTGCTGACAGCATAACTAGCTGTTGGTGCTGGGAGCAGACCTAGTGCGCTGCTGGCTTCCTGGTGGTGTGCGTGCTGCCAGCATCCCCAGGCCTGTCTGGGCCTGCGTCGCTCTGCTGCCCTCCCAGTCTCCTGTCCCTGTGTGGGTGCTCACAGAGGAGGGCCATTGCTCGCCGCTGGGCTTGGAGTGCAGCGATGGGTCCCCTCTGCCGTGTGCCCTTGCTCGCTGGGCCAGAGGCTGCGCTGCGTCGTGGGGGGAGAGGTGTCTAGTCTCAGCTCGCCGCACTGCCCTGGGTGGCCTCATGGTGGTCTTGTCCTAGTGGCCCTGTTAATTTGCCCGTGTTGCAGGGCTCGGCCTTGGGCCGTGGTTCACCAAACCCTTTCTGGTCTCGTCCTCTTTCCTCCTCAGGGAGCCAGCCGGGCAGCCGACGATGCCGAGCGGGAACGCCGGGACCGCGAGGAGCGATTAAGACACTCCCGAAATCCAGCCACGCGAGGCCTCCCCTCCACGGCCTCAGGCCGGCTGAGGGGCACCCAGGAAGCGGCTCCTCCCACCCCCCTCACCCCTACCTCACACACGGGTGAGTGCGCCTGGGCCACCGCCTCCCGCCAGGCCCTGAGGCAGCCAGGGGTTCTGTTTCGCACGTTGATTGGTCTGGCCGCAGGGGCATCCCCTCTGGGAGTGTGCTGCTGTGCGCGGCCCCGAGGCCAGACGGCCAGGGAGCAGCCTAGGGACTGGGTAAGGGCCTGGGTTCCCAGAGGCTCTGCCCCTCTTGCTTCGCCTCCACCTCGTGACATGAACTGTGTCCCCTGCACAGCAAATGCCTGGCGCCTTGCTTGTGGGCAGTCCGCCCATAGCCCAAGGACTCGCATTTCTGGGTGCTTCTTGGGCCCTGCCCACTGATGCTGACGTGGGAATTGGTGTGAGCAGTGTCGTGCTACCTGGAAGCCTGGTGTGCGGCCTGCCCACGCCTCCTCTGTGCCCAATGCCAAGGCAGGCGTGGGTCTGTTAGACACTGTTCCCAAGGAGAGATCCCTTCTGGAGCTTGGCATCACGTTCTGAGGCCCGACTCACACGCCCTGTCCGCTCTCCCTCAGCTAACACCTCTCCTCGGCCCGTGTCCGGCATGGAACGAGAGCGGAAAGTGAGTATGCGGCTGCACCGCGGCGCCCCCGTCAACATCTCCTCCTCCGATCTCACAGGCCGACAAGACACCTCGCGCATGTCCACCTCACAGGTATGCGCCGAGCCCGCCAAGGTCAGGGTGCTGTGGCCTCCAGCTGCTTGGTGTGTGCAGTGCGCTGGTTGTGTGAGCTCTGGGCATGGGGTGGGGGGGTGTCCTTCCTCCTTTCTTTCCTTCCTTACCCACATTTGAGTGTTTACTGCCAGGGTGCTGTGCTCTTTGCTGCCATTTGGCCCCTGGGTTGAGAACCTCAGAGACCAGTCGTGCAGGTGAAGGACTCACCTCCCCAGCTGAGCTTTTTCTCCTGTGCTGCCTCCACATGGCCCCCACCCCAAGCTGGCCGTGGAGGTGCGGCCGTCCTCCCTGGGCAGGCTGGCCGTCCTCCCTGCCCTAGGCACACCCGGCCTTTGAGAAGCTTTCCTCGTTCTTGTTGGCCAGAGTGGCGCCCCACCAGCAGAGCCCCTGCGGTGGGGAGGGGGCTGCTGGTGGTCCCTGTAATGTGGCGCAAGCAGAGGCCCAGGAGAGCCCAGAGCCTGGCCGCAGGCTATGGAGGGGGGGTCCCATCCTTTGGATTTCTGTGTCTGTTTGCCCTCTGACAAGGCAGCTGGGCACAGAGAAATAGCCTGCTGCCCAGAGGCAGGCTGGATGCGGACGAGGCGCTGGCAGCCAGGGCCCGGCCGCACACGTGCCCCCCAGCATTCTCCTCCACCCGCACCCTCCCACTCTGCTCCTGGTGCTGCTCTCTACATCCGCCAACGTGCCTGGCCCAGCAGAAGCGCTCTTTAAATACCTACTAGCTGCTTTTCTCAAGTAGTTTTCTGAGCCCCTGCTACAGGCGGGGGAGTGGTTTAGCGTATCGAACACGGGCCCTGACTTGCACAGGGCCGTTTCTCCTGCCCCTGCGTCCAGGGGGAGCCTTCTTCACCCCATGCTGTCTGTCGAGAGGGCAGGAACCGAACATGCTGGAAGCCCGGGTCCTGGGCTGTGTGCTGAGGCAGCGCCCCTCTGGCTCCGCGCAGTGCCCCCTCAGGGCACAGGTTGGTGCCCAGCCCTATCACTGGTGCTTTCTCGGCGCTGTGCATAGCTTTTTGGTGAATTTGGTGGCGTGAGTCTGTTCCCTAGGAGAGCGCAGGGTCTGAGAACCTCCCAGAGCCTTAGTTCTGCAGCATCCGGCTGCTCTTCCCGTAGAGGATGCAGAGGCGACACTTCGGACCCCGTTTCTTTTTAATCAAGTGAAGTGAACATTATTTCTTAATGCATCCAACTTGCTAGTGATTCTATTAAAAATGGGTTGTTCTTTATGGTAACCTTGTCCCAAAGAGACTGAAGACACAGGTAGTTTCAGTAGTGGGGCTCAAGGGGCCTGGCTGGGGTGATGAGACTAGGCATCTGATGGCCCCTCACCCGACCCCTCTCCCCCCTCAGGGCAGGACGAGGCTTGATGGGTTTCTCCCCATGAGTGTATCGGCGGCTGGGGGTGTGCACCCGTACCTGGGCAGCAGCCAGGACACCTCACCCAGGGTAGTAGGGCCTCGGTCTGAGCTTGGCATCTGCGTATTAGGGCTCAACCAGCAAGGACTGAGGAAGAGGCACATTTAACTCTTCTTTTAAGGAAAGAAACACTGGTGGGTCTGGGATCAATGAAGGAAATGGAGAGAGAGCCCTGTGGGTGCTGGGCAGCCGTGTCCTAGTCCAGCTGTTTTCTCCACCCTGCGCCTGCCCTGCGCCTGCGGCCCTGAGCCCTGGTTAGACACGTCTCTGAGATCCTTCTCTACGTTGTCGTGACCAGCCTTATAACTGGGTCCTGTGTCTTTGCTCTTTTGATTCTTCTAGTTTTCCATCTGAAGAAACAAAATGTGGGCTTGAACAGCATTGAGTAGCCAAAGGATTTGATTTTGGGGTATTTCCCTTCCAAGGAAGCACCTTATTGTCCCTGGCCACCCTGGGGATTCTCCTAGGATCTTCGCATGGGGGAAAGCCCCAGGTGTGTCCCCATGTGCCCCATCCCAGGGGTGGCTCCGTCCCATGGGTTTCTCATCACTGTAGGTGCCCTTGGGAGACAGGAGGACTCCCGCCCTTCAGCACTTTACTGGTGTCCCTGAGACCATGGGGGCTGCCCTCTGTGCCTGTTCTGGGGATCTGGACAGCAGAGCTGGTGGGCTTGCTCCAGTCTGTACAGCTCTGCAGCCCCTGCCCACACTGCCCCAGAGCACATGGGTGGCAGCAGAGGCAACCATACCTCTGTTCATGTTGGGTGGCTATGACCGAGACCACTTCCTGCCAGCTTCCTCCACAGTGACCTCGTCTCTGCCCCCTGTGCTCCTGGAGTGGGAGAGGCAGTTCCTCCTCAGCAGGAAGGGCTCCAAGTTGCCAGTCAGCCAGCTTGCCTGCCTGCTGGTGGGCCCTCTGGCCCTCCCCAGCTACTAGGTGCAGGTGCCTTGGCACCTGCGTGCCATGCGGTGGCCCCATGGCCATCACACACACTTTACAGGAGGGTGGCACTCCCCTCGCCCCCACTTCCTTCTCAACGGCAGCTGAGCTGGACCAGCCCACAGGGCAGACCACAATCCTTGAGTTCCTGATCCTGGGGTGCGCGTCTGGCTGCTTCAGCCAGGACACCATGGAGCCCAGCAGGCATCTGGTGGCTGAACTTATTTGCCATCCTTTCTCTTTGTGGAAGAAAGGGCCTCAGAAGTTCAGCTCTGTTGATAAAATGTAATGCCAGTTCATGGTGCCAATTATTCCTTTTCACTTGTTTCAATCCATGTCTCCTCCACAGGGTTCAAAGCCCATCCTCTTCCTTGTGTCAGCGAGGAAATGTGTCTAGTCCGTGTCATGGGGAGGTGGCTGCAGCTGAGAATCACCTGAGGGGCTGCCATCTGGGCAGTGGGCTCTCTGCCTGCGCGAGGAGTTAGGAAGGTTCAATCTTGGCTCCTCCTTGGCCTCATTAACAGCTCAGTCCTAAGGAGGAGGGGCCCTCGGCAGGCCACCCGGAGATCTGTGGTCCCGGGCTTGGTGGAGGCGAGGTGAGGGAAGCACTTGTGGAGACAGGACGACCCCAGGTGCCGGTCCGGCCAGGGGGGCCCTTACCAATGGCTGTCTTTTCCCCCCACCTCAGAATAGCATTCCCTTCGAGCACCACGGCAAGTAGCTGCGCGTCTCCCGTCGGAAGGCAGCACTGGGTGAGTGGGAGCACGTGGGGGTGGGCTCACGTGCCAGGTGCTGCAGGTCAAGCAAGGCCCCCCGCCCAGTGCTCCTCAAGAGGGTTCCAGAGAATGTCCCAGGACCCTGCCCGCTGTTTGTGTGCCAAGTCTGGAGCCTGCGTGGGGAGCAGGAGCCCAGGGCTGTGCGCCTGGGCCTGAGTCCAGTGGCCCCAGGACTCCCGACCTGCTCAGGCCTGGGGTTGGTCATGCTGCTGGGTTAGATGCCACTCAGCCCGACGGACCGTGCTTGGCAGGGCTCTTGTGCTCTTGCAGCGAGACTCCTTGTGGTTTCTGCTGCCCTGGCTGTGTCACCTCTTCCTTCCGCATTTATTTCTGTCCTCGTTTGTTTTTCTTTTCGAGCTCGGGCTCTGCTCCGCATCTTGTCCGTGCTGTTGTCCGTAGGAACCCGTCGGCTGTAGCCGCCTGTCCCTCCGCCGCTGCTGCATGGCTGGGTGTGCAGGCCGTGCTTCCCTCCTTTGGCAGCACAGGATGCCTTCCACGCCCGGCCTGGGCTTGCAGTGTCTGTCAGCACAGTCCTGCCGCGGGCCTGCTGCCCTTCTGTGGCCGCGTGTGCTCTTGAAGACGTCTGGATGGGAGCTCCTTTTCACATCTGGCCCCAGGGGGCATCCCAGTTCCTGCACACAGCCTGGCCCCATTTGTAAAACACCGGGTTACTTCCCAGGAAGTGGGCTTGGAGCCAGTATCTCTTGCCAGCATGGACGCGGGTCCATCATTCCTGGGCCTCTTGGCTCTGCGGCCCGTGGCCCTTCTCATCTGCATGCATCTTCTTCCACATCTTCCTGTCACTTGTTCTGCTGAGCGCCTGGCCTGGCCGCAGAGGGACCTTCCGCAGTGGCTGGGGTGTGGGTGGCCAGATGGGCTAGGCGGCATCTGTGTCCCCTCCCCCAGGGCACCGCCACTGGTGTTTTGTGCCCAAGGCTGACCGGCCCATTCCTCTGGCCTCATGCTGACCTTCTCCTATGCTTTGGCTCCGACAGATTCCCGGTCGGGTGGCTTCCAGTGGTCTTCAGTCTGTCGTGCACCGATGAGAACTCTCCTTTTTGCTGTGAAGGGCAGACAATGCATGGCTGATCTACTCTGTTACAATGGCTTTACTAGTGACACGCCCCCCCCCGGTCTAGAACCGAAACGTTAACACCGGGAGCTCTCCAGGCCGCCCACCCAGCGACGCCCATGGGGGAAACAAACTAAACCGGACAGACTCCAAGTGCTGCCATCATCGGGGGCTGCCGCCGAGGCCCGCCACGTGAACTCGGTCATAATGGGGCTGGAAGGAAACGCAGAGAGTGAGAGACAGTGGCAAAGAATCAGACTCCCGTTCAAGAGCCTCTCGGCCCTCCCGCCGGCGTGGCGCACCCATGCTTCCCGACGAGCCCACTGTAACTCCTGTCTTCTACTTGGCTAAGACAGTTTTGTATCATTTTGCTAAAAATTACTGGCTTAAATCTGTGTAAAGAAATCTGTCTTTTTATTGTTTCCTTCTTGTCTGTTTCCACGGTCTTAAAAAGATGTTGACTTTAAAGAATCCTGAAACAAAGATGCTGGCTTGGCGTTTCTGTGGAATGGAGAGGCAGGGAGCTAAGCACACGTGAACTTGCGTGGTCTGTGTTTCGTGGGTTTTGTGGTGTGGTCCCTGTGGAGAGGGTTTTCTCGTCTGGATTCTGTCACACACATACGTGTGTGTAAGTGATGTGCGTGTATGTTGTGTGCTGTGTTTTGTGACCACATCAGCCTGGTTTTGGCTGTTGCTCCTGTCCCCACTGTAAGAATGCCTGCGTGGCATGGAAGTGCGAGGGGCCTTGCAGCCAGCTTGGTTAGAGGTTGTCGACTCCAGCAGGGCCCAGCGCTGCTCCCAGCAGGTGCAGCAAGGAAGCTCAGCGTGGCGGGAGCAGAGGCTTTGCGTGGGCGTCACTGGTCCCTTGGGAGAGGGTTGTGAGCGAGTGTGGGCCTCTCCTTGGGGTCACGTCTGGCGGTTCTGGTGGTGGTCGTTGCCTCAATGCCTTTGAATTTGGGGACTTACCTAAATAGGCTGTATTGTAATGTGCAGATTGGTCCTTAGTCCTAGTTACCATCTCTGCTCAAAGCCGAGGGCGTCTTGCCCGGAAAGGCCAGTGGGCATCTCCTTAGCAGGGGCCGAGTGGCCTGGCCAGCCTAGTCATGGGGGCAGGTATGTCTTGCACTTTGGTGATCTCTGTCAGGACCTAGTCACGCAGCAGAGCAGCCGGGTCCAGCCAGGAAGGCCTTGCCGTGCTGAGCTCCTGGGTGCCCTGAGGCACTCTCCCTCTCGGCTGCAGCAGGCAGAGGAACCGGGCAGCGGCCGGCAGGAGCCCCTGCCCTGGGAAACGAGGTCTAGCGCCTGTTCCCGGACCTCCCGCTTCCTGTCCCCCTGCTGCCCAGGGTCCTTCTGGGAATCGGGGTGCCTGTAGGAAGCTAGGGACCCGAGGTGTCTGCATCTGTTTTCCCCTCCCTCTCCTGAAGCCCTCCAGCCCAGGTGCAGGCCCAGGCACCCTGCCCTGACCTGGGGTGCATCAAGGGCACACAGTGTGGCTGTTTGCTTCTTTCTGAATCCCAAGATCCTGCCTACTGTCTGTTTTTGGGTGTGAAAACTTGGCTGGGTGGGGCTGTTCCTCGGTGTGCAGGGGGGTGCTGGGGTGTGTCAGGTTGAGTTGGGGACTTTCATTATAGGCTAGTGCTGCCTTCAGAGGTGGGCTTTCCCTCCAGACAGGTTAGCAGCTGTAGTCCCTGGTACTGGGCCGGGACGGTACAAGGAGCCTCTGCTGTTTGCACACAGGTCTTCCCTGGGGAAGCCGACTGGTCCTCGGTCCTCAGCAGTATGGCTGTGGGTGGTGCGGTCCTCCCAGTACTCAGTTCCCCCCGTGTGACCTGCGGGAAACGTAGTTGGAATGTCTGTATCGGCCAGTCTCTGAACTGCACATTTGTATGACCACTGTGTCTGTGTACTTAACCACCGTGTGATAATAAATTCACAATGACTTCTGCCTTCTTTCCCACCCTGCCACGTGGTCTTTATTTCATCAGTTGGGGAGTTTTCACCAGGTTTTGAGTCTGTCTTGGTGTCATCGGTATGGTTTGTAAGCTGGTTGGGGGCAAGCGGGATGGAGCACGTGCCAGTCCATGTAAGGGTCTCCGCAGGTCCCCTCTCTCCTGGCGCTAGCTGCCTTTGCAAAATAGGTCCCTGATGGGCGTGGCCCTCCAGGCAGGCGGGGAAGGAAATATTCCCACCTGCCTTGGGTTTTCTGGGGAAGTGGATGGTGCAGTGGCTGTCACGGTGCCTCAGCCCTGCTGCCCACGGATACATGTAGTTCCTGTGAGGTGGCTTCCAAGTGGGCCCCTACTTGGACCAAGAGGCCCAGGCCTGGTGGCTTCTCTCCCTGCGGGCATGGCCCTCTGTCCCCTGGGCTCCATCCCCACCCCAGGTTAGTCTAATAGGACAAATAGCATCTGGGAAGGGAGCATCTGTTTGTCTGTTCAGCTATTAGTTGAAGGCGCAGGGGTGGCACCATTGGCCCAGGCACACCCCCTGAGGAGCTGGCCGCCAGGAGAACCCCTGCCACAGCAGCTTGCCGGCCAGTCTCTCACAGCCCCTCTGTGGTTACCTAGGCCAAGGACGTCTGCTTGTTGCCAGGGCCCATCCAGCCCTCCCGGGGCCCAAGCAGGACAGGTGCCAGGGCACTGCCTCCCCTCAGCGTCTGCCCTTCCAGCTCCCTGGACCCTTGAGCCGAGAGTGCAGGCTCAGTGCTTCGCCAAGCATGTCACAGCCTGGCCTCATCCCCGCGGAGGTGCTGCTGGAGCCTCCTGGGGGGCCCTGTGTTGGAGCAGGGCCGTCCTCTCTCCCTGGGGGCACCTCCGGAGGGAGCACCTCCGGCACTGTGAAGGTGTGTGTTCAGGGGTCATCTGCCACCTGTCTTGACCGGATCAGGCTCTAGGAAGAACCAGGAAGGCCCTCTGGTGGGTCCCCTAGATCCTGGGCAGCATGAGTCCCCTTAGGCAGCCCACTGGATGTCAGGGTCTGGGCAGCAGCCAGGGTGCCGGGCTTGTGTATCCCTGCCTCTCATTTGGGCTGATGTGTGGGTGGCATTTATGTAACAGGGTCTTCCTGGGATACTGGGTGTGAGCCTCCTTTGGTGGGGACGGCAGGAGGGCACTGACAGTTCACTGAGCTGCCCTCCTGGGGCCCTCAACCCTGGCAGCCACAGCTCCCTGAACGGGTTTCCTCTCTGTGTCTTGGGCACAGCTGGAAGCATCTGGAACAAGACCAGGCAGACAAGACATCTGCCCACCCTCCCCCTTAGGCCCCAACACCAGCCCCCAGTCGGGTGGGGCTAATGTTGCTGCCGTGGCAGATGGAGGTCCCGGGGCCTCCTGGTGTCTCTACCACAGTGCCGGCTGAGGACCAGAGGGGCCCTGGATTCCTGAGGCCAAGGGAGGCCAGGCTTCTACCCAAACCACCCCCAGTGGGCATCTCTGATGTGTTGACCATCTTGAATTCCTCAGTTGTGTCCCCAGAGCTGGACTTCAGGGGGCCACCAGCCATCATACTGGCCGGGCCCTTTGGGTGCAGGCAGGGGATGGGGGGGCCGCCCACTTCCTGCTGCCCCTGGCTGGCAGGGATGATGTAGCTCAGGGTGAGGGGGAGGAGACACCAGTGGGGTGCTCAGCCCCTTGAGCGCTCAGCTTGCTGCAGGAAGCCCCAAGCTGGGGGAGAAGGGAGTGGGTGCGCACAGCCCCACTGGCCCTGATGGGCAGGGGGTGTGCCCTCGAGGGAGGTGTGTGGACAGGCTGCCCTCTGCCTCTTCCCTCTTCCCCCTTCCCCTTGGGCCCAGGTAGGTAGGCAGTTGCAGTGACCCTAGTTGGGCCATCTCTTTGAGACCATAACAGGCAGGGGGTGCCGGTCTCAGCTTTGCCCAGGGGCTCTGCCTGGCCCACCTTGCACATGTGGTCAGCAGATACAAGGCTCCACCTTGCCCCTCAACTGTTGGCACTGCCTCTAGTCTGAGCTTGGCAGAGGGGATGGGAAGGCCATTATGGGAATCAGGTGAGGCCCAGGGCCACAGAAGTGCAGGTGGGCTGCAGGCAGGTGCCCAGGTGTGCAGAGCTGCAAGGCAGGTGGAAGCAGGAGGGCGGTGTCCCTCAGGGGGCAGTGTCTCTGGGTGGGCCCGAGACATGAGCTCTCGCTTGCTTTTCATTGCAGAGGAGCAGGGACGTGGCATCTCTCCGGCTGCACGCGGCCCGCCAGGGCACTCGCTGCCGTCCCCAGCGCCCACGACGCACCACCTGCTGAGGCGGCCCCAGCAGCCTCTGACCAGCTCCCAGCCACACAGGTCGCCACTGGCCACAAGAGCAGGTGGGTGTGAGATACAGGGGCGAGGCCGAGTGGGGCTGGATGAGGAGGATGGGGTCAGGTGCCTGGCCAGCACTGACCGCTAGGGCAGCTGTCAGCCAACCGAGGGCAGAAAATATGGAAGGCAGGAATCTCACTTAGAACACACGCTAAGGAGAAGTCACATGCATGTCTTGGTTTAAGTGCACACACCTCATAGGGGTTTCCCAGTGAGGGCCACATCCTTGCCAGCCACCAGGCCCCCGCGTGGATGCTCCAAGCCGCCTGGGGCCGGCACAGCAGGGTCCAGAACAGCAGCGCTTAGTTGGCTTGGCTGACAAAGACCAGAACCACTTGTGAATTACCCAGGTCGCTGAGAGATTTGGGGCCGATGATCAGACCACCCAGTACACAGACTCACTCCTGCAGCTCTGGGAAGGCCTTCCTAGAGGGCTGCTCCCACACTGCGAGGTCGGGAGCTCCGTCCCTTAGACACTCGGGGGGCCAGAGGGAGGGCTCGTCACATCCGTTCCCCAGCTGTCCCTCCAATTAAAGTTGCATTGTCTCTGAAGTGTGGATTTCTAGGTCCTTGAGCCCAGTGGTGGGCACCAGGCCACTCCAGGTCAGCAAGCTGGGTCCTCCCAGCTTGGTTTCATCACAGATCTGCTTTGGAATGACACGGTTCCTACCCCACCACCTCCCCCGAAAAATACTGATGAGGTGACGATGCGCTGCCGCGGCTGAGCAATGGCCCCACCCAGCTAGTCCTGTTGGTGAAATGAATAAAAAGCGTTGACAGTGTCTGTTGTTCGCTGCCCACGCGGCCCCCACTCAGACACTGGTCTCTGGGGTGTGCGTGACCTCCCCGTTTTTCTCAGGCTCTGCCTTCAGAAAGTGCTCCACCTCCCGTGAGTCCACCCTCACGTCCACAGGGGGCTTGTGGCGCTGCTCCTCCGGGGCTGCCTCAGGCCTCTTCTTGATGCAGAAGAGGTTGCCCAGCGCCAGTACGAGGGAGGAGGCCAGCACCTCGGCCCCGGCCAGGAGGAACACGTACTGGTAGACGTGCGTTGTGTCCAGGAGCTTGCCTGCAAAGAGGACAGTGTCTGCTCAAGGCTCCACTCACCCCTTCATCTTGGCATTGGGGACCGGTGGTCACCAGTCTGGAGCCTCGTGGGTACAGGCAGGTCTCACAGGGTGGAGGGTTGCTGGAGGCCTGGAGGGAGCCGGCCCCACCGTCTGCCTCCTTGGAGGGCCCCCACCAGCGGCCCTCACAGGAACTGCCTGGGCCCCTCTGAAGGAGCTAGAGGCCTGAGGCGTGTGCTGCTCTCGGGGTTGCTGGGTGGGGAACAACAGGGCCAGCTGGGGAGACCCACACTCAGGGAGAGGCCCAGCCTGGACCTCGGCAAGGCTGCCCCCAGGGCCATGTCGTCTCAGATCCCACTCCGGGATCTCTCCGGCCACCACAAAGACTGGACGGAACAAAAGCCGATCCTTGCCTCAGCTGTGCCCCCACAGTATGGGGGACACCGGAGAGGAGGAGGGCCAGGCTTGTCCTCCCAGGCCACCACCGCACCCGTCATCTGGGAGTGCACCTGCGGCCCCCTCCCATGTGGGCCAGGCCTGTCCCCTAGAGGCAGCACAGCGCGTCGACCTTCTGGCTGAGCTGGAGTGTGTGGGTCGGGGTGGGGGTCCTCTCCCTAGGGCGGGCAGGGGTGCCCGGCACTCACCTCCCGATGGGGGCCCAATGAGCACGGCTATGGCCTCCAGCAGCAGCACGAGACCGATGGCGCTGGAAAATTTCTGGGTGCCCACGATGGCCATGAGCACCTCGAACTGCAGGGCGCCCACCATGCCATAGGAGATGCCAAAGAAGATGCAGAAGACCACCAGGCCGCCATAGTCACTGGCCGTGGAGCCGGTGAGGTCGGTGAAGCCGTTGAAGAACATGGCAAAGCTGAAGAGGTACACGGAATAGGGCCGCACCTTCTCGAGCCCAGTGACGAAGCCGGCAGTGGGCCTGGCGAAGATGTCGATGAAGCCCAGGATGGTGAGCAGGAAGGCAGCCTGGGTGTCGGGCACGCCCAGGTCCTTGGCATAGCTCACCACAAACACGGGTGGCACGAAGAGCCCCAGCACCATGATGGAGGCGGCCACAGCGTAGATGATGAAGCCGCGGTCCCTGAAGACGCTCAGGTCCAGCAGCCGCCTGGATGGCCGCTGAGGTCCAGGCCCTGAGCCTGGCCGGGGCGCCTCCAGGGGCCTCATGAGTGCGGCGCACACGCAGCAGTTGAGCAGCAGGCCGCCGAGGATGAGGAAGCCACCCCGCCAGCCGAAGTGGTCCTGCAGCAGCTGCCCCAGCGGGGACAGGGCACACAGGAACACAGGGCTGCCAGCAGCCGCCAGCCCATTGGCTATGGGGCGCCGCTTGCTGAAGTAGCCGTTGAGCATGATGAGTGAGGGCTGGAAGCTCAGTGCCAGACCCAAGCCTGGAAGGGGGACGGCAGTGAGGTGCAGGCCCACTGGCCCCGGCCCCATGCCGCTTCCCCAGCACAGGCTTGGCCTCAGTGGGTCTGCCTGTGAGTCCAGTGGGTGTCGCCGTGAGGGGGCCCGGTGTGTGTACGGAGTCAGTCACCAACTGACATGCCCAGGAGAGACAGAACGAAGGACAGGCTGGCGCCCTGGTGGGAGGACACCACACTGCGCCCCAGGGGCCCCACCTGGGCATGCTGCCCCATTCTTTACCACCCAGAGCAAACACGCCCAGGCCACCCCACCCGTGGCTGGGACCCGCTCACCGGTGATGACCCCAGTGGTAAGGTAGAGCTGGATGATGCTTCCACAGAAGGACGCAGCTACCATGCCCAAGGACGCCAAGAGGCCGCCCGCAAGCATGACGGGCCGGCAGCCAAAGCGATTCACGCACACGCTGCAAAGCGGGCCTGCGGGGGTCAGAGGAGGAAGTGGGGTGCAAGGGCCAGTCTCTCCTGTGCCTGCTGGGACCCTGCCTGGGGCAGCATCCCTCCCCAAAGCCCCTGCTCCACCCCCCGACACCAGGAGAGCAGAGGGTACCAGGTGCTGCAGCTCAGGTCCCACTTGCCCATGCTGAGCAAAGCACCATGGCCAGTGGAAGCCCCCCACTCGCCCAGCCGTGCCAGCAGTCTCTCCTGGGTGGTCTGTGTAGGCCTCCAGAACCGAGCAGCTGTAAAGACGCCCCCGGGGCTGCAGCCCATGCCCGTGTGGCCCTCGGGGACCTGCTGCTTCCTTGCAGGAGCGCCTGCTCTGGAGGGCTTCCCCCCAGGGCCCCTGGGGCCCCCAACCCCAGGCCTTCCTGCCTGTGTGAGGCTCGTCGCCAGAATGGAACTGGGTGAACCCCCAGGGGCGGCCGCCCCAGGCATGGCGGCCCCTCACCTGTCCCATACAACATGGCCAGCAGGATGGAGGAGATCCACGCTGTGTCACTGTAGCCGATCCCAAACTCGCGCATGAGCTCCTTGAAGAAGACGCTGACCGCCTTGGGGAAGGCGTAGGAGAAGCCCGTGATGACGAAGCAGCCCAAGAGGACGGCCCAGCCCCAGCCCCCGTCGGGAGCCTTGACGCCCGTTGGGCCCTCGTCGACCGCAGCTCCTCCCATGGCCAGGAGGTCTTGTTCTGCGTCCCTGAGGAGGAGGAAGCTGGGCTGACCTGGCAGCGGGTCACAGCCCCGCAGTGCAGGGACAGACACACCTGAGGGCCGGCGCCCGGGCCAGGCACCGCTTCCCCAGGCAGGAGGCTGGCTCTGGGCCGGTGCCTTGTTCCCTGAGCACCCGCCCTCCAAGCAGGCCTGGCCTGCTCCCACACAGCTGGCTTAAAGGGCAGTGGCTTTTTTGGGCTCAGCCAGGTCTCGGGTTACCCCTTGAGGCAAGCAGACCCCAGCTGGGCCCCGTCCTCCCGCCTGACCCCGTGCCGGGAAGCGGCCTACTACTGCCGGTGAGGTTCTGGCAGCCAGCACCTGCCACCCCCGGGGCCTCGTCTGTGGGTGGTGTCCCTTGAGGCCTGAATCTGGATGCGACCAGCCTTGCCCTCCCACCCCCAGGGGAGCAGGGCCCCCAGGACCACACTGCAGCTCCAAGGGAGAGCCTGGAGAGGAAGGAAGGCTGTGCTGCCAGGGGGCTTGGGGCGCTGGGCAGCGCAGGGCCACCCAGGAGGCAGATGGGCATCACTCGTGGCCCTCTGGTCCTTCCCTGCCCCATTGCCCCTGCCCACCCGCTCACTGCCAGTGCCGACTGCCCCCACGCAGTGATCAACCACAGGAGGCAGCTGTTCTAGGGGAGAGACTGGGCCTGGGGCAGGCGCAGAGCCCAGGTAAGAAGGCACCTGTCGGCTGCTGGGGTTCTGACCCCTCAGGTGGGGAAGCATGGGCAGGGGTGGGGCTCCTGTCATCCCCTGGAGCAAACTCTTCCGGCCCCAGGCTGCTTAGGCAAGGAGGGTCCGACTGGCTGTACCTGCCTCAGCCCACACCCCTTCCTGTTCTTAAGCCTCAGAAACTTAGCTTGTTGGGAGGTACACTTGCTTGGAATGCTGGGGCCCGGCTTCTGGCTGAAGGTCCTGCCCTCCGTCCATCATCCCTGCCCCTCCAGTTGACCTGGTACCAGAAATCCCCTCATCCTAAGGAGCAGCCTGGGGGCCTTGTCCCTCCACCTCACCAAACAAGCTGTTTCAAGGAGGGTCAGCCTCGTTGCAGGCGTGGGGACAGGAGGCCAGTTCCAAGACTACGGCTACTTCAGTCCTTCCTGCGCTGCTGCCCTCCGAAGCCTGGCCCTCTCCTCACTGGCCAGGTGCCGTCAGCCAGCTGTCTGGGAGGAAGGAGCCCTGGTGTGTGGCGTTTGCCGACTGTGTGGTGTCAACATTCCCCTGCGCCGATGCCCAGGAACTTCTAAGTGGGAGGCCAGAGCCAGCAGCACCTGACAGTGCCCCTCCATCACCCGCTCGCCTGCCCACAAGAGTCCCCATGTGTCCTGGCTGCACCTCCTGCCCCTTGCTCTCCAGTCCTCTTGACTGGCACAGCCTTGGGTGGCCCACTTCCGTACCTAAGGCAGACCCAGAACCTGGGAATGACTGGAGTGAGGCCGGGGGCCTCTGCCTGGACAGTGGGCACAGGTTTGGTGTGGCTCTGTCCCAGGCCCTCCAGAGCCTTGCCTCTGACCATGAAGCCCCAGGCCTGGGCCTGGACAAAAGGGCGAATCATGCCGAATCCAGAACACTAGGTGGGGGCGGCAAGCAGCAGAGAGCCCTTGTCCCAGTGGCATTAAACTTCCAGGTCTAATGTAAAGGAAAATGTACATTTTAGGAAGGCACTGTGATGTAGTAATACTATTTAAGGCAGAAAGCATGGGAACCCCACACTCAGGACAAAGGGCAGCAGCCGGTGTGGCCCTGAGGTGCCCGGGAGGTCGCGGCTGCTTTGGGCTGTGGGCTGATGGATGTGTATTGCACTTCTTAAAATAAGTCAAGTGGTCCCTGAGGCAAAGGAGAGGAGCATGTCTGGAACCAACAACTAGAAATAGGCCAACTCTATATACCTCAGGTCACAAAACAGGGCCTTTCCCTGACATTTGCCTGGTGCTCGTTGGGGTCACAGGCAACCCAGCCTTTGAGGCCCTCCTGCCTGCTGGCAGTCTGTGGGACATGGGGAGTCCCCTGAACAGCACCCACCAGGGTGAGCAGAGGGCAGGTGCCGAGGTCAGGAGGATGTGGTGTGTTCCAGGGCCTGCGTGGGCCAAGTGGCTACCCCAGGAGGCTCACGTTGGAGGGGCAAAACTTTGTGCCTGAACCGAGGCCCAGCACGGTCATCTCTCCCAGCAAACTCCCCTGCCTGGGGTGCCAGGCACATGGAAACGGCCCTGCCCCATTCCCACACTAGGGTCCTCAAAGTGAGGTTTCTCAGCAAGGTTTCAGCTGGACAACGGGTGGTGGCTCTAGGTTGGGCAAAGGGATTTCAGCAGGGTCATGTCTGTATGGGGCAGGGGGAGAGAAGGGGGCCAAGATTCCCAAGAGCAAGAAGGCCTTACCACCCAGTCCACCTCTGGAGCCCAAGGCAGCGGAGGCACAAGCTGGCTGAGGTTCCAGGCACAGCCCTGGTGCTGCCCACTCTAGACCTGGGGCGGGAGGAGCGGCCCCCTCAGGGGGCTGGGCCCTCACAGCAGTGCAGACGGAGGTGGTGCTAGCACATCCGTGGGTGTGCACTGGCCGGCTGGCCTTTGGTGACATTTACTCTCCCAGGGAAGCATGCAAACCACGTCCCCAGCCCAGAAATAACCCGCCCTCTGGGCTCCAGAAAGCTGATCCCCAAGGTGGGGTGTGCCCACTTCTAGGCCAGACAAGGCTCCGAGCTAGAAGCTGAGCAGAGGATTGCCCAAGGAGAAGTGAGCATGAGGCCCCTGGGAGTGACCTGATCAGCAGACCACACATCTGAGGGTCCATTGCGGCCTCCTGAAGCAGCCACTCCTGCCAGCTTCTCCCTCGGGTCAAGAATGCCAGCCTCCAAGCCCCCCAGCACTCAGCCTGGTGGCCTGCCACATTCTCCTCACCCTCCCCAGCGCGGCCTTGTTTGCCCAAACTCCCCGGCTTTGGGTTCCATCCCGGTGCCAACAATACCCAGTGCACCCCTGCACATCACCCCCTGGAGACCTCTCACACCCCCATGTCCTGTTGGCCTCTCCCACCGCTGGGGGCCCCTCCCACCACTCCGCTCCAGCCCACAGGCCTGCCGCTACACCAGTGCAGCCCGGCATGCTCCCCTTACAAGGGCCGCAGTACCGCAGTCCCCTCACCCACCATGGGCCTCCAGGACAAGGCACATCCCTAAGCTCAGTGTGGTGGCCGCTGGCCCCAGACCCTGCAGCCCATCCCAAGTGCTCAGAAAGTGTGCATTCTAGTGGAGGTGGCAGGGTCTCTAATTGGGTTCCCAGACCTTGGGGACCAGCTCCAGGCAGGTGGGGTAGGAAAGGAACAATTACATTCCTTGCAGGACTCATCCATGCCAGGAGGCCTGTGAGACATACCTGAGCACCAAGGGAGCCCCTTGTGGCTAGTTCCCGGCTTCTTGAGCCCCAAGTCCCCTGAAGCCTGTGGGGGTGGCTGTGGGCAGGGGGGTGCTGGTCCCTTGGGAGAAGGGAGGGCCTCAGAGTCCCATCTTGCTTCCCCTACTGCCCCAGTGGTGCAAACAGGTAACCCGTCAGACCCAGGATGCCCTTGCCCTGCCCCCTTCCCAGGCCTGGTGCGGGATCCCCCCACCTCCGCACTGCCCCCACCTGTGTGCAGGGCTGTGACTGCAGATTCTCTGGGGAGGTAGGAGGTGGGTGCTGGGCAAGGGTCCACCCCCAGTATGATCCCCTGAACCCTGGCTGCTAGGCCTGGCCTAGGTCCTCCACCCCATCCCCAACCGACCACGCAGCCCCCCCACTGCATGCCTGGTACCCTGGCAGCTCCCAGGCGGGCTTGCCTTGTTGCAAAGGCCGGTAATCCCAGCCTCGTCGGCCAGCTGGGAAGTGCCCCGGGCCCCCTCCTCTGAACCGCTGCCCCTTCCAACACCATCCCCGTTGTGGTAAGGAGGCCACAGCAGGTGGCCCCGGGGACGTTTCGGGGCTTACTCTGTTGGGAGCCCCCTCCTCTTGAGGCAATGGAAGTCAGAGCAGGCCAGAAGCCGCGCCTGCCCCAGGCTCGGACCCTGCCCAGCCTGGGAGTGCTTGGCCTGCAGGGCACGTGGACACCTGGCCCCACTGCTCACCTCCCTGAAAGCCGCGCACCCTAAAGCCAGTGCCCTGAGGCCAAAGCCGCGGCGAGCTCCTCCCGCTAACCCCGGGGCTCCGTTCTCCCACCACCTCCCCGCCGGGCTGGGCGGGTACCACCAGGGTGGCGACTCGGGATTGGAAGGGGCGGGAGCTCTGCCCGGCCGCTCGCGGGCCGCGGGACGTGGGGGACGTGACCGCGCCATGGGAGGAGCCGCGCCGTATTGCCTGGAGTACGCGCCCTTCCTGGTCCTACCGTATTGGCTGGTGCGCGGGGCGCCCGGGGTCAGCGAGCGGCTGCGCACTGAAGGGGACCCCTTGGTTCCCCCAGCGCAGCGCGGCTCGGCCCGATTTGTTGAAAACTCCGAGGCTCCGGCCCTGGCTTCCCCACACCACCCATTTCACAGATGTGGGCGAGGCCGGGAGGTCTGCCCTCGCCCAGGCACCGCCCTGAGGAGCCCCAGTGCCCGGTGCGCCCCAGGCCCGATCCGCAGGCGCCTCCGACGGGCGGGTGGATAGCTCTGCTGCGTGTCTCCACCCGTCACTTCCCAGACGGAACGGCCCAGCCTCCTCACCTCAAGGGGCAGCACTGGCCCTTCCCCTCCACACCAGCCAGGTCACTGCAGGGACCCGCCCTGGAGCGAGTCATGCCTAGCACAGGGGGCATCACTGGCTTGTGCGTGGGATCCCACAGACCCCCCCACACACACACACACTTCCTGGCCGCTGACCGGGGGAGCACAAACCCCCCTCCTTGTGGCCCCTCCAAACTGAGATGTCCAGCTAGAGTCAGTGAGAGCCATTGCCTCCGGGCTCTCAAGCCTTGCCCAAGGTCACACCGGGTCATTACAGAGCCTGCTTTGGGGCCAGGCCTCCCAGTGCCCACTCCAGGCTGTGTGCACATCACAGACTGCTGGGCAGGAAGTCCCCACACCTGCCGAGGCCCTGCCACGGTGCCCTCAGAGCCCCTCTGGGGGGAGACCTCCCATCACAGGGGCCACTGCCTGCTCCATGGGGCCCAGTCCAGCCTCCACGACACACCTGGCTTCTGTCCCTGTCCCTCTCAGCACCCACCTGACCCCAGCAGACCTTTGGGCCTTCAGAATGAGGCAGGAGACCCCTGGGACCCACTTGCACACAAAGCACCCACCCCTGCTCTTGGTTTTGGACAAGCCCCCGTGGCTGGGGTTTCATGGGTGAGGGTCCAGTTGCCACGTGCTGTCCCTCGGAAACTCAGCCTCTCATGATCACCGCAGGGTGACTCGGTCAGCCCAGGCAGCTCTGAAGGAGTAGTTCAGGGCCTCTTGGATGAGAAGCACACTATCCCTTACCCAGACTCCAGGCGACCCGGTGGCCAAGACACCCCTGAACGCACAGGCTTGCCAGCCACTAAGCTGGCCCAGCATCCAGGCAGGGGCACTGTGAACCGACTTTTCAGATACAAACGCTGAGGCGCCTGGGGCCCCGCTTGGTTTTCGCACAGGTAGGGACCTGGGAGGGCAGTGGGGCGACCTTAGTTCAGCCTGATTCTGGAAGGGGCCCCCGCCTCTCCGCCCTGGGTCCAGGCTGGAAGCCGGCGCCGCAGGGCGGGTGTGGGTTGGTGAGTGTTCGGGGTGGCGGCCAGAAGGGGCAGGTGCTGAAGAAGAGGGCCGCCCGTGGGCGCCCCCTCCGCGCCTCGGCCGCCGGGAGCGCACGTGCTCCCCACTCCTTCGAGGAGGGGGCCCGGGCAGGTGGCAGCCCCACCAAATATAGCCCGCGCGCCCCGGCAGCTATTTATACCGGGACCCGCCTCGGCTGCTGGGCAGCCGCCTCCTGGCCCGAGCCCAGACCCCGAGGGGCGCTCGACTGAGGGGCGCCCAGGTGTGGCCGGGGAGGCGAGGTCCCCGGGCGCGGAGGGGTCCCCGGGGGGGGGGACCCCTTGGTGTAGGGCGCTGCGGGGCGTGAGGCTCGTCCGTGCGGGGCGCCCCGCATCGAGAGAAGGGGCGAGGGGCGAACGCGCGGGCCCGGGCGCCGCCCCCACGCCGGGCGCTCACTCGGCTCCCGGGTGGCCCCGAGGGTCCCAGGCACCCGCCCGCGCCCAGCACCCGGGCCGCGCCTACCTGCCGCCGCTCAGCCGCCGCGCGCCTCTGCCCGTCTCGCTGCCGGGCGCCGCGCCGGGGGCGCCTCCGGGCTCCAGCCGCTCGCGCGGCACGTCCCTCGCACGTCACCGCCGCCTGGCGCCGCCCCTGCCCGCCCCGCCCGGACCCGCCCCGCCCGCCCCCCGAGCTCCCGACGGCGCGGCCCCCGAGCTCCCTCCGGGCCCACGGGGACCGCGCGCCGCGCGCCCTCGAGCGCGCCCCGTGGCCTCGCCTTCCCCGTGGCTTAGCGCTCAACGCCCCTCCGCTTTCCTCCCGGGGCCGCTCGCCTCCATCCGCCCCAGCTCGGTGGGGGCGCGGCCAGGTCCCTCGTCCTTACAGGAGTGACACCCTCGCCCCCACGCCCGGGTCGGGCTCGCTGGTATAGACACGTGCACGCCACGCAGCGAGGTGTCCGCAGACTCCGTGGGGCTCCCGGCTCAGCTCTGGGGCGTGCAGGCCGCCCTCCCCAGGCCCCGCGGGTCTGCGCCCCCATCCAACCTCCACTTCCTCCCGGGAGCGGACGGCCGGGGAGCGGGGAGCGGCGCCCCGCACCGCCCGGGCGATATTGGGCAAGGCCGTCATCCTCTCTGAGCTTCCGTTTCCGCATGCGACTCTGCGCCCCGCGGAGCCAGATAAAGCCTGTGCCCCCGGCCTGCACGGCTCTCCCCCCCTCAGGCGCTCAGAACCCGGTCGTGGGGGCGGGAGGCCTGGCCCCGGGGGCGTCCCCAATCTCCATACCCTGCGGATACTTGCCCGTGGGGCGGCAGATCCAGGTGGAAAGAACTAAGGTCCCAGGAGGTGCCTTGGTGACTGCCACCCGGCAGGGACGCAGAAACACTCTCCACCGGACCCCAGGTTCCCTGCGTCTGCAGGAGGCCAAGGCGCTGGGCGCTGCGGACTGTCATAAAGATCCCATATCACCCAGGAAAGAGGCAGCATGAGCACCCGTGAAGGATCAGGCCCTCCCGAGGCCTTTGGGGTGGCTCGGGCCATGGCACAGTAAGGAGCCCCGGGCAGATGGCAGCGCCAGCTGCTTGACCCAGAGTCCGCTGTCGCACAGCCCTCTGACAGTGAGCCCAGCAAGGCCTTCTGCTTTTGTCTGCACGTTTCACTGGTGTCTGTCGGATGAGCCCTGGCACTCCTGGAATGCCAGGAGCCCTACGACCCTCACTCCGAAATGCTAAAGAAACTGCCATGTAAGGACACACACGTGAGGGAACAGGGAGCAGAGCCCAAGCCTCCAGCTCCCATCAGGCCTGGAACTGTGTTCCGAGGGCTGCCCCCACTGCCCTCCCCAACTGTCGGCAGCTCCTAGGGGCATGCCCCACCCTTCCTGGGAATGCCCTCTTGGGGAGGAGATGGGCATGGAAGAGGGGTGTCTGCCGGACCTATCACCGGCCCCACGTCTGATCACCCTTTCCCCAGGCACCCAGGCCAAGGATGGGAGCCAGGCTCTGCCTCTATCTCCAGAAATGAGCCTGGAAACCTGGAGAGGCTTCCCAGGGTCTCGATGGGGGCTGCCCCAGGGAGGGTGGTCAGACTGGCCTCCTGCTCCTATCTGGGGCCATATCTCGGTTGCCAAGGGGGCCTTCTGGAGCCTGATGGGGCCGTGCAGAGCCCTCTATCCTCAAGCCCTGGACGGAGGCCTGCCTGTGCCACCCAGGGCCAGCCGCCAACCCCCGCCCCACGCCACCCCCACCCGCACAGACAGGAACTGGGGTCAGGACAGGCCAGCTCAGGTGGAGAAAGGCAAGCCACGGGACGGGCATTCTGGCCCAGCCTCAGCTCTCTGCCCTGGGTCCTGGCTCCT
The DNA here is from genome assembly GCF_040802235.1 of Manis javanica. Taxonomy (NCBI): domain Eukaryota; kingdom Metazoa; phylum Chordata; class Mammalia; order Pholidota; family Manidae; genus Manis; species Manis javanica. The sequence continues at coordinate 182,661,734 of NC_133159.1, read as the reverse complement.
GCCCCTGCCCGACTTAGGAACCTGCTGGCATGACTGTCTCAGACTGCTTGCTGTCACTCCATGCCATCCCTGACTCCAGGGAGGAGAGGCCATCTCCAGATGACTGACACCAGGGAGGTGAAGGGCTTCCCCAGCCCCCACCCCCAGCCAGGGCAGCCTGGCCCGTCTTCCTCCCTTGCTTTCTCCAGGGCCTGTTCCTGGGGATCTACTCGGGCTCCCAGACAAACATATTCACTGCCTGACTGGCCCAGGCTACAGGCAGAAGCGGAAACAGGCTGCAGAGGCCAGACCTCTCTCTGCCCAGCCCCTAAACACCTGATTCACCTGCTCTGCTCACCCGGGGCAGGTGCTGGGTGTGGCGGATGAGGGTGTGGGTGGAGGTTTCTGGGGGTGTGGGGGGTTGAGGGTGTTTGTTTTGGGTCCGGGTTGGCATGTCCCTGCTAGGAGGTGGAGGTGGACTGGCGGGGCTGGGAACATAGTAGGGGTGGGAGTGGGCTCTGGCTTGGACCCCGGTGGGCGGTTCCTCGGGCAGCCATTGGCTTTCTCTGAGGTCATGGGGGAGCTGGGCAGACAAGCCCCAGAATCTGGTTGAGGTGAGGTACGGGAATGCAGCAGAGAACCGTGAGGGAGGCACGGGGTCATGCCCGGCACCTCTGTGGACCACAGTTTCCTGTCTGTGAAGCGGCACAGTGGAGCCCGCCCTGACTGCTCTCGGGCTGGCCTAAACGTCGCACCCTCTCCTGAGGTGCGACCTTGTCCAGTGCACCTGGAAATCCCCGCTCTCTTCCTGTCTCCAGGGAGCTCCCTCCTCGTGCCTATTGTCCTACCAGCACTGGAGGGGCGTAGGCCTGGGCTCCATGGTGCACCAGCCCCTCCCTGCACCCGTATCTGTTGCCAGGGCTCCGAGGAGGGCTGGGCACTGACATGGAGGACCTGCCTGCCTGGCTCTGCACCCTCTTCCTGAAGCCTGCCTGGTACCCCTGCACCGCTCACCCCCCACCCCATCCTCAGCTGAGCTCTGCTGGCACAGGGCGAGGTCAGCCGTGGGTGGGGCCCCTGCAAGGGACCAGTGGGGATGGAAGGGCTTCTTAGGGCCCTGGGGGCAGCCCCTGTGCTGCCCTTGGTAGCTCTCGGTCCCTGTTTGTAGATGAAGAGGGGAGCCAAGCCCAGAGGGTCAGGACTCACATGCAGACCTAAGCTCTGATGCGAGCATGAGGGCAGGGCAGCCCAGGCAGAGCTTGGGGGGCAGGGGGAGGTGCTGGCCTGGCTGGGCGTGGAGTGCACAGCAGCGGGAGGCAGAGACGGGGCAGCAGAGTGGCCACCTGCCACACAGCCGCAAGGCTCGGGAACTCTGCTCCTGTTGGGCTCCGTGCCTTTGCCCCTGCCGTGCCCTCTTCCAGGGAAGCCAGTGAGCCCAAGCCACGCTGTCACCAGATCACAGCTTGCTCCAAGGTGGGACTGGGAGTTGGCATTCGCCCAGGTAAGTGTGGGAGGGTCCTGCAGGTGGAGGTGGGCATGGGCTGTCCATTGTGCTTAGAACTCAGCCATGTCCTTTACCCCCATCTGTAGACACAGATCCTCGGCTCTGGGGGGGTCCCCGGCATGAGGAAAGCACTGCGCCTGGTGCTGGGACCCCCCTCACCTCCCAGCCTTGAAAGCTGTGCTTGTTCTGTATTGCTGCATAAGAAATACTCCCAAAATGGAGCATCTTAAAGCAGACATTCATTCCTTGCCCCGTGTCTGAGGGCCAGGAATCTGGGGGCGGCTGAACCAGGTGGTCAGGGTGTCTCTCGCAGGAGGACCTGCTGCCAGGACAGCTCTCCCACATGGCTGTCGGCGGGGAGCATCAGCTCCCTGTGTGGGGGCCTCTCCAAAGCACTGGTTGGGTGTCCCCGCAGTGAGTGGTCCAGGACAGCCAGGGGGCCTTTGATCTAGTCCTGGAGGTCTACCACCAGGTCCAGCCCACACGCAGAAGGTGGGGCATTTGCCTCCACCTTTGGAAGGGAGGAGGATCAAAGAATTTGGGGGTCCCAGAGGCCACTCATACCTGAGCTCCCCAGCGCCTGACCCTCAGCCCTAGAGAAAAGGGAGGGGACAGCATGTGCGTAGACAGACCAGAACTGCTACCAGGGCTACCACCTCGGGTCTCCTTGGGGGGGCGGGTGGCCGCTCTTCCCTCCCCATCCCAGCCTGGCAAGTCCCGAGGTTGTGCCTTGAGGTGGGTGTCAGCCCCCAGGCACAAAGCTGGAGAGTGAATGCCAGCCAGTCGGTAGGAGCCCTGAGCTCCAAAGCCTGCCCGCTGGGGGTGAGTGGGCTTGATATTTGGACCTGGGGGCTGTCACCGCCCACGTACCTTCCAGCTGCTCAGCCCTGGTGCTGGGCTGCCCCCTCACCTCTCCCCTCATCGCCCCTCCCCAGGCCCCTCCCTGGGGGCTCCGGTGTGACAGTTCTGTTTCCCTGGGCTGCTGAGAGGTTGTGCACCCTTCACCCAGCCAGGCGTGCTTCCGAGGGTGGTGACCGCAGGAAGTGTTGCCAATACACCGTGAGGTGGAAAGCAGAGTGCAAAGTTGAGTGCAGAGTAGGGTCATGGTTTTGCTTTAAGAAATGCACAGATGCACAGGTGGGGTCAGAAGCACACACCCCATATTCAATATTCTCCTTCACACTTTTCTAGAATTTCCCAGTTTTCCTGCAGGGAATACCTATTACTTTTTCACACTGAGGTGATATTCATGTCATGTGTAATTATTATATAAACTGTACAAAATCTGTGGCATTTAGTGTATTTACGATATTGTGCAAACACAGCTCTCTCTAGTTTCAACACTTTCAATCACCCTCTAAAATCAATCTGTACTCATTAAATTGTCACCCCTCATTCCTTCCTTCCCCGCCCTCTGAGGACTGCTCATCTGCTTTGTGTCTCTGTGGATTTATCTATCCTGGGTGTATCATATGAGAAAGATCGTTCAATGTGTGGCCTCTTGTGACTGACCACTTTCACTCAGCCCAGTGTCTTCAAAGTCGATGCACATTGCGGTCTTACCGCCCCACTCCTTTCTAGGACCAAATGACACTCTGCTGTGCAGATGCCCCGCCCTGGTCATCCATTCATCTGTTGGTGGACATTTGGGTCATTTTCACCTTTTTGCCATTACAAATAAAGTGGCTATGAACATTCCTGTAAGTTTCCATGTGGGCATATATTTTAATATCTCTTGGGTTTACACCTGGGTGTGGAATTGCTGGCTCACATGGTAACTCCATGTTCATCTTTTTGAGGACCTGCCAACTCCTTTTACACATTGCATTCCCACGGCAGTGCATGAGGGTTCCTATTTCTCCACATCCTCGGCAACACTTATTATTGTCTGTTTTTTTAGAAGTCAGAGCTGTTCTAGTGGGTGTGAAGTGGTGTCACAATGTGGCTTTGATTTGCATTTCACTGCTGACTAATGATGAGGAGCATCTTTTCATGTCCTTATTGGCCATTTGTCTATCTTCTTTGGAGAAATGTTTATTCAAGTCCTTTAGCCGTTCTTTAAATCGAACTTTTTGTCTTTTATTAAGGGTTCTTTGTAGGCCCTGGGTCCTCATCAGAGAGTTGGTTTCTGTATATGGTGTGAGGTGATGATCTGAGGATGTCCGCGTGTCCTGTCACCATTTGAAGTATGACTTTCAAAATTACGAAAGTAAAGGTATGTGTCCAGTCTGCTCCCATGTTTAGGCTGGAGCGGGCATTGCCAGACAGGGGCCTCCCTGTAGGGCAGAGGCCACCCTGTGTCCCCTTCCTCATCCTGGAGGAGCAAAGCCCTGGCCCAGCCCCTTGTCCCCTGCAGCACCCTAGCCTCCAAGGAGGATCACCCAAGCTGGAGGCCTCAGTGGTGGGCATGGGGCAGGAGGCGGTGCAGGGAGGGGAGCAGCAGCCCTCCCGGCTGCAAGGGCATGTCGTGTCCAGAGCCTCAGCTGCCCTGGATGCCACTGGCGCTGCAGGGCTGGCCCCGCCTGGGGAGGCCAAGCCAGGCCATCAGAGACCATCTCTCCCTGAGGCTGGCTGGGCAGGTGGGCCAATGGCTGGAGGGCTCAGCCCTCCCCTTTCAGCTTGTCTTCCCGTCTGGAGGCTGGATGGGGAGTGATCCTGCGCATTCAGGCGCCCCCCCCCCCCCCCCCGCCTGCCTGCTGCCTGGGCCCCTGGGGTCCAGCCCCTGGGGTGCTTTTTCTCTGCCTTGCTCCATTCCACCTGCCTTTGGGCCCTTGGGTCAGGCAGCCACCGGGGCCTGTTGCCCTGCCCCATCCTGAGTTGTGGAGCCCTGGAGGGGGGACTGGGACATGGGGATCATGAGACAGGGTCGGAACTGTTGCTTATTGTTTCCCGTTGGTGGAAGCCTCTTGCTTCCCTCTCGGCCGCTGCGCCTGCCCTCTCCCTGCCCTGGTCCCCCCAGGCCTGCACCCAACAGGCCTCCCCAGCCTTGGTCCATGTGGTCCCTGCTGCCCGTCCCACCCTCCGCTCCTCCTGGAGGCCCCCAGTCCAGGCTCGCAGCGCACAGCAACTCTGCTGCCCGTGGCCTGTCAACCCCAACCATGTCCACCAGCTCAGGGGCTGCCGCTGTGCAATGTCGCCTGCCTGTGCCCCTGTCCACTTTCCTTGTCTATTACTGTTTGCTCTCAGCCCTGGCCAGAGAGAGGTGTCACTAAGGAGCAGTAGGGTGGCCAGGTGAGGACCCAGGAAGCCATCTATAAAGGGCTGATGGCCAGAAGCACCACTGCAAGAGGGCTGGGGTGGGGGCCCCTCCACTGCTGGGCCTGGCCTCTGGTACCCACAGTCTCCTGAGAGGGGGCCCAGAACAGAGCTGTGGCTACACGACCTCAGCTGGCAGCAGCCTGCTCCATGGGCTGTGCACAGCCCGAGGGTGGCGGAGCCATACCTGCTCTCCAAGTGAGGCATGGCACCGTCACAGGCCAGGGGCAGCTGGGAAGCTGGCCGACACTGCACAGACCCTCACTCAGGTGCCTTGCCCAGGGGATCCTGGCCACTGCATAGTGCCCCCCACTCCCTGTCCAGACCCCCAGCCCTGACTCCCAAACACAGGGGCCACTTCTCAGGGCTTGTCTGCCTGGAGCTCCGAGGGCTTCCCCACGCCTCCTGACCACTCTTCTCTGTCCATACCGTCTGGGGAGTGCCGCAACCATTCTCAGGGCCCTCAAACCACCTTCACACTGGCAACCTTGAGATACCCTTCAGCCCAGGACCCCTGAGAACCCCAAACGCCCCTTGGCCCCTGCAGACTCCCTCCTGTGCCCCTGCACCTCAGGCAGCCATCTGTGTTTCTTTCTTCCCCACATTCCTATATCCAGGCTGGGCAAGTCCAATGGCTCCTTATGCCCTGGGCTGTGGCCCCCCAAGGCTGGGAGAGCCTGTGCCCACCTAGTGCCTGGAGCAGAGCCCAGAGCAGAGCACACAGTGAGTGCAGGTGAGTGAGGGACGTTTGGGAAGCGCTCTCACTGGAGCCTCTGGCCTGGGGCCTGGGGCCTGGTGGAGACCCTGCAGCCTGATCCCCATGCAACGGCCAGAGAGCGCCTCCCAAGCCAGCCTTTTGGTCCGCAGCCCAGGCTGGGGCTCTGTCCTCTCCTCCTCCGCCACCATTCAGGTCTCACCTGCTCAGGAGGGCTGCCTGGTGCCCCAGCTGATGCAGCCCTGCCCGCATGCTCTGCCCACATGACCTGCCTCGGCCGCCTCTTGCCAGCCTGCTGAGGTGCGACCCAGGTGCGGGCTCATCTTGTTCCTCCATTTTGCTCTCTAGCCATTAAGCTTGGCTCGCCGGGACTGGTCACCACCCTAAGTTACAGCCCGCCCTAGTTCCCCCAGTCTCAATTTGGGGCGTCCTTGCCCCAGGGGACAGAGGTCGTGACCCCAGCCCCTGCCTGGTACTTGGAGGCACAGGAAGGTTCTGAGGTGGAGGATGGGCTTCCGGGCCTTCACCAGGCCAGAATGGAGGGCAGGACAGGAGCCAGGCCTGGGCGAGGAGCCAGGCCCGGTACCACAGGGCTGAGGGGGTGGGGCTGGCTGCTGGCCGAGCTCTGAGCACCCCTTCCGGCCCCACCTTCCTGCTCTCCGGAGCAGCCCTCTGGCCTCCGTGACTCAGCGCTGCAGCCAGAGGAACTGTGGGTGGGGGCAGACCTGGCCCGGGGTCATCGGACAGCCGGCCTGTCCCTCGCCCCTCACAGTGGTGCCCGCTTGAGGGCAGGTTCCACGTGAGGAAGCAGAGGGCCCGGGACCTGTCCACGCTCTGCGCGGGGCCACTCGCCACCCCCCGGCCTCCCACCTAGTTTTTGCATTTTCGCCCGAGTGGTGGGCCTCATGGGCTCTGGGGTCTTGGCTACCGTGTGAACACGCTGCAAGTCCCGCAGCCCCCATGTCACCTCCTGGGCTGACGTCTGTGTGGCAGCAAAGGCAGGTGGATGCCACCGCCTGGGCACGGTGGCTCCGGGGGTCGTGCTGGTGAGGCGTGCGCCTCCTCAGTGCCTACCCATCTGGCAGGCACCCCTTTGCACCAGCCTTGAGGGAACATCTCTTCTGTCCTGCCTATGTCCCTAGCTTGCAATGACCCCCACAGCCCTACGTCTGCCACCCGGCCGTGACCTCTAGGAGGCAGTCACATTGGGCCCGTGGTCTTCTTGTCCCTTCCAGGACTGCTGTCCTTCCCACCAGAGCTTCTCCCTGGTTGTGGAGCTGTGATGATGGCTTCCTCTGCCCCAGGGCACCCCGGGTTTTGGGGGGACAGGGACCATCTGGCTGGCTGCCTAGGGTCTGGCACACACTGCGGATGAAGGGTGCCTCCCACTGAATACCCCATCTGGGTCCCCGCTCCCCCAGGACCTGGAGGTGTCCTCATGTGCAGAGGCCCAGGCAGCAGGCCACACCTCTCCTGCTTCTGGGACCTAGAGCAGATGGAGAGATTCTTGCCACAGGCCCAACACAGTGTTTTCCTAATCCAAGGGGAAGTGACTTGCCCAAGGCCATGCAGGTCAGTGCCCAAGCCGGCGCCACCCCAGACTCCTGTGCCTTTGGGGCCTCATGAGAGGCTGTGGAGGGCTCCCACTGTGAGCTCAGCTCCCCACACCATGAGCCCACAGACAAAATCGGAGAAGGACTGGAGTGGTCAGAACTGCAGCCTCCTCGAGCAGCCCCTGGCACTTCCTGTGTCCCCTGGGGGCACTGTCCTGGGAAGATATCCCCTGCCAGGACAGCTGCCCACCAGTGGTCACTCAGAGGCCAAGGTCAGGCTGTATTCTGGGATATGGGAGCCACAGCGCAAGCCCAGCCCTTCGAGAGATGGCCCTTCCTGGTTCCCGCCTCCCCAGCCTCCCCGTGACAGAGCCAGCCTGCCACTCAGTGTTGGCATCTGCTCTGGGCCACACGCTGGGGACACGATGGGAGCAGGACAGACCCATCTCTGCCGGGCTGCGTGGCCTTGGCCTGGTCATGAGTTCCTCTGCCTCAGTTTCCTCATCAGGTGGAGAGAGTTCTGGAACCATTCTCAAGGGTGGCGTGAGGGCCCCTGTGATACTGGGGCCACCCCACATGACCAGGGAGCTAGGCCCCTCGGAGCCCGTTGGCTCAGAGAAAAGGTGTGACACCAACCCCTCATGTCTTCTGGTGACCCTCCAAAGGTAACTCACAAGCATCTACGAGCTCCAACCTTGTGCTTGGGGTGGGGGGGTCAGTCTGATCCTGTTGTGCTAGTCACCAAGCTTCCCTGCTGCTTCTGCGTCTGTGATGGGGTGACCATAGGGTGCCCTGTGGGGAGCTGGCCCTGTGGCTATCAGCCCATTGCAGGCCCAGGTTTGAGTGGTGGCCCCAAACAGACCTGTGGAAACCCTAGTCCCCGGTACCTCAGGATGAGACCTTACGGGGGGAACTAGCTGAGAGGAGGTCCCTCTGCAGTAGGGTGGGCCCCTGATCCAATGTGGCTGGTGTCCTTGTGGAGGCCATGTGATGACGGACGGGGCAGAGATGGGGTGAGGTGCCTGAGGGCCCAGAGCGCAGCAGGAGGCTGGAAGGGGCCTGGCCAGGGCCTTCGAGGGGAGCAAAGCCGACACTGTGCGTTTGGATTTGTGGCCCCAGAGCTGCTGTCTGTATGCGTTTGGGGTTGTGTTAGGGCAGCCCCAGGACACTGACGCAGAACCTGCCGCAGAACCTGCCGCTGGGCAGCAGTGGGGATGCAGTGGGCTGCACAAAGCTTGCCGGCCCTACCACCGCAGGGTAGCGGGCACCTGCCTGCAAGGGGGGAGAGGCATTGTGAGTGAGGTGAGGTCTTCTGTGCTGGGCCCTGCTGGACGGGCTGTTTTGCTTGTGAGGATTCATTGGTTCGTGCACAGCGCAACCTGCTGTCCGCTGTGTGTTCAGCTCATCAATTGTAAGTTAAGAGAACAAGCGAAACTGGCTTTGTAGGCAGCCTAGCAGGACTGTGGGCAGATTGGGGCAGACAGGCTGGGAGAACATGGAGTCTGGCCTGCCTGCGGGGCCCAGGCAGGGAACCCAGTGGAGAGTGCTCGGGGACCAGAGACACAGCAGGTAGGCTGTCGCGGGAGGAGGCTGCTGAGCGGGTCAGGCTACTGGGTCAGTGTGTGTTAATGCCACCTTGGTGGGCCCTGAAGGGCAGGGAGCCACTGGGGAGGTGGTCACTACATGCTGGTCAGATCAGTGAGGGGCCTGAGCTGGGGGCTGAGCACTGGGGTGAGGGGCACCGCCAGACAGGACCAAGCCTGCAGGGTCCAAGGGGCTCAGAGGGGCAGACTCTGGCACCAGCACATCCCTCCAAGCCCCATGGACACCCACTGAGCTAATGGGCATGGGGCATAGATAAGGGGCCCAGGGAGGCTGAGTGGACAAGAGCTCAGACCTCAGAGGGGCTGTGGGGGCTGGCCAGGTGTGACTGTGGCGAGTCCCCCTCTGGACTCCCCAGAAGCCTTAGCTGGGGCTCAAGCGACAGGGTCTGAAGTTCTGGGCTGTCGGACGGGAGGAGGGGCTGGGAAGTTGCGTGTCACCACAAAAGGGCGGTAGGAGCCGGTGCCTGCCATGGGAAGCAAGGCCATGTTGTGTCCCAAGCCACCCTCGGGTCAGGGGCGGGAGTGGGCCGGGTTAGGAACGCGGGCCGCAAGGTGAGGAGGTCACGCTCATCGCTGGGTTGGTCCTGTGGTCCCTCAGAAGCTGCCGTTTTCAGCAGAACCTTCCTTGCTGTAAACTGGGTTGGGGTGCTCATCTGGCAGGACCAGTTTGGGGACCAGTGCAGGGCATCCAGCATGCCTTCCAGGCGAACACAGACTGACAGAAGGGGGGACTATGGGTGTGCTGGAGGCTGTCCTGGGCCTCTGGTGCCCATCCCTGCCTGGAGCCCCACGGTGCTGCCGGCCAGGCGGGCTGCGCATGTGTTGTCTCCAATTGTTGGGACAACATCTTCTCCAGCCCCTGTGAGCCTGCAGGCGCTGGTGAGGAGGGTCCCAAGTACGGGGTGGGGACCTTGGTAGAAAGGTTGGCTTTCCACCGCTGTGAGGAACGCTGCCTGCAAGGGCGGTTTTGCTGCTTAATTGCAGCTGGACCTGCCAGACAGCCTGAGCCCCTAAGCCTCCCATCCCGGCGCCCACCCAGGGCGGCCCCACCAGCCTGGGCGCCCGCCTGCACGAGCGGAGACCCGCGCACCCCCGCGGTATCTGGGCTCTCACTGCTGGAGGATCCACGCACGGCGCACTGACCCCGTGGACCTACGCGCCACACCCCTCATGCGGCCCCGGGCCCTTCTCCCGCGTAGGCACAGGCCCTCTCCGCTCCGGGCAGCCCCCGCCCAGGCCCGCCGGGGCCGCCAACACTCGGGGCTACGAGGCGGAGGCTCGGGGAGCCAGCGTCCTGGCGGTCCTGGGCCCAGCTAGGGAAGCCTCGGCCGCCTCCCGGCCACGCCGCACGGCCCCGGGTCCTTCTTCCTCACTAGACTGACCCCAGCCTGGGGTCGGGTGGGCGGGGACCCCCGGGTGGGCGGGACCCCCACTCCATCCGCCCCTAGGCTCCCGCGCGCGGGACCTGGCGGACGGCAGGAGCCGGAACCCAGTGCCGGGGCTCGCGTTTCCGGCCGGCGGGATCTAAGCCGTGCACTGCGCGCGCAGAGACCGCGCCGGCGGACTGGGGTCGCTATGGCAACGCAGCAGCCGGGGAGGCCGCTCCGGACAGGCAAGTCCGGAGAGGGGGCGCGGGGCGGAGGGCTCCGGGCCTCGCCGGCTCTCGGGAGGGCGGGTGGGGACTCGGGAAAGTGCCTCCATTGACCGCCTCTCGGATCCCTTTTCAAGGTTTTCGTGGCTGTCACTGGAAACACGCGAGGCCTGCTAGCCCTGCAGGACCCAGCCCGCTCTCGCGGGGACGCCGGGCCCGCCCGGGCCGGGGCGCGGGCTCCGTGGGCCCTGTCCCGTGGGCGCCGAGCTCCAGGGCAGGGCTGTTCCCGCAGCGCCGCATCGACGGGGCGGGGGCGAGGGCGGGCCCCGCTGGTGCCCCGCGTGCTGCCCCCCGGCCCTTTCAGGTGGACGGTGGGCTCCACCACCGGAGCGCCCCGCGCCCGCGCCCGGCAGCAGGTCCCGGGCAGGCCCGGCGCCAGTTCCGGGGTGACTTCATTCTTTCACAGGGTCCCGGAAAGGGCCGTCCGTGCCTTCCTGGTCTCAGTCGGGCCGAAGCGGTTCCACGGTCTGCCTTTGACTTTTATGAGTCAGTTGTCGGTAGCGTGCCCCTTAATTTGGATTTACCTGATGTTTCCTCAATGATTGATTGCAAGTCATGCATTTGTGGTAAGAAAATCTCCACAGTGAAAGTGTGCTCTTTTCAGTGCTTCATAGAAGGAGGCACGTGATGCCAGTCTGTCCCTTTCCTGGTGATACTACTTTGGTGACATGGATTAGGAAGTGTCTTCCAGGTGTTTCCATCACAAGAGTAACCATTTTTTCCTTTGTAAATAACAAATATCTTGTTGGGAGACACTTTGAGATTATGGAAACATCTTGTTTCTAACTATACTTTCTATCACTAATTTTAGCACCCGCCAGGTGTTTTCCAAAACAATTGTTAATGTCGAATTCACCAAATGGTGATTTTTCTATTTCCATTATTCTATTTATATCCATTATTACATTTATCAGTTGGAATTTTACAGCAAGAAAGGAACTTCCCTTCTCCCCATTTTCCTAGTTATTCATTTATTTATGTTGATGTATTTTTGAGTTCCATAGGCTATAATCCATTACTATCATTTATTTTGTTGCTCTAATTCTCCAGATTTGAGCATTAGGAGCCCCTTCAAATTGACCTCTGTGTCCTTTTCGCATAGCCCCAACATTTTTGAGCACTGGTTTTACTTTCTGTACCACAAGATGTCCCAGGCTCATCCTGTGCTTTTCTTGACCTAGCTCTAAATCAATCATTGCTCTAAGAAGTGCTGATTCTTTTTAGTTAGGAAGATGGTGAGTAGAAACCAGTATCTGGGTGTAGGTATGCTCATTGCTACTGGGGTACCATTGTTTTTTGGCTTTCTCAATGGGCAGAGCTAGAAGACATGTATTTGTGTGCACCATACACATCTGTATCTGTACATTTCTATTTATTAAGAATTGAGTTTATATTGACACCTCCAATTCCAACCAGTTACCAAGGGTTCATTCTACATTCCTTTTCCTCTCTAAATCTGGCTCCTACTGTCTTCAATATATTTACCTATTTGCTCAATCTTAGACTACACATAATGTAATCTCAGAATTGCCAGTCCGTATTTCTGTGAAGAGTAAACCTGTGAACTGGACTGTAATATTTGCGCATAGTTGCTTTGGTTTCTATCCTTAGAATATATATTTAAAAAACTGTTTTACAAAGTTACTTTAGTGCTTTTATATTACTCATTTATAATAAAGTTAGGTTCACTTGTTCTCTTGTTTATAGTTCAATTTGAGTCCTTACTGATTTTAAGTTTTGGTATGTGAAGCATTTATAGGGTTCTAAAAGTCAGCAGAGTCTAAGCTCTTAACTACAAGAGTATTAAACTTCTCTTCCATTTTATGTCCATTTACACACTTTATTTTCTTTTCAGCAAGGGAATTTGGCAGTGTAAATTCAGATAAAGAAGGACTGCATACCCCTATTGCAGTGGTGCCCCTCACCCCTGGCAAGTGCCAGTGATGGGATTCAAATCGATCTGTGGCTCATCTCTCTTATTTCAGGTTTTACAAATGGTTGTGGGTACTCTTTGGCAGTCAGTGAAGGATGAGGGTCATGGGCCCATAATTTTCATTCCCTAGACCCCGTTGAAGATTGTGTGTACTAAGTTTATCCCACACAGCCCATGTTGTGATTCCAGAGGGTGCCAGCGCTGAGCCACTTGTCCTGAGTGCAGAGCAGATGAGCCATCTCTGGACTTTTCTTCAAGTCCCATGAACATGTTTTGTAAATTAAGCTCATGAAATATATTTACAGAGGAACAACAAGACAGCACTCCTTACTGAAGTAGATTTAGGTTCTTCTGCATTAGGAATGGTGGAGCTTGTCTCACTAGAGGCTGAGTGGGAAGCCAGATGCATCTGGAACCATGGTTTTTCAGAGGAAGGAGATAAAAGCAAACCCCTGCTTTGGATGTCTCTCTGCCCAGCAAGTGTGCCTAGGCAGCTTGATTATAACCATCTACTCATCTTTAGTCCTTAAGATGGTCTTTTTGTGGTTTAGAGTCTGCAACTATTAATGTTTTATTGAGGTCGTGCAATGCTTTTCCAATTAACTTACCAAATGCTCTAAAACAAACTGCACCAAATTTTTGGTCAGCCAAACAGAAGTGTGATTGATTCCACTGTCACATCTGTGGATTTGGTGACCTGCGGGTTCATCTCTGACTTTGACGTGTTTTCCTCTGATGGTCTGGTTGTCTTGTAGAGGGCTGAGATTGACACGGACAGAATCGTCCCCTCATGCCCCTTCCCTGTTTACCCGGCATATAGTCACTGCGGCAGCCTGATGGGGAGCGGGTACCACCAGGCCAACACAAGCCCCTTGCAAAGCCCACTGTGCTTGCAAAGTCCTTTGTTTTCCACATAGCTCCTTTTTATAGTTTCCTGGGACTCATCCTTCATCTTGAATCATTCCTCTGAACACTGAGGCTGGCTGTTAAGAGGACTTGGCCATGGATCCTGTTCATGGCTGTGGCAGTCTTGGCCCTGTCATAATTTGTAAAGAAGTATCTGAGTCCCTCACTAACTGAAGATGCGGGCTTCTGAGCCTCTGTCTTGCTGCGCTCTGCCCCCGGAGCACCAAGCCCCAGGTGCAGCTAGCTCCCTTGACCTCTCACTGGGCTGGGCCACACGCTTAGGGTCACCCACTGCAGACCTGGTGGGTTTCAGGTGAGCAACTCCTGAGCTGCTCCACACTATATCGTTTGCAGCATCCTGTAAATATTAGGCGTGCACTCAAGCTAGCTGATTACTAAGGTGGTCTTCCAGACGGGCTCTGCTGCCTGTGTCTGTTTGGGGCCTGCAAGTTTTCCATGAGACAGAAGCCATGGCTTTCATGAGGAGTTAGTTCCATCTTCCTAAGACCTGGGGATTTCCAAGTGCTTTTCAGACCTGACAGGTAAACTTCCAACATCCCCTGTAGATAAAAGAGAAAGCTCAGTAGTTCACAAAAGAGAAAGTCAAAGTGATGGGGTGACCTAGCATGATCCTGGTCTGTCCCTGCTGAGGTAGGCCTCCTGACCCCACTGGTTCTTCTAGAACACCGTGGATGCCATGGACCAGGCCAAGTTAACAGTGGCCCTTCCGCTCTTGGGAGACTTCTGCATTTCCCCAGAAGTTTATTGTGAGCTCTCATGAAAACTGGGTTCTTGCTGGGGACATCTGCTGCAGACAGACAGATTGCACCCAGACCTTGAAGCTGTGCAGCTAAAGCCAATGAATTTCAGCCCCAGCGCTTGTAGGACCAGCCTTTGGGTACACAGAAGCAGGGCAGGCTGTTCTGCAGTGGGGTGAGGAAGGAGCAAGCCCTGCGCTTACTGGGCTTTGCCTCTGTGGTCCTGAGTGCCGTGGGATCTGGTGTTCACAGTAGAAGCTGGTTTCTGTCTGGGGAGCTGCTGGAAATACAGACGGAGCTGTGGTGAGCAATATGGACAGCCTCTTCCCAGGGGTCTTTGCATACTGTGCCAAGCAGCCTTGAAGATGGTCAAAGCCGTGGGCACAGTGCCACATGATCAGGATTTTGAGTGGTGAAGAGTGGTGGCTGTGTGACCAATGCATTTAAGAGGCGAGCCTGGTGGCAGGACGCCCACACAGGACAGGGCCCTAATGAATAGTCCTTGGAGGAGGTGGGGCTGGCGGCCGTGCCCACCTCCGTGTGCTCTCTGAAGTGATGCCTCATGGGTCTTCAGGAGTCGGTCTAAGTCATCGAAGATCACAGAATCATTGGCGTTATTTAATGCTGTGTATCTGCCTGGATCCTGACTCTGCCTGTGAGTGTGCCCAGGCAGGTGGGTGGCTTGAGTGCGCATCAGCTTCTGTCGGCAGGACTGTGCCACACCCCGGTCTCAGTAGGCTGCACGCTGGCTCCTCACTCGGGAGGCTCTACAGCAGTGGCTGGGCCTGTGAGCCTCCTGGGTGTCTTGGGGGCAGCTGTAGATGTCTAGTCAGTGTGAGTGAACCCACACTCGCGGGGGCTGCCGTGACTCTTGCCACCCCACACGGGCTTTCCCTGAGCTCCGAGGCTGGCCTGATCTGCGGTGACCTGGTCTCCCAGGGTCCTGAGCGCCCTGCAGGGAGCGCCGAGACTGCAGGCTGAGCAGGACGGGTAGGCCTCCTGAGGGCTGGGAGAGCCCCTTCCCACCTTTCCCTTGTGGGCAGAGGCTTCCCGGCCTCTGTCCAGACCGTCCTTGTGCCGCCGGCCGCTCTGCTGGCGTGGAAGTCATCCTCTGCACATCTGTCTCCAGGGTGCTCTCTGGCCCCGGCCGGGATGACAGCCTGGCAGTGTTGGGGTCTTGCTTGTCTGTCCCCAGCAGGTGAAACAGTGCCTGGCATCTAGTAAGGGCTAAACAAACACTAGGTGAATAAATGAATGAATTTAAGAAAGCTTACTGCATCTGTGAGAATTTTATCTTCCCTAGTATCCTTGTTTCTGGCTACAATGACATAGCACTCTAAATGTAATAGCAGGGGTTTGCTCATGAATTAAACAACCAGTTGTTGTCACCTTCTATGTGCCAGGGATTGGGGTTCAGAACAGAATCTGAGGTGACTTCATGAAATCTTAGCTGTCTTCTGGGGGAAATACTTGGCCACTGATTAAATTTGAAACCAGTAACTAGTTTTTACTGAATCCAAAGCTTTTTAAAGTAAATGCCCCTCATTTTTCTGTAATTCATCAACACATGCATTAAGACATTTAAAGATCAAGTTATTATGGACTGGGGTGACTGAATCTGAAGGGTGAGGGCTGGCAGGCAGGGGTGCTTGGGTATCTGAGGCCGGAGTGGCCGGGGCGGTGGGCCAGCTTCCTCAGTGGTGCAGTGCCCTCCTCTGGTGTGGCCGCCCAGGGGTCTCAGACCACCCAGCACACAGGCCTGTGCACGCATCCAGGAAGCTGGGCCTCTGGAGGAGGGGCTGCAGTGTTTTGGAAGGGGCCGGGGGTGCAGGTTCTTGAGGGGACACAGTGTACTGTGGAGCCCATCTATTTGTTATCATGTGATATGGTTTCCCATTTAATTACTGGCACATACTTTTGAGTACCTCCTGTGTGCTGAAGTTGCCAGTGTTGGGGACACTGTATTGAACATGTCGAGAAGAATGACGCAGAAGCTGTGCACCATCTACTCCTGACAAGGGTCTGAATAGGGCAAAGGCACCGAGGCAGTATGGGATCGAAGATTAGGAAAGATTTCCTGGAATGTTATTTGAGTTGGTCTCAGTGGCGGGAGGCAGGCTGCATGTAGGCTGGGGGTACCCCAGGCAGAGGGGCACGGAGCCCAGGCTGATGGGGCCACTTGGCGTGTCCAGCCCTGAAAGAAGGTGATGGTGGCAGGAGGCTTGAGATCCACGCGTGTAGAATGGGAGGCTATCGGATCTCTGACACCAAATGCAATGGTGTGTTTCTTCCCCATGTGTATGTGTAACAGTAACAGTATTACACACAGCAGTAATAGTGGTGTAACTTCATGCAGGTACCGAGACCCGATGCCAATGGGTCTCAGACCCATTGTAAGTATGTGGGAGGAGGGTCTTCCCACACCCACCTACACCAAGCAGTTCTCCAACACCAGCAGAGTGTTGAGAGCTCAGTTCTGAGGCTGTCTGCCCAGAGGCAGCACCAGCTTCCCAGGTTAAGGGCTCCTCCTGCAAGACCCCCACCCCAGACGCCTGACCCTGACCCTGACCCAGGCAGCTCCCTGTGCCTCTGACCTGCTGGCTACAGATGGGAGGTTCCCACCAGCTCCCCCTTAGGTTCCATTACTTTGCTAGAGCAGCTCGCAGAACTCAGGAAAACACTTAGATTTACCAGTTTAATAAAGGACACCATCAAGGATAC
The DNA here is from genome assembly GCF_040802235.1 of Manis javanica. Classification (NCBI taxonomy): domain Eukaryota; kingdom Metazoa; phylum Chordata; class Mammalia; order Pholidota; family Manidae; genus Manis; species Manis javanica. Next base: position 182,645,155 of record NC_133159.1, on the reverse strand, counting down.
AAGTTAACAGCCACATGAGGAGAGACACAGGGCAAGGTCCTGAATACAGGAGCGTCTGTCCTGGTGGAGCCTGGGGCCTGGGGCCCGGCTCCGTGGCCCGCGGAGGCGTCCGGTTCCCCAGGCGTGGAAGCCTTCGCCCACAGGCCGCGGGACCCAACCCAGCAGGCAGCAGAGAGCAGAGGGAGAGGAGCTCCTCTCAGGGCTTTGTAGGCAGGCCGGACTGAATCACGGCCTTTGGCTGATTCAGCCTCCGGCCCTGCCCCTGGGCAGGGGTCCAGAAGTCTCTCGTTAACATGACAAAACACCTGGTTCACCTTTAAGACTGTGGTGTTTTCAGGAACTGTGGATGAAGACCAAATACACCTGGGAAATATGTATTTCTTATAACTCATTGTATCACAGAAGCCCTGGGGTTATGCTTTTCTTTAAAAAAAGATCCCTTTGGTGGCCATCAAAGGGTGAGTCGGGACCGAAGGGCCAGGTCGGGGGCTCTTGCGGGAGACTTCAGCTGAGGGGTGACGGTGGCCAAGCGTGGCCTGGGGGACGAGAGGCAGCGGGAGGTGTGGGCTGATTCCACTTGTTCCGCTTGGGCAGCTGCATGGAGGGGGTGCCACTGAAAAGAGCTGAGGGGGACTGGGGCAGAAGCACGAGGTGGGCTGCTTAGGTGGTCTATAGGGACCCTGTTTTTTTAAATTGGGGTATAGTTGACAAACAATATTGTATTGGTCTCAAGTATACAACAGTGATTCAACTACTGAGATGGCAAGCAGGTGCCTGGAAGGACGCGTTGCAGCTGAGGAGAAACACGCGGGTGTGCTGGGGTCTGGCTCGCAGCAGGGGTGAGCTAGAGGGGAGCCTGCATGGGCCGGCGCCTCGGCTTTGCCGCGGAGGAGCCCTGGCCGCTCCAGGCCCAGCGGGGAGGCCGCCCTGGGAGGACCAGGCTGCAGGATGCCGGGAGCTCTGCTGCCCCAAAAGGCTGTGACTGCTTCCGGGACCTTCCTGGGCTCTCGCCGCGTTCCGCTTCACCCTGCCCCGCGCGGGGCTTTTTCTACACCAAGTGTTCTTTAAGCCTCACAGACACCGGGTGGGTGTCCTGCAGTCTAACCCAATTTTGACATTAGCTGCCTGGGGTTGGCACAGGCCCCACAGGTTAAGAGCTCGGTCCCTCCGTGCTGCCTCCCCACCTCAGGTGCCAGTCGCAAGACCGTGTTGTCACCGGGGCTTCTGCCTGCCTGCCTGTAAGTCAGAGCTCCCATGACCCCCTCCGTGGGTTCCGTTAGTTTGCTAGAGCAGCTCACAGAACTCGGGAAAACAGTCCATTTACTAGATCACTGCTTGGTTGTAGAATCAGTGTGCACTATCTTGTGCATTACAGAAGCTGTAACTCAGGAGCAGCCAGACGGAAGAGATGTGCAGGGCAAGGAGTGGGGAAAGGGTGCAGAGCCTCCATGGCCTCTCCAGGTGCCACTGTCCCCACACCCCACGTGTTCACAGACGCCGAAGCTCTCTGAACCCCCTCGCTGAGGGTTTTTTGGAGGCTTCATCACACAGGCACTATTGAGTGAACCACTGGCTACCGACTGAACCTCTAGCTCCTTCCCCCTCCTGGAAGTTGGGAGGCGGAACTGAAAGTCGCAGCCCTCTGGCCATGCGGCCGCCCCTCGGCACACAGCCTCGGTCCTGCGCTTGTCCGAGCCCTCTGGGTCACCTCGCTGACGTGAATCCAGGTGTGGCTGAAAGAGGTTTGTCAGGAACGACAGGAGACTCCCTATCGCCTGGAGTTATTTCAGGAACTGAGCACCAAAACTGAATATAATAAGAGTGCTCCTATGGCTTCCGTTGCTCAGGAAATTACAAGGATTTTAAGGAGCGGCATGCCAGAAACCAGATCTGTGGTTCCTGCCGCACCACAGCATCCCAGGGCCCCGCAGGCCCCGCAGCCTCTCCGGCCCCTCCCGCTGCCTCGGCCTCTCCCTCTGGGACTGGAGTGGCCTTCCCGCCGCACCCTGCCCCTCTCTAAGGCGGGCCCCCCGAGACGAGCTGGGCCCGCGGCGCATGCGCGTTCTCCCCGACCTGAGGCTGGCCCGGGCCTGTTGGGACCCCAGGGAAGAGTTGTGGGTGGATGTTAGTGTCCAGACTGGTCTTGTCTTGGCGCCCTAGGGTCAGGGGCTGCGAGGAGCAGCTGCAGGAAGTGGCAGCATCTGTCACACAGGTGCTGGTGAGGGCGTCCCCTGCTCACAGCAAAGCAGGCCCGTGGGCCGGACCCTGCCCGTTCGCTCCCCATCCCCGTGGCTCTTCTCACCCAGAGCTGAGTGTGACACAGCCTGCGGCCTGCGAAGGCCCAAGTACTGGTGCTTTACAGAGAGATCACACCAAGCCATGCGCTGCGTCCGCACTGCCCTCACGCGACAGGAGACTGTGGGGGGACCTTACTGGAGGGCTCTTGGCTACACTCCGGACAGAAATCCTTGGGGTACAGCTTGAGGCGGATTCATGAGTAGGAGGCGGGAGGTGCGGAGCACGGCTGCTCCGGAGGCAGAGTAGCCCCCCGGGGGCCTCTTAGCGCTCTTGTGGGGCACTCACAGTACGTAGCGCAAGGGGCAGAGTCGGCATGGTTTTTCTGGGAAGACTTTCCAGAAGAGGGAGTGTTTTCCTTATCAGGGCTCTTCTGGGGGTTGCCACGACAACAGGAAACTGTCATGGCGCCGAGGGGCATGGTTTTTACTATGTAAGTGAGGTTTTAGTGAGGTCACAGGTCTGTCCCAGGTCCAGCTGGGTGCCACCTTGGTATGATCTCGTGCCATCCCGTTTCCTCCGTAGCTTTCATGGGCCGCAGGCCGTTCTGCCTGTTACTCCGGAATCTGGCTAATCAGTCCAGCTCAGGCCCTTTGTGTGTTCCGTCCTGCGTTCCCCTTCCCCACCTCATTTATGGAAGACCTAGGTGAGGAGTTCATTCAGATTTGGATGCCAGTGCCAGGAAATCTGGCTTCGCCTGAGGGGTCGCCTTCCTGCGACCCTGTGAAAGATGCGACTCTGTGCCGGTCCTGGCGTTCTGGGTGCTCAGCTTCCCGCAGGTCCTCAGTTAGATACGCGTCAGTACTGATAGTTACACAGCCCTTAGTGCCCAAGCCCGGTGCAGGTCACGTGTTCTCCTGCTTTACTTTGTGTTCTGAGGACGGTTATGCTGAGCTCAGAGCCAGTAATAATCCGCAAGTGTAAACAAGTGTCTAAAACTCTTGTTTTCGTGCTTCCACCGGCTCCTGGGGGGAATCCAGTGCTGCGCGCGGCTGCCTCAGTGCCCGCACCTGCGGAGTGGGAGAGTGCCTGATGCGGCCTGGCCCTGTGAGGGGCCCCCAGTGCTTCTCAGCCGTGGCACCTCCGCTTCCCCTCCGGCCCTGGACCCACTGCGCTGAGCCCTCCCTGCTTCCCCGGGGCCCTGGGGCAGAAGCGGGCCCGGGGCATTCTCCTGGTCCGCGACGCACTTCCTGCCCAGCGGCCTGAGGTGGGCGCGGGGAAGGACAGGCGGAGCCCCTCGTGGGGAGCCCAGCGCTCACCTTTCCTTTTCTGCAGCCGCCGCAATGCCGCCGCCTTCAGGGCAGGCCCTCACCGAGCTGCTGGTCCGCAAAGAGGAAGAGTGGAGAGCGCTGCGGGCCCACGGCTCCCGGCTGCAGGAGGCGGCTCTGCAGGACGCGCGCGGCCGGCTGCAGGAGGCGCAGGGGGAGCTGCGGCGCCTGCAGGAGGACTTCGTCTACAACCTGCAGGTGCTGGAGGAGCGGGACCGCGAGCTGGAGCGCTACGATGCGGCATTCGGCCTTGTCCGGGGGCAGGAGGAGGCCCAGCAGGCCGCGGTGAGCGAGCTCAAGATCGAGGTGGCCAAGCTGAAGCAGGCGCTCGCCAGCGAGGCTGGGCAGCGGGAGGACCTGCAGCAGCTGTACCAGCGGCAGTTACGGCTGCACCGCCTGGAGCTGGAGCGGGTCCGCAGGTAAGGGCCCTGCGACTGCACTGAGGTCCAGGCATTGCCTGTGACGTGCGGGCGCCCAGGCGCTGAGACCTGGAAGTTGGGACCCAGAGCGACAGAACTCCTGTTTGCAGGCGGTCACTCGACCTCGCCAGCGTCCAAAGGCAGAAGTGGTGAAACATCCAGCCTCACCCTCCCGGGCACCTGGTATGCATTTGCTAAGCGATGCTAGTCTCTTGCTCTGAGGTTCTCTCCAGGCATTAACAGAAGGTTGGATTTCCTTGGTTACATGGCCCGTTTATCATCCCTCCGCCCTCAGGCGTAATTTCTCCTTCTCTGCATTTGTCATTTATTAGCCAGACTTTCCTGCCTGTGGAAGGGACATTAGATTCCACTACTGCACCGGCAGCGATACTGGTCTAGCAAGGGCCTCCCCCTCAGTCCAGTCCCCCTCACGTAGGGCAGGGTGACCCGGGTGAGAGCTAGCGGGCCGTTCTGGCCACTAGGCAGCCCAGCTGCACTCACTGTCAGCCCCGACCTGACCACGTGCGGTGAAGGCACAGTCCACCCAACAGGCCCTTAGGAATTCTCACATAAAGATTTAAGGGTAACGTTACAGTCTCTTGCTTGGTAATCTTCCCAGCTTCTGGCACCCGCAATTGCAACCATGGGCTGTGAGGTTGTCCCTTGGTTTGAGGAGATGTAACTTGGTGGTCCAAATTGGTACAGTATCTTCTGTTCCAATCCTTTAATGGTGGTTTGAGCATTTGCATCTACCACTGGGTATGCATAGTGCAGTCCAGAGTGAGTGTCTATTCCAGTTAGGACCCACTTACAGCCCCCAGGGGCTCCTGGCACTGGTGCAGTGTAGTCCACGTGCCAGCTATGTGTGGGGACTCCCCCCCAGGATTCCCTGTAGCCACCTGCAGTCCTTGTCTCTCTTGTTGAAACACAGAGCAGTTCTCAGCATTCTGTGCCTCACAGGATATAAGCGGAGTATGACCCGAGTCAGCCCGTCTCGGCACTGCCGCAGCTTCCCCACACCCTCTCACCTCAGGGACCCAGGTGGCCGCCTCAGGGGAGCGTACCCACAGGTCCACCTGGCAGCTCCAGTCACCTTCTGGTGGGCACTGACATGCCCTACCTTAATGCTCCCCTTAAATCCCCAGAGTGATTTCCATAGGGCTGCGCCCCACAGTGACATTCCTTTATTAGTCCAGTTTTCCACTGCCCTACCTGACCACTGGCTACAGCCCATGAGTCAGTACAAATCCAGACGGGCTTTCATTGCTGTTCGGTTCTCCCATCACTGCCAGGAACACAGCCTGCAGCGCGGCCCGCTGAGCTGATCTGTTCTTACCTTCCTCCACCAGAGGCTTGCCATCCTCCGGCCTTAGGTGGCAGCTTTCCAAACAGGATACTGTCGTTCACCTTGGAACCGCCATCGGTAAACCAGGCAGCCCTTGTTCAGCTGAGGGCGTTCACGGGGCACAGCCCACGAGTGATCAGCACCTCGTCAGGGGGACCCAGCGGTGGTCCTGGAGGAAAAGAGCAGGGCCCACCTGCTCATGGGCCCGCTGTGGGCCTCCTCGCGTCCCCCCGACAGCCTGCTCCTGAAGGAACCGTTTCCACTTCATTATGGAACTCTTCTGGGCTCTGCCTGCCTTCTTCTAGTTTCTTTAATTGTGAGTTTAGACTGTTTATTCGGGATTGTTCTTGTTTCCTGAGGTGGGCCTTTATTGCTGCGTACATCCCTGTGAGAACTGCTTTTGGGGCATCCCACAGATTTTGGACTATTGAATTTTTGTTTTCATCTGTCTTCATGTAGTGCTTGATTTCTGTTTTAATTTGTTTATTGATCCATTGATTGTCAAGAAGCATGCTGTTCAGCCTCCATGTGTTTGCAGGCTTTTTTGTGTGTAATTTATTTCTAGTTTTATACCATGGTGGTCTGAGAAGTTGTTTGATACAATGTCAGTGTTTCTGAATTTATTGAGGCTCTTTTTGTGCCCTAGTATGTGATGTATTCTGGAGAACATTCCATGTACACTTGAGAAAAGTGTGTATCTTGCTGCTTTTGGGTGGAGTGCTTTGTAGAGTAAGTCCATTTGATCTGATGTGTTTTTCAGTGCTTCTGTTTCCTTATTCATTTTCTGTCTGTTGATGTGAGTGGTGTGTTGAAGTCTCCCAAAATGAAGGCGTTGCACTCTATTTCCCCTTTAATTCTGTTAGTATTTGTTTTACATATGTAGGTGCTCCTGTGTTGGTGCAGAGCTGCTTGTAATGGTTCTGTCCTCTTGTTGGACTGAGCCCTTTATCATCATGTAATGTCCTTGTCTCTTGTTACGTTCTTTGTTTTGAAATCTATTTTGTCTGATATAAGCACTGCTACTCCTGCTTTTTTTTCTCTGTTGTTTGCATGAAATATCTTCTTCCATTCCTTTGCTTTTGGTCTGTGTATGTCTTTGGGTCTGAAATGAGTCTCTTGTAGGCAGCAGATAGACGGGTCTTGTTTCCTTATCCATTCTGCCATTCTGTGTCTTTTGACTGGTGCATTCATTCCGTTTACATTTAAGGTAATTATTGATAGGTGTGTACTTACTGCCATTTTATTAATTGTTTTATGGTTGTTTTTATAGTTCCTCTCTGTTCCTTTCTTCCTCTCTTACACTCTTTGTTATTTGATGGTTTTCTTTAGTGTTGTGGTTGGATTTCTCTTTAAAAATTTTTTGTGTATCTATTACAGGCTTTAGGTTTGCGGTCACCAAAAGTTCAAGGATAGCTTCCTGACTATACAGCAGTCTGTATTGATTTGCTGATTGTTCTATTTCAAACACAATCTGAAACTGCTCCTTTTTCTTCTTCCTCCCTCTCTACACATTATGTATTAGATGTCGTAAGTTACACTTTTTGGGTATCCCTTGACTGATTTTATGTATAGTTGGTTTTACTACTTTTGGTTTAATTTTGTACTTGCTTGGTAAGTAATTGGTTTACTACCTTTATGGTAAGTTTATTTTCACTTGTGTAAACTATTTAGCCTTAGGTACATTTCCATCTACAGCAGTCCCTTTAACATATGCTGGTTTAGTGGTAATGCTGGTTTAGTGGTTATAAATTCTTGAGCTTTCGTTTATCTGGGAATTGTTTAATCTCTGCTTCAGATCTGAATGATAATCTTGCTGGGTAGAGGATTCTTGGTGAAGGTCCTTCTGTTTCAGTACATTAAATATTTCATTCCACTTCCTTCTGGCCTGTGAAGTTTCTCCTGAGAAGTCTGTGATAGCCTGATGGGGTTTCCCTTATAAGTAATTTTTTTTCTCTCTCTGGCTGCTTTCAATACTCTCTCCTTACCCTTAATCTTTGTCATTTTAATTAGTATATGTCTTGGTGTTATATTCTCAGGGTTCCTTTTACTAGGGGCTCTCTGTGCTTTCATGACCTGGATATCTATTTCCTTTCCCAGACTGGGGAAGTTTTCAACAATTATTTCCACAAAGAGACTTTCTACCCCTTCATGTCTCTCTGTTCCTTCTGGTACCCCTATTGTGCAAATATTGTTTTCTTTGGATTGGCCACACAGCTCTCTTAGCATTCTTTCATTCTTAGAGATCCTTTTTTCTCTCTGTGCCTCAACTCCCTGTTTTCTGATTTCCATCCCATTGATTGTCTCCTCTTCTGCAGCAATCCATCATTCATCCCCTCCCTTGTATGTTTCATTTCAGTTACAGTATTCTTCAGCTCTGAGTGGGTCTTTTCAGTTCTTGTATCTCTTTGTTGAAGTCCTCCCTAAGATCTTCAATACTTTTCTGCAGATCTGTGAGCATGTTTATGACTTTTATACTTTGAAATCTGTTTCAAGAAGATTGGTGATCTCTGTTTCTTTTAGCTCTCTTTCTGGTGTCTTATCCTATGGTTTTGTTTGGACCATATTCCTCTACCTCCCTTTTATTAGGGTTTCTGTGTTTCTTCCTTTGTATTAGATGAATCCGCTCTGCTTCCTACTCTAGAGAGTAATGGCTTTATGAAGAAGGTGTCCTGTGGCGCCCAGAAGCTCATGACTCCTTCCTCTCCAGTGCCCGGTTCTCCTCTGCAGTGGAGCCCCAGTTGGGCAGTGGGCAGGGCTGCCTTTCTTCTGTGTGCTGGCAGTGGTCTCAGTCCACCTTGGCTGGCAGTTCGCTTTAGCCAGCCCTTTGTGATCAGAACAGTGGTTTCTGCTGGGCACTGCCTTCCTTATTATAGTATTTCTCTGGTATCACTCATGACATTATGGGTATCTCAGGTTTCAAAATTATTTTATGTCCTTAAGTTATTAAGGCAGTCTCAGTTAATGCCCAATAGCATGCTAATAATTGTCTGTCAACTGGTGTGTACTGGGCAGAAGCATCTGGAAATTTTCTGCTCCCAAATCCCAATAGTCACTGCTGTAAGGCACCCATGGGTTTCTGCCACAGGCTCTAGTCTGCGTGGGTATAGGTGACTGGCACTTCCAAAATCATGAGTGGGGGTCATAAGGGCCCAGAGGTGTTGAGAGCATGACTGCCTTTTGTAATTCAGACATGGCCAGATTTTGTTCAAGTCCCTACCCAAATACAGCTTTCTTTTGTGTAGTCTTATAGATGGGAGCTGGCAATATTCCCAGGTGTGGAATATGCATCCTCCAAAATCCAAATAAACCAACCAAACACTGGGATTCTTGTCTGGTTCTGGGTGTAGGTAGTGACAGCAGTTTATTTTTAGACACTTGTGGGATAGCCCGGGGTGGCTCCTGCCCATGTTATTCCTAAGAATCTCACTGTGTGAGCAGGCCCTTAGCCCTTTGCTGGCTCTATTAGCCAGCCCCAGTTGGTCATGTACACCACTATCATGTTCAGATTGGTCCTAGCCTGCTCTTGGTTTCTGATATTATCACGATGTCATCAATATAGTGTATTATTACACTTGAGACCCGCATCAAGTCCAACTCCCTCCTGACCAAGCTGTGGCAATAAGCCAGTAAGTTCAGAGAACTCCGAGGCAGCAGAGTCCTTGTGAATCAGGCTCCTTCGCAGGGGAAGGCAAGCTGGGGTCGGCTCTTCTCAGAGATCGAGGTGGAGAGGAAAGCATGTGCGAGGTCCGTCACTGAGTGCCAGCCTCCTGCAGCCTGCTGTACTTTCTGTATGGTTAGACCATGTCTGGAACTGTGGAGGCCACAGGCGGTACGACTTTTGAGCCTTGATGGTCTACTGTTCATCTCCATGAGCCGTCGCCTTTCGCACAGGCCACACAGGACTGTTGTACAGCGAATCCGTGGGCACCAGCCCTCCAGCGTCTAGCAGGTCACTAATCACAGTGATGACCTCTTTTTGTCCACCAGGTGTTCTGTACTGCTTCAAGTCAACCACCTGAGTGGGCTCGGTCAGTTCCAGCAGTTCCCGTTTAGCATGCTCCATTGCAACTGGCCTGAGGGTGGGCCTACATGCCTTCTGTTTTACAGTGCTAGGTAGGGGAAGCGGTCCCCACCCAGACATGATATTCATCCCAGTAATACATTCCAGAAAAGGAGATGCAGGGGATGCACCTCATACAAAGTCTGCTCAGATACCCCAGTTTTCAACCAAACTTTCACCTTAATCCCATCAGCCTTATGCTCCCAGTCTGACCTTCGTCCCCACTAAGACTTTCAACAGGCTTTAGGATCACAGGGCATTGGGCTCCCGCATCAAGGAGTCCCAGGAAAGTTTCTTCTCCCCCTGGCCATTTTACCCCTGCATGTGCCAATGGCCTCAGGTCCCTGGCTGGGGGTGTGGCCAGGAGACCTGGACCTTTGGTCGATCTCTAACTCGATTAACCTACCTGACCAGGGATTCCTGTTCATATTTCTCATTGTAATCTTGGCCTTCAGACTTTCTAGATTCCTCCAGACTGGAGTAGAGCGGACTTGTTTGGGCCTCTGTAACAATGGGGGAATGGCATGGGGTCCCACTGGCTCGCCCAGTGTCCCGCAGTGCTTTATTAACACCATTGTTTCAATGCCGTCAATGGCCACTTTATTCACCCCATTTTTCAATAACCATCTGAAGAGTCCACTCTGTTGGGTCGAGTCTCTGGACCCTCCCCTTTGTCCCTCCCCATTTTCTTAATTACTTTAATGTATCAATAGGATCCATGTGGGAAAGCTGAGATAACAAATCTGACAAGGCTTCTTGTGTTCAATTTCGTAGCAGTAAAGTTTCATGGGGTGCCCATGTAACAGGGGCCCCCTTAATCACAGCATTCACCATGACCTGTGTAACAGGAATAGTCAGTGGGTGAATATCTTGGTGAATTCCCACATGGCTTGCATATGAAGCATATCTGCTGCATCTGGGGTGTTCCATTTGGCATTTATAGGGGGAGTTGGGCAGTCTCCCTTCTCAGGATAAACAGACCTCACAGGGGCTTTTATCCAGTCCACCAGGCTGGTGGTTCCCTCCGGAATGACCTCCTGTGCGTCTGGGTCGCATACAGATGCCTGGCATTGTTCAGTAGTGAGCTGTGGGCCCTGCATCAGCCCAAACGTGCTCTTCCACGGGGAAGCACTCAAAACTAAAGACATAGCCCCCAAAACCGGTCATTCTTCCAGTCTGCTCCAGTAAAGGTTCTTCGGGAAGCTGATGGTACTGATCCACGAAACGAGCCAGTTCCTTCCCACTGTATCCCTGGTCTCAGTCATTCCCTGCCTCTCACTTCCCCGCACATTAACTGTCTTCTTGATGACCAGAGGTCTTAGAGGTACTTTCTGTTGCTCTGACATACTTTTTCCCTTTCTAGGCAGCTTTGAGGCTTATGGCTGAAGCTCAGATGGACCCGAATCCAAGCTTGGTTCAGCATCAGGGCCTCACCCAGTGCTTTCTTTTATTTCCATTTTGGCTATTACAGATAACAATAACCAGGGATGGTGTGTTCAGCCTGCGTCTAAGTAGTTTGCATTTCCTTACTTACCCAGGGAGCCGACTCCTTAGGAGTTGGGTCCACTGCCATTTCTGAATTCCCCTGGTAACCTTTACCTTTAGTGACTGATTGCAGCGTGGCTGCTGTTTCTTACCGTGGGTGACTGGGCAGCCATCCAGACATCAAAGATTCCTCCTCAATCCCTGCCCTTCCATTCTTTCTTTTCAAAAACCACATGTTTCTGTGAGCCTGGGCTGTTCTAGCAAATCCCACTTCTGACATCAAATGTATTTTTTCACACACGCACACAATAGTATACACAGCAGTAATAGGATATAGCAGTAATAGTACATGTCCTTTTGGGTTACCAGACCCAATTCCAGTGTGTGTGTGTGTGTGTGTGTGTGGGGGTGTCTTCCCACACATAACACCAAGCAATTCTCAGACACTGGCAGGGTGTCAGAGAACTCAGCTCAGTTCTGACACTATGCACTCTGAGACAGCACCAGATTCCCCAAGTTAAGGGCTCCATCCTACAAGACTGCCTCCACTTCCCACTCCAGAAGCCTAGTGCAAGCCCCAAGCAGTTCCCTGGGCTTCTGACCCACCAGCTACAGAGTGGAGGTTCCCATGAACCCCCATTCGGTCTGATGCGGGAGTCCAGCTCCAGCCTAGGGGTGGGATGCCCGAAGGTGCAGGATGGAGTCGGCGCATGGAGAGACAGGACACGGAGTCAGTTGGAGGTGGTCTCTCGACAAAGTGCTGATGACAGCTTTATTTATACTATTTTGCACAAGGATATGATTATTTTTTATTATTCTGTTGATTAATTAGTATAGGCTGTTGATTAATAAGTATAGGCAAGCTTTTTTCTTTCTTCTTCTTTCTAATCTGTTCATGGTTGGTCAAGTGTTAGACAGGTGATCATTCTCTGTTCCTTGACCAAAACTTTTCCTAGCAACATGTACTCTTTTATGTTTTACGTTTCTATGCAACACAGTTTCTAAGTAGTGCATGTGACCGCAGGAGCGTGCAGTATGTAGCAGTGACTATGGAGTCTATCAGCTCAGGGTGAAATACAGGTCACCTAGTGCCACAGTTAGCTAGGATTCTTTCCCACAAAAATATTCTTAGAGGCTTTAATAAATTTATAATCAATCTAAAATCATAAACTCATATCTTCACCTTATACCCCTTTATAGGGCACAGCAGGCAGCAAACTAAATTTCCCCTTCTTATCTACACTTCTCTTTCTCCTGTGTGGATACCAAAATCTCCCTGACATATACTACACAGGTCCCCATGGCTCCACTACTGCAGGGGCTAAACAAGTTCTTACATGGGGAACAATGCAAGGGCATTTGTATCACAGAAACTGTTTCTGTTTTAACTACAAACCTTAAACTATAATCAAGTCAAATATGATGTATGATTATTCATTTGATTTTTATACTTTATATATGAATCTCACATTTTCTCCTTTATGTTTCTAATAAAATGTTGATGTAGTAGATAGATGCAAGATATAGACAGAAAGCATGATTTATAACTGTAAGAAGGCAGGTGTAGATGATCAGGTGTGTGCCTACAGACCAGGTATTAATCCAAGCTGAACAAGGGCAACAAAACATCCACAGGTGTAGAAGATTTCTCTCAAAACTGGGGGGGGGGGTGAGGTTCTAAGCCTCACCTCTGTTGGCCCCCATTTTCTCACCTGATGGCCTCCCTGCGACTGTGCCTGTCTTAGGTTGTTCCTCCCTTGAGGAATCTTACCCGTCTCTGGCTAACCAGCCATCTTCCGGGGCCATACGGGGAGATGTAAAGCTGGTAAGTGAGAGAGAAGTAATTGTTCTTTGAAAATGTTAGCTTTTTACTTCTTTGCAGATTTATGCCTTGTGGCTTCCAGGCCCAGCACTTGTCTTGAGGTATTTTTACTTCTTGGAAAATTATGGTATTTGGTAATTTCATGTATAGGCAAGAATTCTAGTAAAGGGCTGTAATTAGGAAGGAAGAAGAAAAGCTATAGAAGTAGCAAATAGAAGAAAACATGAGAAGATTGATTAAGTGTCAGACAGGGTCATTCTATTCAGTATTCCCCTATAACTCTATTTCTCTAATTTTCCTATAAAACTCTTCATCACTAATTTCACTAGCATTAAAAAATAAAAGAGGGGGGCTTTGAGAGAAATCTTCTGCATCCGTGGATGTCTTGCTGCCCTTGTCTAGCCTGGATTAATACTTAGTCCATAGGCACACACCTGATCATCTGATCATCTACATTTGCCTTCTTACAGCACTAAACTATGTTTTCTACCTTTATCTTGCATCTACCTACCACTTCAGCATTTTATTAAAAATAAAAATAATAATAATAATGGGAGAAATGTGGGATCAACATATAAATCAAGTACAAAAATCAAACGAATATTCATATTTGACCTGATTGTTTATAGGTCATATTGCATGATCAAAACCGAAAGTTTCTGTGATGAATGCCCTTGTACTGTTCACCATGTAAGAATTTATTCACTATGTAAGAATTCGTTCACCATGTAAGAACTTGTTTGTTATGCTTCAGAAGATTGGAGACTGACGAGAATTAGGCTTGAGATGGATTAATGATTGTACATTGAGCGTTGACCACCCTATACTGAATTTTATTGTTGTTAACAACCATTTGATCAATAAATATGAGAGATGCCCTCTCAAAAAAAAAAAATAAATAAATAAATAAAATAAAATAAAAAATAAAAGAGGGGGGCGCATTCCCACTTAGGTGGAGATGGGGTAGTCAATGTGTGACTAGCTACCTGCAGGTTTCGGTATTCTATGCCAAGATTGCCATCTGGCCCCTGCGTGTTCTATTCTTCAGGACCACTGTCCTGAAAAGCTTCTGGGAAGTTTATGTTCTTCTTTCCGTGCTGCTTAGCAAAGGTTAGCTTAGCCCTTGGCAACAATGCAAGAAAACACAAAGCCAATAGTATAATGGAGAATAACAAAATCAAGGTGGGTAATGGGGGGAGCCAGCTGCGAAGTCCCCTGCTTTGTGGGGGTCTCCTCCAGCCTGAGCTTCGCTACACAGCTTGAGTAGCATGGCTCCCAGCAGTCTGACTCATTTGCTAGAGCAGCTCACAGAACTCAGGAAAACACTTAACTTTACCAGTGTAATTAAAGATACCATATAGGATACAAGTTAGCAGCCAGATGAAGAGAAACATAGGGCAAGTTCCCAAATAAAGGAACTTCTATCCTGTGGAGCATGGGGGGCCTGGCCCGAGGTGTGTGGATGGGTTCAGGTTCCCCAAAGAAGCTCTGTCTGCAGAGAAGCAGGATCGGAGAGAGCGATAAGCTCTTCTCCTGGGTTTTTGTGAGGGCGCCATTGCAGAGTCGTGATTGATGAATCACTGGCCATTGGCTGATTCAGCCTCCAGTCCCTGTACCTGGATAGGAACCAAAAGTGTCTCATTGACATGACAAGACACCTGTTTCCCCTTTAAGACTCTGCAGCGTTTTCAGGAGCTGCGGTGAAGACCAGTTACACCTGGGGAATATAAATTTTGTCATCTGAGTGATGCATTGTATCACACAGCCCACCCTCTTTTTCATTCCATTCTGGAAATCAGTGACCAATGTTGGATTATTTGTTATTGTCCCACAGGTTCCTGAGGCTCTTTTCTTTTCTTTTTTTTTAAGGCTATTTCTCTCTGTTCTTCAGATGGAATAATTTCTGTTGTTCAGTCTTCAAGTTCACTGATTCTTTTCTGTCATATTCATGTGACCATTGAGCCCGTCTAGTGAATATTTTGGTTATTGTCCCTCTTAGTTCTCAAATTTCCATTTGATTCTTTGTAATTTTTTCTTCACTGAGTTTCTATTTTTCCATTTGTTTAAGAATATACTAAACTGAGTATAAGAATGAAGAAAAAAACTGAAGGAACAAAACAGCAGCAGACTCAGAAAACCCGAGAGTGGACTAACAGCTACCAAAGGGAAAGGGACTGGGGAGGATGGGAGGGAAGGGAGGGAAAAGGGGGCGTTATGATTAGCAGACATAATGTAGGGGGGGGCACGGGGAGGGCTGTGCAACACAGAGAAGACAAGTAGTGATTCTACAGCATCTTACTGCACTGATGGACAGTGACTGTGATGGGGTATGAGGGGGGGACTTGGTGATGGGGGGAGTCTAGTAACCATAATGTTGCTCATGTAATTGTAGATTAATGATACTAAAATTTTAAAAAAAATTTTTTAAGTATGAATAAAACTATGTGGCATTTCCACAAAAAATAAATTAATAAAAGAATATACTAAATTGCTTGTTAAAGAATTTTTGTGATGACTGCTTTAAAATCCTGGTTAAGTAATTTTAATGTCTGTGTCGTCTTGGTGTCAGCATCTGCTGATTGCCTTATGCCACCTGAGTTGAGATTTTTCTGGTTCTCGGTGTGCCCGGCGAGCACCCCGGATGCTTTGGGAAGGACCTCGCGAGGCCCTGGGCTCATCCTGCGCTCTCCTTTGCAGGTGGCGCCTGCCTGGGTGCGGCGTGCAGGGCCAGGGGCGGGGAGTCCTGCCCCTCCGGGTCCGCCCGAGCCGCTCCTGCAGGGGCGGGGCGCTCAGTCTGCACGGAAATGTGTCTGGAGACTATTGACCATGACTTTTCTTGTGCTGCACTTTCTGCACAGCGACAAGAATGGCGAGGTCGGCCAGCAGCGGGGACACTACGAGGCCCTGAAACGGAAGCTGGAGAGGAAGCTCCAGGAGCTCGACGGGGACCTGGCTCTGCAGAGACAGGTGGGCACGCGGGAGCCCGCGCCCTCTCGGGTGCCTGCCCTGCCACTGCGTTGACACCAGACTCGCGCCAGGTCAAGGGGAGACCGCCGCTCAGCCGCGCGCCGTGTGGTGTCCCCGGGGCCAAAGCCGAGTCCCGGGAGCAGCGCTCTGTGCCGGGGCGGCCGCAGGAAGTGGGACGGGGTGTCCAGCCCTCCTCCTGCAGCCCCCACAGTGTTCTCCCCAGAAATGAATGAGCAGTTCCTCCCTTATTTATTTTATAAGAAAAGTATTAAATTCAATACTTTTTTACCTTAAGAAAATTTTAACTTAAAAAAAAAGTTAAAATTTGAGTTATTTACTGTGGAAAAAGCAGGGAACTCAAATTGTGATGACTGTATTTTTTTCTACAGAAAAATAAGTAATCATAGGTTTAAATATAGATGTTTCAGCTGCCGGGTGACACTTAAGCCTGTCAACAAAATTTCTCCTGTGTCGTTGAAACTCAGCCTGCACACTGGAGAGGCCGAGCTGTGTTGGGGTGCGGTCAGAGAATACCTTCTGCTTTTATGGGCGGAGCCCACGTCTGGCAGAGCTCCGTGTGTGCAGGGCTGACGTGGGGCTGTGTGGGTGCAGGTGACGGGCTCTGCCTGCTTTCCCTCCAGCTGTGTCATCACAGCGATAGCAGGTGTTTAGGGCAAGTGGCTCCATGAAGCTCCTGGGCACATGTGTGAGCGTATCTGCTCCTCACCACAGACACACAGCTCTGATCCGCGTTTTCACAGGTAGGAAACTGAGGCCCAGAGGGACTAATGAACCTGCCGAGCATCCTCCTCACGAGTGGCAGAGCTGTCGTTTGAGCTCAAGATGCGTGCAGCATGTAACCCCTTAGCCGTGCTATTGCTGCCCTGGGATGGCTACCCACGTCTTATTTTTAGACTCCTGCCTGTGATACCGGAGAAGGAGCCCAGTCCAGAAGCTGGCCTGTGCTGCGTCCTGCCCCTGCCCTTCTCAGGGCCACTGCACTCAGAGCTGTCTCCTTGTCTCCCGGGGAATTGCCTTGGGCCAGGGGTGTAGGGCCTGCCTGCCCATGCTGGCTCTGCTCCAGGCACTGGGGTGGGCAGCTCTCAAGGGCAAACCTGTTGTGCCAGTGGGCTGGGGCCTGGCTGCCTGGCCCACCACCCCAGGGCACAGCATCGTTGGCCTGAGAGGCGCTGGGCGGGTCAGGACAGAAAGGCACCTGTGGACACGGTGCCCTCTGACCACACTTGCACCCGGGCCTGCATCTCCCGGCCACAGAGGCAGCGGAGGCCTCGCCGGTGCCCAGGCTTCGCGTCCGACAGCGTGTTGTCCTTCCCCTCTGGAAGCCTGGTGTTTATCCTCCATGATGCTCAACATCCTTCGGAGCTCTGGAGGTCTGCAGACCGCTTTCTTTAGAATTCTCAGGGACCAAAGAACATTATGGGTGGGTTTGACTTTTTAAATAGCCCAAGGCTTAAGACACTAAGCCCAGGCCCGAACTGGCTGCCAAGAAAAGACCAGCGGGGGCTTACGTCAGTGGTGAGGTTTCCTCAAGCAGCACCAGAGCCACTTCCAAAGAGGGAATTCTGGAAGGGGTCAGGCAGGGGTGGGACCACCCCCTCAGCAGGCGGGCCCCGGGTGACCCTGGGAGGCAGTGCTGACCCCGGTGGAGTTGTGTTTGGCCGGGCCAGGCCTGTGGGTGGCTCCCCGGGCCGTGCACACTCGGAGCCTCTGCTGTGGCTCATTGGGCCCCGCATCCCTGAGGGGCTCCTTACAGACACTGGGAGCATGTCGCTCGGGAGTTCTTAGTCAGTTGGTCCTCCCGTGACAGATCTGCACAGCCCCACAGGGAAACCCACTGCGGAGCGCCCGCTCCCCCGGGTGCCCTTGCCCACCCCCTTTCTGCCCCCTGGTGCTGCCCTGGGCCCTGGCCTTCCTTGCCCCTCTGCCCTTCCTCCCGCTGTCGCCTTGAGGCCTTTTCTCCTCACGCAGCCCAGGTCTTGGGGGTCTGTTCGGGCTCACTTTTGTTTGCATGATCCAGGGAATCATGAGTCATGGCAGAGCCGCTTGTCCTGTCACCACCAAAATGGGGTCTGAATGCAGATACTGAGATGGCATGTGCTCTGGGCTCGCACGTTCTGGCTGGTTTCAGCCGAATTTCTGCTTGGTGCTGTTGTCTTCCTGGGGGAAAGGACATCAGTGCCATTTGTTCCCGCTGAGCTGGTTGGTTGGTCATGAACTCCCCGGTCCGGAGAGGGGCCGTGCGGGGGGTCTTCAAGTAGCCGGGGAGGAAGGGGGTGGGGGCAGAGTTCTGATGCCAGCCCTGCCTCTGGAAGGAAGGACACTTGATGTCTCAGCTCTCGGGCTTTGCTGGCCCGCCCGGGACCGCTGCCAGACTGTGGGCAGCGCTTGTCCTGTGCGGCCGCGGAGCCGTCTGGGCCCGGGTGGCACTCGGGCACACTGTGCCTTTGCCCGGATCCTGCTCTGCTGCCCGCATCTCACTCTTGCGGCTGAATACGGGTCTTAGGTGCTCCTTGCCTTCGTGGTTTCCTTGGGGCTGCTTTCCTGTCTCAGGTTTCTGAAGGACTTTGTGTCCATTGTCGATTTGTCAGAGGTGGAATTGATTCACTGCGATAAAGATTTTTCTCTTGAAAAACAAAATATATGATGGGAATTGAGTCCATTTAACTTTTATTATATCTGCAAGTTTTAGACCGCACTTAAGGAAAGCTGCTTCTGCATCGCTTAGCAGCAACCGGAGAAAAAATGGAATAAATAATTGATTTATTTGTTCATTTTACAAATTTTTTTGACTCAAACCATGTGCCAAGAGCCCTCCTGTGCACCTGGACTGGGGTGTGAGCCGAGCCCTGGGACCCGCCGCCCTGGGAGGAGCTGGTCTTCCACAGTCCCTACCTGTAGTGCCTCAAGGGCATCCTGTGTGTGGCACTGCCAGGAAATGAGGTGGGGCTGACCTTTTATACAGGGTGGCTGGGAAGGGGGCCCTGAGAAGAGGGCTTGCGCAGGAAGTCTGCAGGCGGTGACAGGCGTGCCGGTGTGTCCGGAGCCGCACCTCAGTGTCCAGGGTCCGGGGGGTTGGGGTGGGGTGGCTGTGCAGTGCCCCCAAGTAGCAGCCCTGTGCGGGACAGCGAAGCTGGGGGGTTCGGTCAGTGTCCTTACTTCCAGAGACGGGGCGGGTGCGAAAACTGATGCACCTGGTGTCTGGGGATGGGCCTTTACTCCGAGCGGGATGAGAAGCGTGGGCGCCTGAGTAGGGCTGAGCCTCGTTTCTAGAAGATCCTCTGCTGTTGGATCGGGGACAGAGGGTGGGGCCATGGAAGCCGGGGGGGCAGCAAGGAGCCTCCTGCACCCCCAGTGAGAGGTGGGGTTTCGGGCCTGCGGCAGGGCCCAGGGGAGGGCAGTGGGCAGGTCATGGGCACGCCATGCAGCAGGATCGCCTGGGAGAGGGAGGCGGGGAGGCAGGCTCCGCGGACACACAGGCTCGCGGCCGAGCGGCTTGACGAGTATGGGGTGCATGGGGTGGAGAGCTGCGCAGGGAGTGGGGAACGGGCTCAGGCTGTGGGAAGCGTCTCCCGGACTTCCCGGTGGACGTGGCAGGTAAGAGGAGACTTTGTAGCCGGGGCGTGAGGTGGGGGCAGGTGGAGGGCACAGAGCTGGGAGCCTGGGCATCGCTGAAGGGCGGGTGTGTACAGAGGAGCCGTCCAGGCTGAGTCTTGACCTTGAGGACAGGAAGGTTGGGGGGTGGAAGAGTACAGGGGGCAGGGGGTCCTTGAGGAGGAGTAGGGACCCTAGAGCGAGAGAAGAGAAAGGGGGGCCAGGAGGCGGGCATGAGCAGAGTTCTGCAGTGAAGTGGACGCAGCCGCCACGCGAGAGGCTGTGGGCTCCTCCTTCTGGCGGAATTCTTGCCGGCCGGCCGGCTCCGCCTGCACCGGGGCTTCCTGCCCCCTGGCGGCCACAGCCTGCAGAGCCTGGCGCAGAAACAAATACTTGGCTGCTTTGTCATGTGTCAGGGTGAGTGACTCTCGGTGATTTTCGTATTCTGGTCCCCATAAGTGTTGCTCGCATTCAGAACTCCAGGAGGCACAAGAAGGGACTGTGATAATTGCCCCGTTGGGCAGACAGTGAGCGATTTTGTGGTCATCATAATTCATTGATTCTGGCTTTTAGGTTCAGCCTATGGGTGAAGCTTGAAGACTGTGTTTTCAGAGCCAGGTGTGAGGAGGTGTTGGGGGGCTGGTCGATGTTGCCTGTTGTAGCAAGAAACCAGCAGATAACACGGAAGACTGGGTGGCAGCGTGAGCGCGTCAGAGACACACGGGACCCGTAGGAGAGCGGCTGCAGGTGGGGCTGGGGCGCCATGTCCCGGCCTCAAGCTTCTAGTCCTTCGGCAGGCCTTCCCTGGCACGCGCGCCGTGGCCCGCTGAGCGCAGAGCAACCCTGACAGGGCCAAGCAGAGGAGACAAGCCCACAGTGTGGTGGCAACTAGCCCTGGGGCCGCGGCCACTCGTGGAGGGTCCTGACTCGCGCCCAGCCATCTTCTCCAGCCCACTTCCCTGGCGCTTGCGCGGGGCCCCTGCTCCCCCCTCGTCTGCCCACCCTCTCGCTTACGTGTCTCCTGTGGGTCTCTGTGGGGTCCCCGCTGCCCTCTCACCATGATCTCTTCTTGTTCCAGGAGCTGCTGCTGGAGTTTGAATGTGAAATGCGGAAGAGGGAGCATGAGTTCCACCTGCAGGCTGGCAGCATGAGTAGCGTGGCCTTGGCACACGAGCTAAGGGTACGGGGATGCCCTCGGGCTGTGACAGTTTCCTCCTCAGAAGCGAGAGCCCCTGCTGAGTTGTGAGGCGACCTCTGAGCTGCGCATCAGGGTTCACGCAAAGGCCTTCTTGCTTGCACGCGGGCTGGGGTCTCCCCTGCGCGGAGCTGGGGGCGACGTGCAAGAGAGGAGCCGCCACATGCTCCGCTCAGGGGCGAAGGCCACTCCGCCATCCAGAGGAGCTCTGGCACCTCCGCTGCAGTCGCCCCGGCCTTGGGAGGCGCACCCCCAGCCCCCGGCATGAAGTGCCGCACAGTCCTGCCGGGCTGCCTGAGACTGTGCAGACCCTGTCGCTGGCCGCGGCCTTCTGGGGGCACCTCGGGATGGGCCTGGGAGGAGCTGCTGCTTGTCGCCCACTTACAGCAGGGAGGCCGGTCCCGGGGCTCAGCGGCTCGTCTGCAGCTCATGCTCTCAGACGTGGTGCTGCCGTCTCTCCATGGGCATGGGTGGTTTAAGGCACCCGCCTAGGTACTGCCAGGATCCGTGTGAGGCACATGCATGCCTGGCCCTTAGCACTGAGACAAGGACCAAGCTGGAGGGTCAGGGGAAGAGGAAGCAGGTGATGCCTGGCCTGGGCTGCCAGCCTCCCCACAGTGTCGTAGTCCAAGGGCAGTGCTCAGCCAGCAGGGGCCCCAAGGCCCGGGTGGTTTAGCATGGGGTCCAGGCCAGGCCCCCCGGCCTCATGTCCCGGCACAGACATCAGGCCCCTCTGCGTGAATCCCCCCGCTCCATCCCCGGGGGGGGGTTGCCTAGGCCATCAGGCATTTGGCCCTGAGGTGGGGGCTGCTCTACAGTGACCCTCGTGAGGCCCATCGGGGGACTCCTGAGCACCGGGAGAGAGGGCAGGCGGAAATGGGGGCTGCCTTGTGCCCCGCAGCTCCGTGACACAGTGGCACGCTCTTTGGGGTTGTGGCCGATGTAAGTGGAGCTAGGGGATCCCCAAGGTGCAGACCCTGTCTCACTGCGCCAGTTAATTGCAAAGCTCTGGACACCCACCCAGACATCTAGGACATCACGACATGCACGGGGGCCGTGGCCTCGCAGCCCCTGCCTGCACCTCCCATGCTGGCTTCCACGGCACTCGCATGGGGGCTGGGGAGTGGGTGGAGCGACACTGGCCCGCATGGCCCGCCGTCGGGTGGAGAGCACCATCCAAGGTCCTGGGGCCCCTCCGAGCCTTCCTGTGGGAGCGTGGGAGCCCTCCACTGTCCTGTGGCCTCCTGAACTCTAACTTCTCTTTTCCTCTCGTGCTGATGAGTGGCAGTGCCTGACCTCTAGCTCCTGGTTTGCTCCAAGTATATCCGTGCTCTGACTCACCTTTGCTCTCAGGTTAAACTACTGAACAAGCAGCTCATGACTCTGGAGGAAGCCGGTGCGAAGGCTGCGGAGTCACTACAGCGTGCTGAGACGGTGAACTTGGAGCTGGAGCAGAAGCTGCAGCGCCAGGCCTGGGAGGTCAGGGACCTGGCCGCCGTGAAGGACGCCCGGTGCGGGGCCCCTGCTTCTCCTTGGGTGGGCTTGGCCAGTGTGTCCATGGTGTGGGCTCTAACCCTGCCTGGTCCAGGTCACTCCAGGCCGGCCTTGCCTAGTCCTCTGTCTTCGTCTTCTGCTAACAACTGATCCTTTTCAGGATAAAAGACTTGGAGTGTAAGCTGCACTCTGTGCGGCTCTCCTGGAAGAAGGAAGAAGAAACGTTTCGGAGGAAGTGAGTGTCTGTGGCTGCTGGTGTCCCCGGCCCCCGGCGTGGGGGGGAGAGCTGGCTGTGGGTGAGCTTACGGCCAGGGCAGAGGGCCCCACCCGGCACAGGGCCCGCTGGCCCGTGAGCCCAGCGCTTTGGCCTGCGTTCATGCTCTGTTGAGGATTTCCTCACGGGTGTTTAGGCTTTTCAGTGTTTTAAAACTTTTTAACTTAGAAGTTAACCTTTAAAACTTAAAAGGTTACTAAGCAGCTTATCAACTTTGGATTGCAGCAGCTACTTTGGTGATATGATCACCTTTTTTTTTTAATTATGGCAAAATAATTCTGTCCCCCCGGCTGTACCTTCTCTAGGCTCTCCTGATGCCCCCCTTCCCGTGGAAGCTCTTGCCTCACACCCGGTGTGGGGCGTGTGCCTGGCAGAGCGGCAGTAGGTCTCTGCGTGCCTGGCACCTCAGCCCCGAGCTGAGACGTAGGATGCAGTAGGTGGTCAGAGAAGGACAGGGCTGGCTTCAAGTGCAGGGGAGGCCTGTGGCGGGCGCAGGTGAGTGTGCCCAGGTGGGGGGCGCCCAGGCCTGGTTTGGCAGGCCCTGAAGACCCCGGGGGCAGTGTGCGTGCGCTTCAGCGGCTGCAGGAATCATTTGCTTTGCTTTTCTGGAGAATGTGGTCTGACCACCTGTAGAGCCTGCATGGTGCTTAGGAAGGTGCCAGGAATGACCTGCGGTGAACTGGAGCAGTTCTTCTTGTAGTTTTTGTTTTGTTGCCATGATATTCATGCAATACATGCAAAAGGCTGTCCGTCAGCTGCCTCCCCTGTGACCAGATATGGAGCTGAAGGTTGCTGTGCTGTCCACTGTCCAGATGCCCTTTGGTGGTGGACGGAGGGGTTGTGCCCTCAGCTGTTGCCCAGAATACAGGAGTCTGCCCACATGAAGCACATGCCAGCACCGAGGGTGGGCTTGGTGCCCGCTCCTGGATGGGGAGACTGAGGCCGAGGGGAGCAGGCGCCCTTGAACAGGGGACAGCAGAAGATGGCGTGCCCGGACCAGCCCAGGCCGGTGGTGCGGGTCTTCTGCACAGCACCCTGTGCCCCACGGCCTTCCAGCCTGCACAGCCGTGGGCGAGGCTGGGGACACTGCTCCTCCGCATGTCTGTCTGGTGCACGCCTAGACTCCTTCTAATCATAAATTGAAAGAGTTAAAAATGAATATAATTTCTAGCATTTTATAAATATTGACATTAAGAAATAAAACTGCTCAGTGACATTTTTGAAATACCTACACTGTAGTGATTCCACACCCACCAACATCTTGGATCTTTATGACGTGTAGGAACCAGCTCCTCTCTCGCTGTCAGAGGCCTCACACTGCCCCCCTTTCTCCCTGCAGTCCTAGTTCTACTGACCCCCTCAAGGAATTTTATCTGAATATGATGCATTTTTTATGCTTGAAGAAATTTGGAATTAGTCACCTCTAACATCAGGTGTATTCATAATAAACTAAAAATAATAAAATTCCCTGGGGTCACAAGGCTGTACGTGTTCAGAAAGGTTTCTAAACGGAGATATGGTAATCATCGGTACCTACTTTAAGAACAATGTACTATACGATAAAATCCAGTAATCACAAAGTAAACCATCAGGTGCCCCTGGGCATGCACCACCCGCTGAGGCGGGAGGGCCTCGCTCAGCTCGGGACCATCTCGCTCACGCACACGGCCAGTGGGGGCTGGGTGGGTTCTTGGGGCGACATCTCACACGCTCCAAACTCCTTCTAGGTCATATGCCAAGAGCCACCTGCTGGCCTCCCCGCAAGTATGATTGTAAACCGTCTGTTGGCGGACCATGTAGCCCCCCGACCCTGTGAAAGCAGAGAGGTGCAGTGCCCCCGCCTGCCACAGGCTCCCCCCTGTTGGCAGGACTGTTTACTTTCTCGTTTTCCAGAAGTTCAGATACAAGTTTTACCAAGACTTACCACATAACTCTTACACTTACACCTGGTAACTTTCTGCTTTGAGACACCTCCTATATACTGAGAGGGGAGAAAAGTGGGAAACTGAAGTATTGTGGCCCAGCACACTTTTGCCAACATCATCTTTGTAAAGTACTTTTCTGTTGCTACAGGCTTTACAGTTTTTCCCCCAGAACCTCAAACTGCAGATCTAATTTCAGTTTAGGCAAACTGTTCACCAGGTCACCTAAGTGGCAAAGCCCCCACTCCCCGGTCAGCCTTGCTGTGCGATAGTCTCACTTCATTGTTCAGCTCAAGCAAGCGAAGTTGTGTGTTTTTGGAGGAGTACCATCAAAACACTGAGAATTACTGATCACATGTACAACAAATCACTACAGACAGTCCGGAAGATGACCACTTGGTGCTAATGTACTTGACCCATTCTAAAATGTCCCTAGAGCCGGGACACAGACACTCGCCTCACGCTCTGTGACAGTGACTCTGTCGTACTGCTCAAACAGTATCATTTCGGAGCCAGCATGACGGAAGGTGGTGTATTCCTTCGTGCAGGTGGGGGCGTCCATGCCCTGGAGTCCTGGTGTCTGCCTTTCAAAAGGAACCAGACAGTCGTGCTGCAATTCGGAGATAACTCCCCTAGTTATTGTGGTCAAACCTTTCCTATGACTCGATGAAAAAGAAGAGAATGTACTGGCAGAAACTAATGGGGACAGCAGCTGGGGTGTTCTCATTTTTTTTGCTAACAAGGTAGAGAATGCTGAAGAGCTCACAGATGAGGGTTGATTGTAATTACAGTGAAAAGTGTGTGCCTGAGTTAATTAAGGCTTAACCATCTCATTGAAAAGTGCTGATGGAATCTAAAAGAAATGTAGAATAATTTTTAGGGCTTTTTACTTTTTATTGAAACCAGATTCAATAAAAGCATGAGAAGTCATGATTACCAGCAGTCAAATGCATGTGTGAGACCCAACAGCCTGGTGTATTGTCAAGATGAACATCTGTTCTGGTGACAGAGTCCTGATAGGTTTGGCATTTCCAGAGGACAGGCGCCGCTGGCGTCCCCCAGCCCCAGGGAAGTCCCTGCATTCTGGATCGACGTCAGCTGGGCAGGTGGAGTGACCGGGAGTCTGCCTGCGTGGCTGGGGTGCGAGGGCAGCACACACCGCTGCTTGCTTTCAGGTGTTGATAGAAATATGGGGGGCGGAAGGAGTACAATTGTGCTTTACTAAGTCACCTGTCTCTGGTGTCTTTCTTCCATGGGACTGAGTCCCAGAGAGTGGGCCAGGGGCCTGGCACATAAGAATTGTTCAATCAGTGTTCACACGAGGATTGATTAGCAGATGAACAATGGCTGCCGAGGTCAGCAGGCAAAACCTGCCCTGCAGAGAAAGCGTGCGCTCTGCCGAGGACGCTAGCAGCTGCCCCGTCCAGGGGAGGGCGAGAAATGCCCCAGAGCGGTTCTGCCGGCCTGGGGCCCAGCGAGTGCGTGGGACCTCACTGTGTTTCAGGCACGAGGAGCTTGAGCGCGTGGCCAGGGAACGGGAGGCGGTGCTGGCGGCAGCGAACGGCGCCCACGTGGAGCAGCTGCAGGCGCTGGAGGCCAGGGCTCTGGAGCTGCAGGCGCAGTGTGAGACCCTTGAGCTGCAGCTTCGCAGGACGCAGTGGAGGCAAGGGGACGCCCTGAAGGAGAAGGACGCTGTCATCTACAAGTGAGCGGGCGGGGGCCGGGCTGCTGCTTCCACACACTTCAGATAAAGGGCGTGGGCGCCGGGGCAGAGCTCTCTCAAGCTCACTGGCCATTTTTTTTAACCGTTTTTTTTTTTTTTTATCCTTTATCATTTCTGAAATTGGGTAGTTAGTATATGTGTGTATATGTGTGTATATGTATGAATGTATGTACTTTTAATTTCTGGTAACATGTATGTAATATAAAATTGGCCATTTTAACCATTTTTCAGCACCACCTCAGTGACATCAACCACAGTCACTTTGGTTTGCAACCATCACCACCTCTGTCTCCAGGATTCTCTCCATCTTGTAACATGGAAATGTTGATGCCCTGTCCCGCCCAGCCCCCAGGGATGTGCCATCCTCCTTCCTTTATATGACTTTGACACCCCTAGGGACCTCATGTCCCTATTGAGGCTGAATAATATTCTGTTGGACGGACCACTTTATCCATCTGTCGCTGGACACCTGGGTTGCTCCCACCTTTTGGCTGTTTTGAATAGCACCTCTGTGTATGTGGGTGTGTGCATATCTGTTTGGGTCTCCTTTTTCAGTTTTTTTTGGGTATACCCAGAAGGGGAGTTCCTGAATCATGTGGTTAATTCTGTGTTTAACTTTTTGAGGAACTGCCACTGTTTTCCAGAGCATATGAACCATTTTGCATAAAGTTTGCAATTTCTCCATTAACTAGTTTCTTTTTTTTTTTTTTTGACAAATACCATATGATTTTACTTATATGTGGAATCTAAAAACAAAAAGAACAAAACAGCAGTAGGTTTATAGACACTGAGAAGTGACTGGTGGTTACCATGGGGGAGGGATTGGGGCAGGTCAGTGGGAGGCAGATAAAGAGGCACAAAAATCTCAATCATAATATAAGTTGCTTACAGGGATGTAAGTGCAGCACAGAGAATATAGTCAATGATTCTGTCACATCTTCCTATGTTGACAGATAGTTGGGGTGAGGATTTAATGATGTGGGTAACTGTTGTATAACTGTGTGGTATCCCTGAAACCAATATAATATTGTATATCAAACTAGTTTCTTTTTAAACCCAGTTCTCATTGAGCATCTGAGCCAGGCTATGACCTGGAAGTAGCTGTGTCCCAGTGCACCCAGCGTCTAGGGAGAAATGCACGCACATGGAACCACTGTGACTGAAGTCGTCACTCAGCCGCAGTGTCCTGACTGCCAGCGAGGAAGCGGCCCCAGAGGCGCTGTGTTTACTGGGGACAAGCAGACAATTTAATAAGTCGCTCGCTAGTGTTTGCCATGCTCAGCAACCGGCCTCTCCCTTTGCTTGGGAAATAGTTGTCCTTTTTTTTTTTTTTTACAGAGAATTCTCTGCCAAATTGTGTTTCTACTTAGGGGATAATGGCTCTTGCAACCATAAATTACCAGGAAGTTAAAGCTTATTCAGGATAGTTTCCTTGGATTTGACATATTATTCTATTGTTTGATCTATTAAATGCAAGCAATGGCAGTTAGAGAAGCGGAAGCGACTAAATCTAAAGGAGGTGTGTTCCCCCCGGGCTTTCCTCCACCCGGGAAGGCTCTCCCCGGGCCCTGCTCACAGTCCAGTTGTGGTTGTGTGGGAGCCCTGGGCCAACCCCCTTCTACCTGTGTGCACCTCCCGGCAGGTCGGTCTTGGCATTCCTTCCGGCTCCTCCATGTGGCCTGCCAGGTGGGCCTTGGCCAGCCAGCGGGAGTGCTCAGGCCTCCGGGGCGACCCAGTGCCCTGTGTTCCCGGGACAGAGCCTTACTCTCTGGGTAAGAGGGCCACATTCTCGTTTAAAAATGAGTAACAAAAACAGCCCACGTTTTGAGCTTGCTGTCTCATCGGGCCTATTTGTGATGACTCCCCTGAGAGCATCAGTTGTGAATGCCCCAGGTGAGAACCAATGACTCCGAGAGGGCTTTGTGTCCTGTGCGGCCACGTAGCCTGTGACACATGACGGGGCCACACCGACGCTTCAGCTTTCTGGTCCCGCAGGTAAAACAAATAGGGGAGCTCCCGTAGCACATTTTATTTGACCTAGTATTTCAAAATGTTATGTTGCATATCCTTACAAGTCATCAATATAAAAAGTTAATAAAAAAGGATAAACTTGCCTGGTAAAATTATTGCTGGGATATTTAGCAATTTTTTTTTGGTGCTGAGTTTTGAAGCCACGTCTCAGTTCAGACTGGCCACACACATAGGAGCCACGTGTGGCCCGTGGCCCACGCTCGGCAGCACAGGTCTGAACGGCTGACTGCAGCGGTGCTCTCCACGGCACTGGTCTGACGGTGCCAGGCTGGTCTTGGCAGATTGGAGCCATAACCAGGACCACATTCAGAAATAGGTGCAAAGCCCTTGCTGTGTGCAGATCATTTCGTAGGTTCTTGTCGAAAACTGAGAAGAAATGATTTGGTTCTTTAATTGCAGCTTCTCTTACAGCTGGGGAGACCCAACACACCCGTGGAGTCATGCAGGGGCAGTATCGAGGTGCCCGGAGTGGGACATGCTGCCTGACGCTGTTTGAGGCCTGGGCACTTGACTTACCAGGGCTGCCAGCTGCGCCCCTTTCCCACCTGGAAAATCAGACAGGCCTCAGCTATGAATCGCCTCTCGGCTTGGTCCCTTGCCTCCTGGAACGGGGCTGTTGGCAAATGGGGAAAGAGGAAGGCTGTACTCGGGAAGTCCAGCTCAGGGCTCACAGGGTGTGTGTCTGTTCCGGGCAGGAGGGTGTGTAGCTGGAGAAGATGGTTTATGATTTCTCTCCATCACACTGGACACAGTGTGCTTGGGGCTCTGGGCTGAGTGTCTGGCGAGGCACAGCCAGGTGGAAGCCCCCACACACCCACCCTGCTTCCTCACCCGACCGCCGTGGGTGGCAGCATGTGGGTGCCCTCCCCCGAGAGGCGCCGGGTGGCCTTGGGATGAGCAGCTCCTGCTGTTCCTGGTACCAGAACTAACCCAGCTGCAAGGGACCTGAAGTTTCCAACTCTTTGCCACCCTGTGTGATACTAGAATGAGCTGTTTTTTTTAGGCAAGGGGTCAATATGAGTTTGACAGATTGTTCTAGAAATGATCTGCTTAAATTATATGAAGAAAAATGATCTTCCTGTGGTGGTTAAGAATAATGTCGGAAATTCTATGCTTGACAGACTGTCTTACTCCTTTTAGAATGTCTGTGACACCAGATTTATTACCTGCTGTGTGCAGGTGGATTCAGAGAGGGCGCCTTTTCCCAGGTCAGCAGGAGAGCCCTGAGGACCTCAGTGTTGCCTGAGCAGCACCCCCTCCTCTGGAGGTGGGGGCTCTGTGCACTTCCTGTACTGATCCCCCTTCATGCCCACCTCACTCTTTAAAGTGTTTTCCCCACTTGGTTTCACAGCAGCCCTTTCTGAGCAGAGAAGACTTTTTCCTCTGTTTGATAATAATCCTGGCTTAACTGGGACTGAGGCTGTGGGACCCGAGCAAGCCCCTGCCCAGCGCAGCAGGGTCTGCCTGTGAGCAGGTAGGTGCGTCTGTGCTGGGCGTGCCAGGGCTCGGGGGCCGGAGAGAGTGAGGAGCGTGCGGTTTCTCGGCAGGGACACAGACCTGGGGGAAGCTGGCAGCAGCAGGAAGAGCCGAACAGAGCCCCCTGCAGTGTCCGGGGCCCTCTGCCAAGGGCATCCGACCTTGATGTCGAGGCCAGCCGGTCAAAGCTGAAATGTTCACAGAAGTTTTCCCTGTCTGGGAAATCGTCCCTTCTCCTCCCTGTCTTCATGTTTGGGTGGAGTTTTGTCTGGGCCTCAGTGCACCTGAACCTGGGGCTCTCATTAAAGGTCCTGTCAGCTGATGGCCATTTGCCTTCCCATAGCTTGTCCACGGTCCACAGAGCATGCTGTGGCCCACCCGTGGGCCCGTGGCAGTGAGCAGGGGCCAGTACATGACCACCAGCACCCTCTCCACAGCTCACTGAGTGCAGCTTAGGGAGGAAAAGGGCAAATAGGAACATGCAGAGCCTTTGCGAGGTCAATACACCGGCTTCCCTAGTTGGTGTCGCTTGGTGTCTTCTCTGAAGTTTTTCTTGGGAAGTTTATCCAATTTTAGGTGATTCTACCAGGGAACTTAAGGGTTTCTACAGAACCTCATCTTACTATTCAGTTTGAAAATACGTGTTGAATGTGTCCTCGGCAAGGTGTTCTGTGGAGCTTGGGAGGAGCTCCATGGCAAGTCAGGTGCACGTGCTCAGGGGGCAGGCCGTGGTCCACTGGGCCCGCACACCACCTGGGCTGGCCACCTGGGTGGGTGGCTGTTTCTCACTGGGCAGCACCGTTTCCTGATCTGGGCAGGGCACTCTCTGTCCTGTGCGGAGACGTAAGCGAGGAAGGACACCCATCTGTAGCGTTCCTTCCGAGGCCATGCACGTGTATGAGTGTGCGTGTATTTGTGGGGAGCACGTGTATGAGTGTCGTGCATTTGTGGGGACCCCATGTAGAAGGAAGCGCGAGTGAGTGAGAGCCACGTCCACGTTCACAGAGCTCCCCTTCTGTGTCTAGACTTCAGGAAGATGCGTCGACTCTAAAATCCAGCCAGGACGCCCAGATCGCTCGACTCTCCAAGGAGATGGTCTCCAAAGACCTTCAGATTCAGTCTCTGCAGGAAGAAGAGGTGACGCTCAAGGCACAGCTGGCCAGATGCCATCAGGACATTGGAAGGTGACTGTCCCCAAGGCAGATCTGTCCACTGAGTTCCTCCTAGGGGCTAGGAGCTGTTCTAGGTGCTAAGGGTACGAAACAGAACAGAATCAAGTCCCTGGCCTCACATCCTATTGGGGAGAAAGACAAAAAAATGGGAAACACAAATAGAGCGTCTGAGGTTCTGAGGAGGGAAAAGTAAGCAGACGGGGCAAACGGAAGGGGTGGCTGGAGAAGGTCTTTCGCATGGAGGGTGGTTTTTGGTCTATAACAAGGGCCACGGAAGTGTGCTGCTTGAGCCTTTGTGAAGAGTCAGCTCTCCATGTCTTCCGGTAGTTAATGTCCCAGTGTCTTTCCTTAGCAGTTGGAACGAACACTGAGTAAAGACAAATGTTCATTCTCTTTCTTGAGGAGTAATTGAAATACAAAAAATTGCACCCATTTTCAGTGCACAGTTGATGAATCCTGACACGTGTGACCACCCGTGCCATAGGAGGGGACACCTTCCCACCACCCAGAGCCGCCCAGACCCCTGCATCTGCCTGTCGCCTACAGGCCGCTCCGGCCCCTGGGCTGGGCTGGCCTGAGCACGAGTTCCATCCGAGTGGAATCACGCCATATATGCGCTTTTACATTTGGCTTCTTTGGGTATTTATTTGAATATTCAGGTTTTCTGTTTTTTTCTGAATCAGTTTTGATAATTTGTGTCTTTCAATTTGTCCATTTCATTTAATTGTTGGCTGTATTGGTATAAAACTGCTTATAGTATTTTATTGTCCTTCTAGTATGTACAGAGTCTGGAGTGATGTCCTGTCTTCCACTCTCGATGTTGGTCATTTGCATTTTCTCTCTCTTTTCCCTGATCAGTCTGGCTAGAGTTTTACCAATTTTCCAGATCTTTTCAAAGAACCAGCTTTTGGTGTCACTGATCTTCCTCAGTTTCCCTGTTCCCGTTTCAGTGGTGTCTGCTGTTATCAATCTCTTCTGTGTCCTTTGGCTTTGACTTGTTCTTTTGAGAGCTCACAAGGTGGCATCTTGGATGATTAATTTTTGGCCACCCCTCTTTCCTAAGAAATATAAACATTTAATGCCACAGATTTCCTTTCCAGCACCGTTTAACTGGGTCTCACACACTTTTCTGTTATTCAATTTAGTGTGATTTTCTCCTTTGACCCAGGGGTTATTCAGAAGCACGTTGCGTAGTTTCCTGTTGGTCTGAGGTCTCCAGATGCCATTTTGCCAGTGGTTTCTGATTTGACCCTGCTGTGGATAGAGAGCGTGCTCTGCGCGACTCTAGTTCCTCTGCACTCATTTGTTTTGTGACTTGGGAATGTGTCCCATCTCGGTGGCTCTCTGTGCGGACTTGGAGAGTGTCCTCCCCTTGGGCTCGGGTGGCGGACGGGCAACGTGCTTGCCCGCCGTGTCCCTGTGAGTTTCTGTCTGTCTGCTCCACTGGTTTCTGAGAGAGGCCCTGGGGTCCGCAGTCTTTCAGTTCTAATGGTGCAAACGTTATGAATCGTGAGTCTTGTATCAAGTGCATTTCACATCGTCTTGGCTTCCTGATGAGTCGCCCGTGGCTGGTAGGAGACAGACCTCTTTGTTCCTGCTGCCACTCCCCGCGCCCCGGTCCCGAGTGTGACGTCAGGGAAGCCACCTCACTTGCTCGTGCTCGTGTTTGCGCGGCACGTCTTCCCACCCCTCTCCTCGGACGTGGGCTTTGTCGGAAGAGCATTTCTTACTGGGAGCACACGGCTGCATCTTGCTTTTCTTAATCTCACATGACAACCTCTGCCTGTTGGAATGTTCAGATACTTAATTTAATGCTATTATTGATATGTTTGTGTTTAAATGTCCCACTTGCTGTTAGTTTTCTATTTTTTTCATGTTTTTTACTTCTTATTTTTTCTGCCATTTAAAAAAACGAATTGCATATTTTTAAGACTCCATTTTATTTTCACTGTCTTATATAAACCTCTCTGTTTTATTATTTAATAGTCGTTCTAAGATCTACAGTATACAGTTTACCTTTAAATAAAATTTACCTCTTCATGTGTGATATGGAATCGTGATGACCCCCTATTTCTTCCTTCCCCCTTTTTACTGCTATTGTATTTTTCACTTTTATATACAGATAGTCACATGGGTATTGCTATCGGTTTTGCTTTGCTCAGACAACAGTCCTTTAATCAAAAACTTAAAAATGAGAACAAAACCTTCACACGTCTTCCAGTATTCATCTCTGATGCCCCTCCTGTCGACCCCCAGAACACCCCTGCGCGCCTTGCTGTGTGCTCCGCCGCTCGCGGACTGTCTCCCCTTCTGCCCGGAACCTCCTGCTTCTATGTCCTGAGGCACGTTCTTGCCGGCTGGGGGCTCCCGGTGGCCGTGGCCCCACAGCCGTCACTGGTGTCCCGCCGTCCTCTGCTGCCGGCACCTCTTGGGAGGCCCTGCAGGACTGCGTGCCCGCCTTTCCCCCACTTCTGTGGTTTCTCTCTTATCATTGGTGTGCAGTGACTCACCATGTGTGATTTCATGTATCTTGGTGAGGTTTTGTGGGTGTGTTTATCCTGTCACCGGCTTTACAGATCCTTTTCTGCCCCCCTTTCTTCTGGGACTGCCAAGTACTTACATGTTCGGCCACATGGTGATGCCAAGCCAGCAGCCTGCTCTGTGCAGTGTCTGATCTCCTGGTCAGGTGGTGAGTGTCATTCTCGGCAGTGTAGTTCCCGTGTCCCCATCTGTACACGGCCACCATGAATCCCCGAATACATTTGTCCTGGCCATCGTAACACATTTGTCTGCTGATTCTGTCCCTGCTTATCTCTGACGTGTCCTGCTGCCTGGCAGCTCTGTCAGGTGTCAGACGTGTGGCTGTTGGCTGACAAGCGTCTGGGCTTTGTTTTGCCTTCCTTTCTCGTGTGCCGCCTTCGTTCCGGCTGTGGACAGTGCCTCGTGGCGCCTGGGGCTTGTTGCGGACCTCGGGCAGGGCGGGCCCCGGGCCACCTCTTCACCAGGGCCGGTTTGGCTCTCTGCTCCAGTGTCACCCCCAGGGGTCCCCACTGGGTGCCGTGTTGACTGGTCCCGGGGACGCTCCCCTGGCTGTGGGAGCCGGAGTGGCCCCCCAGTTCCTCCCGCCGGCCCGTCGCACCCCTGGGTGCTGGCAGTCAGAGCCTCGAGGGGACCCCTCCGGTGCCTCCTCCTCTTGGTGCTCCGCCCCATGAAGTCCCGCGGGCCGTTCTGCCTCCCCGGCCAGATCTTTGTCTCTGCAACGCAGCAAGGCCACCGTGCTCCGCTGGGCCTGCGCTCCCCTGCAGGGGTCCAGAAGGTGCCGGAGGGGAGAGCCGGCAGTGGCTGGCTCCCTCTCCCTCCTGAGTCTCGCCTCTGGGGCTGCTGTGCTGCCCCGCTTGTTGTCCGTGTCTTTGTCCAGCGTCTGGTTTACAGCGGGAGCCAATCCCGGCGACAGTCGCTCCGTCATGGCCACCAAATGGTATCTTAGAGATTTATTTATATTTTGCATTTACAGAGATAAAAAAATCTCTACATAGCTGTATTAGACCTTTTTTTTTAGATCTACTTTTGTTACTGTTTATTAGGTCCACATTTTTCATCCCTCCTTCCTTCTTCTGCTTCCTGTTTCCATTGCCAACCGAAATATAGATTAATGCTTGACCCAGGAGTGACCCATCCTGGCCTTTGTCCCTCTCAGCGTGAAGAGGGCACAGCTCAGTCCTGGCCAGTGTGAACAAAGCTTGCTGCTTGTGGTCATCACAGGACCCAGGACGAGCCAGGAGAGGAACCAGAGTGGAGACACAGCCAGGAAGGGCCCTGCGGCCACGACTGCCCAAGGCAGCGTTTTGTGTTGAGCCAGTATTCTGTGAATGTCAGCGACAAAGGCTTACTTTGTTTAAAAACCAACAGCTTAAATTAACTGAAGAGTTCATCCCTGAAAGTGGCTTCTATTAACTATTTCCTTTGCACCAAAGCAAGACCCTGTTCCTGATACTGGCCCGGAGTTTGCAGACAGTGTCCCTTTCTGCATCTGGGCCCTCCCATGGTGTCTCCGTTGTCCTCTTCCCTTAGCATCATCTGTTGCTGGGGCCCCTACAGCCTCTGCTCCAAGCTGGGTGTGTTCCTGCTCCGGGGACACAAGTACGGAGAGAGCAGGTGTTCAGGAACTTTTTATAGCAGTTGCGTTTACAAAAGTATTGGTCCTCAGTGGCCAGGGCATTTCAGCACCAAGGGACTGGTCTTCCAGCGCAGCCTGAGAAGCGCGCTTCTTCTGCGCCCTCTCATGGCTCCTCTTCAGGAGGGCTGCATCCCCAGGTGATAAGCTTTGAGCCTTCATGTCTTCACCTGTCTTCATTTCTGCCTTCTGGGTATGAATGCTCATTTAGCTGGATTCAGGATACTAGGTTCCGGATCTTGTTCCCTCTGGATTTCAAACCCACTGGGTGCTACTTTAATTATTATCGCCCTGGAACAAATCGCTGCAAACTCAGCAGCTCTAACAACCCACACCCTTTCCTCGCCTCGGTGTCTGTGCCAGGAGGCTGGGCATGGCCGACAGGGTCCCTGCTGGGCTCTCACTGGGCTTGAATCAAGGTGCCGGCGGGGCTGCCCTCCCTTCCGAGGCTTATTCAGGTCTCCTCCAGCTACAGCCGCTGTGGGGCTGAGGTCTCCTTGCTGGCCTTCCATGGCATCACGGTCAGCCCTAGAGGCGCCCGGGGGCCTGGCCATGAGGCCCTCACCTCCCGGCAGCTACTTCGTCAAGGTCGGCAAGAGCATCTCCCTCCCCAGGGGCAGGATGGAGTCTTAGACAGTCACCCAAGCACGGGAGTGACCGCATCCTGTTCACAGCCCGCCCTCGCCCGGGAGAGGCCGTTCAGAGACCCTGCCTGCAGTTGCTCCGCGTGGCTGAGGGTGGCTGTCGAGAACCTCCATGCCAGTCTCGTGTCCGTTCCCTCTCTCACCTGTCAGTGTTTCTCCTGCCCTGGCGCTCTGCCCTTTCCCCACCCGGTGTCTGGGGGGTGGTCTGGAAGGCCCACCCCTCTGGGGCTTTCAGTCCGAGGGCACCCACCTCCCCAGCGGTGCTGGACTTTCCCTGTTGCCCTCTCGGTCACCTCCACCCTCTGCCCTGATGGCAGCCTTCCCGAGCTTCTGCCCGGCCCCGCCCACCGTGCTCTGGGGTCTGCTGCCCTCAAGCTGTCCGGGGGTTTGCTTGCTGCAGCTGTGAAACCCTCTCATTTCTCTAGTGCAACCATTTTTTCTTACTTTTTTCAAGTTTGTTGGCTTTCTTCCCTTCTTTCCTTACAAATTTGTGCCCCTGTTTCTTGAGTTAGATCTTCTCACGGTGCTGGGTTTTCTCAGTGTTGGGAGATCCCTGGCCAACTGCATATCCCTGAACCGGCACCTGCCCGCAGGCTCTCCCCTGGCTGCCAGCCCGTGTTGCATGCCAGCGAGCACACAGGAACAGGGGCCGGCCTGGAGGGCCAGGAGGAACATGGCTGCAGCTCGGCCGTGCCCTTCGTCTTGCCCGTGGGACGTGCCCAGAGGGACCTCAGGAAAGCCTGACGGGCAGCTGGTTTTGACCCCTTGCAGGTATCAACAGCAGCTGTCTCTGGCAGTGGAGAGGGAGCAGACCCTGGGGCGCGAGAAGGTGCAGCTGGGCCTAGACTGGCAGCGCCGCTGTGACAGCATCGAGCAGAGCCACTGCCAGAGGTCCGAGGACCTGATCCAGGGGCTGATCACAGCGAGAGAGCAGGTCTGTGCCCCCCCACGTCACGCACCCCCTCTGACTCCTGCAGGAGGTGAGCACCATGGAGGCCGCGTTCGGGCTCTCCCCAGGTCATCCTTTAAATCTGGAAACAGCCTTACTAAGCAGTCTGACTTACAGCAACAAAAATTACAGCCCTCTGTCCCTGCCCTGCTCCCCAGCTTTGCGGTGTTTTCCTCACTGGCCACTGCAACAGGCCAGTGCTGGATGAGTCCCCCTCCTGCAAGGGCACAGCCTAGGACCGGGAGGCCCACCTGGCCGCAGCAGGAGCGCCCCGGCCACCCTGCCACCCTGCCACCCTGCCGCTCTGATCACAAGGGGCCTCTGTGGCTCCCTGCCCTCTGCTGTTTGCTTCCCAGAAAGGGGTGGGAAGTGCTCTCACCCTGAGGGCTGGCACTGCTCCCAAGGCAAACTGAGCCCCTGCATTTTCCCCAGGTTGCTGCCAAGCTCCAGAAGACAGAGCAGATGCTGTGTGACCAGGAGGTGGTGCTGAAGGCCTTGACCCTGGAGAGAGACCAGGCCGTGCAGGCCCTGAGGACACGAGGGCTAGTCCCCGAGGAGGAGGTGCAGGTTTGCGTAGGGGCCGCCCTCCTGTCTGAGCCTCCCCTGCCGGCGCTCGCTCTGGCCCAGGAGTGCCCACTGCCCAGCTTTCTCTGCGCCTCCTCTGAGCAGTGGCAGTGGGGAGTGATGCCAAATAGAATCGAAACAGGGCTTTTCAGCTGTGTTCCTTTCCAAACAACTGTTTGCACAAACAGTGCATCTGAATACTTTAAAGAGTTAAAGTGAATCTGTACTCAGAATCTCCTTTGTATCTTCAGCATTTGAAATCTCTAAAGACCCAGAGTGACGTATCAGGCGTAGCAGACGATCAGTGTAAGTGTTGCGTGTCTGCCCCCAGAGCTTCGCGGCCGGCCTCCCGTGCTGGGGCCCCGTCTCCCTAGCCCCTGCCGTGGTCTGGCACTGATGCCCCTAGCTAGTAATGTCGAGGCTCCCCTGCACCCAGGTCTGCCCTGAAGCGTCATACCTGCGATCTCTTCACATCTCTGATGCTACGGTGGTGCCAGGCAGCCGAGGCACAGAGGCCCTAAGGAGCCAGCCTGAGCTGGGGTCTGAGCCAGACGGGCAGAGGGCTGACTGGTGAGGATTGTTCTAGGCCTGTGGATGGTCTTATTTTGCCCTGCAGTTTTTTAGTTTGTTTTTTAAAACGGGGTGTGCTTACCTGCAGTGAAATGCATGGTCATGAGTGTACAAGTCAGTGGGTTTGGCGTGGGTGTGCCTGTGGCCCAAGCCTCTGACAAGATCCAGAGCATCTCCATCCCCCCGGGAAGCCCCGGTGCCCTCCTGTGGGCCCCCACCCCCAGAGGCAGTTCCTCTTCTGATTTCTCTCCCCAGGGATTCATCTCTCTGCCCAGGGCTTGTCAGGGGGACCCAGGAGGCAAGATTTCCTCCAAGGTGCTGCGTGGCCACGCCCCAGCAGACGCAGACGCTCACCAGTGTTCCGAAGGTTCATGACTTTCCTTCACTCGGTCAGTTGGTCTGACACCCACCCCCTGACACATACACAGGGACCAGGAACACTGTGTCATCTTCTAAGAATTTCAAGTTCTAGTGCAGAGGCTGTCGACATTTGATGAATCTGTCTAGTTATTCGTGAGACTCGTCAGACACAGGATTCGTTGTCTGTGTGCACAGCTGGGCGGGAGCCGCAGCCTCGTGGAGGTGGCGCATGTGAGCGTGGAGGCTCCCTCCGGCTGCAGCAGCACGGGTAGTGGAGGCTCCAGGGAGGGGCCACGGGTGGTGGGGACAGCAGCGCCCTGCCTGCCATGCCACTGGCCAGAGACCTCCTCACCTGCAGAGGTGGGACTGCTTCCTCCCTGCTCACGTTGTTGGCTTGTGGCACTGATTTTGGAAAATTCAGTGTCCCATCAAGTGTTCAGAAGGGGATCCCAGGGCACAGCAACGGGCCCTTCATAACAAGGGCCGGGGTCTCCCCGGCCATGAAGAGGCTGGGAGGTTGGAACTTTATCCCAAAGACAAGCTTCTTCACCTGTGGTGGCCGCTCTTGTCCCCACAGAACCCCTCGCCGACGCTTACCTGGCCAGAGCCTGATACTGGCTGTGAGATGCCAGCGGGTTGAATGGTGGCCCCCAAAAGATGTGTGGAAGCCCTAGCCCTCGGTACCTCAGGATGCGACCTTACAGGCGTAACTAGCTGAGAGGAGGTCACTCTGCAGTAGGGTGGGCCCCTGATCAATGTGGCTGGTGTCCTTGTGGAGGCCATGCAATGACGGACAGGGCAGAGATGGGGTGAGGCACCTAAGGGCCCAGGGACACCACGGAGCGCCATAAACACCAGAGGCTGGGAGGGGCAGTAAGGGGCCAGGCTCACAGGCCTGAGGCCGGCCTCACAGCCAGTCCCGGCACATTGTGGGCATCACCTCAGGGTCTCCATCCACCCAGGGACTCTGAGAGAAGCTGCTGCCAGGCTGCTATGAAATCCAGGCACCCGCAGGGAGAGGCGCTTCCAGAGCAGTGCCGGGTTGGTCAGCCTGACCCGTCTCATACGCCCTTCTTGGGTCAAGGGCCCCAGTTTTCAGCAGTCTGACCTCTGTCCCTTTATGAAAAGGCACTCACCCAGGATGCAAGGGAATGGAGCCACTAAAGTGCCTGGGGTGTGGCAGCCACCCCCTCAAGCCCTACTTCCCCAGTGTGCACGCCAGCTGTGTTTCCTGGGGGGGTGGTGCACATTACATGTGTCTTTGCTGGGTGTGACCCGTGCTCACGGTACAGTGACAGGCAGCCCTGGGGCCTCCGGCTGCGGCCTCTGTGGCTGGTGCTCACCCTGTAGTTGGCGTTTTAGGTGGACCAAGGTGTGCAGGGGCTGAGCATCTGGAATTGACCTGGAATTTACCCGAAGAAGGTTTTATCAGGCAGCTGTGCTGAGAAAACACTCCACCCCTGTGAGCGCATGCGGCAGAGACGGACCCTGGACCCCACTCAGACCTGCGGCCACGTGCCCGGGGGGTGAGCTCCAGAAGGTGTGTCTGTCAACAAGCCCTCCGTGTGGCCGGTCTTGGGGGCGGGCCCTGGTGTGAGAGATGCGCTCCTTGAGGGGTCCGGGCAGGAGAGGCTGGCCTGGCCTCTGGGACTGCCTGTGGCCCCTGGGCGCTCACAACCCGGTCGCACAGAAAACAAATGCTGCTTTTGTTGTCAGTGTTCCCACTCCCAAGTTTTTCTTTGTTGTATTTTCCCCCCGGCTGGCAGGTAGAGGGGGACCTTTGTCAAAGCATCAGTTCAACTTGCGGGGTGGTGGTAAGGAAACGAAGAACCTTAGAAATGGTCTGGGTGTCAGGAACATCAGTGCCCCGCACGCCATGGAGAACCAGGGGATGCACCCCTTTGACCTTGCACAGAGGGGGCTTCGCCAGGACCCTGGACAGAGGTGAAGAAGTGGGACGCAGTAGCCCCACGTGGAGGCTGTGTGCTGGCCTTGATGGGGGAGATGTGGCCACAGAGCCAGGACCTGGGTTGGTGGCACTGTGCCCATTGCTAGCTGACACGATGGAATGAAGTTTTGAGTTGAATCTTGCAGGTAATACCTGCCCTTCCGACCTCACAGGGCACTGGTGACTTAATGGGCCAACAGATTGACCACCTGGGGAAAGTGTAGCTTCCACTTGGCAGTGCGCTTGCCTGGCTCCGGGGCTGTGGGCCCCATCGGCAAATCCTAGGGAGCAGTGGGGGTCTGTTTGTAAGTGGAGGCGGGGAGGCAGCTGCTGAGGGAGGGCGAGCTGGCGCGGACTTCCACTGTGTGGGTGGCTGCCTCCTGGCTGTGTGCCAGCAGCTTCCTCCTACTGGCCTGCTTGGCACACAGGTACCAGCACGGAGCCTCAGCAGGGGCTGCGCTGGTCACCCTGGTGCAGGCCCTCCCAGTACTGGTGCAGGGAGAGCATGCGGCCTGAGCCACCGATGCTTTGTCGGGATGCCGTGCTATAGATGTGATGGTGGCACCTGGGGCTGGCCAGTGGATCCTGTCACCCCACGTCACAGAGGAAGAAGCTGAGATCCCACGTGGCAGGGGGAGAGTTTGAGTGGGGTCAGGCCAGCCATGGGCCCCTGGCTACACTGCCGTTCTGCCTGTGAGGAGAGGGTAGGGACTTTGGGGCAGGCATGAGAAGGGGGGGTGGAGTGCTGGCAGAGACGAGCTGCCCCCCCGTGGGCAGTGTCACCCTGTGGTGAGCGGCGGGGACTGAGCTGTGGGCTGGAAGGTGGAGCTGGTGTTCAGCAGGGCAGTGGCGGCCTGACGGAGGCCTTGGAAAGCCGGGTACTGCGAGCAGGAGGAAAGATGGCTTGTGCTGGAGAAGCGATGTGTGGCCACCGCAGGGTGGTAAAGTGGTCCTGGAGCCAGGCTGACATCAGGTCACCCTCCTTCCAGGCCACTGCCCTCCTGGACGCCAGTGTGCTGGCGTTGGGGGCAGATGTGAAGGAGGGGAAGCCGGTACTTAGTGCCAGCGAACACTGGCGAAGGGCTGGGTTCTGGTCGGGCTTAGCCACAGGC
The DNA here is from genome assembly GCF_040802235.1 of Manis javanica. Taxonomy (NCBI): domain Eukaryota; kingdom Metazoa; phylum Chordata; class Mammalia; order Pholidota; family Manidae; genus Manis; species Manis javanica. The sequence continues at coordinate 182,604,274 of NC_133159.1, read as the reverse complement.
ACTGAGCCAGCCTGGGCCCACAGTGTCCGTGCCCTTCTCTCGGGTGTCCCTGTTCTGTGTGGCCTTGTCTGAAGACCCTTATTTCCTAGATTTGTCTGAGTTTCTGGTTGGTTACAGCCAGAGGGCAAGTCCCGTGGCCGGGCATTCTCTGTGGTCTGCGGCAGGCCTCTCCCGCTGCCATTTTGGGGGCGCCTTCACCCACTGCAGGGTTCGGGGAGTTTTCTGTCCACATGTCACTGTTCTCTGCCTTCCCTGCCTCAGTGGTTCTCATGAGAAATCGGTCCCGCCAGCGCCTGCACCGGTGCGCTGGGCCCTGTTCATCACCCGCGTTGAGGTCTCTCCTTGCTGGTTTGTGGTGCCCGACGGTGAAGTGCCCTTCAGGGTGCTTTTCTCTGTGATTGTCCTGCTTTGGGTCTGTTGGACTGCTTGAGTCTGTGGACTTCAGTTTTCACCTGGTCTGAAAATCTCTTGGCCAGCACGTTATCAGCAAGACACTGCTCCTCGCCCTCATCCGTCTGCTCGCGCGTGAGGCTGCCGCTCGCCACCCCGCGGGCCGGGAGGCCTGCTCATCCCCGCTCTGCCTTCCCGGCTGTGCCCAGGCCCGCGGGCTCCCGCTGCCGCCACATGCGCTTCCCGGCCTTTCCTCCCACAGTGTATCTGCTCCGCCCTTACTCCCATCCTACCCGGCGAATTTTTTATTTCAGATAATGTGTTTTTCATCTCTGTAGATGCTAATTGGTTCTTTTAAAAGTGTCTTCCATGTCTCTCTATGTTCATGTTTTTATTTAAGTCCTTGAGCATTTTTATAATGATAACTGCCTTAAAACCCTAAGCCGTCACTTAGCACGAAGTTTTCCTTGTTCTCCCGTGTCGCAGCGTATGCCAAGACCTGGTTCCTTTTTATGGTGGAATAATATTCTCTTGTATTGTGTTTTACCCATCCATCCGTCAGTGGGCATTTGAGTGTTTCCAGTTTGGCCACAACAGACAACGCCGCTGTGACCTTGCACAGGTCTCCGTGTGGCAGACTTTCCAGTTCTCTCGGGCGCACCCCTGGGAGTGGGGCTGCTGGGTCATACGCAGCTCTGCGCCTCACTTTTTGAGGGCCTGCCAGACTATTTCCAGCAGCTGCGTCCTCTTACACGGCCCAACAGCTGCACACATGCACCCTGTACAACGCGCAGGGGCTCTCCTGGCTCTGCATCCTCGGCAGCACTTGCTATTATCTGCACTTTTTATTTTAGCCCCCCTAGTGGGTGACTGCTGGCTTTTTGACTGAAAAGGAAGGGTCCCCACATTTCTCAAAAAAGTCACCTTCAAAAAAGAGCAGTCTTGTCATCGTGAAACCTAGAAGAAAGAGATTTTGCATACTTCTGTCGGTTTAGAAAGGAAGGTCACCGTGTGCCTTGAGGATGGATGGCGGAGAGCAGGGACAGAGGGCGGGAAGGCCCTGGGGGGCGCAGAGCGGCCTGGGGGGGGCATGGGGGCTGTGCGCTCCGTCTGTGGCTGTCAGCGTCCCTTGTGTTCTGGTTCTGACAGTGGCTGCTAAGGCGTCAAGAAGACGTGACCGAAAGGCCCCCACCTAGTGAGGTGCAGAGGCTGCAGGAGCAGAACGCGAGCCTGCGGGAGGCCGTAGCGCGGATGCGGGAGGATATGGAGGCCCTGAGCGGTCGGCTCCTTCCTTCTGCCCTGTTAGGAGGAGAGGCTGCAGACAGCGGCCAGCGTGACCCCAAGGTGGCAGCAGATGCCGCCATTCCTGGTGAGCAAGGGGAGAGGGAGACCGGGACAGAGGGGGGCAGGGACAGAGGGGGGCGGAGGGAGACGGGGGTCAGGGGATGGAGGGACAGGAAGGACAAAGGCAGATCTCTCCTGGGTCCCAGAAGGTCTCACCTGGAGTCTTAAACAAACACCCTTTAATAAATGGCATCCACATATTAGAGCTGCTTTTCCTCCAAGAGAAGGGCCTCCAGTCAATTTTTATATACAAGGAAAACTTTTTCCTCTATGGAAGGCAGAGTGTGTGGGCAGCATGTGGCACCCAGGCAGCAGAGGCTGAGGCCGGGGGTGCTGGGCTGAGTAGGGGGGCCACACCACCCACTGAGCCTCTATGGACCGTGGGGAAGCAGCTGGGTGCCCGTGCGTGAGGCCAGCGGGATCGGGGGGCACTGTCTGCTCCCAGTGTGGAAGTCCCTGGGAGAGCACCCTGGCTGGTGTCTGGACACTGTTTGGTGACCAAAGGGGAGTGGGGTTGACGGCACAGGGACGGCGGTGAGGGCAGGGCGGGGGGCAAGGCGGAGGGGTGGTGCAGCGGTGGTTCCAGGGGGGGACCCCTGCCTTGGTGATCAGGGGCGGGCATGTGGGCGTGTGTGCCTGGACGCACTTGTGTACTTACTGAGCTTTTTTGGGCAGATTATGTTCTGGTCCTTGAAGCAGAAATACTAAATCTAAAGGATAAATTTAAAACCCTGGAAGCACAACTAGATGTGTCAGGTCCCTTGAAGAGGTCCTCGTCTCACACTGATATTCAGCCCCGTTTTCCTCCCACAATGGAATCCGCAGGTAAGAGTCCCCGTCCCACTGTGTCATGGCCTCCATCCCAGTGACGCTCTTCCTTCAAGTCTGAAGAGCAGACCCTATAGAAAGTCCACTGAAGGCCAACGTGCAGTTCCGGAATGGCGCCAAATGCTGGGGGTCCTGTTACCAGGGCCCCGGGGCCGCCCGGGTGCGCCCAGAGCCAGTCACTGTCCTGACCCCTCACTGCTGTCCCATGGGATCACTGGGGAATGTTCTGCTGTCTGGCTTCTGTGTTCAGGTGGCAGCGCCAGCCTGTCCCCCAGGGTGCCGCCACCTTCCTGTGGTTGGTGTGCATCTCCTGGGGCAGGAAGGCTGAGTGCCCTCCTCCCTGGGCGTCAGGCAGCAGGCTGTGGGGCTGCCGCGGCACTGCCGCCCGGGCTGCTCCCCCTGTGTCCTCGCTGGGCCAGAGGCCTTCACCCCAAGCAGGCTCACGGCCCCGGTTTCTTTGTGCTCTCATTCTGGTTTCCTCCTTTTATTTACCACTTCCTGTTCCAACAGTGAGAAGCCTGGCTCCTGATGCCCTCCCCTGAGTAGCTCTGCCATCAGCTTGCTTGCATGCACGCCACCCTGCTCCGCCTGCCTGCCCTCCCCATGGGGCCTCTGTGCCCTTCTGAGTGGGCACCTCCCTGGCCCTCACTGTGCTCTGACAGCCATGCCAGGCCGCCCTCCTGCAGACACCCCTTCGCCCCGTGTTACGTACACCCTGGGGTGGCCAGATGCAGGCCTGGGCACCTCTCCGTGCCATCCCCCAGTGGCTTCCAGGACCGACTGGAAGGAGCCTGGCAGGACGTCCTGTCTGCAGTCATCTCATCTCAGATAAGGGCAGCTTCGTGCTTCTCCAATGCTGATACCCTTTCTTTCTATTTTTGGCATGGCTTCCCATGGCTGGGGTCTCCCGCCTGATGTTGGTAATCGCCGGTTTTCTTCCTGACCCCAGAGAAAAACTCAGCATTTCACTTTTAAGTTGATAATTTACTGAAGGTTTTTGTTTTGCTCTGTTTTTCATTTTTGTCAGATTAAGGAAGTTTCTTTCTACTCCCATGTAATACAAATTATTTTAATCATGATTCTGTCAGTTTTGCCTAATACATTTTGAAGCATTTAAGAGGAACATACATTTAGAATCGTCATGTTTTCTTAGTGGCTCGGCCTTTGGCTTCGCGCACACCCTCCTCCCCCTCAGTCAGCTCCCCTCTGTGTCCTGCTGTCTGGTGCTGCCCCAGCGTTACCTGGGTCAGCGTCTGCGTGCTGTGTCGTCCTAAGCCTTTTATTCTGAACCTGCCTCCGTCGTGTGTGAGGCGACTTCCTCGTAGATTTAGGTCAGTCTGCAACTCCTTTGTGCTGGTGTTTTTGGGCCATGTGTTTATAACATTTGCACCTGAGACGTTACTGCTGCTCAGGGTCTGAGCCAGCAGCTTAGTGCTGGGTTCTGTCCCCAAGTGTCTCTTGCCTGATTCCTGTGGGTTACCTGAACATTTTTTAGTGTTCCATACTCTTCTGTGGTTTTGAGTCTATTTCCTTGGGTGGTGTCCTGATGGTCGCTCCAGGGGTTGCAGTCCACCCATTTACCTTTGCACAGCACCTTGGCTGACATTTCACAGGCTCACTGGAGTATGGAAATCCCACTGGGTCAGGTGCCACCTCTCCACACACTGAGAGCCATGCAGATGGGACCATCACTTGCTTTCAAGTGTCAAGTGTAATTTTAACACCTCAGGAAGACAGGTGGAGTCTGTTACTCACCGGATGGCCCCCTCTCTGTGCGGCTCCTCCTAAATGCCGACGCCCTGGCCCCCATTTGGAGCGCTTGCTCCAGGAGGACTCCCTCAGCCGGCTGCGGGGGCAGTGCCCCTCCGCTCCTGGGTCTGAGATGCCCTTCCTCCACCTCCCCTCCCCGAAGCAGACTGGCTGTGCATGCTACGTGTGGGACATGGCATGGAACACAGGCTGTATGAAATCATGGGCTGGCAGGTCTTTGCGATCTCAATGCTCAAAACGTATCACGCCGCCCCTGGTGAGAGACGGGGCGGCAGTTTGTGATGAGAAGCCCTTTGCGGTTTGCGTCTTGGTGGGCCACGCGCCATTTCCCTGTGCCTGCTTTCACGACTTTGTCTTCCGTCCCAGAAATCGCAGTATGACATCTGTGACTCTGAAAGATGTCTTTGGCTCACCCTGTTTGGTGCTGAATCTGAAGGTTTATGCCTTTTGCCAAATTTGAGAAGCTTTCAACCATTATTTTTTTTAGTGTTTTTCGGCCATGCGCTCACTTCCCTCTGGGGCGCCGCTGACGGAATGCTGGGTCCTCGCCCTCCCCCCGCGGCCGCGGGGGCTCAGCGGTCTGGCTTTTCTTCTGTGTTGAGGTTGCATGTTCTCTGTTGAGTCCTCAGATTCCCCGGCTCCCACTTCCGTGCTCTCTGCTGGCTCCCGAGCCCATCCGGCGGGACTTTTATTTCAGTTTTAGCTCTAAAATTTCCATTTTACTCTTCTTCCTATCTTTTATCTCTTTGCTGAAACTTGTTTTCCCATTTGTTTTAACCTGAGAGCTTGCTGGCGATGCTTTGAGGCCTTATCACAAAATTCTGACACCTGCGTCGTCTTTTGTCCTCTGAGTTGAGATTTGCCTACTTACGAGTGCGATGAGTAATCCCGGACTCTGTCGTGGATGTCGTGGAATCTCGACGCTTGTTGGATCTGTTTCAGTCCCGCCTGCTCGGTTCCTGCAGTACAGGCCAGGCCAGGGGCAGCACAGGGTGGCAGAGCCTCTAGCGAACCTTGTCTGCGCGGGGCATCTCGTCCGGGCTCAGGGGCATCCTGGGCCGCGGCTGCTCTGGCGCTCAGGCTGCGAAGTACAGGAAGGAGAAAGACCAGGCGCTCTGCTAGTCGTCCTTTGAGGCCGCAGGGTCCCTGCTGCCCGCACGCCTTCCCGCACCGTCCAGTCTGCCCTGGGCGCCTCCCGCCCACCTCCCAGCTCCTCCCCTTGGACTCGGGAAGGGGAGTGGGTGCGGTGCACGTACTCCCTCTCGCCCATGACAAAAGCGCACGCCGGTTTTTGAACGTTACACCAACCTTGCATTTCCGAAATAAACCCAGCAAGTGGTATATTCTTTTGCTAATATTTTATTTAGAACTACTACATTTAGGTCTATGAGTAAGATTAACCTATAATTTCCTTTCTCACCGTCAGGTTTTAGAATCGGTTTTCTCTGGCCTCATAAATGTGTTCCCTATTTCTCTGTTTTCTGAAAACGTTTGCTTTAGATGCATGTCTTGCAAATCAATTGATAGAATCCAACGTTGAAACCACATGGGTTTAGCATTTTCCTTGTAAGAAGGTTTAAAATTGTGAATTCAGGGTTTTTTTCACACTTATAGGACTACACAGATTTTCTTTTTCTGTGTGTCATATTTTGATGTTATATTTTACTAGAAAATCATCCATTTCATCTAAATTTTTAAAATTTTGGCATAAGGTTGCTTTTAGTACCCTCCTATGAGTTTTAAAAGCCTGCAGGATCTAAAGTAATGACACTTCTTTTCATTCCTTATATTGTTTCTGTTCACTTTTTTCTTGCTTTGTCTTACCAAAGATTTAGCTTTTTTCAAAGAGCCAACTGTCGGTTTTGCTAGTCCTCTGATATATATGCTGATTTTTCTATTTTCTCAGTATCTAATATTGGCTTTATTCTTTCCTTCCTTCTACCTTATTTGGTTGTTCTTTTTCTGATTTTTTGAAATGGATGTTCAGCTTACTGATTTTCAGCCTGCCTTTTTTCCTAAAATAAGCTTCTATGGTTATAAATATTCTTGAAAGGAGAATTTTAGATGCCTTCTTCAAGTTTTGGTAAGCAGTGTTTTCATGATAATACAGTTCAAAATAATTTCTAATATCCATTGTGATTTCTCCTTATCTGTGTGGGTCGTACAGGCATTTAATTCCCAGGCAAATGAACTAGGACGCTGGTGCGGGCCAGCCAGACACCAGACGGCAAGGCTGGGTTTGTTCCTGCTGTCTTGCCATAAGGACTGCACTTTACATACAGCACATTCTTTTTGGGGACCCAACCCTGTCCACTCAGCTTCGGAACGTGTTCATGCCGAGGTGGACCACTGGTGACAGGGCGTCCCTGAGGGCAGAAGACATGCCTCCGGCCTGAGCAGCACAGATGTCCGTCTCCCCAGAGTGGGGGCAGGCGGTCGGGATCTTCCCAAGGCTTTAGGGGGCCTGGGCTCGACAGGATTGCCTTTCCCACAGGAGGAGCTGCGCCAGAGGGCAGCATGTCCACGGGCTCAGCGCTCAGGAGGCTTGGAGACAGGGTGCATCTCCTCAACTTCCTGGTGGCCCGGCTCAGACAGCAGGTATGGCCAACCTCTGACGCTCAGGCCATGCAGGCCTTCTGGCTGGGAGCCGCACGGTGCATGGGCTCTGGTGCCACACTGCAGCGCAAGCCCCATTAAGCCCTCCGACATGTCCTTTGACCTCTGCCTCAGTCTCCTTCCAGGAAGGGGTCATCGTGAGGAGTAGCTGGTTTGTCCCGTGTGCTCTGTAGAAGGCACACGGTGGGGGCCTGGAAACGACAGGAATGTCCAGCATGGGAGTGCCTGTGCACACGGGGCCTGTTCTCTGTGCTGCAGGGTTGTTGCCTGCCTGTGAGCGCCGATGCCAGCTGCCCACTCGGGATGTGTGTAGACAAGCCCTGGTACTGCGTTAGCATCTGGGCACCGAGCTGTGGCAAGAGCATGTGCAATTAGTGACGAGCACATGTGAGCTCGCAAGCACCTTCCCTTCCTGTCCTCTTGGACCTGCCCGTCTGGGGGCAGGTGGCATCATGCACTGAGCTGGCACACGGGACAGCCCCACAAACTCCAGCACAAATTCCACCCTGTTATACAATATAGCTCCTATGGCCACATGTGTTGTATTGCTACAAATTCATAATATCTCTTTTTTAGTGTTTTTTAAATTGTAAAATATGCATAACATAGTTTTTTACATATTTTTTTACAAGTGTACAATTCAGTGACATCAAGTGTATTCGCGGCATTGTTTGCATCATCACTGCCTATTCCCAGAACTGATCCATCATAGTGGAAACCCCGACCCCATGGTACACTAGCTCCTCAGCCCTCCTCCCCCAGCCCCTGGCAACCTGCCACCTCTCCGTCTCCGTGACCTTGGCGCCTCCAGGGCCTCGCGTCGGTGGAGGCCTGCAGTGTGCATCCTTGGCGATGGGCTGATTTCACTCAGCGTCTCGTCTTCAGGGCTCACCCATGCTGTAGCAGGTGTCAGCGCTTCCCTCCTTTTTGTATCTGAGTAACATCCCATCATACACCCCACATCTTGTTTATCCACTCGTCTGAAGGACCTTAGGCTGTTTCCACCTTTTGGCTGTAGCGAATAATGTGCTGTGAGCGTGGAGACATGTATCTGCTCACGTCCTGTTTTCGTTTCTTTGGGGTACGTATGGGGGCATGGGATTGCTCGGACTGTTTAACCTGTTGAAGAGCCGCCAGGCTGTTTTCTACAGCGGCCGCACCTGTGCTCTCCCAGGGGCGTGTGGGGGCCCCGCGTCCCCCCGGCCTCCCAGGCCCTGCCTCTGCTCTCTGATCCTAGCTCTCCTGGCGGATGTGAACTGGCACGTTGCTGCATTTGCGGTTTGCATCTCCCTGGTGACAAATGATGCGGAGCCTCTTTTCATGTGCTTATTGGCCATTTATACATCTTTGGAGAACATTCAGATCCTTTGCCCGTTTTTAATTGGCTTACTTATGTTTTATTGTTGAGTTATAAGAGTTCTCTATGTATTCTGGATACAAGTCCCTTATCAGATATAAAATTTGCAAAATTTCTCCCATTCTGTGGCTTGTTTTTCCACTTTCTGGATAACGTCCTCTGAGCGCAGGTGCTCTGAACTCTGACGGAGTCCTGTCTGTCTGCTCGTGTCATTGGTGTTGTGTCACCCTGTTGCCTTTTGCACATGTTTCTCATGAGGTGACATAAAGAGAGAATTTTTCTCCTGTCCTTTACGTCCATAATCACAGAAGTCACACTGTCCTTACAGACTCTGCATGTTCTGTGGGGCAGAGCACCCCACTGGGAGCAGGAATGTTTCGGGGCTCTCCATCTGCTGCGGAGATGGGCCGTGTGCCTGCGATCTGATGCCTGAACCTGATTGAAAGTTAATTTTCTGTTGTGATGGAGATGAATTTGACTGATTGCCCTTTCCATTTATGGGTGTACAGGTCTGTGTACACAGTGAGGGGCACCTTCAGGTCTGTGACGCTCCGGAGCTGTTCCCCAGTTCTGTTCTGCCCCACTGGGGGAATTTCACATATACACATGCAAAAGTCTATGCTACATGCTACAAACAGGAAATGAACATTTAGTAAGAGCTTTGGGTTTTCTCCTGGTAATCATAGATGATTTTGTTATCCTGGGAAAAAAAGCCCACCTTGAAGTTTTTTTTCTGTTTACCAAATGGTCACCTTTTTTAGTGTACATGTGACAAATTCAAAGAATAAAATATTCACCAGGAATTCATCATAGGAGTCCCTGGAACAGGACAATAGTATTTCATCCTCCTGAGAATAAAATGGAAACGTTAGGGGTGCAGAGGGGTGTTTTTTCTGCCTGTTCCCCCTCACCCCTTACATCAGGAGAGCAATGCTGCTGAGAGAAGCAGATGTGTAGGGGCTGCCCCGAGCTCCGTGGCCAGGGCTCGGCTCCAGGGACCTCGCGGCCCCCTGCAGCTCCCCCAGCCTGAGGCTCCTCTTTGTGAACCTTCCCTCCACCTCTGCCCTCTGTCAGCACCCACCCCTCCCACTCCCCCCCGCAGCTGGCGATGTACTTTCTCAGGTGTGGGTTTCCATCTGGGCGTGGGGCTCCGGAGGGGCATGTTAGGCCTCTGCCTCTGTCCAGACACATCCACATGCAGGCTCTCCCCAGTCAGCCGCGGGGCTCTTGTGCTCAGGCTCCACTACTGGTGACCATATCCACCGCAAGGACAGGTGGGGCACCCTGGGGCTGAGGTGGGGGCACCCTGGGGCTGGGATGCGGCCACCCTGGGGCTGGGATTGGGGGCTGCCCTGGGGCTGGGAGGGGGGCACCCTTGGGTTCGGGCGGAGGCACCCTGGGGCTGGGACGGGGCACCCTCAGGCTGGGACCAGGCCACCCTGGGGCTTGGATCAGGGGCTGCCCTGGGACTGGGATGGGGGCCACATTAAACCAGAGGAGAGGCTGAGAGATGCATTTCCTGGACTGTCTGCCGTCTGCCTCTTCCCCTCCCCTGCTCCTGCCCCTCTCCCCTCCGAGCCCAAACCCTCCCCCTAACACTGCCTCTAACACCGCCTCCCAGGTGCAGCAGGAACCTCTGGACATAGACGCCATCCAGCGTGAGCTGCCCCACCAGGTAGACCAGGTGCATCTGGAGGTTCTGGAGCTGCACAGGCAGGTGGCCGAACTGGAGAAGCGTCTTGGGACAAGGGCCTCAAGCAGGCGGCAGCTGGGCAGTCTGGACGCCGGAGCCCTCAGGAGACAGGTGGGTGCGCTGCGCCGGCCTTGGGTCTGCTCCTGCCACTGGCCAGCTGCTCACTGCAGGAGTCACCCCGTGGAGGCTTTGCCCGAGTGGCTGGCCTGCAGAGCCCCCAGGCCCCGTGGCTGGCCTGGCCCCGCCTCCCCCGTCTACCCACCTTGGACATGCTCACACTGGGGCCTGGTCTCGGACAGACAGCCCGTTGAAGTGTGCTGCCCCCTCACTCCCCAGGTCTTCAAGACCTGCCGCTCAGATGGTGCATGTGAGAGACCCCCTTGTGGGAGGGTGGCTGTCCCGTGTCCTCTAAACAGGAGGACTTGGCTCGTGCTGAGAGGGGTCCATGAGGCCCTGAAAGGAACACAGCACCGGGGTTTCCTTCCGGAGGACCCTCAAGGGAGGCCCTGCACTTCCGTGGGATCTCGGAATCTGAGCCCACTGTCCTTGCGCCTGACAGTGGGGCCACCCTATGTGGCTGTTGTGGGGCTCCCCAAGCCTGGCTGTGCTCTGGCCCTTGGCACGGTGCCCATTTGCCATGGGCTGGGTTTGGGCCAAGGTTCTCAGCTGGGGCTTTGCAGTGGCCATCCCCCTGGATCTGATGGACAGCACCTTCCTTCTTACCATAGGTGTGATGGGGATGCAGTGAAGGATGTGCATCCTCTAACAGGCCTCCTGAGGCCTCTGGCAGGGACCTGCAGTGACCTATTCCTCAGTGAAAGGTTTTAGGGACAGTAGAGTGATGTCTGAAAGGTGCTGAGAGCCCTCTGGCAGAAACAGATAGAACTGAAGCACAGGCCCTCAGGCCGAGTCAGGACCTTCTGTGGCAGTGGAGATGGACACAGGCCATGGTGCCCTGTGGCTCAGATATGCCTTGGGCTGGATGTGTGAGGGTGGCTGCAGAGGAGAGAGGAGGTGTGGACAGGCCAGGCTAGGACAGTCTGAACCTCACTGGGGGTGCAGGAAGGAGGACACAGAGCCTCAGCACCCGGTGCAAGGTGCCATCCCTGGGGCCCCAGGCCTCCCCACAGCCCAGGCTGCAGGGGCCCATCCTGGCCCAGCAGCAGATGCTGTGGTGATATGCGTGCCCACCCCCCTGCCCACAGTCCTGCCACAGTCCCTCCAGGTGCTTGGCCTAGCGGTCCCTGTGCACTCACTGTGCCCAGGGCTCTAGACCAAGGAGACCTTGCATGCAGGCCGGACTGAAGGTCAAAGTGCCTAATCCATGGCTGATGGGCCAGGGGCCGTCTTGCTCCCCCAGGGCGGGCGGCTGGGTGAGCTCTCTGAGCCCCGGCTCCTGCGCAGCAGCCAGGATCCCACGCTTCCTCTTGGTCCAGGTGTCCAGGGGCCTTGGCGAGGTCGCCGCCTAGATGGGAAGTCCGAGGAGCAGGAGACGCAAGCAGCTGGCTCCTCCCGGGGCTCCTCCAGCTGTGTGCTGGGCTGCTCCCGGGGCTCCTCCCGGCTCCTCCCGGGGCTCCTCCCGGCTGTGTGCTGCGGCTCCTGGGGAGGAGGGGGCGGTTCTGGCAGGGAGAGAGGAGAGGGAAGGCTGACTCGGGCGCTGGGGGGCGCAGGTAGGGTTGGGGTTACCAGGGTCGGCTTTGGGTCCTTTCAGAGAGAGGCTTGCGTGCTCCTGCTCTGCCCGCCAGGAGGGCCTGGGAGCCCCCCGCGCCCAGAGCTTGGATCTGAGTCTCCCACTCTGCCGAGGGGAACCAGGGTCGCAGCTCATTCCACTGCAGGACATGCCGGCGGGTGTGGGAACCGGGGTCAGGGCCCCCCTGGCCAGATCCAGGCCAGCTGAGCACAAAGGCAGGGTCCCAGTCCGCAGGGGGATCAGACTCGTGCATCTAGGCCGACGCCAGCCAGGGGACCTAGGGGAAGGAGGGGAAGCTCCTCGCGTCGGAGCAGGGCCTGGCAGCTGCAGAAGGCGCAGCGCTGGTGCGGAGCCAGCAGCCAGGTGTGGGTGCAGCATCTCCCCTTGAATCACATCGTGGTCACAGGGACAGCAGGAGCTTTCCGGGGCAGCGACCAGCTGCAGGCTGCGTCCCCCCGCACTGCTGGGACCGAGGCGCCATGAGCCCCAGGCTGGCCACACTCCTGACTGACCACAAGGAGACCTCCAGCAGGCCAGATGGAGGGGCGCTCTGCAGCCAGAACGGGCTGCCTCTGGGCCCGAGGGTGGGGGCACGTGGAGCCCCTGCGCTGTCCTTGTGCTGCCCCGTAGTGTGACTTCCTCCCAGATGGAGGCGGCCCCTTCCCTCCCCAGCCAAAAAGGGGCCGCCCGGACCCCAGAGTGCCTGCCGGCTGTGCCTGCAGTCGGGCATCTCACGTGCTCTCCTCTCCAGTGCCCCCTCGCTGCCGCCCGCAAAGGGAGGGACTGGGAGGGACTGGGAGGGCTGGTGGGGTCCACCCCCAAACACCACCACTCCTCCCAGACACCCAGGACCAAGGCTAGGCTCCCCCCAAGGCCTTCTGCGGGCACGAGCACACCAGGATGGAGGCGCCCAGGTCCACGGGGGGGCAGTGTTGGCTTGGGGATCCCTCCGTCTGGCCCTGCCAGAACCGGAGGAAGGTTTCAGACCCAACCTGTGAACACCAGCCATGCTGCTCCCGTGCACCCAGAGCCGGGGCCCCTCAGCCCCTGACAGCTTCCGTGCGGAGCCCCTTCACCCCCTACCCTCTGGAACAGACTCGTGAAGGCATCTCAGGGAGCCAGGCTTTCCCTGGGCGCAGAGCCGGTTCCTTCTGGGCCAGGTGCTGGGGTCGGGAACCCACAGCAGGCGCCAGCGGCAGGCCGGCAGCAGAGGGTGAAGGGCTGTACAGCGGGACCGCGTGTTCCTGAAGCGCGCAGCTCGGAAGTTCCTGAATGTCTCGGGTCAATACTGTCGTCATATTGCTGATGGTGGGAGAGACTCCGAAAGTCATTAAAATACAGTAATCTTGCCAGAAATTGAGCTCAGGAATGAGGGTCCCAGGCTGCAGTGCCCCCTCCCCATGTGCCCCCAGTGACTGGAACATGAGCCTGAGCCGTGTGAGGTCAGGACTTGCCAGTCCAGTCCCCTGGCCAGCAGCTCCTCGCTCCTGCCAGGGCTGTGTGCCTGCTTTTGAAAAGTGAGTTTTCTCTCAAGTCTCTGAGTGTTCTGAGGTTTGCAAAGTCTCTGCTTTCAGGATTGTTGTTTCCTTGTTTAAAATAACATGAGAATCCAACTGTGTGGTCTTGTGGGGACCCCACCTTGCTAACTGGCCGACCAAGCCCCCCCGCCCCAGGGCCCCTGTGCGTGAACCAGTGACCCTGGCCTCCCGTGCCCCAGGCCTGCCCCAGGCCCTTTGCCCCAGAGTCCATGAGCACAGCTGGTGCCCCTGCTGGCCGAGCAGGTGCCAGTGCCGCTCATGGGGAGGGAGCTGGGCGGCGTGCTTGGGCTGTGGCAGGGCCTACCTGGGGACTCTCTCCGGCTCCTCCCTCGGCATCTCACCTCCACACCCCCCTTCATGCCAGAGGCACCAGTGTGCATCAGTGCAGCTCCCAGGTCCCCTGAAGAGCACGGACTCCTGGCAGCCCTGGAAAGGCACACGCGGAAAAGGGGCCAGGACAGGGCATGCTGGCCGTTCCTGGGCTCGGAGCGGGCTCTTTGTGCTGGTGCTGGCTTGCGTGGCCAGGACGGGGCACAGTGCGGCCTTTCAGGGATGTCAGGAAGAGCGGTACCTAAGTAGGCCACCTGTGTCCCTTGGCGCCTCGGGCACCACAGGTCCCTCCTGGCCCCTGCCCGACACAAAGGCGGCCCCCACACAGCCTTCTTCCTCGGCTCACCCACCGCGCCCCATTCCAAATGCTCCTCTGAGCGCGACTGCTCATCTCTGCCAGAGTGTGTGGTGTGGCTGTAAGTCCAGGCTGTGACTGCAGGGGCTCAGGCCGCCAGGGTTTTATGACGACATGGCGCCTACTGGGCCAGGGTGGGAGGAGAGGGTGCGCTCGGACCTGGAGCCCAGGCCTGGGGCAGCCTCAGGGCACAGAAGCCGAGGCCCAGGAGCCCCGCGGAGCTGCTTCCTGCCTTGGCCTCTTTGCTTTCCATCTGCACCTCTGTCAGGACACGGGGACCTGAGCTGGCCTGCAGCTGGTTGAGGGGTGTCAAATGGTGGGAAATGGGAGGCAGGACAGACAGAGCAGAGAAGAGGAGGAGGTTTGCTGAGCAGGCAGGGCACGTGGGGGGCAGCGGGAGGGGCCTAGCACTTGGAGGGCAGAGGGACCCCAGGGGTGCGGTCCAGGTGGAGGGAAAGGGCAAAAAAGGACGCCAGCTCCCACCAGAGGCCACCCATCAGGGTTCTGCCAGCCCCTCCCATGCCAGGTGGGCAGCACAGAGCACACAGACCGAGGACCTGGTGGGCCCTTGTCTGCGCAGTCCTGGGCCTTCATTCCCCCACCTGTGAAGCCCGCCGCCCCGTGGCTGCCCCCAGTTCCCCCAACTGCACCACTAACTCCTGTGAACGGTTTTCCTTTTGTCTCATTTTGCAAGGACATCACCCAGTGGAGCTAGTTGTGTGGCAGATAGCCAGGGGATGGCACCCACACCCCGTTTGTCATCCCCTCTCCCACCTGGAGGGCTTGTCTTATGAGCTGTCTGCCATGTGGTTCCGCTCACAGGACCCCATAGGTGAAGGACACGTGGAGACCAGGGACCGGAGGGCACCGGCCCCAGATGCCGTGTCTGTGCACCGACTCCAGAGGAAGCTAAAGGAGGCGGCCCGAAAAGTCCTCCACCTCGGCCTTGAGAAGGAGCAGCTCCTGGAGATGGGGAACAGGCTGCGTGCAGAGCGGGGCCGCCCCCCGGGTGAGTCTGGGAGTGGGGAGTGGGCTGCGTGCGTGCGGAGCAGGGCCACCCCCTGGGTGAGTCCGGGAGTGGCAGCCTGAGGCTCCCGGTTCTGGTGTGTGTCCGAGTTGAGGGACAGAGGCCCTCCCAGCGATGCTCTCTTCTTCTGGACAGAGGTGTGGGGAGGGAGCAGGGAAGGGGGAGGCCAGAAGCTTTGCCCCTGCGCAGGTAGGGAGCCTGGGCCACAGGGTGGGTCTGACCCATGTGGAGGGCAGGAGGGGAACAGAAACCACCCTTGTAGAAAAAATTCGGGGTCAGATGTCACCAGCACAGAAGAACGTCACCTCTGTGATGGGAGCTCTGTAAACCCGCTCTTACTGCGCATTTGTGAGGAAAACACTTCAGGTCAGCGAAACAGCAGCATTTCGATACTGCTCCGTGGCGAGCAGCGAAGGCTGCCATGTCCCCAGGCACCCCTGTCTGCAGACTTCTCCGGATGAGGCGACAGGCTGGGACGGTCCCTGCAGATGCCTAGGCTGCCCGGGCACCATGCCTGGCGCTGTGGCTCCCTGCCTGGCTTTGTGTCGAGGCCCTCCCGGTGCCCCTGCAGTGCTGGGACACAGGCCCCTGGTTCTCACGCAGCATCCACTGCCTGATGTGGCTTCTGCCTGTCCATCCTTTCCAGCAAGATCTTTGAGTCGTGGTGATCTCAAAATATTGGGACTTTGGGATTCTAGCCCTTGTCAGAGTGGAGCATAGGCCATTCTTTCTCTCCTGTCTGTTGCCTGAGAGCTGAGAGCAGGCCAGAGGCCTTCAGGCCCACCACCAACCAATGCACTTGAGCAGCGAAGCCCAGGCCGTTCCACTCCCTTTCCGAGGCAGGCGGCCCCGCGGGGTCTGCAGAGAGAATCAGTGCGGAGGGGGCATCAGTGGAAACATGGCCTCCCTGCCGACCGCAGTCCTGGCTTCCTGGGCTGGGTGCTCCCGACTCCTGACCGACGCGGCGTTCAGAAGACCTTTGCCATCAAAGGGGAGGAGGAGGCTGGGAAGCTGTGTTGCATTCTCTGGTCTCTTCCCAGGGCTAAGATGCATGGGTATACAAGTAGCTTTTAATGCAGTAACATTTCCAGTCTTAATGTGACCACTGAAATCATCTAGCAGATAGGAAGGGCGCCTGGGAGGCCTCAGGGCAGGGAAGCGGGAGGCTCTGTGAGGAGGCCTGGCAAGGGGAGGGCATGCCACCTCCTGGGTAGTTGACAGGTAGTTTGCTGGGCACCCAAGATACAGAGGCACACCCGCCGCACAAGGGCAAGCAGCCGCATCGCCCCTTGAATAGCCACTGGGCAGGGGTACTGAGGGGACATTCTCCGGGGATTGGCCCCTCCAGGCGCCCACCACGGGAAGAAGAGGGGTAAAGAGCACCTACAGGTGCGTTTCCAGACGCTGTGAGTGTGCAAGGCGGCGCCTATGACGCCCACCTACAGCCCTGTCGGAGCCTGGCTCCTTCCCCGAACTCCCTCCCTGCCATGGGCCGAGAGGGACAGGTTGGCTCCCAGCTCCTCGGGCACTTCTAGCTTGTCTTCTGCCAAGTCCACTGAAGACCTTGCTTCTCCTCAGGGCCGTGCCACCCGCTCATGCCTCTGACCTGCCATCTCCCAGCTGCGACCCTATGACTTCAGGGATCCTGGCTCCATTTTTCCCTTTATTCCATTCCATTCTGTCATCTACGCTGGCAACACCCTCCTGCACCTGAACCTTGCTGCTCTTGACCTTGGCCTCTGTGCCAGGCCCTGGCACTGCCAGATGCCCTCCCTCAGCCCCTGAGGCCCCAGACCTTTTCTCGGACCACAGCCTCTCCCTGTCCTCTGACCCTCCATCCAGTGACCTTGCCTTTCCTCCCCCTCATGGGGCCCTAGGGCCAGCCTGGCCTCATGGCCAAGCACTTCGGTGAGGCATCCACCCAGCCATGCGCCCACCCATCCAACAGAGAAGCCCCTGCTAGGAGCCAGACTCTTCCAGACTTCTGAGGTTCCTGCACTGCAGGCCCCACATCTGCGCAGACCCACCCTCTCCTCTCACCAGGCCCACTGGCTGCCTCAGTGGCAGAGGAGGCCACAAGCTTTGCAGTGTCTCTGGAGGTTGGAGACCCAGCAATAGAACTTCATGCATTTGGTACCCTTGTTGATGGTAGATGTCGAGCTATCTTTTCTTTTCATTTCTTTCTGTGACAGTTTGTTGGTGTGGGTTTTCTGCTCCTTGGATCAATATCAGACATTTACATTTTGCTGGAAAACTGCCCTGGTCTGCAGCTCTTAGAAGTGCAGAGTGGCACCCAGAGGTCGCACTCCCTGCTCCCCGTCTGTGCCCCTGCTGACCTCCTTCATTTCCTGACACTCCCCCGGGTGCAGTTCAAACTGCCCTTCCTGTGGCTGTGCACGAATGAACTCAGTTCACTTTTGCAACAAGCCCAGGCAGTAAGCAGGGCTCCCTAAACAACATTAAAAAAATGTAAATCTACCTGGACACAAGGAAGTCAACGATCAGCATATTTGATGTCATTGTATTTTAAAACCTCTGTAAGGAGAAGACTTCCTAAACAGATGGAAGACCAGTACCAGACCTGGGAAGTGTTTGCTGCATGTTTGAGAGCCCTGAAAGGTCATTGCCCACGACAGACATCCACCCTTCGGCAGAGGATGGACAGTGAGTCCCAGAAGGACCCCAGTCGCTGGTGAGGACAGGGAGGGAGCCTCGCCTCTGCAGCAGTCTGAGGAGGGCGGAGGGAGTCGGCGCTAAGCTCCTACGCACTCCGAGAAGTCTAACACTTGTGCCGAGGGGACTGGGGCACACGTGCACTTTCGATGGGGCTCTTCCTTGGTGAAGCCTTTTTGGAAAGCCTTTTGGTTGCATCTGTTAAATTTTAAATGTCTGTGCCCATTGAATCAGCAATTCTACTAGAAAATTATTTTTAAAATATTTTTACAGATACAAAAAAGACATGTACAAGGGCTTCCTCAGCAGCATTTTTGTGCTGAGTGCCTATCCTGGGGCCCCGGAACCAGCCCCCGGCACGCTGCTCGGCTCGGCCCTGCAGGAGCTGTCTCCACGAGGCGGTTCTCAGACCCGTTGTGATGGAGAGCTCGCTCCACTGAGGTCCAACCCTCCGGAGAGGATACTTCTGTCAAATACAATAAACATACGGCTGTTCCAAATCACTTGAAAAACTCCTGCTGCTTGTTGTCATTTTTGTGCCATTTCATCACAGCCTGGAGCAGTTAGTGGACCAGCCGGCCTGCCCACCACACTTCCTACCTTGGCCTGGACATGCCATTTCACGAAAGAAGCACCCTGCAAAATTCTATGTTTGGATCAACAAGCAGACATACGGCAGAGGGCGTGTGTGCTCATGTGCATGACTACGCACGCATGCACTGAAGGAGTGGGAAGGAAGCAGGCCTATTTGTTGGCGGTTTGGGGAGCAAATGAGTGAGAAGAGAATTAAGATTCTGGCTGCGCGCTCTACACGTCTGTGTTTGCAGCTGTAAATACATCACGCACACCGCACCCTCCTCTAGCCACGCTGCTGGTGGGGGCCCTGCTCTCCGCACAGGTGCGTGACCTGATGGCAAAGTCTTTTGGCAAGACTGGTCTGTCGGTATTTTTTTACAAAGAGGATTTATCTGGCTCGCAAATTATGGCTGCAGCCATGAAGTGGTACAGAATGGCCCCCAGGGATAGGAATGTCTTGTCCTCATTCAACAGCATTAAGAGGGTAAGACTGCCCAGCCAAGGCAGTGCGCCACCCGCTCCATCCACACTGTGTCCAGGTGCTTCTCTGGCTTCCTCTGCGGTCCCACTGTGGCCAGGGACCTGCACCTCCCCGAGGTGTGGCCTTACCCATCTGCCGCTGGGAAGGGGTCCCGTCCCACAGCGAGCTGGCAGACCAGCCCCTTAACTGGCCCTGCTCGTACTCCCGCCCAGCCTTCACCTCACATCCCCTGCTGGCCACGGCCAGGCTCCTGTGGCGGCTCAGGTCCAGGCCTTCGGACCCACATTCACAGACAAGCAGGCCGTGCGTGTGGTGGTGGAGGTGCCGGGGAGCCGCCTGCCAGGTCGCACCTGCCCGCCTCCCGGAGGACACAGGCTGCGGGCCAGCTCAAGCAGGTGCCCTGGGGGCCCCGTGCCGAGTGCTCACCCCTCACTTCTGAGGTACAGACCATCACGCCACCCGCGGTGCGGTCGCGGCCAAGACCACAGGGAAGCCAGGCAGCCGCAGGCCCGCTGGGAAGGGTGGCCTTCAGCTCGGGCTCTCCTCCCCCACTGCTGTGCCCTTGCTCCTGATTTTCCCAGAAGCCAGAACTGCACGCCATAGTCCTTGACCTTGTGTGAAGCAGGATTCCTTAAAATGTTTCAAACGATCTTAACATACAGTATTTTTCAAAGACTTCAATTTTGAAGGGCAGTTTTAGGTTCACAGCGAAATTGAAGGGAATTTCGATTTCCCGTACACCCCTCCCTCCACACACAGCAGCCCCCCTGGTCAGCACCTCCCCTAGAGCAGGATGTCTGTTACAGGTGCTGAACCTACATGGACACACTGCCGTCACACACAGTCCACGGTGTACAGCGGGCTCACTCGGTGCTGTGTGTTCTACGGGTTTCACCAAATGTGTGACATCACATGTGCCGGTGGGGGGCGGTTCTCTGCCCTGAAATGCCCTGTATCCTGTTCCTTCCCCACCCCTAGAGTTTTGCCTTTTCCAGAAAGTCACATAGTTGGAATCATACTATAAAGTATGTAGCTTTGATGCCTAACATTGTAAAAAGTTTCTTGGTTTTTGTGATTATAAAAAGGCTGTTTGCTCACTGTAAAAATTTAAGTGAATGCTGAGAAGTAGTAATTTGTACAGGAAGGTGCAAATTACTAACTGGAGCTAATGGGCACTTTGGTGAAAAGGCCAGGTCTGTGGCAGGGTGAGTGTCCGTGCTCACACAGCACTGGCAGACCTCCCTCCTGCCCTTGGCACCGGCCTTCCTGAGTGGCCCTTGGTGTGCATTTTGGCATTAGGAGGCTGGTTCTTTTTGGAGGAGCTACGCCTTGGCCAGTACCTGTTCTGCCCCAGCCCTGCCCCTCGGTGCAGGCAGACCTCCTCAGGAGGCAGTCGGAGTATCCAGTGGATCAGCCCTCCAGACATGTGTACACCAACAGCAAGATACCTGTTTGCATTTATTATTAGAATTGCACACATGCATCTAAAATCCTGTTGTAAAAATACGTCAGCACAGACGCAGTGGCTTGCAGTAAAATGGTTTTATTTTTACCACTTTCTAGCATGATGGCTTCTCTGGAAACAGAGCTCTATGTCGGCATTTTCTTACAGCTCTTTTTCAAGGTAACACTCCGCAGGCTGCAGAGAAGCTGGCTGCCTGTCCGCGCCCCTTCCTTGCGGAGGGCCCCTCTCTCTCCGGCTGCCTTAGGCTTCCGTCTGTTGCCCTGTTTTGCCCTCCTGTGGCCAAGTCGGGGCTGCTCCGCTTGCTTAAACCTGCTCAGGAGTCAGTATGCTTTTTTAATCTTGAGACCTGTGGTTTGTTTCTTCTTTTCATTTGTTAAAATTCTCAGCCATTGTTTCTTTAAATACTCTTAGTATTTCTGACTCTTCTGGAGATCTTATTAGATCTACTGGGAATGTTCTTAATGTGTGTGCACCTGTGTATTAATAAAACTCCAGCCCAGTCAGGAGGATGCTAAGTCCAAAATAAAGAAGTAAGGCAGCGACCAAGTGAGCACATAAAAGCAGTAGCTGAGTTTATGACTTTCTCTCTGTCCTATTATCTGAAATGCCAGGCCAGCCCTCAGGACTCCAGGGAAGAGGGGCACCGTGGCAGCCAGGCCCTGACAGTGCGGGGGGCCACCCCTCAAACCTTGATGTCCACAGTGTAATGAGCACCTCTTCCAACTGGCAGCTTTTCTAATGAAACTCATCAGTAGTGCACATCAGATAAACCTAATCATTTCTAACACCCTCTTTTTCTAAGAACAAACCCTTGTGATTTTCCAGGGGCCCTCTGGGAAATGTCAAAGACAGTTTTAGGTGCAAGAGGTATCCTGAAAATCTTACCTTATTTTACATTTAGGATTCAGTTTTGAGAAGGAAAAACATCAAAAACAGTCAAGAAATTTGAACTCTAAGATAGGATCACAGATGCCTGAGAAACAGGAGTTGTCCACTCATGTGAAAGTGACAACAAGACATTAAAAATTTACATAGAATCTAATGTAATTGTGAAGAAACCTTAGCTCATCAGACAATTACTCTGGTAAGACTTTGCTATTTGGACAGATTATGTAGAAGGTAAAGAGTAAATCTTCATACTTCAGGTGAAGGAATTCATAGTGAACTGAGAAAACCTGACCATCAAAATTGAGCAAACTTTCCTAAGATTTTAAGACATTTCATGGCTTTTTTAAAACTAGCAATCTTTTTTTAAATTTTGGTGAAATACAACATAAATTTACCATTTAAACCATTGTGAAATATACAGTTCAGGGGCGTTAAGCACATTCACAGTGTTGTGCAGCCCCCACCACTAGCTCCAGGACGTTTTCATTCCCCCAAGGGAGACCCCACACCCAGCAGCCACTCCCCACCCTCCTTCCTCCCCCGGGGTAACCACCAGTCTGCTCTCTGTGTGTGGATTGGCCTGCCCTGGACATGTCATGTAGATGGAATCACACACTATGTGGCCCTTTATGTCTGGTTTCTTTCACTGAGCATGACATTTTTGAGGTTCGCCCACATAGCATGTGTCAGAGCTTCATTCCTTTTCATGGCTGAGTACTATTCTACCATGCAGATGGGCCATGCTCTGCTGACCCACTCCTCAGGGACAGACTTGTGGGTTTCTGTTGTTTGGTCATTGTGAATAGGGCTGCTGTATACATTCATGTATAAGGTTTTGTTTGAACCCATTTTCAGTTCTTTGGGATACATGCCTAGAAATGGAATTGCTGGGTGAGAAGGTAATCCTTTGTTTAACTTGTTGAGGAGCTGCCAAGCTGGGCTCCACAGCGGCTGCTCCACGTTACACTCCCACCAGCGTGTGTGGGGTGTGTGCTGTCTCCACAGCCTCACCAACACTTACGTCCCGTCTTTTGGATCCCCGCTGTCCTCGAGGGCCCAGGGAGAATCTCCTTGTGGCCTTGACCTGTGTCTCCCTGACAGCCAATGGCAGGGCCCTTTCATGGGCTTACCGATGTTTGTGCATCTTCTCATTGCATAGCTTTTAAACTCAGGTAGTAGATACTAAGGAAGTTAAAGTCATTTCCAAATTGTGTCCTTCATATGTTCTTTTATTGCCTGGGAAAAAAGGATACATTACTTTAAGACCCATCTCAGGAGTTCCATGGTGGCAAAACTAATTTCATAACTACTCACAAGTTATCAACAAGCAGTATGTTCTTCGTCACTGTCATCAAATGAATGGATAAGTAAGCTTTTAAAACTTGTTTCAGTTCCTAGTAAGGTAAATGTGAACAGTTCTAATTCACAAAGAACTTGCTGGAGTCCTCAGTAAGCTTGTTTTTAGCCAAATTGATTCATTATTCTGGAAAATGTTATTAGAACAGTAATATCATTATAGTATGTCAGCTTAAAGGCAATTTCCAAGATTTATAGATAAATTAACACAAATTGAGTTATGAATGGATGTTCATTGGATGCCAGATTGTTTCTGAGTAGCCAGAATGTGAAGCATTGACTACAAGCATCATGTTTTAAATTTATGCATTTAAACATGTGCTGCTTTTATTTTCCTGTGCTACAGAGAGGGCATATCATTGGGTCGTTTCTGCCACTGGAGAAGCTGTGTAAGGGATATGGGTAGCTAGAAAGTCAGGTGTGTGTGTCTGTGAGTTCTGCTGGTCTGCAGAAATGTGGTGTGTTCCCCAGAGTTCACAGCTGTCCACCTCAAGGTGTCTGTGACAGAGGAGCAACTGGTTTTCAAGAGGAACATGCTATTCTTCTTGAGTGTTTGTGTTCAACACAAGAGAAATCCAGAAGTGATCCAGAGAACAAACCCTTTCTTTATTTCATTTCTAGGGAAACCGCCTCATCACCCCCTTCCCACCCGGGAGGCCCAGGACCCAGGTGAGGTGCCTGACGCACCTCTGGGACAGCTGCAGCCCCATTTCACAGCCCAGGTAACACTCCTTCATCCAAGAAAGACATTTTAATAACGTTTTACTAACTGCTTAAGTATTGCATTTTCATTATTGAAACTTCAAAATGCAGTAAACAATTTTAAAAGCCTCCAATTTTCAGCACCCAAACATAGTTACCAGTAACATTTCAGTGTGTTTCCTGCTGGGTTTTTCAAAATTTAAATTGTTTAATGTTTTGAAATCTGTTTAACTTCTTAAAAATTGAGATACATGCACTAAAATCCTACTGTAAGCTCAATGCATTTAACATGTATATATACTCATGCAACCTAGATCAAGATATCAAACATTCTCACTCATTTTTCCCTTCACCTATTTCACCCATCCCCCCACACCCCTCCCTCATGACAACTACCAGTCCTCTCTGTCTGAGTCTATTTCTGTTTTGTTTGCTTGTTTTGTTTTTTAGATTACACATGTAAGAGAAATCATATGATATCTGTCTTTCTCTGATTTATTTCTCTTAGTATTAATACCCTCTGGGGTCATTTTATTGCAAATGGCAATTTCATTCCTTTTAACGGCTGGGTAAATATCCCGTTGTATATAGGTGCCGCCTCTTCCTTATCCATTCATCTGTTAATGGACACAGGTTGCTCCCCTATCTTGGCTATTGTAAATGATGCTGCGATAAGCATGGGGGTGCGTGTATCCTTTTGAATTAATGATTCTGTTGTCTTTGTATAAATTCCCAGAAGTGGAATTGCTAGGTTGTATGGTATTTATAGTTTTAGTTCTTTCAGAAACTTGTATACTACTTTCTATAGTGGTTGCACCGATTTAGGATCCCACCAGCAGTGTGTAAGGGTTCGCTTTCTCTCCGCATCCTCGCCAACACTCATTCCTTGTCTTGTCGATATGAGCCACTCTGACTAGTGTGGTTTTGATTTGCATTTCCCTGATGATTGGTGATGTGGGGCATCTTTTCAAATGCCTGTTGGCGGCCATCGGTATGTCTTCTTTGGAAAAATGTCTATTCAGGCCCCCTGCTAATTTTTAAATAAGATTATTTGTGTCTTTGGTGTTGAATTGTGTGAGTTCTTTATATATTTTGGGTATCAGCCCCTTATTGGATGTATCATATGCAAATATATTCTCCCATACAGTAGGATGCCTCTTTGTTTTGTTGATGGCTTCCTTTTCTGTGCAGAAGCTTTTTAGCTTAATGTAGTTAACTTATTTTTGCTTTTATTTCCCTGGCAGGTGAGACATATCCAGAAAAAGTTATTCATGCTGGCATTCAAGAGTTTACTGCCTATGTTTTCTTCTAGGAGTTTCACGGTTTCAGGTCTTATATTTAGGTCTTTAATACATTTTGAGTTAATTTTTGTGTATGGCGTAAGACAATGATCCCGTTTCATTCTTCTGCACATAGCTGTCTAATTTTCCCAACACCATTTATTGAAGAGACTATCTTTTCTCTACTGTATATTCTTGCTTATTTTGCCATATATTAATGACCATATAGGGCAGGGTTTATTTATGTGCTCTGTATTCCATTCCGTTGATCTATGTGTCTGTTCTTGTGCCAGTGCCATACTGTTCTAATCACTGTAGCTCTATAGTACAGTTTGAAGTCAGGGAGCATAATACCTCCATCTTCGTTTTCTTTCTGAAGATTACTTTGGCCATTCGGGTCTTCTGTGGTTCCATACAAAGTTTAGGATTATTTGTTCTAGTTCTGTGAAAAATGCCATTGGTATTTTGATAGGGGTTGCATTGAATCTGTAGATTGCTTTGAGCAATATGGCCATTTTAAAAATATGAGTTCTTCCTATCAATGAGCATGGGATATCTTTCCATGTATTTGTGTCATATTCAGTTTCATATTCAGTTTCTTTCATGAGTGTCTTATGGTTTTCAGAGTACAGGTCTTTCGCTTCTTTGGTTAGATTTATTCCCAAGTATTTCATTCTTTTTAATACTATTTTAAATGGGATTGATTTAGTAATTTCTCCTTCTGTTAGTTCATTATTTGTGTATAGAAATGCAACAAATTTCTGCATATTGATTTTGTATCCTGCAAGTTTATGGAATTCATTTATTGATTCTAGTAGTATTTTGGTGGGCTCTCTAAGGTTTTCTATATATAGGTATCATGTCATCTGCAAATAGTGACAATTTTACTTCTTCCTCACCAATTTGGATAGCTTTTATTTCTTTTTCTGTCTGATTACAGTAGCTGGGCCTTAGAGTACTGTGTTGAAATAAAGTGGTAAGAGAGGGCATCCTCATCTTGTTCCAGATCTTAGAGGAAAAGCTTTTAACTTTTTGTCATTGCATATGACATTAGCTGTTGGTTTGTCACATATGGCCTTTATTATGTTGTGATATATGTTTCCCTCTCTACACACTTAGTTGAGAGTTTTTATCATGAATGGATACTGAGTTTTGTCATATGCTTTTTCATCATCTATTGAAATGATCATATGGTTTTTATCTTTACTTTTGTTAATGTGGTATATCATGTTGATTGATTTGTGGATATTGAACCATCCTTGCATTCCTAGAATAAATCCCACTTATCATGTTGAATGATACTGTTAATGCATTTTTAAAATCAGTTTGCTATGGGATACAAAATTAATACACAGAAACTTGTTGCGTTCCTATATGCTAACGATGAACTAGCAGAAAGAGAAATCAGGAAAACAATTCCATTCACAATTGCATCAAAAAGAATAAAATACCTAGGAATAAACCTAACCAAGAAAGTGAAAGACCTCTACCCTGAAAACTACAAGACACTCATGAGAGAAATTAAAGAGGACACCAATAAATGGAAACACATCCCATGCTCATGGATAGGAAGAACTCATATTGTCAAAATGGCCATCCTGCCTAAAGCAGTCTACAGATTCAATGCAATCCCTATCAAAATACCAACAGCATTCTTCAACGAACTAGAGCAAATAGGTCTAAAATTCATATGGAACCTCAAAAGACCCTGACTGGCCAAAGCAATCCTGAGATAGAAGAATAAAGCTGGGGGAATTATGCTCCCCAACTTCAAGCTCTACTACAAAGCCACAGTAATTAAGACAATTTGGTACTGGCACAAGAACAGACCCATAGACCAATGGAACAGCCTAGAGAGTCAGAATATAAACCCAAGCATATATGGTCAATTAATATACGATAAAGGAGCCATGGACATACAATGGGGAAATGACAGCCTCTTCAACAGCTGGTGTTGGCAAAACTGGACAGCTACATGTAAGAGAATGAAACTGGATCACTGTCTAACCCCATACACAAAAGTAAACCCAAAATGGATCAAAGACCTGAATGTAAGTCATGAAACCATAAAACTCTTAGAAGAAAACATAGGCAAAAATCTCTTGAATATAAACATGAGCAACTTTTTCCTGAACGCATCTCACTGGGCAAGGGAAACAAAATAAAAAATGAACAAATGGGACTACATCATGCTAAAAAGCTTCTGTACAGCAAAGGACACGATAAGCAGAATAAAAAGGCATCCTACAGTATGGGAGAATAGATGTGCAAATGACAGATCCGACAAGGGGTTAACATTCAAAATATATAAAAAACTCACATGCCTCAACACCCAAAAAGCAAATAATCCTATTAAAAAATGGGCAGAGGATATGAACAGACACTTCACCAAAGAAAAATTTCAGATGGCCAACAGGCACATGAAAAGATGCTCCACATCGCTTATTATCAGGGAAATGCAAATTAAAACCACAATGAGATATCACCTCACACCAGTTAGGATGGCCACCATAGAAAAGACTAGGAACAACAAATGCTGATAAGGATGCGGAGAGAGGGGAACCCTCCTGCACTGCTGGTGGGAATGTAAGCTAGTTCAACCATTGTGGAAAGCAGTATGGAGGTTCCTCAAAAAGCTCAAAATAGACATACCATTTGACCGAGGAATTCCACTTCTAGGAATTTACCCTAAGAATGCAGCAGCCCAGTTTGAAAAAGACAGATGCACCCCTATGTTTATCGCAGCACTATTTACAATAGCCAAGAAATGGAAGCAACCTAAGTGTCCATCAGTAGATGAATGGATAAAGGAGAGGTGGTACATATACACAATGGAATATTATTCAGCCATAAGGAGGAAACAAATCCTACCATTTGCAACAACATGGATGGAGCTGGAGGGTGTTATGCTCAGTGAAATAAGCCAAGCGGAGAAAGACAAATACCAAATGATTTCCCTCATCTGTGGAGCATAAGAACAAAGCAAAACTGAAGGGACAAAACAGCAGCAGAAGCACAGAACCCAAGGATGGACTAGTGGTCACCAAAGGGGAGGGGTGGGGAAGGGTGAGTGGGGAGGGAGGGAGAAGGGGATTGAGGGGCATCATGATTGGTGCACATGGTGTGTGTGGGGTCACGGGAAAGACAGTGTAGCTCGAGAACACAAACAGGGACTCTGTGGCATCTCACTACACTGACGGACAGTGACTGCAGTGGGCGTGGGGAGGACCCGAGGAAAAGGGTGAATGTAGTAACCACATTGTTTTTCTTGTGAAACCTTCGTAAGAGTGTATATCAATGATACCTTAATAAAAAAAAACATATAGTCTCTCTTGCAACTTCTCAACTTTGTGTTTAGCCTGAATACAGCCACAGGTGATGTGCTCCATAAAATTTTATTGATCTTGATATTTTAATTTCATGCAGTGTTCATATCATAAAAACTTCTTTTGATTTTTTCAACTATTTAAACATGTCAAAACTTTTTTTAGCTTCTGGGCTGTACAAAAAAAGGTGGTGAGCAGCATTTGGCCTGCAAGTCCTGGTTTGCCGACCCCAGGTCTACACGCTGATTTGGGTATTTCCTCTGTTGTAGAATCTGCTAACATTTTTTTATCCATTCTTCTGGCAATGGGCACTTCAGTTGGGTACCAATTTTTTGCTGTGAACATCGTTATAAATATCCTCATGTGCAAAAGTGTTTCTAGGGGTGAACCTAGGGTGAGAATTGCTGGATTCTAGGATGTGTACACTTCATCTTTCTTAGACATTGTCAGATGACAGTCGGAAGCTAGTGTGCAGTTTATGTTCCACAGACAGCGCACAAAGATCCTTTACAGTTTGTCACATACAGATATTTTGGAAGTATGACAGACTATAGTCATCTATATTTGTTGCTATTTAAAATTTTTTTTTTAATTTTTAATGCTGTTTTTAGAGCTGTTTTAGATTCATAGCAAAATTGAGTAGAAGGTACAGAGGTTTCCCACGCACCCTCTGCCCCCCATCCCCAACACACAGCCTCCCTCACTACCAACATCCCCCCAGATGGTACGTTTGTTACAATCAGTGACCTGCATCTACACATCACCCAGGGTCCATTGGGTGCATCGGGGCTCAGTCTCGCTGTTGGACACAGTGTGGGTTTGGACAAACGTGTAAGGCGTGTGCACCACTACAGTATCACTAGAGTAGGTCCTCTGCCCTGAAAACCCTCTGCGCTCCGTCCTGCCCTCCCTGCCTCGCCCCTGGTGCCGCTGATGTTTTCCCGTAGCTCTGCCTCCCGCAGGCCTTGCTGGAGTTGGACTCAGTGTGTGCCCTCCCAGTCGGCTGCTCTCACCTGGCAGCGTGCAGTGAAGGCCCCGCCACGGCTGTTCGTGGTTAAAGCTCACTTCTGCCCAATGCTGGGTAGTGTCCTATTTGATGGCTGTACCAGTTTGTTTATCCTGAGTATCTCTTTAAACTTACATTTTCTAACCACTGTGGGTCATTAGGAACACAGCTGACTTTCATAAAATGCTTTTTCTCTCTGGCCACCGACTGCACCAATGACATGGCACGTGTGCCCATGCTACTCTGCGGCCCTGTGCTCCCAGAGCAGTGCTCTTGAGCGGAACTCCCTCCTTCTCAGCCTTCAGCCCTCCTTCTCGCCTGCCATCCTGGCTGGGACAGCCACACAGCAGCGGGGAGAACGGGGCAGCTGGCACCACACTTGTGTCCTGGTTTAGAAAGAAGGCTTTTCAGTTTATCCTCAGGTGGAATGCTTGCTGTAGGCTTTGATATTATGTTGAGTCACACAAAATTGCTATTTTTGCAGGTCAAAAGTGATCAGGTATTAGCAATTTCATATAACTTGACCTAATACAGACCCTTGAGCACTTTAAAGTTCTTTCTCCTGCTTTGCCTGAGTTCTTGCCCAGAATAGGTGCTGAATTCTGTCCCTTGGACACGACCCAGACGACCACGTGTGGGGCCCACTCCTGGCTGTTCGGGTGCCGGCCATCCTTCCAGCCAGAGCCACACTCTGCGCAGGCGGCACTTCCTCCCTGGGCCGCCCCTGTGTCCCCCCCGAGCTGGGTCGCATGTTCCTGCCACGGGGAGCATTCTCACTCTTCTGTTCTTCCCAAGTTTCCATATGACTAGAAACTCCACCTTTGCTTGTTTGGTAAAATGTGTCAGGCGTGTGCCTTGGAGCTGTGCATGTCGTCTGCTTGCAGTCGTGAAACCACTAATATTCAGCTTCTTTAAAGGATACGAACTCTTTTCTGTTGAATGCTTTGCAAATATAGTTAGTCTTTTCAACTCCTTAAAAAAAAATTAAGATTTACGAGAGAGCCAGGTGAGAGCTGGGTGGCCTGCTATGCCATGAGGGGCATGAGCTCAGGGCGGGCTGTCAGCGCGGTGGGAGCGCCAGGGCCGGGGGCCGGGGCCGGGGCGGGGGCGGGGTCGGGGTCGGGCCGGGCTGGGGGCGGGGCCGGGGCGGGCTGGGGGCCTGGGGCGGGCCTGGGGCGGGGCCGGGGCGGGGCCGGGGCGGGCTGGGGGCCTGGGGCGGGCCTGGGGCTGGGGGCGGGGCCTGGGGCGGGGCCGGGGGCGGGGGCGGGGCCGGGGCGGGCTCGGGGCCGGGGCCGGCGGGAGGAGGGCAGGGCTGGGCCGGAACAGAGCCCGCGGCCCGTCGCCACGCCCACTCCCCTCTGAGGCCGCCCCGCGCGTGGGAATTCGAGGGAGGAGCCCGACGGCCTCACGCGGAAGCCTTCCCGGCGCGGGGACGCGGGAGAGGCCC
Organism: Manis javanica; assembly: GCF_040802235.1. Classification (NCBI taxonomy): domain Eukaryota; kingdom Metazoa; phylum Chordata; class Mammalia; order Pholidota; family Manidae; genus Manis; species Manis javanica. The sequence continues at coordinate 182,574,136 of NC_133159.1, read as the reverse complement.
GGGCCTGAGCAGCCAGACGGGCCGCCTGGGGACCGCGGTGTGTTCCCCCAGCAGGCCCCGCGCCTGAGAGGAGCCTGGGAGGAAGGGGGTCCCGGGTCCGCTGGGGACGTGCACCCCTGGGCGCGCACATGCTGCACGTGCTCTGAGTCCTTCCCCCCTGGCCACCCGTGTGAATGCTGCCAGGACAGTGGAGGACAGCCCCCCCAGCTGCCCGTGACCTTGCAATCATCCGCACTGAGTACCTGAATTTTTAAATATGCACCGTGGGAGAAATCACTTTCAAACCATCAAGCAGACGTGCCTGTTACCAGCTGGGGTAAAACATGTATATGGTTATCTAGACCTCCTGTCTTCCCAGTGGGTTTCAGCCCCTGGCCAGTTCGCTATGGATTCAGTGTGACCAGACAAATGACAGCAGAACGTTCTTGGGGTGAGAGGGTTATACCCAACTCTATTTCCAGGTGGCAGGTCAGTCACTAGAACCCCGTCCACTCAGAGTGAGTCTGTGAGCAGCAAGCCGGTCTCTGCCCCTGGGCCTCTCCACCCCGACTGCCGTCCCAGTCTGTCCTCGGTGCTGCCACCACTCCAGCCTCTGCTCTGCTGTCCTGCAGCCCTGCCACCATGTCGTACCCAGAACACTGGGCGGAGCTCTTTTTGTAGAGTCAGCAGCCATGTATTGCCCACAGGTGTGCAGTGAGCTGGTCCGCCAGGGCCAGGTGAGAATTCCTGGCCACAGGACCTCTCACTGTATCCACAAAATACTTCATGGAACTCTTTAAACATCTCTCAGACTATAAAACTATGGTGTATTCCATACATCCCGTGAAGTGACTCTTCTTGAAACTCAAGAAGACTCCATGGGGCCTACTTCTGGGCTTCTTTTTATTTCCGGTAGTAAATGGTGCCATATGAGAAGAAATAGGAAGCACATACAGAAAAGAACTCCTTTAAATCAGTAAGAAAAAGGCAGATAATCAATGAAAAAATAAGCCAAGGGTTTGACTAGAAACCTTACAGGAAGGAATTCAGTGAGCTGATCAGCGCATGTGAAAGCCTCTCATCACCCCACCACCCAGGGCTGTGCATAAAAACCGAAAGATATGCACGCATTGCTCAGTTGAAATCTCAAAAATCAATTAGCTGTGAGCAGGGAAAAGCCCTGCGGCAGGTGTGAGTGCCCTCTGGCGCTCCGGGAGGAGGCTCTCCCTGGGGCCGGCCCGCTGCCCAGAGCTGCCCAAATCAGCTGCTTTTAATTCTTCTGTTTTCTTCCACATTTCCTTTTAATTGCCCTCAGGTGACTCTCCTTACTATTCCCTTCTGGCCTAGTGTTCCCTTTTCTGCAGGCTCCCCACGGAGGGAGGACGTGAGGAGTGTTTGGGCTGCAGGGCCCAGCGTGGCCTCACCCAGGCACTGAAGATGCGCCAGCAACCTCAGGCCCAGGGCCCCCCGAGGCTGCAGAGGGGGCTCGGGTGATGCTGGGTGCTTGGTCTCCCGGAACAACGGGCAAGACGCTTAGACTTAACACCACAAGGCCTGAGACGTTCGTCCTGGCCAGTGGACACAGCCCTGTCCCCCCCTTTAGGCTTGTCATGAAGCCGAGTGAGTCCCTGGTACCAGAGCCCAGGGGAGCTTCCTCCCCGTCCTGTGGGAAACCCCACGACACACCCATGGAGGCCCGCGCCCTGAACTCCTTTTGTCTAAATCTCCACGACAGGACTCCAGGAGTGCCGAGAGGGAACATTTCTCCAAATGCCCAGGAGAGATTCGGCCCCACTTGGCAAAGACAGTCCCCAGAGATGACACTCCGCGGGACCCAACGGTGGGGGCAGCAGCAGGGCCGGGGCAGGTACAGCGGGGAGTGCCAGCGCCCGCGTCTTCACGTCACGTTTGTACCGAGCCGCCTGTGGGACACAGAGTGCTCGTCCCACAGGTGCCCGCCTGCCAGGCCCCCCGCACCCCACAGGGGGGCCGCAGGGTAGTGCGCAGTGGAGTGTTTGTGGAGCAGGGCTGGGGCGGGGGTAGTGGCAGGACCCCAGCCCCGTGGAGGGCGGACAGGCCGCACGCTGGCCCTGTGTGTGGGGAAGGGCTGGTGCTCTGGGGTCTTTGCCCTGCTTTCCAGACCCTCCTCCCTGCACGACTGGGCGGCCTCTGCGCCACGTGCGGCGCTGGCCCCATGTGCTCACGCGAACCCGCTGATGACTCGGCAGCGGCGCGCCCGGAAAGCTCAGGCCTGTCCCCGGGCGCCTCTCTGCCGCCCTTGACGTGTCCCCACGAAGCCTGTCTTAGGGCTGCGCCCACTGCCTTGTGACTTCCTGCGGGCGGGGAGCCCCGTTGTTTCCTCCAGGTTGGAGAAACAGTGGATTCGAGGGTAATTCTGTTCTCTATGTTTATAGAGGCAACACAGAGTCCACACAGTGACTCGCAGATCAACTTGTCAGAAAGAAAAATGGGCCCCAGAGCCACGCCTGGCTCAGGAGCTCCAGGAGGAAAATGGCCACCACACCCAGAAGTCCTCCTCACCTGCCGGCAGTTCCCTCCAGGACACGTGGAAGTTACTGGACCTGGGCTCCAGCCCCTCTGGCCTCAGCCCTCCGGAAGACTCAGCTACAGGTGGGTGATCTGGGCTCCCCCAGGCCTCTGCCTGGCGGATCGGGGGTGGCTCTGCGGGCAGCCGCCGTGCCTGCTCCCCAGCCGAACCAGAGGATGTGCCGCATCCTGCCCATCAAGCGGCTGCATGGGGTGGGGGCAGCGAGTCGTGCAGGCCCCTCCTCGGTTTGGGGCTGACATCTCCCATGTCCTCCGTGGAGCACCAGGCCGTGTCTTCCAGCACAGCTGAGCTGATGCTCGTTCACGTGTGTACCTGGAGCAGAGCCCGCAGTGACAAGAGGGGCCCTTCTCCACAAGGACAATGGTGTGGGCTGGGCAGTCAGCCACTCTGGGATGGGTGGGCATCCTTTCGTTCGCTCAGGGTCACAAGGCCAGAGCAGCCGACAGTGATAGTGTCTTCGTCCCACCTGTGAAAGTCAGCTCATGCTGGTGGTCATCGTGAGGTTTTCAGGGAGGCCGCCGGAAGGTCCTGTCTCTGGGGGGGTTCCAGGGGCCCACGAGGGGCAGAAGGAGAAGGGAGGACACGGAGCGCATTCCGGATGCATGCACAGGGAGTGCCCCCTTCATCTCGTGGCCCACTGCACTCTGCCATGTATGTGTACACTGAGTTTGTTTACCGTTCTCACACCGTGGGCATGTTTGGTTATCCCCAGTCTTTGCCATTAGAAATGATGGTACAGTGAACGACCTGTACATATGCTATTGTGCATATGGTGAAAAAGCATATACGTGAGTCCCCAAAGTGGGGACTGCTTTCTCAAAAAGTATATGTGTTCCTGGTTTGTAAAGACATTGTCAAACTGGGCCACATCTCATTGTGGTTCCTACCCAAAGCGGCACCGTCTGAAAGTGTTCCTTCCCCTAAACCCTCTGCAGCACAGTATCAGCACACTCCATCTTTGCCAACCTGGTCGGTGTCATTTTATTTTATATTTTTGCTATCATTAATGTATAATTACATGAACAACATTATGGTTACTAGACTCCCCCCATTATCAAGTCCCCACCACATACCCTGTTATAGTCACTGTCCATCAGCGTAGTAAGATGCTATAGAATCACCACTTGTCTTCCGTGTGTTGTCAGCCCTCCCTGTACGCCCCACCCTCTACATTATGTGTGCTAATAGTAAGGCCCCCTTTTCCCCCTATCCCTCCCTTCCCACCCATCCTCCCAGTCCCTTTCCCTTTGGTAACTGTTAGTTCATTCTTGGGTTCTGTGATTCTGCTGCTGTTTTCTTCCTTCAGTTTTTCTTTGTTCTTATACTCCACAGATGAGTGAAATCATTTGATACTTGTCTTTCTCCGCCTGGCTTATTTCACTGAGCATAATACCCTCTAGCTCCATCCACGTTGTTGCAAATGGTAGGATTTGTTTTCTTCTTATGGCTGAATAATATTCCATTGTGTATATGTACCACATCTTCTTTATCCATTCATCTACTGATGGACACTTAGGTTGCTTCCATTTCTTGGCTATTGTAAATAGTGCTGCAATAAACATAGGGGTGCATCTGCCTTTTTGAATCTGAGAAGTTGTTTTCTTTGGGTTAATTCCTAGGAGAGGAATTCCTGGGTCAAATGGTATTTCTGTTTTTAGTTTTTTGAGGAACCTCCATACTGCTTTCCACAATGGTTGAACTAGCTTACATTCCCCCCAGCAGTGCAGGAGGGCTCCCCTCTCTCCACAGCCTCACCAGCACTTGTTGTTGTTTGTCTTTTGGTTATTGGCCATTCTAACTGGTGTGAAGTGGTATCTCATTGCGGTTTTAATTTTTATTTCTCTGATGACTAGCGATGTGGCGCATCTTTTCATGTTTAAGAGTCGTTTCCTTTCCCTTCTCTGCAGTTGTCTTCCATTTGCACATTGGGTTTATTACCCTTTTCTCAGTGATTTGTAGGAGCTCTTTATATATGGTGGAAATTGGGCCTTTTCTGAGACATGAATCGCATCCATTTTCCCACAGCTTTTCATTTGTTTTTTGATTTTGTTTATGGTGCTTTTTGTCATGCACATATTTTTTATTTTTATGCGGTATCAGTCCTTTCTGGGTTTTGTGCCCTAGTCAGGCCTTTTCCGCTCCAGAATCAGAGATGATTCTTCCATCGTTTCTTCCAATACCGTTATGTTTCATCATCTTATATTTATCATTGTATATGTTACAAAATAGGAACCGAACTTCTTTTTCGCCCCCGATGCCTGTTCAGATGTCCTAGCTCCAGTCTCTGAACAGCCCATATTTCCCCATCGGTTTGAAACCCACTGTCACCATAACGGTGAATTCCCGTGTGCATTTGCGTGTGTGTTTGGGCCGTGTCTCCCCCCCGTCCGGCCTGCCCTCAGGAGCGCCGCACTGTGGGAAGGGTCACGGATGCGCGACCCCTGGTGCTGCCTGGTCTAGGATCTCCTCTCTATACTTCCTTCCTAATCTTCCTCACTGTTGTCATTGGTTTATGTTTTCCATATAATCTCTAGTTTCAGCTTGTCTAGTTTCTGCCATAGAGAAAAGTCCCCAAAACCCTACTGTTAGTTCTTAGGGCCCCTTAACCACCCTTTCCAACCCAGGAACACGCAGCAGCACCTTTGCTTGCCTTCCCTCCTGCGAAGCAGCAACTGCACTCGCCCTGTCCCCCGACACCCCCGGCACCTGGGCCCCACTCTGCGCTGGGGCCTGGGGAGCTGCTGCCCGGCAGGCCCCAGACTCGGGGCGCTGCGCCTGTGCCACCTGCCCGCGGGGTTTCCGGCGGCGCCCGTGGAGAACGCTTGTTCCTTCGTGCCCCTCGTCTCTGACAGAGGGAGTGTTTCCCCTGACGGAGCGTTTGCAGAGGGGTGAGGGAAGAGGAGCCGGGGTCCCCTCTGACCCAGCAGCGTTCTGGCAGCAAGGGTTTCACCTGAGTTCAGCCTTTGCTTCTCTGCCAGTAACAGCCAGTGCCCGTCAGATTCTTCAGCCTCCTCTCGTTTCCCCACAGATCTTGATGTATAATTTTTCATTTTCTTTCCCTTATGCTACTTCGTGATTCAACTCATGTTTTTATTTTTTTCTTTCACTTAGAGGGATTTTTTTTTTTTAATTTCCAGAGTTATGGGACTTTTTTTTTCTTTTTTAGCTTTTAGTTAGTGGTTTCTACTTTTACATTCTGGCCAGAATAAATCGCCATGATTTCCCCAGCTGCAGCCCCGACGCACCCGCCTCAGCCCTTTGTGGCACAGGCTCAGTGCGGGGTGCGCGGGTGTCAGCCCGGGTCCGGCCCTCGGGCTGCTGGGCAGCGGGACACCTGTTTGTCTGACCCTGGCGGTGCTGCTTGGGTCCTGTCCGGTCCGTACCTCACTGACTTGTCTGCTTTTATTTTCTACCTCTCGGTATCCTCTCGTTTCCAGGGTGTCTTCAGCAGGACATGCTGCCGCCTCCCGCCCTCACTAGCCCCGGGCTGGAGGCCCGCGTGGGCCCCGCACACTCTCGCCGCTGTGAGCGTCCTGCGCTGGCGCTTTCCTCTGGCATCTCGTTCTGTGGTTTTTTCTAGCGGGCTTCTACGTTTTACGTTTTCCCTTGTCTTCTATTGGGTAGATCATTCTGCCTATTTTCAAGTTTCACTCCATTTTTGTTGTTTTGGTGGTTCCTGCTAAATTATTAAGACTCTGCTTATTTCGCTCATCCATCAACTTGTTAAACTTATCGACATCTGTGTTTTTCTGTATTTTCCTTGGTATCAATCAGAGCATTAGCTGTTGGAATGGGAGATGGTTGTCTTTCACGCACAAGTAAATTTGATGAAATTCCTTTTTATTTATCCTTGTTTGCCTTCCAGGTCTTTCAGGGTAACCTCTTGGATATATTTATCTTCTTCCAACATAATTTTAAAACAGAATAACTATATGGGAAGCTTATTAAGGCTTTGTATGTGAGAAACTATTTTATTTTGGGGCCTCACATTTAAATACACTTTAGTTAGGTATAAAATTCTAATCTTCCATTTTTCATAATTTATCAGGCTAAGTACCTTGATTGACACTTCCTCTGAAAACCCTAAAACTGCTGAATGAAATACTATATAGGTGCTCGTGAGACACCAATAAACAGCAAGAAGGTAAAGAGCTTCAAGCCAATGCAGAGCCAAGGAGGAGCCCTGGCAGGCCGGGCCCCAGGGCTGCTGTGACCCCAAGGGCTTTGCTAAACCGGGTGAGCTTGAAATTTGGTGTCATGACTACATGGGGTTTAGACAAGGTGGTGAAATCCAGGGTACGCCCAGGATGAGGGTGTGACGGGTGATGCCCCGTAAAGCTGGGACTCCAGAGAGCTGCCCCCCCACGTGCAGGTGAGCCAGAACCGCCCCACGCTCCCCCTCGGTGGGCGGTGGGGGACTGAGGACTCTGCCCCTGCACCGAGCGGTAGCTGGGGTGGGGTTACTTACGATCTGCTGCCGCAAGTCAGCCCTCATGGTTTAGTGCCAGTTAACACCCCAGAGAGGTCTGAGAGTTTGACCTTGGAGGGATTCTGAGTCAGACCAGGACTAGTCAAGAGCACGGTCAGGTCATTTCCGGGGGACCCTCCTTCGTTGCGCCATCAAGTGTTCTCACCGGCCAGACTCTAGCTCACAAGGGGATCTTGCACTCATGGAGCAAGTCACCGGGGATGAGGCCAGCACAAGGCCTGGAAAATAAATTACTGTGTTTCATATGTTTAACAAAATAAAGTGCCAGCAGGAAAGTACACCAAAGAAACAAGGAACTAGAAAGACTGAGCTGATTTAAAGAGAAACTAAACAGAACTTCAAGAAATGAAGAATGTAATGAATGAAATTAACTCAGTTCATGGGTTTAATAGCAGGTTATGTACTGCAGAATTAGTGGAATGGATGTTATATATGAAGAAGAAGGAGGGGGAAGGAAGACACTGGCGAAGAGCCCTAGAAGGCAGGGTCAGAAGGTGCAGCCACACTCATCAGGGCTTCAGGAGCGAGAGCGGGGTGGGGGCGGCTCTCCGACGGGGTGCTGAGCTCCCAAGGCCCCGATTTCCCATCTCAGGGAGCTTCACGGATCCCAGTCTGAAATAACTGGAAAGAAATCCACCAGTGCATGTGGGGTGGTAAAACTCAGGAGCCCCAGAGGCGGTGAGCTTGTTCTGAAAGTGTCAGAGTGGACCGGCTCCCTTCAGCGGTACCAGCTTGCCGGAGGCTATCTTGTCGCAGGAGCTGTGGGACTGGGGACCGTGAGATGTACCTGTGTGTGCTGAAAGGAGATGGCTGTCAACCCAGAGACCCTGCCAGGACGTTACCTGTCACTGCTGAGGGCAAAACACAGGCTTTGCGGGCAATAAAAACAGCTTTGCCGCCACCTGCCCCTCAGTTTAGGGGCTGGCAGACCTTTCTGTAAAAGGCTGAATGGGCAGCAGTTTTGGCTTTGCAGCTGTGTGGTCTCATTTGCAGCTACCCATCTCTGCCATTGTAGCACAAAGTGGCCAGACAGTGTGTACGTGAGGGGCATGGCTGTGTGCCAATAAAACTTTATTTACGAAAGCAAGTGGTACTATGTTGTTTCTTGAGCTGAGTACACCAGTGCATTTTATTCCTTACATTATTTCTATTTTTATTATTCTTCATACTATTATTCTGTAAACTACACATGTATATGTGCTTAAGCATTTTGGACATCTTTTATAATGGGAAGTTTACAGAGGGAAAGGGTGGTCAGCCAGGTGAAGGGCTGCAGGAGGGCAGGTGAGGCCAGGGCCAAAAAGTGGCCCATTGTTTGCCAGGGGAAGGTCGCCGTGGTCTTAAGGGCCGTCTCGAAGGAGCGGTGGGGTCGTCCTGACAGCCTTCCCAGCAGAAGAGGCACTGTTGGAGGCTGGCACAGGGTCACCCCTTGTTTTTATGCAGGTGGGAGTCGGTGAGAGATGAGGGCCCAGCGGGCAAACAGGTGGCCCGAAGAGAAGTGCCGGGGGCCATTCGGGGCTGGCAGGACAGGCGCAGGGAGGCTGGCAGGGAACCAGGCTGTGTGCTCACCTGACTTGCACACTAATAGGTGAGCCTGCCGCACTCCATGGCACTGGGTCAGAGAGAAAGGACTGTGTCACCCATGTCGCAGCAGGGGGCTGCGGGAGCTCCCAGCCCCCTGACCCACAGGAAAAGGCGAAGCAGGGCCTGTGTCTGAGCTGAGGACCCTGCTCTGGGGGATGCAGATCTTTCCCAGGGGGCTGCAGACACGTTTGCTCCTTGTCCCCGAGGGAGATGTGATCTCAGCCGTGGGAGGCTGCCAGCTGTGCAGGTGGGAGTCTAAGACAGCAGCTGTCAGTCTGACAGCAGAAGAGCAAGTGACCCAGGGAGAACCGTCCAACAACAGGTCTGTGTTGGGAATACAGGTTCCTGTTAGATTCCCTGCAGTCCCGCCTTTTAAGTACACAAAGCCATGGCTCAGAGAGGGGAGGAAGGGCTGAGAGGCTTGCAGCCTGAGCTGCGAAAGTTGTTTGACCAGTGAGGAAGCAGGCGGGCAGGGAGGGGCGCGGGGGTTACCAGGCAGCGCAGTGCCGGAGGCTGTAGGGCAGCAGGGGCCACCCCAGGTGGGGAGGGGCCCGGCGCAGCGGGGAAGCCCCTGACCTGCCCAGAGGACAGAGGGTGGAGGGTCTTTATCAGTGTTGGTGCTTTTGGCTACAAGTCACAGGACAGCCTGGGGACAGAGACAAGAACCAGCTCTTCAGCCTTTATCTCATGATGGCACCCACAGAGAATTCCATGCACTCACTGGAATGAAGAGGAGAGGGCTGGGGCAGGCGGCACCCTGACCACAGCCCTGATACGCAATGGGCCCGGCACAGCAGGGGACACATGGACCAAACATAGGGGTCCAGAGGTAAATGTTCCTCTGGCACCCTCTGGCCTCCGGATAGTTTGAGGAGGGCTGCGCAGCTCCGGGCTTCACGTGGGAGGCCACAGGGAGGTGCGCTCCTCCCCTGGGCTTTGCATCTTTGCAGGGGAAAGGGGAATGTTTCCCCAGGGTCCCTACCGACCCCTCTTCCCCCTGACTGGCTGCTGGGTCACGTGGCCTCCCCTTGATTGCTCACCGGGAAGCTGTCCTAGACCTGAGACCTGCTGCCTGGAGCCGAGCCGGGGCACCCCTCAGCAAGAAAGCTGGGGGGCTGTGGAGTGGGCCTGCACCCCAGCCCGTGCCCAGCAGGGTCTGTGCTGGGGCCTAGAGGGGCTGCGACTGTTTCTGAGCATCACTTTGCAATAAAAAAGTAAGAAAGTTACATTTCAGCTTAGGGTTTGGTACATCCTGTGAAAGATTCAGTCAGCAGGGAAAGCCTGAAATGAATGCAGTTTAGTTGTTTTAATTATCTACAGTTTCCCTATCCTGTCAACCTCACAGTTATTTTACCCCAGAAAGGCGTTCATTCAGGAACTGCAGGGAACTGCCATTCGGGACCGGCAGCTACTGCAAAACCAGGGGCAGGGCCCGCAGCCCGGGGGGAGGCCCTTCGCTTCACGGGGGCGGTCGGCAGGGGCGGCGAGGCCACGGGCGCCTCACCGGGCGGGTTGCGGGGGGTGCGTGTCTTGCGGGAGATGCCCGGGCGTCCGTCGGGGGGCCGACTGTGTGTCCTCCTGATGCTTCTGTTGATCTGTGACTGACAGCCTCCCCACTCCACTTCGGTGGGGTTTTCTTTTATTAATCTTCACTTTCCCCTTTTGTTCAAGATCTTTTCTCAAAGGCCTTGCTGATCAAGAGTCGGGTTGTCTTACTTCAGTGGCCTTTTGTCCCTCCTGCCAGGAAGGCCCTCTCCCGGGTGTCATGGGCACACCCGAGGGGCGTCTGTCTAGGAGGGGCAGGGGCGCACGGGCACTTCCCGTCCAGGGGCCCCCTCGTCAGGGCCGTGAGCGCTGCGTGTCATCTCCCAGTGAGACACACCAGTTCACACAGTGTGGCAGGCACTGCACACAGAATCAAAAGTGACATGACAATTCCAAACTTATGACGGTTTTAAAGCAGGACGCTGGTCAGCAAATACTTTTTAGCACTCATTCTGACTTAGGGGAGAAAGGTTCTCCCTGAGGAGTCCAGCCCTGCTTCAAGCGGCCGTAAAAGCAGAATAGCGAGCGTGTAAGAAAGCACTGCATCCGGGGAGATACGGTGCCGGCACGGGCACGACGCACCGATGCCGAGCCGTTTGCAGGAACAGCAGAACTTCAAAGATGTAATAAAGCCGGATTTTTGTCTCAAAAGAACTGTTCAGAACCAAATGAGTTAGTAACACAGGCTGTAAACTGTATATTCAGAGACCACAAATCTGGGTAAGAATCCGGAGTCAGTTACTAAGCCAGATGAAAACGATCGTGTGAATGTTGAGCCTGCTGACAGCCTGGCCCAGAAGTCTGGGGAGCTGCCTCATGCACGTCATCTGCTCCAGTTCTGGGAAACCTTTGCTTTCGGGTCAGCAGATGCAGTGCAGCCCAGTGAGGGTCTGGTGCTTTCTGCAGACGCCACAAGGCTCCGAGGGTCTGCTCCCTGAAGCCTGGAGGCGAAAGGGGTGGTCAGCGGTCCCTGTGAGGGCCTTTCCAGCAAGGCTGAAGAGTCGCTCTGGAGGTGGCTCTTCCAATAGAAGGAATCTCCAGGTCGCTGTGATGCTCAAGGTCTCCTAGGAGGAGCAGTTATTTTCAGTGGAAGCCACTAGGCCTTCCCAATACTGATGTAGCTCCCTCATCAGCCGTGGGCCAGAGGAGGTGGGGGCCACGGGCACCGGATGTCCTGTGACTGTCTACAAGGGTGAGTTTGAGAAGTAGAAGGACCATCAGCCGTGCCTGAGGTCACAGTATTTGGAGGCTCTGTGGATTTTGCCAGTTGAGTGTCGATAATGCTGTGAGTGCATGACACTGGCCCCCTGGTTTGCGGATGGCATGCACGAGCCGTTGGAAAACCGGCCAGGCAGCTCAGACCAGTTCCAATTGCCCTTAGTCAAAAGGGCTTCCCCAGGTAGGGAAAATCTTTCTAACAGAATTTCAGCCACAGAAGGAGCACTGCCCTGTGTGAGGAAACATACAAACAAGAACTAAAATGCATTCATCTCCATGAAACGGGGGAGCTGTAAGAAATCCGTTTGCGAAATCTCAGACGGCCCAGTGGGCAACTTAAAGTGTCTGGGGCAGTGCGGACAGGGTTCCCGGACTGTCTGCGGGCAGGCGGGGCAGGCGGGGCAGGCGGGGCAGGCGAGGCAGGCGCTTTTTGCGGCCTTACTCAAATGTCCGCATCAACACTGGCTTATGAACATATCAGTGGACCGATGGTTCAGTGCATGTACGAAGGTGAGTAGGGGAATTTTAGAACTTCTGGTAGGGCTGGACAGTTATTTGGTCCAGGGTTCTCTCTGTTAAACCAACAATTACTAGATTCCAATATTTTTCCTTTTCTGGGGCCAATTGTTTGTTGCCGCCATCCTCAGCCACTGGGTTTTCTCACAGGTAAACTAGGGCCTCCCAGGGACTAGTGTGGGGTGAGGCCCAGAGCCTGTAATCCTCTATTCCAGGCTTGATGCCTTGAAGGGCTTCTTTATTTATGGGGCACTGATTCATTCTGGGGAGAGGTTTCGAGAATCCATTTGAATCTTGATGGGAGGTGCCCTGTGGCTTCTGCCACTGTCACGTGAAGATTCTGCCTGTAAGGAAGATGGCAGCTGGCTCAGCAGAAGAAAATGATGTGTCCCCAGACTCAGCCAGTGCCGTCAGAGACAGAGCCGACAGAAGACGTCCGAGGGTCATTTAATCCCCGTGGCTGGCTACTCGGGTTACTAATGTTCCCTCTAGATTCCCCCTTACGAGAAAAAGAAATTCTGGCATCACACTTTTCTAAGAAGTCTCAACCCAGTAAGTGAACAGGGGCAGAGAAACTACGGAGGAAGGGCGTGTATCCCTCAGGGGCCCAAACCAAGGGCGACAGGTTCAGAGACGGGAGTCCCACGGTCTGTCGGAGACCCCGCTGTGTGGACCGTTCTACCTCTAAAGCAGGGGCTGCTTCATGGCGGTGGCACTAAGCACAGAAGATGTGTGAAAAAGGACAGAGAAATTCAGCCCCAATCTGGAGAGTGTTTTCTCTGGGCGGGCTAAGGACCAGGACTGGGAGGAGCCCATCCCTGGGGGTCAGGGGGACACGGGAAGGGCCAGCCAGAGGGCTCAGGGCGCCTGAGGTGCTGGCATTTGTAACAACCTTTTTTCCAGTGTCCAGCCTCTTTGCAATACTAGCAAAAACTAGGAGCCCCCTGGATTTGTTTAGGGGCCATCGTTTGCTGCAGTTGAAGGCTGAGACCTTTGGCATTCTTTCCCCTGGGTGACTCACTGAGGGTGCACACCAGCTGGTTTGCCACACGGCTAAATGGAGCCGGCGCTTCCCGTTCCACTCTGGCCCTTTAAACCCAGAGAAGCCCCCGTTCAGACGCCCCCCTCCTCTTCCTTGGACCCCCCCCCGTTCCCCCCTCTCCTGGATCCAAGACCTGTCCTTAAAGTTAACTCTTCTGAGGAGCCAAATAAACCCCTGATTTCTTGAATTGTAAGGCACGTCAGAGTTTCTTAGCATAACTTTCATTTAAAATAGGCGTCCCGTTCAGTTTTGGCGGTTTTAGGGCCATGGCTGTCCCATTCAGTTTTGAGAACATGGAGTTTGGGGAGATCAGAATCCCCCATAACTGCCGGCCGTGTTCTGAATTCCTCCTGGCTAAGCCGGTCCCTGTAGTCAGAGGGGCATATGGGAAGGGACTACAGTCGTTAGACATAAAACCAGCTGGGGCTCCAGAAGTGGGGGCATCCTCAAAGCATCTTGATAACTGGGATCCCATTTCTTAGAGGTTTTTCTCTAGAGGAAAAAAAGTCCTAAAGAGCACAGTTCCGGCAGAATCCAGCCGGTTCCAAAACGAATCAGACCAAAGGCCAGTACAGATCTAACAGGAAAAGGCCAGCTCCAAACAGGAGTCGACCAAAGGCCAAAAGAGCACCCCCAAAAGGACAGAGCCTCAAAACAGATCCTAAGTATCGCCTGGAGAGCTCACCACACAGAGGAGCAGAGCTCAAGACCTAGGAGGGGCTCCCCCCCCAAACTCCAGGGCTGGCAAGAGAGCCCCGAGCTCAGTGGGCCCAGTGCCTGCCTGGGGGCTCACCAGCCCTAGAGCGCTGGGGAGGTGGGGGGTCTTCTCTGGATGCCAGTCCTGATACCAAGTGAACATCAACCTAAAAAGACAGAAAGGGGTTTGTTTGGGAACTGCACGGGGACTGCCATTTGGGACCGGCAGCTGCAGCAAACCAGAGGCAGGGCCCGCGCACCAGCGGGAGGACCCTCATTTTACCGGGTAGGAGCTGGCAGGGGCGGCTCCGCACACAGGCCCGCTGGAGCCCTGGCCGACGGCGCCTCACTGGCTGGTCGCGGGAGGTGGATGTCTTGTAGGAGATGCCCGGGCATCCGTGGCCTGGGGGGCCTGTGACTGACGGCTCCCCCTGCTGGCCTCCCCCTGCCCCCGGGGGGTTTCCAGGGTGGACTCTCACAAGGCCCCCTGGTAGCTGGGACGCCGGAGCAGGGATGACGGAGGCATCTGTGCGCCACTTCTACGCTGGGTAAGAGCCCTTCAGAATCCTTACTGGCAGCTTGAGGGTGGCACGCAGGAAGATGAGGACCTGGTGAGCCGGGCCGTGCGACCCTACGAATGTCAGTGTTCACTGTGAATGCGCGTGGGCTCAGGGCCCAGGGCCCAGACCGAGCCCGGGAGCCGCTTGCTAGGAATCGGGATGGCGTGTCCTACTCCCTTCATACTCTCAGCGGGTGTGAGCAGCAGGCTGGAGCCCCAGCCGCCAGGAGCAGAGCTAAAAGTAAAACTCATCTGCAATTAGCAGTATGAAGAACCTCACTGATAACGTATTTCTCAAGAAGCTACCAGGTTCCTGTGCTGAAGGCCGCGCTCCTCTGGGTCTCACGGTGGGACCAGAGGCGCCCCCCACCCGCCCCTGCCCCACTGACGAGCCGGCGGCCTTCCATCCCCCACCCTGCTGCTCCCTTCCAGGCCCCAGCCTTGGGGTCACGCATCTCCGGGACCCACTGCCCGGGGTGCGGCCCCTCCACACCCAGCCCCCCCCCACGTGAGCTCTCGCAGACAGTCCTGCGGTGGCCGCCCGTGGCCCCGCCTGCCCGGCCGCCCCGAGGGCCGTCGTCTCCTGCTCACCCGCCCAGCTTGCTGCTCCCTCATTCCTCTGCGTCCTGCCCGGTTGGCCGGAGATTGGGGGGCGTGGGCCTTGCTCCCTGACCCCTGGCCAGCACTGGCGGGCACACGATCGGGCTCAGTCAAGGTGTGTTGGGGAGCTGACGGGGGAAGGAGCCTGAGAGGTGAGTCCGCAGCCTAGGGATCCGGTGTGTCCAGAGAAGTGTGTGATGGGGAAGAGACCAAGCACTGCTGATTCGAAAATATAGACCCCGGACGAAGCAGCTTTCTCCAAAGCGAAGTAACCACGTAGGGTGATTCTAATAAAAATATCAACAGTTTCTCTTGAAGCTAAATAAGTGGATTTTCAAGTCCTGGGGCAACGAACAGAATTCATGGGGAAGAGGTAATAGCAGGACTCGGCCTTCTAGACGTCAGCGCACATCCTTAAGCGATGCCAAGCCTGCCTAGGAGGGCCCCCCCACCCCAGCAGAGTCCCCCGGAGGCAGCGGTCAGCTCCGATCTTAACTCCGTCCCCTCCTGCACACGGAAATGCATCCCAGGAAGAGTTAAATGGCTTAAAATCAACCCTAAAATACACAGAATCAGAGCTGAATATTACAGAGAACTAGATTAACCACAGTAGTGATTGAAGAGTCACAAACTTCCAAGATAATTATTTTTTAACCTCAAAAATAACCCAATTGGAAAAATATTCTTAGGTCAGTCATATGTAAAAAACTCATCCAAGCTGACCGGACCCGCAGCCAGGACCAGCTGCTCAGCCAAGGCTGTGCTTGAAAAAACACAGGTGTCTGACCTGCGTGCAAGGCAGCCGCCGCACGGAAAGCCTGAGTAGCCCCGAGGGCACGGCCCAAGCTGGGCTTCTCGGGGGTTACTGGTGTGTCTGCGCGGGGGGGCTGCTGGGGTCAGCACCTCCTGTGCCCAGGCCACGTGTGCAGGCCGCTCACCACGCCAAGGTGTGGGATGCCCTCCGGAGCAGCTCCCGCCTGGTCTGGCTGGGTGACAGGCCTTGGGGTTGGGAAGTGAAGGAAAAAGAGCGCCAAGTTCTGGGTGAAAAGGTGATGCCTTCCTCCCAGGGCCTGTCCCCGTCCCCCAGGTCGCAGCTGTCCCACCCCCTGCCCCTCTCCAAGCCCGCCCTGCACCCTGTCTGCCGCAGATCTCTAAGTGTGCAAGCGCTGCTGGTGAGTGCATCTGCTTGTAGTTTTGGGCTCCTGAGACA
Organism: Manis javanica; assembly: GCF_040802235.1. Lineage (NCBI taxonomy): Eukaryota > Metazoa > Chordata > Mammalia > Pholidota > Manidae > Manis > Manis javanica. Next base: position 182,558,129 of record NC_133159.1, on the reverse strand, counting down.
GCTGTGGTGGATGTCCTAGCATATATGGGGTGCTCCTGGGAGTCTGTTGTCAGACGGGCATCTGGAAGCGTGGTCTCTGGGCCAAAGGTGCGCGCATTTGCATTCCCCCTCCAGACAGTTGGCTGTCGCGCTCATGGCTGCAGGGGATAGGAGCATCTTTCCTCCAATACTAGGGCGTTTTTACCGAGCATTTTCTTCTTTGGTCTATCTGATAGATGAAAAATGGTATTTCATTATTGGTTTTAATTTTCAGTTTTTAAGTTACAGGCTAGGTTGGCCTCTTTATATATCGTTTGTGTGTTGTTTTTAAAGTGACCGTAAAAGCTGACAGCATGAGAACATGCATGTTCACTGTGAGGTTTAAAAGTCAGAACACAGAAGGTAGGAAAGTGTGCTCCAGAGGCCCTATGGCATGGAGGGTGGGGGGGGGCTGGACACCGACTTTTACAAATAAACACCGTCCTACTGGGGATTTTAAAGAGGGCAGGTGTTCGTTTAGTGCCTCCTAAGTGCCAGGCACTGTTTTTGGGGCTGTGGCTTTGCTGAAGTGTTTAATCCCCATGATGAACAGATGCCATGACACTGCTGGGGTCCCCTTGTCCAGTGAGGACACCAGGGCCCAGGGCGCTGAGCAACAGCCAGAGGTCCTGAGGGGCCGGCGGCAGGTCCCAAGGAAAGAAGCCAGGTGACACCCAGAGTGGCCGTGCCCCCACCCTGCATGCTGAGCTGTGGGAGGCCCCCTCAGTGCACCCTGTTTTCTTCTGAGTGGAGCCTTCCCCCCACCCTTTCTCAGTCTGAGGATTTGGGGATGGGGGTGCTGAGGAGGGGAAGGGAGGCATCTTGAAGGGGTACAGCCTTAGCGGTGGTTTTCTCTTTGAATTTTTGTTCTTTTGAAAATTACATAGTTTTTCCCGGAATTAAAAACTTTTCCTTTAAAAAGGGTTGTTTCTAAAATGTTAAAATGAAGGATGCATACTCCTCCTAATGAGCTGCCAATCCTAAGTGACTGTTAAATGCTGTGTGGTGAGAGCATTTCTGCAGATTTCCCTACGGAAGTACTCAAATTAGAAAACCGCCTTGCCAGGCTCTCCTTAGCTATTAACAATCCAGAAAAAAACAAAACAACTGCCTTTTGTTCGGAGCTAATGTTTCCAAGCCTCTGAGCCGGTGCACACCCGGCTCAGCCACTGTGGCCGGACCACCTCCCTCTGCCCGCCACCATGTTCTCTTCCCCAGCAGCTCCCAGAGGCTGGGCCTCTTGTTCAGATGAACAGACCCAGGCCCAGAGACGCTAGGTTGCTCGCCCAGGGTCACACAGCGCCTAGTCAGTGGATCAGGATCAGAAGCCCTGCTGCCTGACGCCAAGCCCTGAGCCTGCTGCCTGGCTGAGAAGGGCTGCAGGTGCAGTGCCGGCAGGCGGCAGGCGGCGGAAGGCCCAGGCGGGCATGCTGGGGCGGGGCTGGCGGCCAGACTGTGCTTGTGAGCAGGTGGTGGAGACCTGGTGGGCTGGGTCTGTCAGGGGGGCAGTGCATGGCACTGCCCCCCGTCGCCTCTCCCTGGCAGATGGCCCAGGGAACCAGATCTCCTGCTTTTCAAGAGAAGTGGGAAATCACATTTTTTATATGGAATTTTCATCTTTTGAATACTGGCAACTAATTAAAAAATCAAAACAAAGCATAGACCAAATTACAGCTCAGTTTGCGAGCCACAGACTCCTGCAAGCCAGACCCAGCCGTGCCTGGTGGCACTGGCCCCTCTGCTGTGAACTGTGTTTATGACTTTACATGGTTGACCAAAAATGCAACAGTGACCTGGAGCAGCCGGTGGGCTCCCAGGGCACAGTGCCTGGTGAAGCACCGTCCCAGACTGGGAACCCAGTGGCCTCTACATAGACTGAGGCTCTCTTTGCTCTGAGAGTCACAGGATGCCCACATGTGATCACGCTGCCAGGCAAACGCACCAGCTCTTCCCAGCTTCCCCACATATTCTGCAGGCCATCGCCAGCCTGTGAGTAGGGCTGACGGGGGCCTCCGGGACACAGCTGCCTCCTTCCTGTATCCTGTCTTTGTGGGCAGGGACTGCTCTGTGCCTTCCCTGGAAGGATGCCTGGACCCAGGGGCAGTACTTAGGACTGTTCTCTGAAGTCAGGTTGCGGCTCAGCCATGGCTGCAGGCTCAACTGTGGTCTGAGGACATGAAAACATACCCTGAACACGGGACCTTGTCCACATGCCCTGGAGACCAGGAATATCACCATCTGAACTCCTCACGGCTGCTTTTGTGTCTCTTTGGAAGCCCAGGGGTCAAGCACAGGAGAGCAGGTCTTGGCGCCCAGCTGTGTGCTTGAGTGATGGCCAGAAGGAGCAGCTGCCGGGGTGCAGCTCTGAGATGAGAAAGAAAAGGTGAGCCTCACAGGAGGGCCCCGGGCCGCTCGCGGCTCCACTGTCAGCACGCCTGTGACGCTGTGCCCTTTTCTTCCCATCCGTGCTGCTCATACCTGTGCAGTACACAAAACTGCCCCTGGGCCTGAGAATCTGTCCCAGAAGGGGAACATGGGGCTCCTGGTGGCCACGGTGAGATGGGCAGTCAGAGAGAACCTTGCGAGACAACTCAGAGACTGGCAGCCTGATGCACAGGGACAGAGGCCAACCTGAGCCTGGGGAGGACTGACCTCTGCACCAGAGGCACGCGGTGGTTCAAGCCCCAGGCAGGGCCCGTTGGCTGGGCTCCAGAAACCTGAGCTCGCAGCACGAGCAGGTGCCTCCCACCGTGAGGCTTGATGCACATTGTCACCGCCACAGCTGGGGCAACCCCGCGTGGTGGAGGTGATGGACTCCACCTGGCGCATGACGGGACGCTTACTGCGCACTGTGGCTGCTCTCGGGACGGCGCGGCGTGAGAGCCGGAGGACACCCAGAAACCGCCGTGAGGTGGGTGTGCGCCTCCCCGCAGCGCCCTCCGGGGACTGTCAGCTGAGGACACCCCAGAGCCGGCGCTCAGGCCGGAAGAGGAAGCGGCGCCGCCTGAGCAGGGGGAGCGTCTCAGCTTCCTGCCTCCACTGGTGGCTGCGGCCTGAGATGTTTGGAGAGGGACAGGGCGCACTTTCAGCTTTTTGAGAGGCAGGTGGTCACATAGATCCTCGTTAGCGCTTTTCTTGAAGTTGTTTTGATAAAACAGTTACTGTCACTTAGGAAAAAAAAATCGTGTCGAAATAACTTTTAAAACAAAGTACACACTTAACTAACCGAATCAGCTCCCTCTTCAGGAGTGGTTATTCTGGGGCCGCAGCATGGCCAGCACGCACGGCTGTGTGTGGCTGGGCTTTAGCATCCTCTCATAGACACTAGGAAACCGGACAAAACATGAAACCGCTCTTGAGACATTGGACAACAGCGCAGGACCGCAGTACTTGAAAGAGGGGAAAACAAATGAGCTGGGCTCCAGGGTCCCGCAGCTTCCCGCCAGATGGCAATTTCTGGGCCACAGGCACAGGGAGGGGGGTGCCAAACAACTTCAGCAGCCTTGTGGCACTGCAGAAACAGGAAGTGGAGCCTGGGGGGGCGAGAGGGACCAGCGGTTGCAGAGCCATGAAAGGGAGGAACTGGGCAAAGGAGAGCCCCGGGGGTCTGCGGAGAGCGCCTCTGAGTGTTCCCCGTGCGCCGGCCACAGACGCAGAGAATAAAGCCCCGGCAGCCCCGGTAAAGGAAGGACAGAGAAGTGCAAGCAGGGCCGCTTCCAGAGCTCTCCCAGGGCAGGGCAATGGGCTCCAGCCGAGCAGGGCGGTGAGCCCTCAGGGTCACCTTCACTCAGTGGAGGCCCAGAGAAATCCGACCCTAGTAATAGGGCCAGTTGTCTCTGGAGCAACGGCCCTTCCAGACTCACCCCAGAAAAGCTTGAAAATGGCCTTTGCAATGACCGAATAAAGGAGCCTGACCGCCACTAAGTCGAGACCCCGCACTCTAAAAGAGAAACAACAGGAAAATTTCAACAGAACATTTGCAGTGTCTGACATCCTGTCAAAAATTACAAGACATGGAGAAGAAAAATATAATCCTCAGAGAGAAAACCAATGAGGGACACAGACATCGAAAGAGCTATTATGACTGCAGTCAAGCATCTAGAAAATCATGTATATGATGAGAATTGAAAATATAAAAAAGAACCAAACAGAACTTCTAGAGGTAAAAAAAATACAGGATTTGATAAGGGAAAGTCATTGGATGGGATTGACAACAGAACAGAGATGGTAGAAGAAAGAACAGAAAACACGAAGACACAGCAGCAGAATCCGTCCTAAGTGACGCACGGAGAGAGAAGTGAGGAGAGAAGCAGCCTCCGACCTAGAAGGCAGGGCCTGTTAGTCCAACAGAAAGAGGAGAGAAATAGGAAAGCAGAAAAAGTATTTGAAGAAACAACGGCCAGGGTTTTTTTTTTCTAAATTTAAGGAAAGCTCTTACCTCACAGATTCAAGCTGAACCTCTCTGAGCAGCAAGACGGATACACATGCACACCTGCAATCCAGGAAACACAGTTGAATTTCTGGAAATCAGTGATAAAGAGAAAATCTTAAAAGCATTCAAGGAGAAAATAAAGGACACACCACACAGAGATGAGCAAATATGCAGTTGTGGCAGACTTCAGAGACCGTGCAAGCCGGAAGACACAGGGTCGTCGTCATCTTTAACATGTGAAAGGGAAACAATTCTCTCAAAATACCATCCTGTATCTGCCAGAAATATCCTTCAATAATTAAGGCAAAATAAAACTCACAGACGAATTAGTCTGATAGAGCTCATCACCAGCAGACCTGCACCGTGAGAAATACCAACCGACGCTCCTCAGGCTGAAGGGAGATGATGCCAGACGGAAATGTGGGTCTGCAGAGGGCGATGCGGGGAGGCGGGAGGCGGGCGCGGCGCCAGCGGGGACAGGGGACAGGCTCACGGTCTCCTTCACAAGATCGCCGGCCGTTGAAAGCACACATAGTGATAGTGTATCGCGGGGTTTGTGATCCTCGCAGAAGTACAATGTGTGATGAAAAGTATATAAATAGTGGAAAGGGAAAAGGAAGTAATACTCTCGTGAATCCTAAGTTAAAAATGCATGTTGTAAGCCATAGAGTAACCACCAAAAAAAGGTTTGATAGTGCAATGACAGAGATAAAAACGGAATAAAAAAATCAATCCAAAAGTAAACAGGAAAGGAGGAAAAGGGGAACAAAGGTAGATGGACAAGTGGTGAACAACTTAGTAAAAAGATGTATTTAAAACCAACCATGTCAATCATGACACTAAAAGCAGTTGTCTAAATATTCCATTAAAGTGTTGACAGGGAGAAAAAGGCAGGCCTCAACTATCTGCTGTCTACAAAAATCCATTTTAAATATAAAGACAAATTAAGAAAATGGAGGCCTAGAGGGAAGTAGACTTCCCAACAAGGATACTGCCTCAGATAAAGAGGGACAATTTCATAATGATAAGAAGTCAGTTAGTCAGGAAGACATGACAGTCCTGCACGTGGTGCTCCTAATAAGAAAGCTCTAAAGCACATGTAGTTCAAACTCACAGAAATGAAAGGAGATACAGACAAACCCATAATTACAGTTGGAGACTTAAGTATTTCTCTATCAGTAATTGACAGGACAAATAGACAGAAAATCAGTGAGAATATAAAAGATTTGTGCACCACTATGAGCAACTTGACTTAACTGACATGTCTAGGCCTCTACATACGACAACAGCAGAATACACATTTTTTTCAGGTGCACGTGAAACATTTAGGCCGTACGTTGGGCTGTAAAACCAGTCTCGATGAATTTTAAAGGATTGAAACCATCCAGAGTGTTTCTTGACCACAAAGGAATTTCACTGGAAATCAATAATAGATATCTAGAAAATTATCCAAAAATTTTGAAAACAAACAGAACACTTCTACATAACCTATAGGTCAAAGAAAAAAATCACAAATAGTGCTTAAAAACTTATACCTTTAAATGTTTATATTAGGGAAGAACATTGTTCTAAAATCAGTAATCTACACTTTTTCCTTAAGAAGCTAGAAAAAGAAGAAATTCAAAGTTTATAGAAGGAAAAAAATAAGATAAAAATGGGAAACAATGAAATAGAAAAGAGAAAAATCATACAGGAAAACAATGAAACCAAAATCCAATTATTTGAAAAATATCAACAAAACTGACAAACATCTAGCTATGTTGATCCAGATAAAACGAGAGACAATACAAATTATGAATATCTTGAATGAAAAGGGAGACATTGGTACATGTCCTATAAATATTAAGAAGAAGATAATGGAACAATAAGAACAATTACATGCCAAAACAACAATTCTGCCAATTGACAGCAATAAAACCGAGAAATTCTCTGAAAGACCCAAGTTACCAAAATCAATTCAGGGAGAAACAAATGTGAACAGGCCTATATCTAGTGAAGCGACTGAATGTGCACCACGACCTTCCCACAAAGAAAACTCCAGGCCAGATGGCTTCATTGGTGGCGTCTATAAAACATTCAAGAGAGAATACTGTTCCCATTCAAATTCATTTTTAAAAAAATGACAGAACTTTCCAGCTCATTTTATGAGGCCAGCACTACCCTGACGCCAACCAACCAAAGACCTCACAGGAAGAGAAAACTGTGGTTGATATCCTAATGAACACAGGCCCAGAAAATCCTTAATAAAATATTGGAATATCAAATACAATGATATATGAAGACGTAGAACATCCCAACCTCGTTAGGTTGGTATCACATTAAAAAACAAATCAGTATGTGATATTAACAGATTAAATAAGGAAAATCACATGATTGTCTTAATAAATAAAAAATTATTTAACAAAATTGAATATCTATTCATGATTTAAAAAATAAAATAAAAAGATAAAGAACCTTAGCAAAATAGGAATAGAAGGGAACTTCTTCAGCCTGACAAAGGGCACCTATGAAGAACCTGCAGCTGCTGTCTTACTTAATGGTGACGGCTGACGCCCGCTCCACCACTTCCAGTCCACGCTGTGCTGGCAGGCCTAGCCATGTAATAAAGCAAGAAAAATGGGGTGGGATGGACATGCAGATGCAAAAGAAAAGTAAAACTGTCTTTATTCACATAACATGTGATCTAATGCATAAAAAGTCCTAAAACACACACACAAAAAAACTAATAGAACTAAAAGGTGACTAGCAAAGTCCAGGACACAAGATCAATACACCACACCAATTATATTTTTATATATAACAATGAAAATTGGAAGTTGCAATAAAAAATACCATTTACAATAGCACCCCAAACCATGAAATACTTAGATGTATACTAAGCAAAATATCTGTGCACTGAAAAAAATCACTGCAGAGAAAACTAAGACATAAATAACAGAGAGATACACTATGTTCATGGGTTGGATGGCTCAAGGTGTCATTTCTTCCTAAATTTATCTATAGATTTAACAAAATCTCAGTCAAAATCGCAGCAGGCTTTTAAGATTGATGTTGAAAATTAAAATTTACGTGGAAATGCTCAAGGTATAAAACATCCAAAGCAATCTTGAAAAAGAGCAAAGTTGAAGAACTTACACCATCCGATAGTGAGACTTACTGTGAAGCTACAGTGATCCTGGCTGTGCTGCTGGCATAAGGATGAACACACACAACAGGGACCAGAAAAGACACACACACCACACACACACATCGATTTTTCAATTAATGCAAAGATTCTAAGGTAATTTATGGGGAAAGGAAAGGATAGTTCATTCAATAAATTGTCATGTAACAAGTAGATACACATACGCATGTAGATGCGCATATACTCAACTGTTATATCAAATACAAAAATTAATTCAAAATGCATCATAAGCCTAAACATAAAACTATAAAGCTTCTTGAAGAAAGCACAGAAGAGAATCCCTGTGACTCTGGGGTAGGCAAAGACTCCTTAAGACAGCAAAGTCCAAACCATAAGTGAAAAAAAAATGATAAATTGGATTTCATGAAAATTTTTGAAGTTCTGCTTTTCCGATGACACCATTAAGATGAAACGTCAGTCACAGGCTGGAAGAAAATATTTGCAATACATATCAAAGACTTGTATCTGGAATATATAAAGAATTCTAAAAATCAGTACTAAGAAACAAGCACAATAAAAGCCAAAATACTTGAAAAGACACTTTACAAAAGATAACTTGATGGCCAATAAACCCATGAAAGATGCACAACATTATTTAGCATCAGGGAATTGCAAACTTAAGCCACTGTATATTCACACAATGATCAAAAAAAAAATTTTTGACCTGACGATATGAACTGGTAGCAAGGATTGGAGCAACAAGAACCCTCACACACGGCTCGTGGGCCTGGGTAGGGCAACTACATCGGTAAATACTGTGGTAGTTTCCTAAAAAGTCAAACACATGCTTACCATACAACCCAGCTGTTCAATTCCAAAGTGATTGCACAAGAGAAATGCACACATCTGCGCACCAAAGACCTAACGTGTGTGTTCATGGTGGCTTCATTCCTGACATCCCCAAGCTGGGAACGACACAGATGTCTTGTCAACAGATAAATGGAAAAGCAAAGGACCAATGCAGGCCTGTGACGGAATGCCACCGTGCGAGCACAAGAGCCGCCGATGCACGCGACACAGGTAGACCTCAAAGCCGTTTCTTTGGAAGAATCAGACATCAGAAAGTACCTAGTGTGCTTTATTCATGTGAAACTCCGGAAGTGACCCGTCTAATCAGTAGTAATGGAAAATAGATCAGTGCTTGCTTGGGGCTGGGGGTAGGTGTTTTGGGGTGATGGAAATGTTCTATATACATGGATATATACATTTTCTAAAACCCATTGAAATGTACACTTAAAAAGAGGTGCATTTTTTTGTATGTAACTCATACCTAAATAGAAATGATTTTCTTTTAAAGGATCACCTGTGGTCAGCATTGCCCAAACACTGCCGCCAAGGGAAAGCTCCTGGTGAATGTCACATTGTTCCCTAGACAGTCTCCCTCCTGCCCTGGGGTCCCCCTTCTAGGCTCTCTGCTTCCAGCAGAGGAGGTCTAAGTCTGTCACAAGCAGAATCGGGAGGAGCCAAAGTGGGCCTTTCCTGGCTGCTGCGCACCCTCCAAGCGTCCTTGTAAGTCTGACATTCGCCCCTGGGGCTCTTGAGAGCCTCTGGGGGAGGTCATTACTGCAGAGATGCCCTCCCCGCAGCAGGGCCTCTGGGTGGGGGCTCCTGCCCTCACCCCGGCCAGCACTACACTCAAGGCTTTGTTTGAAGAGCTAGTTCCTGAATTCAAAAAAAATTTTTTAAGAGTATTGAACAAACCCACTTCCATTTTCTTTACTTTTTTTAAATTGAAATATATTTGGCATGCAATACCCTATTAGTTTCAGGTATAACAGCTCCATTTTCTTGATTTATAAAGGGTTATTTAGTCTCTGGAGAATGCTGCATATTTCACATTCACTGTGTAAAGAAATACTGGCCTCAACTCTCCTTCGCTAAGGGAAGGACTCCGGGTGGCTGGTAGCAGAAGCCGCAGTGGGAACTAGTGGCCCCGTGTGACGAAGGGCCATTTACAGACAGGTGGCAGGCCTTTTTTTATTAACGTGGTGAAATACGGTGGTAGAGTTCCTGACATTGAACCAGTCTGGCTCATAACTGGGATAAACTTCACCTGATAATCATGTATTTTTAAGACTTGTTTGTTCTGATTTGCTAATGTTTATACCGTTCCTGAAGCTGTAAGTTAAATAGGCCTGCAAGATTTTTTTTGTGTGTGCTGTCCTTACTCTGCACTGGGAATCACGTGTGCTGGGCAATTTTCACTCCTATTCTGCTTTTCTGGATAATCTGATTAAGATAGAAATGGACTGTTTCCTTCCTTGAAATTTTGGTTTGTTTTAAAATTCAGTGGAACACCTGTAAAGCCGTCTGAACCAGGGGGCCTTCTGGGAAGGGAACGCGATCAAACCGTCTGACGTCCCTGTGGTGGCTGGACGTGTCAGGCGCTGGCTTGGCGCTGGGTCGGCGTCCGCACCTCCCCAGTCTCCCCGCTCCTGCCGGGCAGCGCCGCGTGCTGCCCTGCTGCCCCGGCTGCCCACTCTCCGCCTCTCCGACGGGTCTCAGCAGAAGCTAGTCGCGTCTCTGCAGACGACAGCTGGGGCGCCGTCGATGTCCAGCACTGTCCGTTTTCTTGGGGTTTCCATCTCGCTGAGATTCCCTTTCACCGTCGTTTCCTGCCTGTTTCCCTGGCTTTGTTCTGTCGCCTTCTTTCAAGCCCTGGAGGTTCGTTTCAGCTCATCTTCTGGCAGTTTTGACTGTTTGTGTTTCCTGATAGTGTATTTAAAACTGTGTCCTACAAATTCTGAGATTTAATTCCAAATATTTCTTGACTCATTTCATGATTTCCTTTATGACTGAATGATTATTCCGCAACACACTGGACAGTTTCAAAGGCAAATGGATCTCACAGGTTTGATGCTGGTCTCTGATTCTATCGCATTATTTTGGGGACAAATTGAGATTTGTGCCTCACCGGTCTGCGGTCCGAGCCGCCTATTCTGTGTCTGCTGAAAGAGAAAGTCGTCGACCGCCTGCTAGTCTAGACGTCTAGCTCACGCTAATTAATTCCATTGATTAAGTCTGCGCCATCTCTGGTTGGTTAGTCGGCTTGTGACCAACAGGGCGAATTAAAATCTTGCTGTGCCTGTATTTCCGCCTTCCCCGCAAGTCTGCCGGTCGTTCCTCGAAGCGCTCTGAGTCGCACTCTTGCTAACACATACGGTTCTTTGCCTCTGTGATGTTTTTTACCTGATTCTATTTTATTTTTTTATTTTCAATTTTTGTGTGTCTTTGGTTTTAAATGGATCTTTTACACGACTTCTTGTTGGATGACCTTATTTTCCTTTTTAAAATACAATCTGAGAACTTGTGTCTTCACTAGAGAGTTTAACTCATTTATACTTAATGAACTTTTCATCTATTGGACTTGATTCTCTCCCGTATTACTTGTTCCCCACTTACATTTTTTACTTCACTTTTCTACATGCCTGCTTTTCATTTGAGAAATCGAGTTTTCTTCTGCTGTTTTATAAGTCACACTTTCTGATCCTGTCCTGGGTCAGTCTCGCCGACCTGCGTGCCTGCCCACATAGCGCTGATTTCTCAGGACCGTCGCCGCCTACCCAGGTCCCCCACCACGAGGCTCTCACACACCGCCCTCACCCCATTCCCGGCCCCGCTGCCCCGCTCGCAGCAACAGTGCCTGGGATCTTCTTTTTGGGTCATCGTGGGTCTCCAGAGCCTCGATTTCCCCGTCGCTCAGGTCTCCTGCCACTCCTGGATTTCATTCTCTCATCTAAGCACTTCCAAGAGTGTTTTCAATGCAGAGCCTTAGATAGAATGGAATTTTTGTCCTGTTTGTCTAAAAAACTCTTGTGCCTGTATCCCTATAGTTATTTAGAGGTTTGTGTTTCACATAATTCAGTGGGAGATGTAGTAGAGTCATGTGTAGGCCTCATCCAAACTCTGTCCTCCACGGCCATCCTCTAAGAATGCCCTTCCACCCTAAAGGGAGCCTGGGAGCCGTGTGACTCTGGCTGGGAAGAGGGCTCCCGTCCTGCTAACCAGGGAAGGACACGCATGGCCTTCCCTGGGCACGGCGTCTGCGGCTCCGGCCAGGCCTCTTGGGAGCTGCAGGTCTGACTGTGCACGCTTCTGGCACCATCACAAGCACTCCCCTGCTTATGTTTCAGTCTGAAACAGAGAGCCAGGCAGTTCTGATACTGCAGATTCTCCCACAAGCACACAGGAGATTGTGTGCACCGCTAATGTTCACACCAGTGTAATCTTTTGAGGGACCTTGCTGCAAATGTGTGGCTCCTTGGTTCTCCCCATGAGCAGGGCTGAGCCCCCTGGTCCGAGTGGGGACTGGGAGAACCCTTTGGGTGAGCAGAAAAGCCCAGCCACCCACAGAAGGGGCACCCAATCCCTGGCTTGGGGACACAGGTCAGATAGATGTTCAAACCCCTCCAGGCTCCCTTCTCTGAGCAGGGCCCACAGGACACCTGACCCAGCATCTAAAACAGGTCACTCTTACCACTGGCCACATCAGCTACAGTGATGGCCTTCGCCTTCTACGTGCCACAAAGCCAAGGAGCCAGGCTGGCTGGAGGCTGACGGCTGACTTTCAGCCCTGTGCTAACATGATGTACGTCCAAACCAGTGTGGACAGAGGCCAGGGAGGTTTGTGGGGCCAGGAGGGTGGAGGGGCAGGAGACTGGGCCTCCCTGGGGTCATTGGTGCCTTTTCTGATGTGGACACTCATCCCTGAGATGCAGAGCGACCCTGCCTAGGTATCCATGAGGTGGCCTCAGGCCCTTTCTGTAGAAGAGAACGTTCCAGAAGAGTCCATCCCGAAAGAACCCAATAGCACAACAGGAGCGGAGGGCAGCTCTGGAGGAATGACCTCCAGCCCAGGCCCCGCACGCGGGCCTCTCCCAGGGGAGCCACATCGCTGGGGACACTAACCCTCCCACTCACAGTGCAGGACTGATGTGGGTGTTTCCTCCAGGCCACTGGGCAGCCGTTGCTGAGGGGCCAGCACTAAATGATAAGGCCGCTGGGAATCTGAGATGCCCACCTCCACCCAGACCCGGGGATGGGCACCCACGCCAGGCCGTGGCTTCTCACACCTGCTGAGCCACTCCTCTGCTCACCCTCACAGCCCTGGACGTGCCGGGCTGTCCGTGACCTCCCCATCGACCCCGGGCCTCCTGCTCCGCGGACCAGCCCACAGGCGGCTTGGGTCCCAGGAGATGCCGCCTGCCCTAGGCGTCATGGGCACAGGGCCGACTGGGCAGGCAGACTTCTTGCAGGCCAAAAGGGCAGTTGGACCAGGGAGGAGATGAAAGGGATGCAGCCCCAGTTGTGGGGGAAGAATGCAGATTGATCAGATTTGTTTATTTGAATAATTTGTGGAGCCTCCCACAAGCCCCAGCCTGCAAAAAGGAATCCCTGAGCTCAGCCTTGTCTTCCAGGTGAAGCCGATGCCTGGGCCCTGCTTCCATGAGGATCCAGGAAGATGGGGCCCCGGTGACCATGAGCATCATAAATTGTACATGTGACACAGCCTGGAGCCACCAGCCTCCAGTTAACTTGTCTTGGTCAGCTATCTCCGGGCGGCCTGCAGTGCCGCCACGGCTCCTCAGCTTTGGACGGAAGCTGCACAAGGGTATCAGCATGTCAGGCAGGGCAGGGTCCTGGCCCCTCAGCCCAGCCGCTGCCTGTCAGGACAGGGTCACACAGCACAGGGCTGGACACCAGGGGGCCTGTCTGCATGGCCACAGCCGCCTGCTCCCACGTGGGCTGAAAGGGAGTAGGGAGCAGCAGAGGCATTGTGGGGAGCTGCCAGCCTCAGAGCAGGTCTGCTCGGGGCTCCCCCGCAGCTGCGAGCTCTCAGCCCCCCCGGGCCCGGCCGTGTGCTCCTCTCCACTGGGCCTGGAGCCCCGGCTGAGTTCACGGCCTCTCTGCAGAGGCACACTCACCCTCCGCCCTTCCTTCCGGGGAGATGGAAAGCAGCCCATGAGGCCCAATGGGTCGCGGCTGGATCTCTGAGAGCAGTTCAGGTGCCTGGCCCCACATGCAGCTCGCAGGCACGTGGCCTCCAGGCAGCCCTCACCAGGGCCACATTTCTGTGGCAAAGGGGAACTTTGCTTGCTCTTAACTATCTTTCCGCTGTGAGGAGCAGAGCAGCCTGGCACAGGTGCGGCCTGCCAGCCCACACCCAGGCCAGGGGCATGCCAGGCAGCCCACTGGGCCTGGTTCGGTGCTCACAGTGCCTCCAGGCGCTGGGCCCCCACGGCCTCAGGGAAGGGTCCTTTGTGAGTGGTGTCTTTTTTGTTTAGTTTTCAGGCTTAGATCTCTGTCAGAGGGCAGACTGGCCCCAGCCCCATCTGCTCACCCCTGCCTCCCTGGTGCCGCCCACAGTGTGCTCAGGAGCTTGCTGGCCGGGTGCAGCCCAGGCACCCAGCCATAGGCCCGGCCGGAGGGGGCTTGCAGCAGCGGCACCCTGAAGCCAGTCGGCGATTGCTTCCCAGCCCCTGCCCTCTGCATCTCCTTGCCTTCAGCGTCCAGTGCCCTGCCCTGCGTGCGGCACATGCTGGCAAGCCCCGCCCCCCCACCTTGCCTCCCCATAGCACCACACTGCCAGGCCCGGGTAACACCCGAGTGTGCCTACACCTGTGAATGCTGGGCAGGCCTGCCCTGCCGTCTTTACACCCTGACAGCGTTCCCTTCCAGCTCAGCCCTCCTGGGGCTCTGAAGACCCCAAGGCTGCCTGCTGGACCAGCCCCAGAGGGAAAGCCGCTTCTGAGCTTGTGTTGTACAATCACTCTTTAATAACATCTTCTCTGGGTTTTTTTACAAGAAGTATGTGCTTCATTCTAAAAGCTGAAAATAGAGAAAAACTTGAAGGATTTTTAAAACACACCTACAATACCCTAGTGCAGAGAACTTCTTGTGGTATTTTGGAAGGGCTGCCCTGGAGTGTCATCCATTGGCCCCTGCCCGTGATGTGGTTCAGCTCCCAGGTCCTTAGCCTGTGCCTGGCCATGCACATCAGAGGTGCCTGGTGAGCATGGCCAGTGGGCAGGGAGTGGTGACAGCTGGGGACATGCCCGGGACATGCTGAGTCAACCATTAACCTTAGCACCCCCAAGAGGTGGGAACCGTTACAAAACGGTTCCAGTGGGAGCTGCTGTTCTCAGGGCCAAATGTCCTGAGTGCCCAGTGGAGAGGCAGGCCCGGGCCCTACAGAGCACCCAGACAGCACGTGCCCACAGAGGCCTCCTGTGCCAGGACTTCAAGGTGCAGCCACTGCCATTGAGTGGTCTGCACCAGAGTGCCCGGCCCGCACGGGCTCTGGGAAGAAAACTAGGGCGAGGCGTGTGGTTCTCGCTGGCAAGCAGCACACCGCGTCCCCTGGGACCCCAGCTCCCTGGGCACAGTGCTTCTTGCCCTAATACTACACGCCGTCCTTTCTCTGGCTTCTCTTCCCCCTGGCAGAGCACACGGCCAGCCTCCCACACCCTGAGGGGAGCCCCACTGAGACCCAGGCGGCCTTTGCCATTCAAGGGAAGAAGGTGGAAGCCCAGGCAAAGACCAAGCCTGCCAGACCCTCCAGGACTCCTGCAAAACCTAAAGGCTGCCAGCTGCCCCCCAAGGTCCGTAACTACAATCTCAAGGACTGACTTCCTGCGCCCTCTCCCCACCGCTCTACCCCCTTTCCCTACCCCCTACTTCTCCCCCTCCTCAGAGGTGTTTGAGGCCTGAGCCATTATCCCCATGTCAGCATGGGCGCACGGGTTGGGGCAGCACGCTGCAGAGCAGGTGGCCCCAAGCTGCCAGGCCCCGTACCGGCTGACTGCAGGGCCATTAAAGCCAGAGCCTCCTGTGCACCTGCTTGTCTGTGCAGCTGTCCACCTGTCCTCCTCAGAAAACGGCATTGGTGCTGTGGGGGTGCCTCCACCCCCTGCCTGAACCACTGCTCGCCAGTGTGCCAGCAGGTGTTACAGGCAGGTGGCCTCCACAGACCAGGTGAGTGTGGCAGGGGTCATGGAGGCCAGAAGGCTCCCTGCAAAACAAGCATTTCCCCAGGAAGTGCCGTGCGTGCGAGGCGTCCTCCCAGAGGTACTGAGAACCATAGATCTGCTGACCCCGTGGCTAGACCAGAAGCTGCCTTCCCACCTCGGCCCACGTGCCCAGAAGGGCCCCTGCCCTGCCCTGCATGCTGGGGTGCTCGTGTCAGAGGGGGTGGGGACAGGTGGCACATCTAGTCCTCAGTCAGCCCCATAGGGCCAACCAGATGGACATGGCGGGTCACTGCGGCGTCTCCACCCCCACCCCCATGTAGGACAGTCATGGACAGAGCCCTCAGTCTTTTCCTCGCCTGGCATCTGCACCTGGTTGGCACAGCCACAGCGTTGCTGCCCCACTGCTCAGAAGTGAAGTTGGTCTGCCGCCACCCATGCAGAGTATGGTCCGTGCCCTCAGGCACTGGGGAGGCCCCAAGGCTGCCCCTTTCTGAGCAGCAGCTCTCTCTGAACAGGGCAGACAGCTCCACGAGGATGGGAGAGCAACAGGAGCCACAGTATGTCAGGCGGCCGCCATGTGCCCCCTTATAGAATGTAGGCAGTGTCATGCACCTGCCTGGCTCACAGGTGCGGTGGCAGGTGGCAGCCCTCGCCCGTGGCAAGGAAAGGCCACAGAGTGGTGTCGGCAGTCCGCACACCTGCCTGATGCTGGCCCAGAGGTCCCGGCAGCCTTCTGGGTGTCTTCACTCAGCTCCACGTGAACACACAGCTTGAGAGCCATCCTTCCCACAGCTTACCCCCTATCCTGGCACACCACGCTTCCGGGAGCCAGAGAGGCAATGACGGGGCTCCCAGTGTGCTGGAGGCCCAAGCTGGGCACAGCAGAGGGCCGTCGGGGAGCCCGGCGCGCTGCTGTCTCCAGCATGTGCCCCACGAATGGAGGTGTGACCACGTGACTCCCTTGAGCTCAACATGTGGGTAGCGATGCCCCGTCGCCCCCCCCAGAAGCACTGTGGAGCCCCAGCAAGCCCCTGAGCCCTCTGTCTGGGGCGGAGCTCCCCCGGGCGCCTGGCAGGCTGCAGCGAGCACAGCCCCGCTGACCAGAAGGAAGTGCGCCAAGGACGGCCGAGGCACCGGGAGTTGGGGTGCTTGTGCAGCACAGCCCAGCCGCTTCTGGTCCAGGGAGGGCACCAGGTGAAAAGCCTTTTAAGTCGGAGGAGGAAGAACAACCCACGGAAAAGTTGTTCAAGACAGCAGCTCGGCTATCAGGGCCTCAGGGGTCTCTCTCGCTCTCCCTGGGTTGGCCCTTCTTCCTCTGTGAGGGAGCGGCCACCACCGGGAGCCGCGGGACAAGGGGCGGGGTGGGGGCGGCACGCGGAGCGGGGTCATTGGCATCATGGCGCCGGTCCGCTCTCGGCGCCGTCCCTGCAGGTCCCAGGCCTCCCGAAAGCAGGGTGGGAGGGGCCCCTGGAGCGCCGGGCGAAGCGCGAAGTTTGACTTCAAGACAATGACGCGGTGGGGTTGCCAGGGGCTCCGCACTAGGTGGCCCGGACCCTGCTGCAGGGCGTGGCCTAGACTCTCAGGCGACCCAAGCGTGGCTGCCTCTTTCTTTCCGGTCTAGATGTTAAGGTTCCTTAGTCAATTCGGCAGCCACCTGAGCAGGGGAGTTACACGGGAGGGCGCGCCAGCGAGCCCAGACGCAGGGCCGGAGCGTGTGCGCGCCGGGGGGTGCGAGGGGCTCTGCCCAAGGAGGCTCCTTTGTTCGCATCACGGGCTCCCTGCAGGGCCCACTCGTCAGATGGCCGCCCGCGCCCCCGCCCCCACGGCCGGCTCCGGGGAGCCCTGGGGCGCGCCCGCCTGCCTCGCATGGTTGGTGAGGACCTGCCGCACCGCGTTGCAGTGACCGACAGTGACCCCATCCGGGCGCCCCCGTCCGGGGTCAACGACCGCCACGCCGCCCGGCCCATCACCCTATCGCCTAGCAACGCCCACTCGCGAGCCACCATTGGACCGCAGCGCACGCCTCCGGCCCCCGATTGGCTGCGGCTGGGAGAGCCACGCCCCCGGCCCGAATCCGCGCGGCCAGAGCGCGGGACCATGCATCTGTCCGCCGGGGTTCGGACCGGCCCCCCGTGTGGCCCCAGAGTGACCCAGTGCAGCCCGAACACGCCCAGTCCCGTTTCACCCGCGCGCCGCGAGCACGTGGCCCCACGACCCCGGGGGTGGGGGGCGGCCCGGGGGACGGAGGCGCGCCGCGGGCTGGGTCCCAGGCGTGTGCGCGTGCGCCTCGGGCGGTTCCGCGCCACCGGCCCGCGGAGGGGAGGAGCGGAAGTCGGGGGCGGGGGTGATGCCGCATCCCGCCCTAGCGCCCCCCGAGTCCCGGGCCCCCCGACCCGGCACCTCCGGCGCGCTCCCGCGCAGGTCCCGGAGGCTCGGCGGCGGCGCGCGGCATCACCCCACTGGCGGCGGCGCGCCGAGTCCCGGGGCGCAGCCCCGACGCTCATTGGCCTGGGCGGCGCAGCCAAGCTGTCAGCCCATGTGGCGTGTCCGCGCGGGGATGGCCGCGGTTAAATAGAGTCGGCGCCGGCCTAGAGGGAGCCAGAGAGACAGCCCGGCCGGCTCCCCTGCGCGCCGCGCTCGCGCCTCGCATCCGCCGCCCGCACCGCCGCCGCGCCCGGACCAGGTACGAGGGGCCGAGTCGGGCGCCTGCGGCCGCATCCTCAGCTTTGGGGCCCGCGTGCTTCGGCGGGCCCGTGGTGGGGGCGCCCAGGGCGGGTGGGCGGCGAGGGGCGTACGCCCCGGAAACGCCAACAGCCATCTTGGTGTCGGGTGGCCCACGCGGGCCGGCCGCCGAGCCCCCACCCGGCTCCCACCGCGGGGCCTGGGCCGACGCCCTGCCGTCCGGCGCTTCTCCAGCCGCCGGGGGCGGAGGGCGGCCCCCATCCCAGCCGCGTGGAGCCCGGGGCCCGGAGCGCGGGACGGGCGAGGGGGGCGCGGCGGGGCCGCCTGCCTCTGGTTCCCTGCCGCACTCAGCGTGAATAGCAAGTAGGGAGAACCGCGGCGCTCTCGGGGGGCGGCGACGCGGGGTTGCTGCGTGCGCGCCGGCAAAGGGCTCTTTATTCAGCGCTGGGGGAGGGGTCTTCCTCCGCGCCCAGAGGGCTCGGGAGGAAGATGCGGCGCTCCGTGCGCGTGCGCCCTTGTGCGGAGAGGCCCGGGAGAGCAGCGTCTGGCCATCCAAGGTCCTTAGTGCCACGAGGCCCTGGAGCCCTGGCGGGGTTGCTAGAACGAGCCTGGCCTCGCCCCCTGTCTTAGAGGCCGCACGGGAGACCCCATCCCGCACCACAGGCCCGGGGTGGCCAGGGCTTCCTCTGCGGGGGCGGGTTTTGGGGACTAGGCCTGGGTGGCCCGGCAGCCTGCTTAGTGGTAGGCAAGCAGCGTCCTGAAGCTTCACCTACCTGCACAGGTGTGTGGGTCTGGGCAGCCCTTGCCTGGCGTCTGGCTGGGAGTGGTTGTTTCTCCAGATTGGATCCTGCACAGGGCCCAACTGGCAGTGGGTTCATGATGGGGCAGGGGCCGCCTTTCCCCCAGAGCCCTGTTGGGCCTTGGCATGCAGCGGGCCTGGGCTATGCCCCCACTCACCGACAGCTCATCGGCTGCCCTGGGCAGCGCCGGGCTCCTGCCCCCTGCATGGAGGGCAGCCTGCTGTGCTCAGCCCCTGGCCCACTGGTCAGTGTAGGCTGGTGCTCCCTCCCACCGCCGTTTTCTTCCCTGTAAACCTGGGTACCCTTCCTCCTTCACCTGCCTGATTCCCTGGGTCAGCTCTTTAACAGGCTGACAACCCAGGGACTCTCTCCTGGGAAGGGTTGTCCCCTTCTCTGGGGTGGTCCCCCAGATCCTCGGGGTGAGGCAGGAGGTCGCAGAATCCCTCCAACTAATGAGGGGGGCGAGGAGCGAGGTAGTGCCATGGAGGGGTGACCCCAGATGTGACAAGCCAGTTGCAAAGCCCAGAGGCCCAGCCCTCCTGTGAGAGATGAGAGCCAGCTGGTCTGGAATGGACCACCCCTTCCATACACCCCCAGGGCATCCATCTATGCTGGTCCAGTGCCCAAGAGTTGACCACCTGGACCTTGGTCTTGGGGCTCTCTGAGCCGCCTTTCAGACTCCAGTGGGCCACATGGAGGAGGGCAGGTGCTGTGGGGGCAAAGCTGACCAGGGTCTGGGTCCCACGCCTCCCTCCCTACAGAGAGCAGCCATGGAGGAGGTGGTGATTGCCGGCATGTCTGGGAAGCTCCCCGAGTCAGAGAATTTGGAGGAGTTCTGGGCCAACCTCATCGGCGGCGTGGACATGGTGACAGATGACGACAGGCGATGGAAGGCTGGTGAGTGGCCACCCTGGATGCCCCACTCCACGTTGTTGCTATGGGCACAGCCTCTCAGCCGTCTTCGGCTGGCCAGCTCTGGCCTGAATCCTCGTCCCTCCTGCAGAGACACCGGCCACCCTGGGCAAGGCTGTGCTGCAGGCTCTTCCTGGGGACAGCACCACGAGAGGGTTTTGGGGGGTGGGGGTGGTCCTGGGGCTTCTGGGCAAGTCAGCCGGGAGCTGGCCCTGGGCACTTGTCTTTGCCTGAGTTACAGACGAGCCAAGTGACCTGCTGGGGTCACAGAACTGGTGGGGAAGAGAGGGGAGGGGGCCAGGCAGGTGAGTGTCCCTGGCCCCACAGTCCTCCGCCTGCAGAGCCGGCCTAGCTGGGCCTCCAGGTCCCGAGGCGTCAGATAAGACCCCGGGATCTGACAGCAGGCTCGCGGAAGCTGGTTTGACTCCCTCACGCCCAGTAGGCTCTCCCGTGGGGCGGCTCTACCTGATGTGCGGGTGTGAGTCAGCGTGGCGGGGCCTGCCCGGCCCAGCCCCAGGCCAGGCAGGGCGGGAGGAGGTGGCGCTGCCTCTACCGGGCTCCACTCCTGCCCCACTGCCCAGACGGCTGCCCCAGGGCCCTTCTTGGAAGCAGGGCTGGGGTCCTAGTTGGCCATGTGCTGCCACATGGCCCCCAAGAGCCAGCAGGGCTGCCCCAACTGTGGGGCAGCCGCCCCCTCCCAGGGGCCCTGGCAGCCTGCAACTCTGCCTGCCGTGTCCACAGGGCTCTACGGCCTGCCCAGGCGGTCTGGCAAGCTTAAGGACCTGTCTAAGTTCGATGCCTCTTTCTTCGGGGTCCACCCAAAGCAAGCGCACACGATGGACCCTCAGCTGCGCTTGCTGCTGGAGGTCACCTACGAGGCCATCGTGGATGGAGGTGGGTTCTCAGGAGGGGTGCAGACGTGAGGCTGGGGCCCTGGTCACCAGGTTCCCGCTCGCTCGAGAAGGACAATGGCAATCCCTTTTATTGCTTCAAAGTGACATGTGTGCAGAGTTCTGTCCCCACAATGCAAAGTCACCGGGGCTGTGTGGCTCTCCAGGCCCAGAAGGTGTGGGCCCTCAGGCTGGTCTTGGTTTCCCATTTGCACTCTCTGGCTGGCTCCCCGGTGTATTCATTCCCGTTGTGTGTTGATCTTGGGGTGGGGCTGAGTGCCGGACTAGGCAGGAGGCAGGATCCGGCCCCCAGAACTGCCGCCTGCTCTCCCCTCCACTGGGCTGTGCCTGGCCTCACACAGGTACCTTGAAGCGGCTGTCCTTGCCCTGGGGCCCAGACCATTCCTACTGTCATGGGTCATGGACAGCCAGCCTAAGGAGGGGATGGGAGAGGAGGCTGGCAGTGCGGCCGTGGTGCTTTGGTGGGGGGCAGGATCTTGGCTCTGCGGTCGGCAGGGAGGGCATGCAGGCCTTCCACCCTGGGGTCCTACAGCAGACACTGGCCAACCCCTGGGCCATACTTAAGCGTGATGGGTAGTGGCCACACGCCCCCAGGGGAGTGGAGGCAGGAGAGACCTTGGACCTGTTCCCCGGGGCCGGCCAGGGTGCCGCCCTCCTTTCTAAGCCGGGACACTGGCCTCTGTGTTTGTCTCCTTATCTTGGCCTGACCTGGTGCTGGCCGTGCTCGGGGCTCATCAGACCCTGCTGGCGGCACCAGGGGCCAGGGGAGTAGCGTGGGGACAATGCCATCCTCTGCCCTCACCTCTGGCTGTCTCTGGCTGCTGTCTGACGCGGAGCGTAGAGCCCCACCTGCCACCCCCGGGCCCTGGTTGCTTGTGACCGGGTCACCCGTTCTTGGTGTCTCCAGAGTCAGGCTGGGAAGGAGCCCGCTGTCGCCCAAGCCAGGAGGCCTCCCCAGAGCTGGGCGGTGGGCTCGGTGTAGCCCAGCAGCCCAGCTTCAGTTTGATGGCTGCTTCCCACAGGCATCAACCCAGCCTCGCTCCGAGGGACGGACACTGGCGTCTGGGTGGGCGTGAGTGGCTCCGAGGCCTCAGAGGCTCTGAGCCGAGACCCCGAGACGCTTCTGGGCTACAGCATGGTGGGCTGCCAGCGTGCCATGATGGCCAACCGCCTTTCCTTCTGCTTTGACTTCAAAGGTGGGTGGCTCCTGGCTCCTGGCAGGCTCTGGCCTCCCTTCCCGGGAGGCCCTGCGGGCTGAGGCCTCGAAGTCACGGGCTGTAAGTGCAGGGCGCCCCTTGGAGCCGCCAGGGGCCCCCACCCTTGCATTATAATGCCCTTGTCTGCAGGGCCCAGCATAGCTCTGGACACAGCATGCTCCTCCAGCCTGCTGGCTCTGCAGAACGCCTACCAGGCCATCCGCAGGGGGCAGTGCTCCGCGGCCATCGTGGGCGGCATCAACCTGCTGCTGAAACCCAACACCTCCGTGCAGTTCATGAAGCTGGGCATGCTCAGCACCGAGGGCTCCTGCAAATCCTTCGACGCAGGCGGTGAGGGTGCAGGCCACAGGCACAGGGGGCAGGGGGCAGGGGGCCACAGGGCAGCGCCCACCGATGCCAGACCCTGAACTCTGCCAAGAGCAGGGCACGCCACACTGCCACCCAGAGCTCCTACCCTGAGGCCCAGGCTCAGCCTGAGGTGCCCTCTGCCCCCAGGGGAAGGCTACTGCCGCTCGGAGGCCATACTGGCTGTGCTGCTGACCAGGAAGTCCCTGGCCCGGCGGGTGTACGCCACCATCCTGAATGCCAGCACCAACACAGATGGCTACAAGGAGCAAGGTGGGTGCTGGCGGGAGTGGGCCCCACGCCCTGCAGGGGCAGCGGGTGGGGTGCTGAGGCCTGGCCCATCCCACAGGCGTGACCTTCCCCTCCGGGGAGGCCCAGAAGCAGCTGTTGTGCTCCATGTATGAGCCGGTCGGGGTGGCGCCCGAGTCCCTCGAGTACATTGAAGCCCACGGCACAGGCACCAAGGTGAGTCCCTCGCCCACACCCACACCCACTCCTAAGAGGCACCCAGGTGGGGGCCTGACCCTCCTGGTCCCCCACAGGTGGGTGACCCCCAGGAGCTGAACAGCATCGCCCAAGCCTTGTGTGCCAGCCGCCAAGACCCACTGCTCATCGGCTCCATCAAGTCAAACATGGGGCACCCAGAGCCCGCCTCCGGGCTCGCAGCCCTGGCCAAGGTAGGTGGCCAGTCGGCTCCCTCTGCCGGGGGTGGGCAACCCCACGGGCTTAGCTGGGAGGGGCTGGTCACCGAAGGGGGGCATCCGGGGCACAGCCATGTGCCCCTGCCCTGGTTGTCTGGGGCGGCCTTTGTGGAGACCAGGTGCTGTTAGCAGAGGACCCTGGTCTGCTGCGCTTCCCGGTAGAGCGGGAGCTTCCAGGCGCTCGAGGCCCTGTGCAGCCACCCCCACCTGCCCCGTCAGCAGCCTCAGGTGGGGAGCTGGGGTGGTGTCCAGCTGGGGGCCCCAGGAGAGGGGGGCCCTGGGGCTGAGTCGTCGGCCCTAGCCGGCATGCTGCAGAGCCAGCTCGCGGTGGCAGCGCCGTGGTGTGCCCTCAGAAAGGTCCTCAGGAGGCCAGAGAGGTGGGGAGCATGGGGTCAGCCGTGCCACTGACAGTGAGCCTCCTTCAGGTGCTGCTGTGCTTGGAGCACGGGCTCTGGGCCCCCAACCTGCACTTCCACAGCCCCAACCCCAAGATCCCAGGGCTGCAGGATGGGCGGCTACAGGTGGTAGACCGGCCCCTGCCCGTCCGAGGGGGCAACGTGGGCATCAACTCCTTCGGCTTTGGTGGCTCCAATGTGCATGTCATCCTGCAACCCAACTCGCAAGCACGCCTGGCACCCGCTGCACACACCACCCTGCCGCGCCTGCTGCGGGCCAGCGGGCGCACCCCTGAGGCTGTGCAGGCGCTCCTGGAGCAGGGCCACCAGCATAGCCAGGACCTGGCCTTTGTGAGCTTGCTCAACGACATTGCGGCCACACCCACCTCCTCCATGCCCTTCCGGGGCTTTGCTGTGCTTGGGGGCAGGGGCAGCAGCCAGGAGGTGCAGCAGGTGCCCCCCGGTGAGCGCCCACCGCTCTGGTTCATCTGCTCCGGTAAGCCCCCGCTCTCTAGGCCCCAGGGGCACATGGGTGCAGGGCCAGAGCCGTGCCCTTGACCCCTCTCCCTGGTACAGGGATGGGGACACAGTGGTGCAGGATGGGGCTCAGCCTCATGCGCCTAGACAGCTTCCACAAGTCCATTCTGCGGTCTGACGAGATCGTGAGGCCCTTGGGGGTGCAGGTGTCAGACCTGCTACTGAGCACGGATGAGTCCACCTTCGATGACATCGTCCATGCGTTTGTGAGCCTCACAGCCATCCAGGTATGTCCTGGAGTCGGGTGAATGGGGAGGCGGGGAGAGAAGCAGGCCTCAGCCCCGCAGGGCCGGCAGATGTGGTCAGTCCGGCGTTCCTAGAAGAGCGTGGCTTGCCCTGTGCCTGCAGATCGCACTCATAGACCTGCTGACCTCCATGGGCCTGACGCCCGACGGCATCATTGGGCACTCCCTGGGCGAGGTGGCTTGTGGCTACGCCGACGGCTGCCTCTCTCAAGAGGAGGCCGTCCTCTCAGCCTATTGGCGGGGCCAGTGCATCAAGGAGGCCAACATCCTGCCTGGGGCCATGGTGGCTGTAGGTAGGTGTCACCTCGTGTGCCCCA
Source organism: Manis javanica (assembly GCF_040802235.1). Lineage (NCBI taxonomy): Eukaryota > Metazoa > Chordata > Mammalia > Pholidota > Manidae > Manis > Manis javanica. Next base: position 182,533,463 of record NC_133159.1, on the reverse strand, counting down.
CCCCCCACCCTCGCTCTGCCCATGGGTCTGTGAGGGTCTCCCTGAGAGGTGGCACCTTCCCAAGCACCTCTGGGGTTCACACTGGACAGAGGGGCGCCTGGGGGCAACTTGCCGGCCGGTGGCCTCCCTGCGCCTGACAGGCTCGGTCCTGGAACGCATGCTGACAGGCACCAGCACCGTCTTCATGTGACCCCCTGGCTGAACCCCCAGAGGAAGAGAGCCCCCAGGAGAGCTGCGCTGGGAGAGCTTTCACTAAGTCAGGGCTTGGGGGGCCCGGCCTGGCTCCGCTCCTTTGGCACCCGGCCCCGGGGCTGCCGTGGGTGGGGCCGCAGCCTCTGTGCTGGGCGCTGCTGCGCAGCGAGGCCCGCGCCCACCCGTGGCGCTGCAGGAATGGCCCCCTGCAGGGCAGTACTGACGCCACGCGGTGTGGGGGCGAAAGCGGCTTGTGAAGGGCCCTCCCACGGCCGCCCTTCCGGAGCCCTGTCATGAGGGCCACCCCCAGGGCGGCGCCTCCCTTCCAGGCGGGGGCCAGGCGGGGCTCCGCTCCCCGGCACTCCCTGACGCTGGCTCTGCTCACAGGCTTGTCCTGGGAGGAGAGCAAACGGCGCTGCCCACCGGGAGTCGTTCCTGCCTGCCACAACTCCAAGGACACAGTGACCATCTCGGGGCCTGAGGTGGGCCCTGGGAGCAGGGACTGCGTGCCCCAGCCCCCTCCCTGCCCCTCAGGGCGCGCTCTGCGGGGGAGGCCGGGCAGCAGACCCGGCAGCCTGTCCAGCCCTGTCCCCGCCCCCAGGCTGCCGTGCTGGAGTTCATGGAGCAGCTCAAGCAGGAGGGCGTGTTTGCCAAGGAGGTGCACACAGGAGGGATGGCCTTCCACTCCTACTTCATGGAGCCCATCGCCCCCTCTCTGCTGCAGGCCTTGCAGAAGGTAGGCCGGCAGCTCTGGGGTCCCCTTGGCGGAGGGTCAGGTAAGGGGCCGGGTCCCTCCAGGCTGACGGTGGCATGTGCAGGTGATTCGGGAGCCAAAACCCCGCTCTGCGCGCTGGCTCAGCACCTCCATCCCCGAGGCCCAGTGGCAGGGCAGCCTGGCCCGCACCTTCTCGGCCGAGTACAACGTCAACAACCTGGTGAGCCCCGTGCTCTTCCAGGAGGCTCTGCAGCACGTGCCCAAGCATGCCGTGGTGCTGGAGATCGCCCCACACGCCCTGCTGCAGGTGGGCACTGTGGGGCCGGGCCCTGTGTGACCTTCAGGGGAGGGCACGAGCCCCACCCGTGAGAGCAAGGCCCAGCCCACCGCTGTCTCCCCAGGCTGTCCTAAAGAGAGGCCTCAAGTCCAGCTGCACCATCATCCCCCTGATGAAGAAGGGCCACAATGACAACCTGGAGTTCTTCCTCAGCAATGTGGGCAGGCTCCACCTGGCAGGGTGTGTCCACCAGCCCCGCTCGACCCACGGGGGTGCCGGGCCCACCCCCGACAGCTGCCTGGGAGCAGTGGCCAGCGGGGCATGTGATGGCACCACGGGCTCTCGGCCACCCCCCCCAGAGCTTCCTCACCGTGGCCACCCCACCCTGCCACAGCAGTCTCGGGGGCTTGGGGTACACGGTGGGAGCTGGGTGTGACGGGTGGTCCCAGGGCTGGCTGTGCCCCTGACACTCCCCCACCCCCAGCCTCAACGCCAACCCCAATGGCCTGTTCCCGCCCGTGGAGCTCCCTGTTCCCCGAGGAACCCCGCTCATCTCCCCCCACATCAAGTGGGACCACAGCCAGACCTGGGACGTGCCCACTGCCGAGGACTTCCCCAACGGCTCCAGCTGTTCCTCTGCCACCGTCTATAACATCGGTGAGCCGGCGGGCCGGTGGGGTGGGGCAGGGGCGTGCCTCCTAGGTGCCCGCAGCAAGGCCTGTGTCCCGCCCCGCAGACACCAGCCCTGAGTCGCCGGACCACTACCTGGTGGACCACTGCATCGACGGCCGAGTCATCTTCCCCGCCACTGGCTACCTGTGCCTGGTCTGGAGGACCCTGGCACGCACCCTGAACTTAAACGTGGAGCAAGTGCCTGTGGTTTTCGAGGACGTGACACTGTACCAGGCCACCATCCTGCCCAAGGCGGGTGAGATGGGTGGCCACGGAGGGCGGGGTGGGGGCTGGCCACTGACCCCTGCTGCTGACCTCTGACCCTGCTGCCTGCAGGGACCGTGTCCCTGGAGGTGCGGCTCCTGGAGGCTTCCCACACCTTCGAGGTATCTGAGAACGGCAACGTGATCGCCAGCGGTGAGCAGGCCATGTGGCCAGCGGGAGGCCTGGTGGGCATGGGTCTGGCTGGAACCTGGCTGCCACGTCAGCCCTATCCTGCCTTCAGGCCCTTCTGCCTCCCGCCCACAGGGAAGGTACACCAGTGGAAGGACCCCAACCCCAAGCTCTTCAATAGCCAGGATGGCCTGGACCCTGCGAACCCTGCAGACCCAACAGCGGGGTTCCGCCTAGCCCAGAGGGACGTGTACAAGTTGCTCCGACTGCATGGCTACGACTATGGCCCTCACTTCCAGGGCATCCTTGAGGCCAGCCTTGAAGGTGGGGCATGAAGGGGCGCTTTTATACTACGGGGATTAAGCTTTGGGGCCATCCCTCGAGGCCAGACAGGGTGCCACGGTGCCACCTGCTGCCCAGCGTCCTGGTGTCCTGAGACTGCCATTGCTGAGCCAGGTGGAGGGAGGGCTGTTTGGAGGTGTCGGGCTGTGGGGAGAGGCCCCCTCTGCCCAGGCTGACAGCCCCTCCACCCCAGGCAGCACAGGCCAGCTGCTGTGGAAGGACAACTGGGTGACCTTCCTGGACACCATGCTGCAGATGTCCATCCTGGACTCCGAGCAGCGTGGTCTGCGCCTGCCCACCCGCATCACCTCCATCCACATCGACCCCGCCACCCACCGGCAGAACGTGCAGGCGCTGCAGGGCGAGGCCCAAGGTAGCCCTGCCACACCCGCACTCCTGTGCCCTGCACACCACCCCACACCGGGCACCGCCCACCCTCACAGCACATGTGCCCACAGTAGCCGACGTGGTGGTGGACCGCTGTCTGAGCTGCACAGTGGCCGGCGGCGCCCGCATCTCATGGCTCCACACCTCGGTGGCCCCGCGGAGGCAGCAGGAACAGGTCGCCCCTGTCCTCGAGAAGCTCTGCTTCACGCCGCACATGGAGGACGGGTGCCTGGCCGGGAGCTCAGCCCTACAGGAGGAGCTGCAGCTATGCAGGGGTGAGGCCAGCCTCCCGGGGCCCGGCCCCTGGCCCTGCACCCCGACCTCTGGCACCTCTGGCCACAGGAGCGCACTGCCTTCCCACACAGGCCACACAGCTGGGACCTGTTCTGGCTTTGAAAGGTCCTTGAGCCCAGACCTACCTCCCCACAAGGCCCTTCCATGAGTGCCCTGGGCCTGGCCCTGGCCCCCCAACCCAGAACTGATGCCAGCCACCTCCCTCCCGTGCCTGTTAACCATCCTGCCAGCAGAGGAGCCCTGGGGCACCTGGTGACAGATTTGGCCCCTCCTGGCCGTGCCTCCAGCCGGCTGCTCAGCCCCGATGGGGAACAGCTGGAATGTCAGACATGGAACCCGCTCTTCTAGGGGGCTCGTACCTTGGTGGGGGACATGCAGCCCCCGCCCCGAGGCCTGCATGACACCTTGACATCCGCCCTGTGGCACCAATGGTTGTCCTCAGGCCTGGCTGCCCACCCCATCTGTTTGCTTGTCCAGTGAGCAGTGCCCGGTGGTGGGCCGTGGGAGGGTAGGGCCACACGGGTTCTGATTACCCTGAGCCCTTGCTCCAAGCAGGTACCATGGGCTCGGGGAACTCTGGTCCAGTTGAGGCCTCTTCCCTAGCACCCATCTCCCCTTCCAGGGCTGGCACGAGTACTGCAGACCAAGGTGGCCCAGCAGGGGCTGAAGATGGTGGTGCCCGGGCTGGATGGGGCCCAGGCCCCCTGTGAGCCCCCGCAGCAGGGCCTGCCTCGGCTGCTGGCAGTTGCCTGCCAGGTGCAGCTCAGTGGGAACCTGCCGCTGGAGCTGGCCCACGAGAGGCCCCTTCTACATGAAGACCCCCTGCTCAGTGGTCTTCTCAAGTCCCCAGCGCTCAAGGCCTGTGTGGACACTGTCCTGGAGAATACGGCCGGCCTGAGGATGAGGGTGGTGGAGGTGGGTGCTGGTGCCCCCATCCCGACTGAGCCCCAGGGGTGGCTGTGCTTTGCATACCTTATTGTCCACCCACATGCTGAAGAGGGGGCCCTGTGGGTGGGATGGCACATGCCCCCAGACAGGCTCGAGACACCTGCCCAGGGACAGCTGGTCCAGGAAGCCTTCTCTTCCTAGGTGCTGGCCGGCGACGGCCGCCTGTACTCGCACATCCCGGAGCTACTCAACACCCAGCCCTTGCTGCAGCTGGACTACACGGCCACTGACCGCCACCCTGAGGTCCTGGGGGCTGCCCAGGACAAGCTGCAGCAGCATCACGTGGCCCTGGGCCAGTGGGACCCCATGGGCCCTGCCCCAGGCGGCCTGGGCGCAGCTGACCTGGTTGTGTGCAACTGTGCCGCCACCACCTTTGGGGACCCAGCCACAGTCCTCGGCCACATGGCAGCTGCCCTCAAGGAGGGTGGCTTCCTGCTGCTTCACACTCTGCTCGGAGGACATACCCTCGGGGAGACGGTCGCCTTCCTCACCTGCCCCGAGCCACAGCGGGGCGGGCGGAGCCTCCTGAGCCAGGTGCAGGGCCGGGCAGGGCAGGCCAGGGAGGCGCAGCAAAGGCTGGTGGACACTGACTCCCCACCCCACGCAGGACGAGTGGGAGAGCCTGTTTGCCGGGGCGTCACTGCACCTGGTGGCCCTGAAGAAGTCTTTCTACGGGTCTGCTCTCTTCCTGTGCCGCCGGCCAGCCCTGCAGGACTGCCCCATCTTCCTGCCCGTGGAGGACGCCAGCTTCCAATGGGTAGACTCGCTGAAGGTCAGTCCCTGGCTGGCCCTGCACCACATCATGGGCCTGGGGCCTCCCCGAGGCTGACCCCTCCATCCTCCCACAGGGCATCCTGGCCGACGGCACCTCCCAGCCGGTGTGGCTCACAGCCCTGGGCTGTGCCACCTCCGGGGTCGTGGGCATGGTGAACTGTCTCCGGAAGGAGCCTGGTGGGCACCGGATTCGGTGAGAGACGTGCATTCAGCTGCGGGCCCTCCCACCTCCACCTGGCTTCTCTGCCTTCCCCCAAACCTCCCCTCACCTGTCTGGTTGCCCACAGGTGTATCCTGGTGTCCAACCTCAGCGGCACATCCCCAATCCCTCGGATGGACCTGGGCTCCCCAGAGCTGCAGCAGGTGCTGCGTGGGGACCTCGTGATGAACGTGCACCGGGACGGGGCCTGGGGGGCCTTCCGCCACTTTCTGCTGGAGCAGGGTATGCCCCCCGGTGCCGCCCTGCCCCAGCAGTCCGTGGCCGAGAAACCACCCAGCCCAAGGCCACGGGAGGCCCCGCGGCAGCCTCGCTTCCTGTCGCCCGCAGGCCTGCCGGAGGAGCAAACGGAGCACGCCTTCGTGAACATCCTCACCAGGGGGGACCTCTCCTCCATCCGCTGGGTCTGCTCCCCTCTGTGCCACGCCCCACCTGCCAGCCCTGGCGTCCAACTCTGCACCATCTACTATGCCTCCCTCAACTTCCGAGACGTGATGCTGGCCACGGGCAAGCTGTCTGTCGACGCCATCCCAGGTACACACATGTGGCAGGGGGCCGGCAGAGCAGGGCACCTGGGGAAAGGGGGCCACACCCCGCACACCAGGCCCCTTCAAGGCACGCAGTTCACCCGCCATCTGCCCCCAGGCAAGTGGTCTGCTGAGGACTGCATGCTGGGCATGGAGTTCTCCGGCCGAGATGCCAGCGGCAAGCGCGTGATGGGGCTGGTGCCCGCCCAGGGTCTGGCCACATCCGTATTGCTGTCTCAGGACTTCCTGTGGGACGTTCCCTCCAGCTGGTGAGTCGGCCGGGCCGAGGGCCTGAGGCCCCAGGTGGACGTGGCGGAGCCAGGCCTGAGCAGCCCTGTGCACTGTCTACAGGACCCTGGAGGAGGCGGCCTCCGTGCCCGTCGTCTACACCACTGCCTACTACTCGCTGGTGGTGCGCGGACGCCTGCAGCGCAGGGAGACGGTGCTCATCCACTCGGGCTCCGGCGGCGTGGGCCAGGCCGCCATCGCCATCGCCCTCAGCCTGGGCTGCCGTGTCTTCACCACCGTGGGTGAGCCTGCCGGCCCTGCCAGAGCTGGGGCTCCCCCGTGGCACCCCAGTCGCACGACCTCAGCTCACTACGCAGCCCTCCCCACAGGGTCAGCTGAGAAGAAGGCATACCTCCAGGCCCGGTTCCCCCAGCTCAGCGAGACAAGCTTTGCCAACTCCCGGGACACGTCCTTCGAGCAGCATGTGCTGCGGCACACAGCGGGGAAGGGTGAGGCCGCGCCACCCCCAGCCACCCTCCCTTCCTGGCCGGCGAGGTGGAGGGGACGCCCTGGCCTGGGGAGGGACGGTGTAGCCCCTGCATTTGGGCCCCGTGGGTGGGGTCGCAGGCGTGGCTGTAGGGACTCTACACCCTCTGTCCCAAAGGTGTTGACCTGGTCCTGAACTCCCTGGCCGAAGAGAAGCTGCAGGCCAGCTTGCGGTGCCTGGCCCAGCATGGCCGATTCCTGGAAATCGGCAAATACGACCTTTCCAACAACCACCTGCTGGGTGAGGCTGGGCAGTGGGCCTGTGGGCAGGCGGGTCCACAGGGCAGGATCTGGGTCACAAGTGGTGAGCCCTCCGCCTGCCTGCTCTCCAGGCATGGCTGTCTTCCTGAAGAACGTGACCTTCCACGGGATCCTGCTGGACATGCTCTTCAACGAGGCGTCCACCAGCTGGCGGGAGGTGGCGGCACTCCTGCAGGGCGGCATCCAGGACGGCGTGGTGCAGCCCCTCCAGTGCACCGTGTTCCCCAAGGCCTGCGTGGAGGATGCCTTCCGTTACATGGCCCAGGGGAAGCACGTCGGCAAAGTGGTCATCCAGGTGAGGGGGCGGTGCAGGTGCCCTGGACCCAGTCCAGCAGGCAGCGTGTAAGCCGGGGTCCTGCTTGACTGCAGGTGCGTGAGGAAGAGCAGCTGGCACTGCTGCAGGGGCCCGAACCCACCCTAGTAACAGCCATGGCCAAGACCTTCTGCCCAGCCCACAAGAGCTACATCGTGGCTGGGGGCCTGGGGGGCTTTGGCCTCGAGCTGGCCCAGTGGCTTGTGCTGCGGGGAGCCCAGAAGCTCGTGCTGACCTCCCGCTCTGGGATCCGCACAGGTGAGTGGGCTGGTGGGCACAGGCAGGCGGGCATGGGAGGGTGCTCTGGGGGCACCCAGGCCCCAGAGCCAGAACCCGGCCCACAGCTTGCCTGGCCCACAGGCTACCAGGCCAAGCAGGTACGGGAGTGGAGGCGCCAGGGTGTGCGGGTCCTGGTGTCCACCAGCAACGCCAGCTCGCTGGAAGGGGCCCGGGCGCTCATCACCGAGGCCACTCAGCTCGGGCCCGTCGGAGGTGTCTTCAACCTGGCCATGGTGAGTAAGGCTGTGAAGGGGCTGGAGCCTGCTGCCCAGGGCAGGACCCATGGCCCAAGCCCTCCTAAGCCCCAGGCCTGGGCAGGTTCTGACGGTGCCTGTCCTCAGGTGCTGAGAGATGCAATGCTGGAGAACCAGACCCCGGATTCCTTCCAGGACGTCAGCAAGCCAAAGTACAGCGGCACGCTGAACCTGGACAGGTGAGGCACAGCAGCCCCCTGCCTACCGTGTCCTCCTCGCACAGCGTTCCCACCAGCGTCCAGGGACCAGGCCCCAGGCCTCTGCTGGGGTCTGAGCTGAGGGTCCAGGAAAGCAGGGGCAGTTCAGCAGGTGGGCGGGGCAGCTGGCGCGGTGTGACCCGAGTACCCACAGGGTGACCCGGGAGTCGTGCCCTGAGCTGGACTACTTCGTGGCCTTCTCCTCGGTGAGCTGCGGGCGCGGCAACGCCGGCCAGACCAACTACGGCTTCGCCAACTCCACCATGGAGCGCATATGCGAGAAGCGCCGGCACGATGGCCTCCCAGGTGGGCCTGCCTGCCCGCTGCGCGCCCCGCCTGTACCTGCCTCCCGCCTCCCCATTCACCCCAGCCCCCGGCCCCCACCTGTAGGCCTCGCCGTGCAGTGGGGTGCCATTGGTGACGTGGGCGTCCTCCTGGAAACGATGGGCACCAATGACATTGTCGTCGGCGGGACGCTGCCCCAGCGTATCGCCTCCTGCCTGGAGGTGCTCGACATCTTCCTGCACCAGCCCTACCCTGTCCTGAGCAGCTTCGTGCTGGCCAGGAAGAAGGCCATAGCCCACAGTGACAGCCGTGGCCCGCGGGACCTCGTGAAGTCCGTGGCCCATATCCTCGGTGAGGGACCGCCCGCCCCTGCCCCCGCCCCCGTCCCCCGGCATGGGTCTCAGCTTCCCTGGACCCCGTAGAAGGCGGCTTGCTTAGTGGTCTAGGAAAATGAAAGTGGCCCTTCAGGGCTGGGCTGGGGGCAGTGGGGCAACGCGCTGTGGCTGTTGGTGATGGGGGCTCACCCCTGAGGCAGGATTGACAAGGTGCCCGTGCCTCCGCCTTGGTCCCTGCCCCCTCTCTGCCCAGGCATCCGCAACTTGGCCACGGTCAGCATGGACAGCTCGCTGGTGGACCTGGGCCTGGACTCGCTCATGGGTGTGGAGGTTCGCCACATGCTGGAGCGCGAGTTCGACCTGACTCTGTCCACGCGGGACATCCGGCAGCTCACGCTCCAGAGGCTCCAAGAACTGTCCTCCAAGGCCAGCCCGGGTACCGGGGCAGGGGCAGGGGGCAGGGGGCGGGGCCTGGGCCCCCCGAGTCACAGGTGTGTGTGTGACCACACCCGGCGTCCTCCGTCTTCTGTTCTTCCTCTCAGAGCTGACGGCCTCCGTGCCCAGGGAGGAGAGCCCCACCCAGCACCAGGCCCAGCTGAACCTGCGCTCTCTGCTGGTGAACCCCGAGGGCCCGACCTTGACTCGGCTCAACTCGGTGCAGAGCTCCGAGCGGCCCCTGTTCCTCGTGCACCCCATCGAGGGCTCCACCACCGTCTTCCACAGCCTGGCCGCCAGGCTCAGCATCCCCACCTATGGCCTGCAGTGCACGCAGGGTATGCTCCCCACTGAGGCACCAGGGAGGGGCGTGCCCCGCCTGGCCCCCCGCCTGCAGCTGAGCCCCCCTCTGCCTACAGCCGCCCCCCTGGACAGTATCCAGAGCCTGGCCGCCTACTACATCGGGTGCATCAGGCAGGTGCAGCCCGAGGGCCCCTACCGCATCGCCGGCTACTCCTACGGGGCCTGTGTGGCCTTTGAGATGTGCTCACAGCTGCAGGCGCAGCAGAGCCCGGCCCCCACGCACAACAGCCTCTTCCTGTTCGACGGCTCCCACACCTATGTGCTGGCCTACACGCAGGTGAGGGCGGCGCCGTGGCCCTGCCTGCCCCCCAGTCCCACTGGAGCCTGGCCGCAGCAGACCTCTTGCCCCTTGCAGAGCTACCGCGCCAAGATGACCCCTGGCTGTGAGGCGGAGGCGGAGACCGAGGCCATCTGCTTCTTCGTGCAGCAGTTCACAGACATGGAACACAGCAGGGTGGGCCTGGGGAGCTGGCGGGGGGGGGGCCTTCTCAGTGAGCCTCCCAGTGAGGCCTGGTGACTGCGGGCACAGGGTGGGCGCTGCTCAGAGGCCTGCCCCTGTGTCACAGGTGCTGGAGGCCCTGCTGCCCCTCAAGGGCCTGGAGGAGCGCGTGGCAGCCGCCGTGGACCTGATCTCTCACAGCCACGCGGGCCTGGACCGTGGTGAGCTCAGCTTTGCTGCACGGTCCTTCTACCACAAGCTGCGTGCTGCCGAGCAGTACCAGCCCCAGGCCACCTACCACGGCAACGTGACACTGCTGCGTGCCAAGACGGGCAGCTCCTACGGCGAGGACCTGGGTGCTGACTACAACCTGTCCCAGGTGTGCGACGGCAAGGTGTCCGTGCACGTCATTGAGGGGGACCACCACTCGCTGCTGGAGGGCCTAGGTCTGGAGGCCATCCTCAGCATTATCCACGGCTCCCTGGCTGAGCCTCGCGTCAGTGTGCGGGAGGGCTAGCCACACCTGAGAGCCCTGCCCGCTGCCCAAGGGGCTCAGAGCAGGGTCCTGCCGGTGGGGCCCTGGCCTGCTGCCCCTGCCGTCCACATCACCTCAACCCAGACCCTTCCCTGCACCCCGAGTGCTGCTGCCCACAACAGGCCACTAGAAGTAGGACTGATGGTGCCCACTACGGGTGCCATCTCAGCCACCACTCCTGGCATGGGCAAGGGGCGGGGGCCCAGGCCGCCTGCTCGGAGACCTGCCCTGGTCTGTGAAGAGTTGGCCGTGCCTTTACCGTGTGGGTCTGGTCGTCGTTTCTCAGTCTGCATCCTATTTATTGTGTCACTGGGGAGCCGCAGGGCCTTGCCCACCCTGTGAAGGCCGGCAGCGGGGGGCCCCTATGATGCAGGGCTCACATAGCGGAGGGGGCAGCCCCTGCGTGCTTGGCGCCCACTGTGTGTGTGTGTTCATTTTTCAATGATTCAAATTGCTGCTGAGCTTCTGAAGTTTTTTCTGTCAGTGCAAAGAACCACATCTGGACCCTTTTCCATTTTTACATGACGTCTAAAGTTGCTGCTCTCCAAGGAGCCTCCCATGATTAAACTGCTCATGAGCTCTGGTCCCTGGTCCTCCTTTCTTCCTTGCTCCCTGACAAGCTTCAGGCGCCCTGCTCCCCACACTGTCCAGCATGACCCCTGGCACACAGGAGGGATGGGGCAGCATGCGGCTGCAGAGAGCGGACTGCCCTCAGGGCCACGGCCACACTGCTGCGGGACAGAGCAACAGGTGCCTCTGAAGGGCCGGCTGGGCAATTGTGGGGATCCCCGGGGAACAGCCTGCCCGAACTCCTTCCTCAGGGAAACCCCAGGGCGTTCTCAAGGGCTTCAGCTGAGTGGATGTGAACCATATCACAAGATGCCTTCATAGCAACACCTAGACTAGCATTTGTCAAACTGGCCAAGTGGACATGAGACCACCATACAGGTTTAGGCGAAGTGTGGAGGGCCCCTGAGCATCTAGACCCCAAGAGCCAAGGGGAGAGGGGGTTACAAGCCAATGCACCAACTTGGATGGGCGTTCTGGGCCAAGGGGTCAGAGTGAGCCGAGAGCCGGATCCTGCAGTGCGTCAGCAGGCCCACTTCTAGGCTTCTAGAAGGATGTGTTGAACCCAGAGACAGACCGGGGCTCCTAAATGTTCCTCAGAAAGCTAAGCGTAGCATTACCATGTGAGCCGACAATCCCACTCATAGGTACACACCCAGATTGAGAACAGGGACTCAGACAAATGTGTGCCCATGTTCACAGCATCCGTTGGACACTTGGGCAGTTCCCCTCGGCAGAGGAGCAGATATATGGCGGTCCATGCACATAATGGAATATTCAGCCATAAAAATTAACTGATACGTGTAACAACACAAAACCCTGAAACATGAAATAGTGAAAATATTTCTGGAATGGGTATATTTCAGACAAAAGATTTCAGAGCAAAGCCTACAAGGGTCATTTCATAATGGTAAAAGTCAACTAACCCAAAGGCTATAACTCCTAAATTGTTACGCTTTGATGAATGTCAACTTAGAGGGAGCAAAAGTCAACAGACTGGAACGGAGAAACAAACCCACGATTAAAACTGGAGATTTCAAGACCCTTCCCAACTGACTGACTGGAACACGAGTGACCGACCATATAAAAGACTGATTCGAGCCACGCAGATAATGCCACCTAATTGGCAGTGAGGGAGCTCCCCCACAGCAGCAGATGGCACTTTTTTTTAAGGTATCAATACACAATCTCAGGAAGTTTTCCATGAACGACATTGTGGTTTCAACATTCATCCGTATTATTAAGCCCACACACCCCCATTGCAGTCACTATCTGTAGTAAGATGCCGTAGAGTCACCACTTGTCTTCTCTGCTACATTACGGTTGCGGATCGTGATGCCCCTCATTCCCCTTGTCCCTCCCTTCCCACCATCCCCCCCACTCAGTCCCTTTCCCTTTGGTAACTGTCAGTCCATTCCTGGGTTCTGTGCTTCTGCTGCTGTTTTGTTCCTTCAGTTTTCATTTGTTCTACTGATGGTGTCCTTTGCAGTACAGAAGCTTTTCAGCTTGATATAGTCCCACTTGTTCATTTTTGCTTTTGTTTCCCTTGCCCAGGGAGATATGTTCAAGAAGAGGTCACTCTTTTTGTTTATGTCCAAGAGATTTTTGCCTATGTTGTCTTCTAAGAGTTTTATGGTCTCATGACTTACATTCAGGTCTTTGATCCATTTCAAAGTTAGTTTTGTGTATGGGGTTAGACAGTGATCCAGTTTCACTCTCCTACATGTAGCTGTCCAGTTTTGCCAGCACCAGTTGAAAAAGCTGTCGTTTCCCCATTGTATGTCCATGGCTCCTTTATCATATATTAATTGACCATATATATATATGCTTGGGTTTATATCTGGGCTCTATCTGTTCCATTGATCTATGGGTCTGTTCTTGTGCCAGTTCCAAATTGTCTTGATCACTGTGGCTTTGTAGTAGAGCTTGAAGTTGGGGAGCGAGATCCCCCCTACTTTATTCTTCCTTCTCAGGATTACTTTGGCTATTCAGGGTCTTTTGTGGTTCCATATGAATTTTAGACCTATTTGTTCTAGTTCATTGAAGAATGCTGTTGATATTTTGATAGAGATTGCATTCAATCTGTAGATTGTTTTAGGCAGGATGGCCATTTTGACAATATTAATTGTTCCTATCCATGAGCATGGGATGTATTTCCATTTATTGGTGTCCTCTTCAATTTCTCTCATGAGTGTCTTGTAGTTTTCAGAGTAAAGGTCTTTCACTGCCTTGGTTAGGTTTATTCCTAGGTATTTTATTCTTTTCAATACAATGTAAATGCTAACTATGATGTTGCTATGGGTTTATCATATATGGCCTTTATTATGTTGAGGTACTTGCCCTCTATACCCATTTTGTTGAGAGTTTTTATCATGAATGGATGTTGAATTTGTGAAATGCTTTTTCAGCATCTATGGAGATGATCATGTGGCTTTTGTCCTTCTCTTCATTGATGTGGTGGATGATGTTGATGGATTTTCCAATATTGTACCATCCTTGCATCCCTGGGATGAATCCCACTTGGTCATGATAGATGATCTTTTTTATGTATTTTTTAATTTGGTTTGTTACTGTTTTGTTGAGTATTTTTGCTCAACATGTTCATCGGGGATATTGGTATGTAATTCTTTATTGTGGTGTCTGTCTGGTTTTGGTATTAGAGTGGTGCTGGTCTCATAGAATGAGTTTGGAAGTATTCTCTTCTACTTTTTGGAAAACTGTAAGGAGGATGGGTATTAGCTCTTTTTTAAATGTTTGATAAAATTCAGCCAAAATGTCACTCTTTTGAAACACAAGAAATGTTTACCAAGATAGTCCACATTCTGGGTCATAAAACCAGTGTCAATAAGTTAAAAGGAATTTAACTATAAAATATTTCCTCTGAGCACAAGTGAATAATGTTAGAGTCATTGGCAAAAAGATGTCTGCAATATCCAAGTAACATACTTCCAAATAACCATGGGTTACAAGGGAAATCAAGAGAAATTAGAAAATGTTTTGAATTGAATGAAAATGTAAACCATATGGGATGTAGCTAAGGTGGTGTTTAGGGGAAATTTTATAACACTAAAGGTGTCTGTCAGAAAAGGATATTTCTCAAATTTATGCCTTCAAATTCTACCTTAAGAAACTAAAATATGAGTAGCAAATGAAACCCAAATTAAAAATTAAGGAAATAATACAGATCAGAGTAAAAATAAATTAGCAAACAGAAAAACACCCAAAATATCAATGAAACCAAAAGCTAGTTCTTTGAGAAGACCAACAGTTCCTAAATCTTAAACCAGATTGAATGGGACAAAAAAACAGAAGATACAAATTCCCAGAATCAGGAACTACAGAGGGGGCAGCACGAGGCTTCCGCACGCATTTAAGGGCAGTAAGGGGATGTCATGAACGACTTTATGTCAAACAACTGGACAGCATCGATAAAATGAGCCTGTTCCACACAAGGCACAAAGTTGAGAAGAAACAGACAAACCAAATAACCCTGCATTTATTGAAGATAATGAATTTATAGTTAAAAACCTTTCCACAAAGAAAATTCCAGACCTGAATGGCAAATTCTAGCAAATATTCAAGAGAAAAACATTACCCATCCTACCCAAACTCTTCCAAAAATTTGGAAAGGACACCAGGCTCAATAAGTTCAAAAGAATTCAACTTACATAAAATATTTTCGGGATGTTTTGGTTGCTTGGGCTACATAACAAAATACCACAGAGTGAGTGGCTTAAACAACAGAAAGTTGTTTTCTCACAGTTCAAAATTCTGGGAATCCAAATCAGCGTCCCTGCCGGTTCGGTTCCTGGCGAGAGCTCTCTTCGCGGCGCAGACGGCGGCCTGGTGCTTGTCTTCACGTGGCAGAAAGAGAGAGGACAGGACCTGGTATCTTTTCCTCGTCTCACAAGGACATTAATCGTATTGGATCAGGGTCCCACCCCTATGATCTCATTTAACTTGCATCACCTCCATTTAGGCCCTTCTCCAAATACAGTCACATCGGGGGTTAGGGATTCAACATGGATTTGGGGGGAACACAATTCTGTCCACAGCAAAGGAATAAGTTATAACTCTTCTATGAGGCTAGCATTACTTTGATACCAAAACCTGACAGACATTACAAGAAACTACCAATATCCATCGTGACCATACATGCAAAAATTCTAAACAAATGTTAGCAAATAAAATCATATAACGTATTGAAGGGTAATACATCATGACCAGACGGGAGTTATCTTAGGAACGCAAGGCTGGTTCAACACTCAAAAAAATCAATAAAATCCACCAAATTAATCATCTCAATAGATGCATAAAAGAGCATCTATAGAGCACAGACGCACAGAACTCAGCACCCGTTCACGGTGAAGACTCTCAGCCAACCAGAAATAGGAGGAAACGTCCTCAACCTGACAAAAAGACTTCCGTGAAAAACATCACAACGGTGGAAGGCTGAATGCTTTCCCGCTAAGATCAGGGACCGAGCAGAGGTTTCTAATCTCATCACTTCTCTTCAACATTGTATTGGAAGTTCTACCCAGAGCAGTAAGTCAAAGAAAGGAAATAAAAGGCATACATATTAGAAAAAAAGAAAAAATGTCCCTATTTGCAGACAACGTATCACCTTTGTAAAAAAAAGTTGATGGAAGAATCTACAAAAAAACTACGAGGCAAAATGAGTTTAGGAAAATTGAAGGCGAGAAGATCAACATACGAAACCTAATCGTACATAATTATGTACAAGGAATAATTGAGCCAAAAGGGGCACTGAGAGTCAACGCCATTATAATAACATCAAAAAATTAGGGATAAGAAGATGAAAACAGATGTGTTCACTGAAACTGTAACGCATCGCTGCAAGAAATTAAAGAAGGCCTCAGGAAATAGATATACTATGTTCATGGATTAGAGAGCTCAATAAATTCTGTAAAATACAGCTATAGATTCAACATAATCCCTATCAAAATCCCAACAGGCTTTCTGTGGGAACCGACAAGCCGATTCTAAAATCTCTGTGGCGACGCTGATGACCTAGAATAGCCGGTACGATTTGGTGTCCATGACAAGTTGGTGAAGTTGCATTGCTTGATTTCAAGAATTTTCAAGATTTATTGCAAAAGCACAATAATCATGACAGCACGTTATTGACATCAAGATACATAAATAAACCAATGGAACAAAATAGCCATGAAATAGACTTGCACCTGATTTTCAACAAGGTGCAAAGCTGATTCCATGGAGAAAGGATTGTCTTTTCAACAAATGGTTCTGGAATAATTGGGTGTCCATGTGCAAAAAAAGCAAAAAACAAAACTTAGATCCATACTGAAAAATATGTACAATAACTCAAAATGGATGATGGACTTAAATATATATTCTAAAACTATAAAACTTATAGAAGTAAATATAGGAGAAAATGTTTGTGACTTGGGATATGCAAGATTTCTTAGATATGACATCAAAAGCACGATCAATAAGACAATACATTTGTTAAACTGGATTTCATCAAAGTGTGGTCATTTCTGCTCTTTGAAAGTGCCACTATTAAAAGAATGAAATGCAAGTCACAGACTGTTAGACAATATTTACAAACCACGTATCTGATAAAGGATTTGTATTCAGAGTATATGAAAAACTCTCAAAATTCAACAAAAATAAAACAATTTTTTTAATGGGCAAAATATTTGAAACATTTCATCAATGAAGATATGCAGATAACAGCAGATGAAGAGATGGCAACACTGATCATAAGGAAATGAAAAATCAAAACCACGCGGGCATCAGGCCACGCTCATCTGCATGACTCAAGTGTTGGTGAGGATGTGGAGCGACTGGAACTTGTCTGCCTCACTAGCGGGGATGTAAAACAGTCCAACCACACTGGAAAATATCTTGGCAACTTCTCAAAAAGTTAGATGTGCACCTACCGTATGATCTGGCCGTTGCATTCCTAGGCTTCCGAAGCATTTCCTCAAGAGAAAAAGTATTTGTCCACACAAAGACTTGCCCACAAAAGTTCACGCAGCTTTATTTGTAAGAGCCAGAACTGGAAGCACTCCAGATGCCCCTCACGGGCGAGTGGGTAGGCAAATTGTGGTTATCTTGTATAAAGGAATGCCAGTCAGACCCCTGGTGCACACGACAGCATGAATGAGTGTGGAAATGATCACGCTGGGTGAAAGACAGCAGACCAGAAAGAGTACATATTGTGTGATTCCATTATAGATTATTCTAGAAAGATAAACTACTATCTGGTGACAGAAAACAGATGAGTGGCTGCCAGCAATACGAGGGGGACAGTGAGGGTGACAATAGTGGCACTGTCTCGGCTGTGATGCTTTCACTGGCCTATATTCACATCAAAACTTATTTCATCATCACTTTGTGTGCAGTGTGTATCTTAATTATGCCTCAATAAAGCTGTTAAAAGGATATGTATGTGTGTATATTTACCAAATAAAAACATGTACCAAGACACTCGACTTCTCTCCGGTAAGAGCAATGCAGATGACAACCACATCGAGCTGTTGCGCCTTCCCCATCACGTGGTCGCAAATTCAGAACGTTGAGGACAAGCTCCGTAGCAAAGGCCACAGTGGGTGCGTCGTGCTGCTGATGGCTTGAAAGGGCAGAGCCCAGCGCATAGCCCAGCACTTATGCATTCCTAAATCTGAGGATTTATCCTGAACACACACCTAAAACCCACAACCACATGTGCACAAACATGTGAATTGCAGCTTCATTTGCAATTGCGGGGTATCAGCGACAGCCCACGTGTACACTGTGGGGCAGACCCCACGGCAGACCAGGCCACGAGCCACCACGACCTCCAGGGTGTGGCTGGACGTGACAGAAAGCAGGCGATTGTGCCGCCTCCTGTGCATTCGAGGAGGAGAACCGGGGATACACGTGTGTACCTGTGCTTATTTTTCAGAAAGAAGCAGGAAGGAAGACTGCGCCCAGGGGCCAGTGGGAAGAGGGATGGAATGAGCTGTGGTAAAGGGGGCATTTTCCTGCACAAGCCTTTTGGTATAGCTTTGACTTGGGGAACTACATCAGCACCTCATACATTCAGAGTAAAATAAACTCTACAAAGATGGAAACAAAACTAAAACTGGGAACAAACCAAGGAGCCCAACTGCATGTTAGGTGGGCAAAATCACACACAAAAGAGAAAAGTGGGCTACGCTCAGGGATATACTCCAAAGACAAAAAAGGACTGCAAAGAATCTGGACCTTTTTTGCAAGTGAGGTTGTGACTCAGGGAGAAGAGAAATGCAGAACAGCCAGGGTCGCTGTTACCCGTGATGGGCAGGGACAGAGGCCCCAGTGTAGACTTACTGGGAAACACACACACTTCCATCACGTCCAGTTCGGTCTGCTGGAAGGGCCCGACAGCTGGGGGGTGCCCTTCCCCGGCACATCTCACCCCAGTTCTGCACGGCAGAAGCCTCTTCAGAGCAAGAGCGGTCTGCGGGTCCCTTCTCCACCCGGCCCCTCTGGGGGGGCGGCAGGCTCAGGCCACCAAGGGTGGGAAGGCAAGGTGAGAAGTCCTACGCCATGCCCGGCCGTAAAGCTGGGGCTGCGCTCTGAGAGAGGCCTGCCCCCCACCGGGGACTGGGGCAGGCGGGCGTGACCCCAGGGGGCCGCCTACCTCTCCCCAAGGGGACCGCAGGACAGACGCGACTTGGACTAAAACACAGGGAACTTCAAGCCAAAGGGGGAAGCAATTGAAAGGAAGCCATTAGGGAAAGAGTGAGAAGGGGGAAGAAAAAATGGCTGGAAATTCGCTAAATATCTTGGAAGACATCGATCTACAGAGACAAGCTCAGCAAACTCCAAACAAGATGAATACAAATAAAAGCAGTCAGGCGTAACATGACCCGCTAAAGCCCAGAGATAAAGAGAAAATCTTGAACCTGGGGATAAAAAGGCAAGTCCCACACAGGGAAGTCATGGAAGACAGCAAGAATGATCCTTTACTTTCTGTAATAATAGACAAACAATACCATTTAAAACAGCATAAAAAAAAACAAATAAATTTGATAATGGATATATAAAACCTCTATGCAGAGAGCTACAAAACACTGCCAGGAAAAATTAAAGAACATCTAAATAAACGGAAGGATGCACCATCTTCAAGAATTAAAGACCCAATTTGTTCTTCTTTCTGTTCTCCCCAAATTGATCTATAAATTCGATGTAGCCTTAATCAAAACCCCCTAGTGGACTTTTGTTTGACGTAGGAAGTGACAAGCTGATAGTAAAATATAAGTGGAAATGTAAAGAACCTAAACTGGATGAAATGAGTTTGAAGAAGTACTAAGTCGGAGGAATTGCACCTTTGACCCAAGACCTACCGTAAAGTCACGCTGACGAAAGCGGTGGGTGCTGGTGTGAAGACAGGTGCACAGACGGACGGAACGGAACGGAGGATCCAGACGCCGCGCTCTCACCCATATGGCTGCATTTTAAAAAGGTGCCCCAAACCGCATGACGCTTTCTGGGGCTGGAGAGTCCTTTCCGCACGCAGTGCTGGCACAGCCAGTGTGCCTGCGGGGAGGAGAACTCACCACACTTCATCTTGTGTAAAAAATTAATTTGAAATGGATTACAGACCTCAGTGTGAAATGTAAAACTATGAAATTTCTGTAAGAAAACATGAAAGGAAACCTTCATGATCTCAGGGGCACAAAGATTTGTTAGAACACAAAAAGCCCTAAAAAATGCTTAACTGGTGTCATCAAAATCAAAGTCTTCCATTCTTCAAGACACTGTTAAGAAACCAAATCTACAAACAACAGACTAGGAGGAATTACCCCCATCCCTGCCTCTGACAAAGGATTTGTATCCAAAGTCACTTAGAGAAAACTCACAGGAGGAACCAACACAGAAAAGCCAATATTTTTTTAAAGGCAGAAGAGTCGAACAGGCACTTCACAAAACAAGATACATGAATGTCCCAACAATCAGTCATTAGGAAAATGTAAATTAAAACGACAACCAGCACCACTTCACACTCACACCAAAGCTGGCTGGTGCGCGGGGCCGGGATTCCCGGTCATTGCTGCTAAGCTTGTGAAACAGTGCCGCCCCTTTGGAGAGGAGCCCGCAGGTTTTTTTGTATCTGTGAAATTGAGACACAATTGACACGTAACATCTTCACCTTGTGCTTGGAGTGTCCAATCTGTTGTCCTTCAGTGTCGCTGATGAAGTCGGGTTCACGTGGGCCGTTGGACAGCCGTTCCATGTTTTTGGTCCCTGTTTCTCTTTTAATGCCTTCTTTGTATTAGATATTTCGTGCTGTCTCACTTTAACCCCGTATGTATATAACATACCCATTTACGTTATGTACGGGCACGCCTGTTTCATTGTGCTTTGATTTTCTGCACTTTGCAGATACTGCATTTTTTACAAATTGAAGGTTTGCGGCAACCCTACGTCAGGCAAGTCTATGGCACCAGTTTCCCAACAGCGCTTGCTCAGTGTCTGTGTCACATTTCGGTGATTCTCCCGTTTCAGGCTTGGTCATTGTTGTCGCGTGTGGTCTGGTGATCTGTGATGGACGATCACGGCTCGCTGGAGGCCCAGATGATGGCGGGCGCTTTCAGCAATAGTGTTTTTTAATCAAGGTGTGCACATTGTTTCTTCAGACATAATGCTAAAGCTACCACCATGCAGTGTAAACACAACTTATCTGCACTTATCGTGACAGTCAATGCTCACTTTAGCAGTGCTCTGGAGCCAGACCCATGGTATTTCTGAGGTATGCTTGTCTAACTTATATACACATATTATATAACATCTTACATATGACATAATATATGTATGTTATTTTCTTAGTGGTCATTCTGGGGATTACAGTGTACATCCTAATTTGTCGTGATCTTCAGATTAATACAAACTTAATTCATGTAAAATATAGAAATCTTGCTCCAATATACTTTTTTTCCCTTCTCCCCCATTTGCATTATTGTCAGATCTATTGTCTTTATGTTAGACGTTATAGAAGTTATATATCATAAGACATATCGTTATGTATGTTACAGTGTATTTTTATAATTATTGTTTTAGGCAGCTATCTTTTAAGTCAGCTAACAGAATAAGTGAGAAAAAATTTAATGTTTTTTATATTTTTTATATTTTATACTGTTTTTTATATTTACCTGTGTAATTACTTTACTGGTGTTCCTTATGTCTTTGCGTGGATTCATGTTACCCTCTGATGTCATTTCCTTTGTTAAATAATTCAACTCCAATTAAATTTGAAGATCTAATTGGCCTTAAATGATTCATAAATGGACAGCATCCCATCTGACAAGCAGGGAGATGCTCCAGATAGTTGTGCAAATGGAAGATCTTTATAGGAAGGAGGGTAGGACGTGAAGACAGTAAGTTGTTAGCGAAAGAAGGGATCCTCCCAGGCAAGGGGGGGTCGTGTGTAGATCACCCCATCTTCTTCCGGAGGAGGGAGAGGGCCCAGGCCACGCGACAGATCACCTCCTTGGCGCTGGCCGGGAAACTCCGGACTGACTGCACCTCCGGGGAGGCTGCAAATGCCGTCAGGTTGGGTATTAGGCCCTGGTTCGGGCCAGGCAGAGGGGACCCGGTGTTGGGCCTGTGGTTTTCTTTTTAACAGCTTCAACTAAAAGCTTCTTTTCATGTTTCACGTGAGGCAGGTCAGCTAGCCACATGTCCTCTCCTTCTTTCTTTATCTGGGGCTTTGTTTTGCTTTCAGTTCTAGACAACAGTCGTGCTGGATGTAGGATCATTGGCTGACTTTTTGTCTTCCTGAGTGTTAAATATTCCTCCGCCCTCTGGTCCCCACTGCTTCTCATGCGAAGTCGTCCTTCAGTCTTACTGTGCATCTCTCGGATCCGATCAGTCATTCTCCCTTGCTTTCGGGACTCTGTCTGCGTCTGGCAGTCCATGATGTGTGCAGGCGTGAATCTTTTTATTTATCCTGAGATTCTTGGATGAGTCGGTTAATGGTTTACAGCAAGCTTTGAAAGTTTGAGGCCATTGTTTCTTCAGTTTTTTTTTCTGCCCCTTTTCTCTGTCCTTTCTCCCAGAAGAAATGCATCGTCCTGTGTCTGCTGGCACACCAGATGGCACCATGGGGCTCCGAGATTCATTTTTCTTATGATTTTTCCCTCTTGCTCTTCAGACTGGATGATGTTTCGCTCTATGTTCTAATTCATTGATTCTCCCTCCTGCCGGTTCCTATCTGCTGTTGAACCCCTCTACTGTCAACAGAAATTCATTCAAATAATTTTTAAATTGTCAGCCTTAAAACAGTTATCTTGCCAGTGAAAACAGGTTTATTTGGGAAGAGCAGAAAACTGCACATGCAAGTGCTGGGGAAGAAGAAATTTCCTTCACCCTCCCAGGTCACTCCAGCTGGTCTAGGAGTCAAACTGACATGAGACAGATTCACAGGAGAAAAAGACCAAAGTGGAATTAGGTACCTACTGGGAAGCCTCACACGTGGGTTCCAAAGAGTCAGGGACAGTGAGGTGTGTGTGTGTCGACCTCAACCCAAGAGAAGTGGGTACGGGTCTGAGATTTCAAAAGAAAAGGGGAAAAATTCACAGGACCGTGAAAGATAAGCAGATGTTTGATAAGCAGATGTTTGGCTGGGCCCCCAGAGACAATGGGACAGAGAGGAATTTTAAGGGGCTTAGCCACATCCCGCCTCTGCCGCCCTAGTTCCCATGATAACGCTGTTACCCAAGGAGACGCCCTCCTCCTGGAGAGGTCCTGCCTCCGAATTCTTTGTATGCATTCAGGGGGTGGGGGGAGGCCGGGGTCAAAGTACCCTCCCGAGTATTTGGGGCCTGCTAGTTTTCCACCCCACGTGATCTCCACGTTACATTGCCACGTGGGGCAGCCTGCCTAGGTCCTGGCACAGCTGCAGCAGAGCCGCAGGCAAGACCCCCTCCTACAGGAAATGGTCGAGCTCAGAGGGCTGTTTCTAAGCAAAAAGTCCTTTGAAATAAACTGGCAGCGCCGCACACGGGGCTTGTCGCTGGCTGAGTAGCGCGGCCTCTTGCTGGCGCGGCTGCTGCAGGGGGTGGCAGGCGGGGGAAGCCTTCTGCCTGCTGGGTGGGCAAACAGTACAGCGCCGCCCGGCCCCGCGTCTGGGAGGTTTCCCTTTGTCATTTCACAGAATGAAGACCATTTTATTTGAGCCAGAAACTAAGGACTTAAGCCTGGAAATATAACTCCCGCAAGTAGGGTGAATGTTTCAAGGAGCCCACGTCAAACAAAGGCTTCAGATCCTCAGGGAGACAGAGGAGAAGGAAAGAATCTCGAAGGGGAACATCCATTCGCATAAATCATTTGATGCTAGAGGAAGGGTTGGGGTCCACCTCCCGGCGCTAACAGGCGTCCTGGGGAGGGGCAGACGTTCTGGCTTGGCTGTGCCCTTGAGCGGGGGTCCCACGCAAGGAGAACAGATGCGGCGGGGCGTACCTGGCTCAGCTTCAACGTGGTCCCGGTTAACTCGGTTAGAAAGTCCAAGCCGGCTGGGGTGGCCGTGCGGGGGCTCGGGGCTCGGGGCTAACGGAACTAACGCCCCTCGGGCCGCACAAGCCTTTTTGCTGGTCCCTGGGGTGGGGGTTGGTCTTTCATTATTTCACACTGGCACATTTTTCATTTTAATTATTGTGTTTTTCGACTCTTAATTTCCACCGGCTCTTTTTAATCATTCATTTATATTGACAGTTTCTATGAACCACTTTTTCCCTGTGTGCTCCCATTTTCTTGTTTCTTTGAATGTCTCATAATTTTATTGAATACTGGGCATTTGAGCTAATAGGCTGTGGAAACCCCAGATCCTGGGCCTTCCATTTCCCCTGTGGTGTCGATGGTGCTCATGTTTGTTGACATAGTACAGTACCTTGCCCGGACGGATTCTGTTCTGAGTCCCCAAACCCCAAATGTGGCCACTGGTATCTCTGCTAAATTAAGAAAAAAAAATTTTTTTACTGTAATTTGGGTTTCTTAAAGTTGCCCCTGGGTCAGGATAGTTCAGTGGCCAGCCAATTACTAGTTAGAGATTGTGCTTAAATATCTTGACCAGCGAAGACCTCCACCCTTTGCTGATGGCTCTGAGTACAGGTCAGGATATATTCAAAGTTCAAGCAGTTTACAGTCCAGCCCTGGCTTTTGCTTTTTGCTTTCTCCAGGCCTGCAGTTCAGCCAGAGGGGCGCATACCTGGGCTTCTCTGGTCCGTCCTCGGCATTTCCATGGCCTTGCAGACAACCAGGAAGCCTGGGGGCTTATCCAAGCCCAGTGCTACGCACTGACTTTGCCTGTTACATTTCTGGCTGGACTCTTGCTCGTTGTGACCAGTATCTTGGCCTCAGGCCGCTCCCCCCACCCCCGTCTGCCGCCGCCATAGCAATGGCGCAGGACACACACCCTGCGGCTCTCCCCTCCCCCGACGGGGCCGGTCCTCGCCCGGAGGCGGGCGCTGCAGGTCCTTACGGCCGCCTGGCTCCGGGGCAGCCGCGACGGGGTGGCGGGAAAGAAGCCAGTCCCGCCCCGCAGCCCCACCGACTCCCGCTCTTCTTGCCCCTTCCTGGCATGCGGTCCTTCTGTTCCAAGTGCTCTCAGACGTTCTATGCCTCTGGGCACCTTCCAGAGTCCGGGAACGGTTGCTTTTAACGTTTTTGTCCGTTTTTGTCTTTGCCTTTTTGAGAGAGGCGGTGAGCTCCTCAATCTGCTATTACAGAAATCCTCCCTGCATGTGTAAATTTAAATTTTCTAGTAGTCATGTTGAAAAAGACAAAAAGCAGATCAAATTAACCTTTATAATGTAATCTAACTCAATATAAAGGTATTGTTTTAATATGTAAACGTATCTTTCCGAGTATGATGAACTATCTATTTCCTTTTCAACCCCACTAAGCCTTTGCTGCCTGGTGCGCATCCCGCTCGCGCCAGTCGGTTCCGAGCGCGCGGGGCGCCCGGCCCGGTGCCCGGGGGACGGACTGTTAGTTTCCGGGAGCGCCGGCGGCGCCCTGGCTCTCCGACGTCTCTGAAACCCGTGTCCTTCGGGGCCCCTGGGACACTTAAGGATGAAGTGAAGTGTCCGGGACTCGGCTCCCTCAGGGAGGACGCTGTCCCTTCTTCGCCCTTTAGGCTCTGCGCTCGGGGCCTGCGAATGAAGGCGACGAGCGGCGGATTAAGGGGCAGAGGCTCCCGGCGGGGTCGGCGGGACTGCTGGGCAACAACGGCCCAGGCGACTCCGAGCCCGGCCTCCGACCTCCGACCTCCGACCCCGGGCGCGGCCCATCCTGCGCGGGGCGGCCCCTACGCGGCCGGGCGCGGTTTCCGGGGAACGCTATTCCCGCCGCACCGCAGGCCGCCCGGACCGCCCTGCCCGAGGCACCTTCCGGCGGCCCCCGCGCGGAGCCCTGGGCCCGGCTGCGGCCCCGCGGCCCCTGTCCGGCGGAAGCCCGCGCTCGCGCAGGAGGCCTTCGCGCCCCTGGCCCTTAGGCCCAGGTAGGTTCCCGCGTCCCAGCAACAGCGGGCGTGCTTCGTCCGCTGTCCGGCCCGCGCTGCCCTGGCCTTTGGGCACCACGTCGAACCTCACGGGGCCCGCACGACCAAGCCCACAGCTGGGCCCTCGGTCAGTCGCGAGCCGGTGCCTCGCCCGGTAGTCCCGGACAGGTGCGCCCAGCGCGCCCTCGCAGCGCCCCCTGGGTGGCCCGAGCCCCCGCCCCGCCCGTCAGGAAGGACGCAGGCTGGCTGGCCGGGCGGCCCACGGAAGTCAGAGAAGAGCAGGCCGCGGCTCAGGAGGGAGGCGGACGGCATGGGCCGCGTCCTCGGTCGGCCCTTGCCTGGTGCGCCATCGGGGGCACCGGCGCGGCCTTGGAGAGGTCGCACTTCCGGGACCGGACCCCGGGCCCGCGCCCCCTCCGTGCGGCTGAGCCCTTGGCCTTCCCCTTCAGTGTGGAGACGATGCCAAAGCTGCAGGGCTTCGAGTTCTGGAGCCGCACCCTCGGGGGGGCCCGCCACGTGGTGGCCCCCATGGTGGACCAGAGCGAGCTGGCCTGGAGGCTGCTGAGCCGCCGGCACGGCGCCCAGCTCTGCTACACCCCCATGCTGCACGCCCAGGTCTTCGTCCGCGACGCCAACTACCGGAAGGAGAACCTGTACTGCGAGGTGTGCCCTGAGGACCGACCCCTCATCGTGCAGGTGAGCAGCGCCTGGCCCCCGCAGCACCGTCCTTAAGCCCTTCCAGAAAGAGTTCCCGACCCGGGGCGCGGCGGGCGTGCCAAGCGGAAGCCCCGGGCTGTAGTGGGCCTCCCAGGGACATACTCTTCCCCGGGAATTGGCTCAGACTTCTGGCCAGTGGACAGCTTGGGCACCATGGAAGATTCGCAGCCCCTGGACATTGCCATGTGCTGTCCATGCTCCCAGTCCATCAGAATGATCAGAAAGAATGGTGCTCTTTTGGAAAGTCCGGGGTGCTGGCTTTCTTTGATAATCAAGAATCCTGTGGCCCTCTTATCCTCCTGGTGGCATGGGATCGTGTCCTAGTTTAGTCATGTCATAAACTCTTAGGACAGGAGGCTGCCCTACAGTCAACCCCTGGGACCCACCCCCACTGGGTCACATAGGAACCCCGTGCGGGGCCAGGCAGTGTGGGACCGGGACCAGGGCCGGCTGCGTCTGTGGCAGCTCCTGGGTCTTTTTCAGTTCTGTGCCAATGACCCAGAGGTGTTTGTCCAGGCGGCTCTCCTGGCTCAAGATTACTGTGATGCCATCGACCTGAATCTGGGTTGCCCACAGATGATAGCCAAGCGAGGTGAGTTCAGGCCTGGGGTCCTTGGCTGGGGCAAGGCTCCAAGCCCTCAGGGTGCCAGGGAGAGTCCAGGGTGTGGGTAAGCCTGGGGAAGAGCCTGATCCCACGTCTGATGGCAGCTTGTGGAGGGCGGCCACACCAGCTCCTTCGTAGCTCCTCCCAGAGGGCAGGCCTTCTCAGGCGCTGGAGGCAGGGGACAGTTTTCCTGGCCCTCAGAAGATCATCGCTTCCCTTAGTGCCCAGGAGGTCCCTGTCACACTGTCACTCCTCTGGCAGGGGCTAACCTTCCTCACGAGGCCCGTGGTGGATGGGCGTTCCACACAGCGCCCTTGAGCTTGGGCAGCTGGACAAACAACCCCAAATCTGACACTGAGGAACTGCCCAGCTGAGTTGCCGTCCCCACTGCAGCCAAAGACCCTGGTCTGGGAAGGCCCGGGCCCAGGGGCTCTGTTGACGTGGCTGCAGCCAGTCGGGGGGTTTGGGGCCCTCCACTGGGTAGGGTGGGTCCTCCTGTGGAATGAGGGGGAGCAGGGTGGTGCCCAGGCGTGCTGGTCCCTTGCAGGTCACTACGGTGCCTTCCTGCAGGAGGAGTGGGGCCTGCTGCAGAGAATGAGTGAGTAGGTGTGTGGCACGCATGAGTGGTGGGGTGAAGGGGCGGCCTGGCAGGGCCCTCCTAGCTGTGGCATTCCCCCTGCGGTAAAGGTAGGTGTGAAGGGCCCCCTGCCTGAGCCAGCTGCCCCCGACAGCGTTGGACAGTAAGCACTGACTGGAGCACAGCGTCCTTGCCCAACCCCTGGGGAAGGGGGCTGGCCGTCAGCTGCCTGTGAAGGCCAGCAGGGTGTGGGCCCCCACAGTCGGCCTGGAGGCGACCACCATGGTTCTCTCAGCACCCGACTCTCCTTGTCCCCAGTTCTGCTGGCCCATGAGAAACTCTCTGTCCCTATCACATGCAAAATCCGGGTCTTCCCAGAGATTGACAAGACCGTGAGGTACGCCCAGATGCTGGAGCAGGCTGGCTGCCAGGTGAGGGGTCTGTGGGCTCACAGGGACCCCTCCTCCCCCAAGTCCTCTGTGCACTGAGCTAGGCCTGGAAGGGGTGAACCCCCAGGGGTGCCTCTCAAGGAGCTCACCCTGTGGAGGTGGACAGGGATCACAATGAGCTTGAGTTGAGGCTGGTGAGGGTGGGTGAGCCCCATGCTGGCACAAAGGAGGCCAAGACCTGGCAGGGGGAGGGGCTGGGTCTCAGCCACCTCCCCACTCCACCCACCCTGGGGTCGGGCTGGGGGCATCCCTCCCTTCACATGTTTGGCCTTGGGAGGTGGGTGCACCAGGACTAGCCCCTAAATGGGGCTGCAACTCTCCCCTGCACGTCGGAGCTGAGGGAGCCCCCCTGGCATCTGCTGGCCCTGAATGCAGCCCAAGGCACAGGGACTGAGCGAGTCAGGCCCAGGGAGGCCTTTCCTGTGCTCTGCAGGAGAGGCTGATGCACCAAAGCGGCCGGGGGGTGGGCCTGGGGCCAGCCTAGGAGCTGACCCCAGGCACCGTGTGCCCTAGTTGCTGACTGTGCATGGGCGCACCAAGGAGCAGAAGGGGCCCACGTCAGGCGCCGCGTCCTGGGAGCACATCAAGGCTGTGCGGTGAGTGGACCTGGGCTGAACACGGGCAGGGGTTGCTAGGCCTCTGGACATAGGCCCCTAGCCCTCTGGGAGCTGGTGGAGGTGCCAGGGGGTGCCGGGGCCTGGCATGAACAGCAAAACAGGCAGAGCATGGTGCCTGCCAAGGCGGAGTTGGGAGCCTAGGCAGCCCGAGTGAAAGGACACGCCCTCTCTGAGGGTCTGCCCCTCCGCCCCACTCCGACAGGCAGGCAGTGGCTATCCCCGTGTTTGCCAATGGGAACATCCAATGCCTGCGGGACGTGGAGCGCTGCATCCAGGACACGGGTGTGCAGGGCGTCATGAGTGCAGGTGAGGCTGAGCCCTCGCCACAGCTGTGCTGGCACAGCTACCCCATCATGACTCGGTGGCCGGCTGGGTAGGCTCAGGCCCCCGTCTGCTTCAGGGGCCCAGTACTCAGGCCAGCAGCCTGTGAAGTGGGTAGCCATCCTTGTCCGTCTGTGACAGTACAGGGGTCCCTCTGGGGACACGAGTGCCTGCAGCCTCAAGCCCCCTTTCCCCCCAGAGGGCAACCTGCACAACCCAGCTCTGTTTGAGGGCCGCAGCCCTGCCGTCTGGGAGCTGGCTGAGGAGTACCTGGACATTGTGCGCCAGCACCCCTGCCCTCTGTCCTATGTCCGGGCACACCTCTTCAAGCTCTGGCACCACACGTGAGTTGCCTCCAGACAGACGCTGTCTGGTCTGAGCCCCGCCTGGGCATTGGGAGAGAGCTCTGGAAATCTGTACCTAAACAGCGTGCTACGAAGTCAGGTCTGGGAGGTCTGGAGTGACTTGGTGCCATCAGGCAGGGGCTCCCTGAGACAGACGGGCCTCGGGGCTGGTGGGTGGGTGGCCAGCGTGAGCCTTGTGTGTCCCAGGCTGCAGGTGCACCAGCATCTCCGAGAGGAGCTTGCCAAGGTGAAGACCCTGGAGGCGGTGGCCGCTGTAAGCCAGGAGCTGAAGCTGCGCTGTCAGGCACGTGTGGGCACTGCCGGGGTGCACGGATGCAGGAAGGTGCTCAGGGCTGTGACCGAGGGCCCTCTGGGCTTTTGCAGGAGGATATGTCCAGGCAGGAGGGAAAGAAGCCCTCGGATGGCTTGCCTTTCTTCCACTGGGTCTGCCAGCCCTACTCCCGGCCAGGGTGAGTTCTGGGTCCAGCCCGAGGGCCGGGGGGCCATGCTGCAGAGGAGGGGAGTCTGGCCTGCTCTCCGGGCCGTGGAGGCCCTGGCCTCTCCTGGGTGCCACGGTGGCCTCCCTCCCATCAGCAGACACTTGGATTCTACATATTCTCTTCCCTAAGATTCTTAAGCTTCCCTGATCCTGGGTGGATTTGTCCTGGGGTCAATAGGCTGACCCCCTAGGCTTCCTTGAGGTTCTTGGAGGCAAGGCTGGGCTGTCATCTGTGGCCACAGCCCTGCCCAGTACTCAGTTCAGACCTGCGCGTCCCACCGCAGTGCCGCTCACTCAGGCCAGCCCCAGCCAGGCGGCCTGAGACCAGCTGCTGGGCCTTGGGGTGCTGCTCATGGGCCCCCACCCAGGACTGGCCGGCGGGCTGGCTCTTACAGGTGTCCCAGCTCTGCCTGCAGCTCTGCTCTTTCAGGCCCAGGGAGGGTACCCAGGACAGCGGGGCTACCCGCAGCAAGCGGGCCCTGGAGGACGAGGGCAGTACAGATGCCCTGTCCAAGAACAAGCAGCGGAAGCAGCTGAGGAACCCCCGCAAGACCTTTGACCCCATGCTAAAGCGTAAGCTGCCCCTGTGGGCTGGGATCCTCCCGGGCAGGTGGGCTGGGAGCCGCGGGGGAGGCCTCGTCTCAGGGAGGTTACTGCCCTACCAGCCTGTGCTGCTGCCCTGGGGCAGCTGGAGCAGGAGTGGGGCTAGAGGCTGCCTTCCCGACAGGGCCCTCCTTGGGGGAGACAGTGAAGGGCATGCAGTCCATGAGCCCTGTGGCCAGCAGGATGGGGGCACCCGTCGGCATCCTGGCAGGGTCATGCCTGCTGCCCACTCTGCCCTCCTGGCCATAGCGAGCAGGGACCCCAGCGGGGACCTGGGTAGGAGATGGCAGCGGAGGGTGGGCTCACCGCTACACCTTTTGTTCTTTTACCAGCAAAATATGCAAAGTGTGACCAGTGTGGAAACCCAAAGGTGAGCTGACTTCTACTGTGCTGCCCAGGGGCTGAGCTCAGCCCTGGGAGTGCAGGGCAGGGTGGCCCCCTGCTTCCCTGCAGGGCTGCTGCACCCAGCTTCAGGACAGCCCCTCGAGGTCGGGGGGTACCACTGGTCTGGGGGCAGCCTGGGCCCCGCACTCCTGGTAGCTTGCTCAAGTGAAGGCCATTATTAGCACAGGCCCATTAGCTTCCCCATGTCCAGGGTAACCGGTGTGTGTTTAACCTGTGCCGGGGCTGCTGTAAGAAACGAGCTTTTAAAGAGACTGCCGACTGCCCAGGTGAGGGGCATCTGCCACCATCAGCCCCTCCCCTGGGGGCCCTGGTGGGTGGTGAACCTTCAGCCTCCTGAGCTCACTTCCGTCCTCCATTAGGTCATGGACTCCTTTTTAAAACCAAATTGGAGAAGTCTCTGGCCTGGAAGGGGACCCAGCCCCGGTTGCAGGAGCCTCAGCCGGCCAGTCCTGGGGAGCCGGGTGGCTTTCCTGAGATCCTGGGCAGTGCCCTAGCCTGAAGGGCAGCCAGAACCCAACATGCTGCCCCCGGGACCCCAGGACTGCTCAGGCCTGGACACATCCACTAAGGAAATGCCTCTACTCAGGGAATCTCCTGCTACTTAACAAAGGATGAGCTGGTCTCCCCCCGGCCTCGCTGGGGGCCCGAGAACGCTGCACCTGGAGCCGGCTCCCAGGCTGGACCTGCTCCTCCACAAAACTTGTGTTCAAACAAACATGAACAATAAATCACTTCAAAGATGCGTGCAGAGAGCCAAACAGCCTGAGAGACCCCTAACTGTGGCTGGGAGGGTCGTTGGGGCTGGGTATGGGGCACCTGGGAGGGGCCAGGAGCTTCTAGTCTTGGTCTCAGGGCTGCCTGCAGGAGCTCCACACATGGGCATCAGCCCTCAGAGGAAGGTGGGGGACTCGGCGCCCTCTACTGCCACCACCCCTCTGCCCAACTGTGGGGGCAGCCCAAGGACATCTGAGCCTGGGATGAGGACCAAACCTGCCAAAGTCTGGACCATGGAGACGGCCCCCAGAAGCTCCCCCCTGGCAGGAAGGAACGGCACCGGTGGTGTTCTCAGGCTGCCCTTTAATGGATCACGATTCAACAGCTCTGTAATCCCAAGAGCACAACAACAGGAGAGGCGGCGCCCCAGCAGAGCCCTGGGGCCACGCCCGAAAGCCTTTCTGCAGGCCTCTCCAGAAGGGCCCGGACTGGCAGCCTGCCTCCCGGGGTCCCCACACACACACACACACACACAGGGCCCAGCAGGGTGAAGGGGGCATTAGGAAGCTGGGCAATGGAAGCCCAGGTGGGGGCCCAGGGCTGGTGGGCCCCAGGTGCTCAGGGTGGGGCAGGGCATCTTCACATGTTGGTGCTCATTCGGGACTGGCTGTTGGCTGGCGTCAGCTCCCCCTGGTTCCCTTCTCGGGGAGGTGACTGGGGTGGGGACACAGATGCTCAGTGTGGGAGGTGTGCACAGGTGCTCCCCCTGTGCCCCCTGCCCCCCACCGGCCTCACCTTGACGTGGATCTGGTTGCGCAGCACGGCTGCCCGCAGGATCATGGCTTTGGCACGGCGCTGGAACTCCTTGCCCATGAGCAGGGACTTCTCAAAGGTGGTGCTGCGCTGGTCCACATCCCTGGCGTACAGGATCTGCAGAGGCTCAGGCTCAGCGGGACTCCAGGCCCTCCCTGCGCCCCACAGCCCCACCCGCGCCTGGACACCTTGCTGTGGGAGTCGATCCGGGCGTTGATGAGCCCCTCCAGGATGAGCTGTGTCAGCTCGTCCTCCAGGGCCGCCACGGTGGTGTTGAAGGCCATGGCCATCTTGCGCATGTCAGCCGACACATAGGGGCTGAAATACTGGAAAGCGTAGGGGCCGTCGGCTGCCTGCAGCCTCTGGACGGCAGTGCCCCACCTTGGCCTGTCCCCCCATGTTTACCTGGATGAGGGCACGGTTGCGAATCTGGGTATACAGGGTCCTGACATGGGGGGCCAAGTACATGTCCAAGAGCAGGTTGTCCTGGCAGGAAGAGCTAGTCAGAGAGGGGCTGCCCTGGGCCCCTGCCCTCGCCCACCCTCCGTCCAGGCCAGGCCCCTCACCTTCATTTCATCCAGCATCTTCAGGCACGAAGCATACTTGGACTCATAGAATTTGAAGATTATGTCCCGGACCTGTGGCTCAAGCTCCAAAAACAACTTGAAGGAGCTGCAGAGGGCAGACCGCTCAGAGCAGGCCTGCGCCATCTGCCAGCTCTGAGGTCCCAGGGAGGGACGGGCCCGGGGCACAGGGAGGAGCAGGGCCAGAGAAAGGGTCACCCACACCTACCTGCTAGAGATGACATTGCGCTGCAGTTCCTGCCGGTCGAAGGTGGCCAAGGCACACAGGCCACCATAGACGGCCACGTTGCTTGGGGAAAGCAGCTGAGGGCAAGAAGGGAGGCGGGTCAGAGACCTGGGGTCACTGACAGAAGCCCCGAGAAAGCCCAAAACCAAGGCTGGCTCCACTCCTCCTGCCCCCTGCTGCTCGGAATGCCCGGGACCCCACTGCAGGAGACTCCCCAGAGAGCTGACCCCCGGGCTCTCACCCTGCCTCCCAAGTGCTGGAGTGGGCTCCCCACCAGAGACCCTCTTGCCCCTCACCTCGGGGAAATCACAGTGATCAAATGAGGCCAGCAGAAAGCACTTTGCAGCTTGTTTGTACTTGCGTGCGGCCAGCTCGGCCAGGCCTGGGGGCAGGGGGCACAGGATAAAGCCTGGTGCCTGGAGGGAGCTGCCAGGGCCATCAGCAAGCATGCCCTGGCCTCTCCTGCCCCAGGTACTCTGCAGCATCAAACAGAAATCCCGGCTGGCAAGGGGAATAAGGGCACCCATGAGCAGGAACGGGGCTCCAGGAGTCGCGCCCAGGGAAGCCGTGCTGATGTCACTGCCAAGGACTTGCAGGCTGACCCACCCCGGGCTGTACAGCTGGCCAGCAAGGGACCTGCTGTGACTATGGCTGTCGGCAGTGCCTCCATGCCTAGACACTGGGTACACACTGGCCCTGAGTCAGGCAGGTGTCACCCACAGTTACGGGTGCCATCTCCTGCATTTTCTCTGGCTGATGAGGCCCACTTCCTGGGTTGTGAACACTCAAAAATTGGTCACGGTGTGCGTGGGTCCCCAGGTGGAAGCAGGATGGGTCAGCCCTGGCAACCCGCCCCCTGCGGCCCGGGCCTCACCTGCAGCGCACTTCAGCTTGGTGAGGATGGCCTGGGTCTGGCTGTCTCTCTCCCCACGCTGCTGCAGGGAAGCGGGCACGTGTGAGCAACCGATGCCCTCCACACCCATTAAGTCCCCGGACAGGACACCCAGCCCCCACCTGAGAGGGGCAAAGGCGGGATCAGGGAGGATGAGGCCCACCCGGGCTGCAGGGGCTCCCAGGGCAGGGCCTGAGGTGGGCAGCTACCTCGGCAATCTCCGGGGTGGACTCGGCCTTGCTGACGTAGCTCAGCACGTGAGACCAATTCTGTAAGTAGACGCTGACCTGTTGGGCAGGCAGGCAGGGTGCACTCAGCGTGGGGCGCCCCCTCCTGGCCCAGAGCAGTGCTGCCCTGCAGTCCCTCCATGCCACTGCACCGCCTGCGGCAGGGACCCACCTTAATGACGTTGAGGCACATGTTGATGACGTGCTTGGCGCTGGTGCAGTAGTCTCGGGCACGGGAGTAACATTTGAGGGCATTGCTGAGGTCCCCACAGTCAAGATAGTGGTCACCCAGGTCATCGTGGCCGCGCCTGCGGGCACAGCCATGAGTGGACGCGGGTCAGGAACTGCTCGCCCTTCCCGCCCCTGCTTGCCCACCCCAGGGCGGCACCTGATGCTCTCCTTGATGGAGTTGCCCTTGTAGTTCTTCAGGTCTGTGTCCAGCTTCTCCAGCTTCAGCAGGGCCTTCTTCCGGGTGGCCTCCACCCAAGCTGTGTCGAGGGGTGGGGGCTCCACGCCACTCTCAGGGATGGCGTCGGGTGCAGTCTGCAGCTCCCTGAGGGAGGACCTGGCCGTCAGGGGCCGATGTGCAGGCGGGTAGGCGCCTCCCAGCGGCCCTGGCCCCCACAGGAGAGCGCCCAGCCGGCACGGGGGCACGGGGGCGGTCCTGACCGCAGAAGCCTGCAGCCTGGAGGGGAAGCCCAACAGGAAAGGGATCACGCAGCCGAGCCAACAAGAGGGAAGCCAGTTGCCATCTCCACAAGCTCTGCTTGGTGAGGAGTGACTACCCGCCCGCACAGGAAAAGCCGGGGTGACAGGAGAGAGCCTAAGCCCTCTCAGCCCAGGGGCAAGAACCTAGCATGTTTTGCCATTTACTGCCATTCCTGGCTTTTCAATGAGGATGGCCAGGCCACCCGGCTGTGGAAGTGCTGCTGCGAGCACTCCTGCAGGGTGGGACTAGGCATGCGGGCACACAGGAAGGGTCCTGCCAAGGGCTGCATCCCAGGGGACACACCATGCCTGCAGGGCTCCTGCTCCCACCTCAGGCCCCTGGCCTCACCTGGTAGCCTCAGAGAGCTTCCTGTGGATCTCCTCGTACATGTCCACATTGAAAGTCCTCTGCACGAAAGAGAGCGCCATCTTCAGAGCCTCCACCCGCAGAGGGGGGCAGTGGTCAGCAATGAACTGCAGTCGCTCAATGCGCATCAGACCACTGTAGCTGGCTGCATACTGCTCCAGATCCTGTGGGGGTGGATCGTGCAAGGTGTGACACCAGAACCCAAGCCCCAGCTAGTGGGCCGGGTGCAGGGGCCCGAATGCAGCCCTTCCCGAGGCCCCAGGCCAACGGAGGAGGCAACAGGGTATGTGGGCAGCAGATGGACAGCTATCCAGGTGCTGAGGAAGGCCGCTCGGGGCGGGCCAGTGCAGAAGCCCCTGAAGTGGAGCTCCGCCCTGGGGGGTGAAGGGGCAGAGCCGGATGGGCACCCATTCACGAGTGTAGGCCACCAGAGCAGTGGGGAGGCAGCACACCACAGGCTGGGGCCCAAGGAAGACCTGTCCTTAGGCTGAGGCTCCAGTGGCAGGGAGCCCAGCACACGAGGCCGCTCAATGTAGGGAGACGGTGGGCTCAGGGGCTGGAGCTGAGCTAGTGCCCATTGTAGTGGGCAATTAGACACAGTAATGGGTCAAATAAAAACATCGCCGGAGAGGGGAGCCTGGCCCGGACCCCCCAGCAGGGCTGATATCCCCCTCCCCTCCCCGCCCCTGGTGCGCCCCGGGCTCTGTACCAGGGTGGGGTTCTCCACCACGTAGTTGGCATCAGGCGCATTCTGCGGGTCCTCCTGGGGGTCCACGTCAATCTGCATGGGCTCCACGGCCCCCTGCAACACGGCAGGCACCCTGACACCCCGCGCAGCAACCGCCCGGGGAAGGCGAGGGGCCCTCTCCCTCTCTGCGTCCAAGGTCCGCCCTGCCTGCCGTCTCCCAGGCGGGACCCTGCCCCCCACGGGCGTGCGCCAGCCCTTCCCCGGCGCCTCCCCGCAAGAACAGCGGCTCGGGGGGCACAAAGCCCTGGCCCGGTCCTAACCGCCCATCTTTGCGGCAAACAAGCAGACATCGGAGGTCCACGACCCGGGGACCCCCGCGGTCCCCACAGGGCAGAAATGCAGGCGCCCTCCACCCGGAGCGTCCGAGCGGCGGTCGGGCCGAGGGGCGGCGCCCCTCCTGCGCGGGCTCGGCGGCGGCGGCGGCGGGCGGGGTCCGGCCTCCCACGCCGGCTCGCTCGCTGCGGCTCCTGGGCCCGTCCTGGAAGGTACCTCAGAGAGCAGCGCACAGGCCGGCAGGCTGGCGCTCAGGCTGCCGTCCCCGGCCGCGCCCGGCGGGAAGAGGTCGGCCGTACCGCCGGGAGGGGCGCGGCACCGCTCTGCCGGGGGCGAGGGGGCCGGGCCGGCCCTCATCCTGCCCTGACTGTCCGCACCCCCGACCCTGACCCACGGCCGGCCTGCTGCCGAACGGAGAGAGCGGGAGCGCCGGCCGCGCCAGCGGCGACGAAGGGGGCCCGGCCTGGGGCGCCGGGCGCGGGGAGGGGCGGCTGCTTACCTGCAAGTTGAACACCTGGACCGGCAGCGGCATCTTCACCCACCCCGCCGCGGCGCGCCGTCCACTTCCGGGGCAGCGCGGACGCCACTTCCGGGTCGCGGAGCGGGCGGAGCGGCTCTTAAAGGGGCCGCGGCGCGGCTGCCCGGGAGGAGCCCAGATTCCGCGACCGCATGAGCCGGGCGCGGGGGGCGCTGTGCCGGGCCTGCCTCGCGCTGGCCGCGGCCCTGGCCGCGCTGCTTCTGCTTCCGCTGCCACGCGCGCCTGCCCCGGACCCCGCCCCGGACCCTGGCCCGCGCGCGCCCCCCGCCCGGCCCGCCGCCCCGCGCCTGCGGCCCGACGACGTCTTCATCGCAGTCAAGACAACCCGGAAGAACCACGGGCCGCGCCTGGACCTGCTGCTGCGCACCTGGATCTCCCGGGCCCGCCGGCAGGTGGGGGGCCCCGCCCCCAGCGCCCGTGTCCGCATCCGCGGGGGCCCGCTCCCCGGTCCCCGGCGCTCCCGCCCGACACCCCAGATGTTTGCGCCCAGGACCGCCATCCCCACCCCCTCGCCCCAGGATCCACCCCGGCATCCTGCAAACAGCCCCTCCCTGAGATCCTGCCCCAGGTCCCCCTGTGTCCCCAGCGTGGTGGCCGCGCCCGGGCCCTGAATCTGTGGGGACCCAGGACCCCCAGCACCCACCGGCTCCCGCCCCTCCTGGGCCCCAGGCTTCGGTGAGTTCTCCCGGCTGACCCTGGGCCCAAACCTCGGAAACATCTGCAAGCCCAGGCCAGCCCCGTCCACTTGCTCTGAGATTTCTGCTGTGAAGCCTGAACACCTGCTGGCGCCAGGGCAGCCTCACCCCCGCTAGGGCCCTGCCATGGTCAGGGTTCCCGAGGAGCCCCCTGACACCTCACAGCTTGTCTCTCTCCAGACATTTATCTTCACGGATGGGGACGACCCTGAGCTACAGCGCCAGGGAGGTGAGTGTCCTACCTGGTCCAGCCCTGCCAGCGTGCCTGAGGGCTCCCTCTTCATGTGTCCCTCCTTCTAGTGCCACACGACCCCCTGTTACATACAAAGGCCCAGGGTGCGGGCAAGCCACCTGTCCTGGGTGACACAGCTAGTAGAGGGTAGAGTCAGGATGCCCACTGTGCCAGCCCAGTGTCCAGGGCTCCACCCTGCCAGCCATGCTCTGCCTCCCTCAGCCACTGGCAGACATCCCTGGGCCTCAGGCCAGAGCCACATCCCCTGTGGAAGCCCCAGCAGGGAACCATCCCTCCCAGGCCTGCCCACTCAGGACGGCACCCCACTAAGTCCCATTCCCCAGTGTCAGGTGGGTTTCCACTCCCAGGGTTCCAAGGGCATGTTACCTGCCTGGATCCCAGAGGTCAGCAGTAGGGCCAGCCAAGTGAGGCTCGTCTGGTGCTGTGGCGGGACCTGGCCTGGGGCCTTGAGCAGAGCCAAACGGCAAGCCTGCCGGACAGCAGTGTCTTACTCTGGTCTCCTTGGGGCAGCTGACAGCAGGCTTCCCTCCGGCCCTCCTCTTCCCCCATTTCCCCAACCTGCAGGCAGCCATGTCATCAACACCAACTGCTCGGCCGTGCACACCCGCCAGGCACTGTGCTGTAAGATGTCAGTGGAGTACGACAAGTTCATCGAGTCTGGGCGCAAGTACGTGGTGCCCTCCTCAGCCCCCTCGGAGAGCCCAGGGCTGAGGCTGGGCCCACACACCTGGGCAGCCCCACTCCGTGAGACTTGCTCACTGCCCGCAGGTGGTTCTGCCACGTGGATGATGACAACTACGTGAACCCCAGGGGCCTGCTGCAGCTGCTCTCTGCCTTCTCACCAAGCCAGGACATCTACCTGGGGCGGCCCAGCCTGGACCACCCCATTGAGGCTACCGAGAGGATCCAGGGAGGTGGAACCGTGAGTTGGCAGCTGAGAGTGTGGACATCCCAGCAGGGAGAGGTCGGGGCTGGGGCAGGTGCCCGACCCATTCAAGTGGGGCATATCAGGAGCTCTGGCAAGTGACAAGGGGCTGTGGAAGGGTCTGGGCCACAGACAGCTGGCAGCATGAGTCCTTGTCTGCTTGGGGTGGGAGCTGCTAAGTGGCTGATGGAGGTTGGCCCTCTGGGTATCCAGACAGCTGCTGGGAGACAAGGCCTGATGGTGGCCCCTCCTCTCTAGGTGACCACCATCAAGTTCTGGTTTGCAACTGGGGGTGCTGGGTTCTGCCTGAGCAGAGGCCTTGCCCTCAAGATGAGCCCGTGGGCCAGGTGAGTGGGGGTGTAGGGGTATGGCTGCTTATGCTGGGGGTACTGAGGAGGTGCTGACTGCCCCCCACCTGCAGCCTGGGCAGCTTCATGAGCACAGCGGAGCGGGTGCGGCTGCCGGACGACTGCACCGTGGGCTACATTGTGGAGGGGCTGCTGGGCGCCCGCTTGCGGCACAGCCCCCTCTTCCACTCCCACCTGGAGAACCTGCAGAGGCTGTCGCCAGACACCTTGCTCCGGCAGGTACGGCCCCTAGGCTCTCCCTGGTGCTTCGGGACGGGTTCCCGCCTCACCTCAGCACCTGGCCCGGCCCCAGCCCCACTCCCTGGGTTGCCCAGATGATCTCCCGCTAAGCAAGGGTCTGGCCAGGGGTGGGTCCCAGTGCTGCAGCAAAGTTGCTGTGTGCTCTGACTTGGCCTGCGGAGCTCGGTGGTAAAGGGCACTTTCTGAGCCTCTCCCGGGGATCAGTCCCAGGGCAGTGGGCAGTGGTCCAGGGGGTGGTGGGGTTCAGAGGCCAGGCTCACCCCCACATGGGCACTAGTGCCCTTGCTGAGCTACCTTCTGTCCTGGCAGAGCCTCTCAGCCCACGTCACTCTCAGGAGCTGTGGAGGCTGCCCGGCGCATGGGGAGCCGGGAGGCTACGGCCGGTACAGGACATGGCGGAGTCTCACCCACCTCTTTTCCAGGTCACCTTGAGCTACGGGGGCCCTGAAAACCCACGTAATGTGGTGAACGTGGCGGGCGGCTTCAGCCTGCAGCAGGACCCCACACGGTGAGGGGTGGCGGGGAGGAGCGGCCTGCCGGGGGCCCGAGCGAGCTCTGCTGCAGGCCCACTCTTCCCGCAGCCCTGACCCCCTGCCTCCCCCTCCAGGTTTAAGTCCGTCCACTGTCTTCTCTACCCAGACACAGACTGGTGTCCTGTGCAGAGCCAGGGTGATCCGCCTCCTGGTGACCCCTGACCCCCAGCTTGGGGTACAGTTCTGACTCTGCCCCAGAAAGAAGGGGTGGGGCTGACTCCTCTGGGCCTTGGTTAGTGCCCCCAGGCAGCCTCGGCCCTGGCCGCACCCATGTCGGGGAGACACCGGGGCTGGCCCGAGGACCTCCCTGGCAGGCCCGGTGACCAGGCACTTTGGAGAGAGGACCGTGCTGCCTGCCCTGCCCAGGGGTCCAAGCTCTGTGGGGCAAGAACCGCAGAACAGCCAGGAGAGGGGCCACCGCCCTCCTCTGGACTGGGCCCCAGAGGTTTGCTTCGCAGGAAAGGTCTGCATCCTAGGGCCTTGGGGCTTGGGTGGGGACTGCAGCCCAGGGTGGTGGGTGGGAGCCTTCAGCCGACCGCAGGTGACTTCCCAGGCCTTACCTGCTGGCCCCATCAGCAAACTGCCCTCCCCACGCCTGGCACGGGACCCAGCCAGGCTGTCAGGGTCTCGAGGGCAGCCGTGCTTGAGGACTTGGGGCCCCCTGGCAGCCACACTCTTGGGCGCAGCCACCTTACTGGGGGCTTGAAGATGCCCCTCTGCATCTTGACTCGTGGCTCAGCCGTCCGCTCTCCTTTCCTGGCTCTAAGCCCGCAGAGCAGGAGCCTCTGGTTTGGGGCTCATCTGCTGATGCGCCCCAGCTGCACCTTCTGCGAGGAGGAGACCTCGCAACGGGGGGCCGGCACCTCCCTCTGGTCGCTGCAGAGCTCTGGCCAGGCGAGAATAAAGGCTTGATGGTGACTTTCTGTTTGGCTCGTTGTCTTAAAGGAGTAGTGCAACTCCTGGCGGCCTAGCTCTGCCCAGGGCCGCCCAGGTGGTCCTCCCCAGGAAGGCGTCCCTCCATCCCCGTCCTCAAACCATGCCTGCTGCACCTTAAGCTGCCCTGTGGACTCCACTGTGTGAGCAGAGCATGTAGCCGGGGGTGTCCTGCAGGGAAGGATGGAAAAGTGACAAACCTTGTCCCAGGAAGCTGACCTGTGTGTTAGCTTGCTTGCTTATAGGTTGTGGAACAACTAATGTGTGTATTTATGCACGTGTACACAGGTGTGCACATGAGTGTGCTTCCTTGCGCATGGGTGTGCATGTATGCACGGCAGGTGTGTGTGAATTGCTGTGCAAAGGAGTCCGGGCATCTGTGTGTGGTTATACATACATGTGGGTGCACTGCCAGGAGGAAACGTACCCCAAGGACAGCTGCGGTCTAGCATCTCGGGTCTTCAGGGCCTGGGGCTGCCAGTGGCCTGGGGAGAGGCCCCTGGCTTTGCATTGTCAGGCTCTGGGCTGGAAGAGGAATGTTGGGGGTCAAATCAGCGTGAAGGGCAGTAACTGTCAGCGAGCCTGAAGCCTCATCTGGATGGCAGCCAAGAGAGAAACGGCGAGTTCTTGAAAGTTGCCGTAGAAGTGTTAGCAGCAGCAGTAAAGGCCCCACGCAAGGTAAGGTCTCAGCTGTCCTGTCTCCCACTGGCCTGCGCCCGTTGTGTGGACCTGTGATTGGCTGCACTCCATTCACAGCAGACTTCTGTGTCCTTGTCCCTTTAGCATCACGAAGAGTGTCTCGCTTTCCTGAGACAGTTGTGTTCCTCACCTTGCCCCAGGGCTGCCCACGGACAGGGTGTCCTCAGGTGGCGCATCTCTATCTCCTCATGGAGGATAATGTGTTTGCCCAACAAAGCGTGTCTGGGGCAGAACCCCCGGGAAAGGTTATTTTCAAAATGTGCGTGGGTCTGTGGCCGGAGCTTTCCAGAGGTTAGTTCCACTGCTGTACCTCTGGAATGGAGAGCTGTCCACTCAACCTCGTCCTGTCCTGGTCTTACCGCTCAAAGTGTCCTCATGCACGGACAGCGGCAAACAGGACTGTTTTAGATATTAGCCACTCTCAGTTCTGCCGTGGCTTGTGCGCTAAGCCTGTTCCATTTATGACTCCTTTCTTGGTTTAAGTTCATGTCCCCCACTCAGGTCTTGCTTTTCTCATAAGTGACTGGTCACACCACTGCAGTTTTGTTGGATTATAGCTACAAACGTTTCAAACAGTAGTTCTTTAAAATGACTGTTCCAGGGGAAGCCGTCCTGCTGCTCAGATCTTCTGACTCATGTCCCTGCAGGTCTGGTGACTCCAGGTCCCCGCAGGAGTCACAGAGGGTGGGAAGAGGGCTGAGCCTCAGGAGCAGGAGTGGCTCCCCGAGACGGGCAGACGGGGGCTCCGGGAGCCCACGAGGGCGGGAGAAGCCGGCCGGGGTCCTTGGGTGCGCACTGCTAGGCCCCAAGGCAGCAAAGTGCCATCGGGTCACTGTGGGGGCAGGACACGGCAGGTTACCAGGAATTGTCTGTGCCCATGTTCCTGGACACGGAACGTGCAGCCATCCCCCGAGACCCAGACGCTGGCTGAGCCTCCCGAACGTGCCCGCCTGGGTCTCCTGCTTCTCTTCGGTTCACAGAGCAGCACTGGGTGGGGCCGCGCTGCCCTCCCCCCGCAGGGCCCGGAGCTCTGGCTGGACCGTGTCGGAGGCCAGCGTGGAGACCCATCCTGTGTCAGCTCCAAGGGAAGGTCACCTAAGAACACCCCTAACACCTTGCAAGGGGATGTGGACTGGCCAGCATCCTATGGCCACGTGACAGTTGGTGCATTTTTTTTTCTGAGAGAAAAGCATGGAAAGAAACATACCAAAATGCTTATCTATGATTGTCCCTAAAACGTGAAAATTGGAAAAATGCTTTTTTTCTCTTTCTCTTATGTCTTAACAATGGACATCTGGTAGATGTATAATCAGAAAAATGTTAAGACTTTGTTAATTAAGATTAAAAATTAAGTGGTGTACTTAGACCTCCACCTACTATTTTCCAGGTAATGTTTGCTAAGCAGCAGCACAGCCGTGTCGCCGCAAACCGGGCACTGAGCTGGCACCAGGGGGTGACCTGCAGAACAGACTGGCTCTTCAGGGCTGGGGAGGTTCGGGGGAATGGGCTTTCCTTTGGGGTGGCCACACAGTCAACCCTTGTTATTTGCAGGTTCTGTATTTACAAATTAGCCCTCTTGATAAAATTTATTTGTAGCTCCAAAATCAAGGCTTGCTTTCCTGGCATTTGCAGTTGTGTTAGGAAT
This sequence comes from Manis javanica, assembly GCF_040802235.1. Classification (NCBI taxonomy): domain Eukaryota; kingdom Metazoa; phylum Chordata; class Mammalia; order Pholidota; family Manidae; genus Manis; species Manis javanica. The sequence continues at coordinate 182,490,659 of NC_133159.1, read as the reverse complement.
GATGAAAAATGTGAGCAGCCAGACCCACCCAGTGGAGGTTCAACCTGGTGAGGCTCAGCCTCAGAGATGCCGTGAAGACGGAGACGGTAGGAGGCGGTGTAGAGCAGGAGAGAGGCCTGCCTCCGTGGCCAGGTAGACAAGGTCTGAACTGCACTCAGCACCTGTTGTTGGAGTGGAAAATAGAATCTACTAGAATGAGCTGTTTTAGGATTTGAGATGATAATCTGTGTGTAAAACGTGTGTGTGTATTTTCCCCAATATCAATGGCTCAGGATTAGCTAATTCAGTATTTGGTGACCTCGTATTACTGTGAATAATGGAAATTAGCTTTATTTTGGAATTACATCATGGTGTTAGTCACAGAACTCTGAATATAATAAAAGCCACTGAATTGTACACTTCACATCTGCACCCTTTTTAATATGTGATATTTCAATAAGTGAGCCAAACAGAAATTCAAAATTGGAGTAGCCCTGTTACATAATCTGAATTTATTAACAATAACATTGCCCCAAAGAAATCTCTGGGATCACATGGTTTCGCCAGTGAATTCTACCAAACATTTTAGGAACGACTCACATTGTCAATATTACAAAGAGTCTTCCAGAAAACAGATGAGATGAGGACGTTTCCCAGCTCATTTTGGGAGGCCAGGATAATTTTGGTAACAAAACCAGATAAATGCATTGCAAAGAAATTGACCAGCTACATCTAAACTTTACATGGAAATGACAAACACAAAGTAGAAAAAGCAATCTTGAAAAAGAGCAAAGTTGAAGGACTAACACAAGCAGACTTCAAGACCTACATAAAACTATGGAACAGAGACAGGGTGGGGAGGAGGTCCAGGGACGGGAGAGCAGGGCACCCAGACTCCCTTAGTTTCCCGAGAAGCTGTCAGAGCCGTCCAATGGGGAAAAGTCTTTTTCAACAAATGGTGCTAGAATGCGCTTACTAAGTGATTTGTGTATACTGGGGAAAAAAAGGCTGACAGTGTGTATCAGGATGGGCTAGGCTGTGCTGCAGAAACTGCTAAACCCTGGGAGTGCATTTGTTCATATCACTCAGTGGCACATGTGGGTAGCCTTCCTAAGGAGTCAGGAATCCTGGCTGCTTCTGTCTTTTGGGCCCACTGTCCATGGTTTAAAAGTCACCCTGGCATCATCGGGCGGAGTTGGGGGCAGAGAAGGAGGTGCAGTGAAGGCCGCCAGACACCACCTGAACCCAGAAGGTTCCACCAGCTCTGGGCCCCTTGTTTGCTGCTGAGAGCATTCCTAGCCGAGGGAGTGTGAAGCAAGATCTGTAGCCACAGCTTTTGGAACGAGTAGGAAGGGGAAGAGAAAAGAAATACAGGAGGAGTAAAGAAACGCAGGGAAACACGGCAGGAAGGAGGCCCCCCCAGCCGGGGGGAATCCTGGGCGCAGCCTGCCCAGCTGTCGGGCTTCAGAGGAGGAGACGAGCACCTGCATCTTGAAAACTAGGCCCAAGAAATCCCCAGGCAGTCCCCTACCAGAGGGTGACAGTGCGGGCAGGGCCTGGTCTGCGGAATCCGTGCGGGCCTGTGCTCCAGCCAGGGGCACGCCGGGTCAGGCCCACCAGGCGCCGGGCCTGGCTGTGCACACGTCTCAGTTCAGAGAGAGCGCAGGGTTGCGGCTCGAGCCGTCTGCTCACAATGGGAAGGTCACAGCAGTTCCTGCGGCCAGACCCCCATGGCGGCCTGAGGAATTGGATGCCTGCGAGTGAGCAGTCACCTCCCAGCTCACTGTCTCACTGTCACACTGGAGGAAGGCCCTATGCTCTCCAGATGCCGAGAGGGTGTAGGGGCAGCGGGAGAGGCTGAGGGCCCGCTGGCCTGGCCTGCAGAGGAGGAACCCCTCCTTGCCCCAAGAAAGCCACAGTGCACAGGTGGGGTGCCCTCAGCTCTGGGACTCACAGGGTGCGGGCCGTGTGCCCACAGGCCGGGGTCAGCTCACAGATCAGCTGACTGCAGAAGGTGTGTGACCTCAGGCACATGGGGAAGCCGGGTGCCTTCTCCCTGGCCTGCTGCCCTGCCCGCCCCAACCTGATCCTGGGAGCGGGCCAGGCAGCGTTTCCCAGCGTATCACCTTCCACGAGCCCAGCGCACCCCCCGCAGGGCCTTGGAGCTGCAGGGAACCGGGAGGAGCCCTCGCCAGGCCTGTGCCTTACCGACCACGCCATGATCCCATGATATTGGAGGCAGGGGTCCTCAGGTCTGTTCCCACCAGAGAAGCTGCGGGCACTCCTGGGAGCAGGTGCCGTCCCAGGACCGGGAGCCCCCAGGAACTGGGACCCTTGCCTGGTAGCCCTGGGACTCAAGGTCTTCCTCTCATCTCTCCAATGCCCCAATCCCAGGCTATGAACAACTCAGCTTCCTGGAGGACAGAGACCCCCAGAGTGGGGCTGGGACCCCCAGGAGCCGGCAGTGCAGGTGGGGCAAACCCCAGGAGGGCTAAGACCTCAGCCACGATGCCCAGTCCCAGAGAGCTCGGCCCGTGCTGGCGCAGCCCCCCGCCTCAGGGCCTCCATGGAGTGCTGCCCCCAGCATGGTGGGGACTCACCGCTGCCTGTGAAGGGATCAGGAAGCCCACACAGGCGTGCCCAGAGGGCTGCGGTGTGCGGCTCAGGACAGTGCGTCCACGCAGTTTGACAAGGCTGGCATGCGGCTGCTGGCTCTGAGGCCGCAGAGGGGGCCCTGAGGGAAGCCCTTTCCCCGCAGTGCCCATAAGCTCGAATGCCCCCTCCACAGGAAGGCACCGGGCCCGTGGAGCCTCCAGAGGCACAGCCCCTACCCTGGGCTCCACTCTGCGCTTCTCTCCTGGAGGCCCCAGCTTGTCGCCAGGCCCCACCCGAGGTCACATTCAGTGGCTGCAGGAGTGGCCCGTGCCCCCAGGACCAGGTGCAAGTCTGGCCCAGCACAATCTCCAGGGCCGCCCATCTCAGAGCCTGCCACTGAGGCCAGCATGCCAACAACGCTCCCCCTCCCCATGTGACCAGCTACAGGGAGTGCCAGGGTTCCCTCCCCTCCTCAGCAAGGCTGTGCTGCAGGACCCTAAGTGCCTGACAGGCTGACTCTGCTCAGCATCAAGGATGAACCCGCTGATACCCAGGGTCCTTTCAACCTGCCAGCCAGACAAGTGTGTGCCCATGTGCCCATACAGACACTCCCATGTGTGACTGTGTTCACGTGCGGATGCATGTGTGTGCACAGCCGTGTCCCTGTGGCATGTGTCCCCACGAGTGAGCATGCATGTGCCCATGTGTGCACAGCCACGAGTGCCGATGCCTACATGTGTTCATGCACCTCCCTGTGTTCGTGAGCACACGTGTGTGCCTATGTCCCCAGGTGTGTGCCTGAGTGCATGTGTGCACACATAGTGGTGAAGGATGGGTGGTGACCTGCATCCAGTGACCTGAACAGGTTTTCACCCCCTCCCAGGATCCCTGCATACCTTCTCTGTGCCTGCCCCCTGCCTCCTACCGGAAGCCCTCCCCGCTGCCTGTGGCCTGGCTCTTCTCCGTGTGGTTCACGTACTGTTAATCTCTACTTAAGTGTTCGGCATGCATGTGCATAGGAGGGCTCACTGTCAGCACCGCTTTCTTGATAAAAATCCTATTGACAGTGATTGACATGGGCCAGGGCCAGGGGAAGCCTACGGTTGATCTGGCTTATGTCCCTGAGCCATTCTTCCCACCCGCTGAGCTCCCAGCTCCCTGAACAGTGCAGGTCATGGCCCATGTTCTCTGGGCCACAGGCTGCCAGTCCCCCTTGTTTTAGAACAGGCCACTTACTCATTCACTGACTGCACACATTGGATGCATACCCTTTGCCAAGTGGGAGGAAAACGATGGATAGAGCAGGGGTTGAGACGGGGTTCAGCCTTCGCACAGAGACAGAAGATGGAGGGGTGACAGCCATGCCAGGGGTGCCAGAGCCCAGAAGGGCAACGCTCAGAGGGGCTGACACCCAATTTGGCTTCTTGGGCCCAGAAGCCAGGAAGCTGGAGGCAGCAAAGAGCCCAGCAGGCAAGTGGCCAGCCAGGAAAGTGGCAGGTAGCGTGGGGGCCTGAGTGACACAAGGTGACAGCGTGAACGGCATGGAGGGGCAGCCCCACCCTCCTGCACCTCTCTCGGTCCCCCAGCACCTTGTTTGGGAAACAGGCTTGGTTTCTAGGCACATGCTGACATGGCCCTCCAGCCACACCGTGTTCCAGATGTCCAGAGGATGTGGTCACAGGACTGTGCCTGGCCCTACCACACAGAAGTTTCTAGGTGTTGTCAAGCCTTCCCAACTAAGAAACTGTCCAGGCCCGGCCTGCAGGGTGGGTGGGGCCTGGTCTGTGCGGCCTCTTCCCAGCTCCTCCCCTCAGTGTCTGGCTCTGCTGGGCTCTCCGGGCTGGCCTTTGTGTGGGGGGCCCGCAGAGCCCACTCACCCCTGGGCCCTGGCCAGCTCCAGTTCAGCCCACCCCCACCAAGTGTCCACTTCAGGGCTGGTCCTGCCAGGTTTCCTGCAGGTTTGTTCAAGGGTGCTCCCCTTACCCTGAGAAACAGGGAAAGCAAATGCACCCTCCCTCCCTACTGAGGGCCTCAAAGGGCAGAATCTGAGAAGGAAGCTTCCGGGCCTCTCCTGAGCTGGGGCTTTGTTCAGGTCCAACCTGCCCTTTCCTGGGCAGGCCCCCTGCAGTGCCGGGCCACCCCTCCCTGTAGGCACACCCTCCTCTCTCTCAGATCCCCCCAGCTGAGTCAGACATCCCACCTCCAGCGCCCCCAGGACCTCCCGAAAAGCCTGGCCAGCTGCCAGGGTCCTGCAGCTCCAGCCCCCCATTGCCCTAGGCCCTCCAAGGCCGTGCCCCTCAGGAGTATAGCCCCCTTTCTGCCTGTCCGGCTCTCCGTGGCCAGAGGCATGCATGCCATGCGTGCATGGGCAAGTGTGTGGGCCCGGGGCAGCCCCCAGCCTCAGTGGAACCAGGGTCACAGACTGTGAGCCAGGGCCTGGCTGCAAGGGGCAGTCTGCGAGGGGCGGAGTGCCAGCTAGTCTTGGGGTTTCGCGGGATAAGGGGATCCTGAGAATAGCTCCTCTCTCAAGTTTTCTGCGAACTGGAGCAGAGACAGGAGTAGCAGCTGGTGGTGTGTTTTTTTTGTTTTTTTTTTGCTAGTTTGCTTTTAAGAAAGTCACAACATGTTGGTGCAGGAGAGAAGGGCCGCTGGGGAGGGAGCTTTCACAACCCAGGGAGGGAGGGTGGCCGGACAGGGGATGGGCTGGGAGGGGAGAGCCGAGCCCCTGGAGGCAGGTCCTGGAGGGACGATGGCTGTGTTGAGGGTCTGCATTCAGAAGGTGTGAGAAAGGTCCCCCAGCCGAGAGAAGGAGAGAAGCGTGGGCACTGGGGTCTGAGGGAGCTTGCGGTGGTCACAGTGGATCTAGCAGCTGTGTGGAGAAGCCAGGGCCCCCCAGGCACCCAGCTGCATGCTGCAGCCCACTGCTCTGGTGGGTGGGAGCAGGTGGGGCCACGGCTGTGTCCAAAGGGCAGGCAGGTCACTTCCGGGTCAGAGCATCCAGCATCCAGGAGCCCGTGCAGGGTGTCACGGTGACAACCGAGTTCCCAGTGGCACAGCTACAGCCCCGTGCAGCCTCTGTCAGCCGGAGCCCTCGAGGCCTTGCACGCCAACCTGGGCCTGTAGTGTGAATGGCAGACAAGTCTTCGTTAGGTTGAGCCCCTGAGATCCTGGGGTTGGTACTGCAGCGTAAGATTGGTCTATTGCAAAGGAACTGAGCGAGCTGCAACCCACGGGCACAGTCCCCATGAGACCGCGCTCACTTGGGGCACCAGCCTCAAGTCCAGTGGTCCCTGGGGCCACCCTCACTGCAGACCGGCCGGCTACGAATTCAGGAGAGCCCACAGCCACCCTCAGGTTCCAAATTCACTAGAATGGCCGACAGAATTCAGGAAAATGCTGTGCTTATGATTATGGTTTTATTACTGCAAAAGGATCAGGAAAAAGCCAAAGGACAGACACACAGGGCGGAATCGGGGAGGGGCCCTGAGCTGCTGGCCCCTGGAGGCCTTCCTGACTGTGACAGCCCGCGCAGAACGTGGCCGACCAGGGAAGCTCACCAGGAACTTTAGGTCCAGATTTTTTTTTCTTTATATATATATATATATATTTTTTTTGAGAGGGCATCTCTCATATTTATTGATCAAATGGTTGTTAACAACAATAAAATTCTGTATAGGGGACTCAATGCACAATCATCAATCAACCCCAAGCCTAATTCTCGTCAGTCTCCCATCTTCTGAAGCATAACGAACAAGTTCTTACATGGTGAGCAGTGCAAGGGCCGTCATCACAGAAACTTTCAGTTTTGATCACGCATTATGGACTATAAACAATCAAGTCAGATATGATTATTCATTTTATTTTTATACTTGATTTATATGTGAATCCCACATTTCTCCCTTATTATTATTATTATTATTTTTAATAAAATGCTGAAGTGGTAGGTAGATGCGATATAAAGGTAGAAAACATAGTTTAGTGCTGTAAGAGGGCGAATGTAGATGATCAGGTGTGTGCCTGTGGACTAAGTATTAATCCAAGCTAGACAAGGGCAGCAAGACATCCACGGATGCAGAAGATTTCTCTCAAAGCAGGGGGGGGTGAGGTTCTGAGCCTCACCTCTGTTGATCCCCAAATTCTCACCTGATGGCCCCCCTGCGACTGTGCCTGTCTTAGGTTGTTCCTCCCTTGAGGAATCTTACCCGTCTCTGGCTAACCAGTCATCTTCCAGGGCCATACAGGGAAATGTAAAGTTGGTAAGTGAGAGAGAAGCAATATTGTTTGCAAAGGTTAGCTTTTTACTTCTTTGCAGATTTATGCCCTGTGGCTTCTATGCCCAGCACTTGTCTCGAGGTATCTTTACCACTTGGAGGAATTATGATACTCGGTGATTTTTGATATGAGGCACGAATTCTACTAAAGGATTGTAATTAGGAAGGAAGAAGAAAAGCTATAGAAGTGGCAGATGGAAGAAAACATGGGAAGATTGATTATTTCTCTGACATATCTTCTTGTAGAGTAACATAAACATGTATAGGTTTTAACAAACTACTAATTAAATTGCACACACACATTAACATAATAGGAATACAGCTACATAACAAAAGCAGACCTACAATTACCAGCCATCTCCAGTGAAACCAAGAAAACCAGTTAGGCACCCTAGGCATTTGTGAAAACTTATCAATGATATGATGGATATTGTCTAACTGAATTTGAATAGTTTGAGAAAAATCAGACAAATTAAAACAACCCATTCCTGGGAACTGTTCACATCCCATGTGTTCTGTTAACAGTAGATAGTCTGTAGTCGCACGATTTTGGAGCGCTGCAACTTGCACTTCTCCTAATTCTTGGTTGAGTTCCGACAGTATAGATCCAGTCAAATTTGTTGTTTTAGGTCCAGATTTTTAATGGGAGCTTCATTACCTGCTGGCCTTTAGATTCCAGATCTGTTCAGGGCACCCCAAAGCCCCGGGCACGAATTGCATGTGGGATGATTGGTGGCCGAGGCCCCCAGACAAACCAAGATGCTCCTGTCAGGCAGGATGTTCCAGCCGGGACGTCCTGGCCCAGGAGGCGAGGCAAGGGCCAGCCTTCTCTGGGCAGCCGCTTCTTCACCACACACCTGATACAGAAGGGTTGGGGCCTGCAGGCAAGCTGGCACACCGGGGCCCCTGGGCCCCTGGGCCCAGCCCCATGCAGAGCTCGTGGCTTGGTGGCCCCATCCCAGCCTTGGTCACCCTCCTCCCGTGGCCTAGTGGGTCTGCCATGCGCACTGCAAGCTCAGGGCAGGAGCCCAGCGCTCAGAGCTTGAAGAGCAGCGAGTGGCGTCCCCCCTGGAGGCTGACAGTCCGCAGGGAAGCTGGGCAGCGTGCACCTAGGCAGGTGTGGGGTGCTCTACACCTGGTCCCACAGCCCTGCGCCGGGAGTGAGCACCCCGCAGCTGCGTCCACCCTCTTGCCTCAGGGCTGTCCGCTCTGGGGAGGCAGTCCCTACATCCTGCTGGAGCCAGAGGGCAGAGGGCAGAGGCAACCCCTGGCGGGCTGATCCTGGGGACAGAAGAACCCGGGGTCCCAGGGGTAGAAAACCAGTCAGCAATGCAGGTGTGAGAGCGAGTGCATGTGGGGGGAAAGATGGGTGGTGTGGGTGTGGGCGTGTGGAGTGTGTGGAGTGTGTGAGCCCTCAGGCTGCCCTGTCCCCATATGCCTCCTGGTCCCGGGCTCAGGGGGACTCCAGGTGACTGGCCAGGGCGCTGGAGGAAGGCTGGGCCCCAGGCTGGGCCCCTCGCTGGTTTGCTGGCTGGGGCAGATGGCACAAGGCACAGCTTGTCCCTCCCAGGGCCACCTGATAGTGCACACTGGCATCCGCAGCTCCTGTGTACCAGGACTGGCTGGTGGCTCCTGTGGGCACAGGAGATGCTGCGGAAGGACCGTCCCAGCACAGGGCCTGTGTGAGGAACCTGAAGGCGTCTGCCAGAGGTTTAGGAAGAAACACTGACCCTCTGAGGTTGCAGGGCAGAGATTTCCAAAACCAAGCTCAAAGCCTCACCCTGAATTACAGCCCAGATGGAGCCCCGAGCCCCACTGGGTCCTTCCGTTAAAGCTGCAGCATCGTTTGGGAAACGAATGGGACTGGAAGCCTGGGCTGGGGGAGAGGGCACGTGCCTCTGTTAATCTTGAAAAGTCAGTTATTTTACCCCAGAAAGGCGTTCATTCAGGAACTGCAGGGAACTACCATTCGGGACCGGCAGCTACTGCAAAACCAGAGGCAGGGCCCGCAGCCCGGGGGGAGGCCCTTCGCTTCGCGGGGGCGGTCGGCAGGGGCGGCTCCGCACGCAGGCCCGCTGAAGCCCGGCCGCCGGCGCCTCGCTGGCCCGCCTGCAGGGGGTGGATGTCTTGGAGGAGATGCCCCGGCATCCGTCCCGGCGAGGCCGACGAGGGTGCGCCCTCCTCCCAAGGCCACAGTTGGTCTGGGACTGGCAGCTCTTCCCGTGATTGACAGCTGCCCCTGCTGGCCTCCCACTCCCCTTTGGGGAGGGTCCCGGATTATTTTCACACTATGACCCACTAAATGTGGCTGAGCACCCCTCTCCGGGATAAGCAGCCCCTCAGCTGCTGTGCCAGCTGCTCAGGGCCCCTTTGCCTGAGAACCTGCGGGGGCCTCCCCTGAGGTTGTTGCTTGGCAGGCGCACAGCCCACCGCCTATTCCCACTCTAGACCTTCAACCAGCCTGAAGCCTCAGCAGAACCCGGAGTGGCCCGGGAAGAGGGATGCGCACACGGAAAGAATCAGTCATGTGGTGGTGTGGATCTTTACCGGTCGAGGTGGGGACAGAACCCAAGGGCAGGGGCCAGAATGGAAGGAACAGAGCTGATGCAGGCAGAGGGGGCCTCAGGCCCTCGGCAGAGCGCTTCCCTCCAAGTGAGTGCCATTAGCTGGCCACCTCCACCAGGGCCTCTGGTCGGCCCAAGGCACCCACACCCAAACGCCACCCCTCTAAGGGAGCTGAAAACGCACGAGCTCCCTGGCACGCTGCAAAGGAAGGTGTCCAAGAGCACGGAGACGCGGGCCCTGGGGTGCACCTGCTGCGCCAGGGCTGCGCGCCCACCCTCAGAGCCCAGATGAGGCACTTCATCCCACACTCTGGAGAGACAGATCCACAAGGGGAGCCCCAGCATCGCTGGGGGGCTTCTCCCTGGAGGCCAGAGCTCACAGCACGACCTGTGGCCATAGACCCGGCTAGGGCTCCTGCATTCCGTGGTGGTGATGGGGTTTGAGGGCAGCAAGGACCAAGGGTGGCCGTTAACCCCCAAAGACAACTTGGTCATGACCGCCACAGCAGAGACAAAGCGATCATCCAGACGTGCCCACTGACCACACTGGGCGAGGAGTCTCAGCCGGCCGAGGGCACAGGCATACGGAGGGGCTCACCTCGTGGCCCGCTGCGAAAAGAGCACCAGTGATGTCACTGTTATTTCTACACAAATACATCTGCCTACATGTCAAGCGATTCTTTCCTCCCTCTCTGTTCCCTCTCCACCTACCACGGCCATATTAATAGTGGTCGACCTTCTGTGTCAGTACCGAGTTACCAGCCAGCCGAGCGGAGCACAGCTCGGTCGGAAGGGGAACGAGCGTCACCCAGAGATGGATGAAGGGACTTGGGCTCATCACGTGAGGACAGGGCGGCGCGTGTCTGTCGCGCGCTGCCGGCTGAATTACATCAGGCAGATTTTGCTGTTGGCTTTACTTGGAGGCTAGATCATTGGCCGTGGCAGGTTTGTACTTGGTGGGCACATTGCTTATGGCGGACCTTAGAGTCTCAGAACGACGTTCTCTGCCTGGTTCCCGGTTGGTGTGGCTCAGTGGAGACATTTTGTCAGAGATTTGGAGGCAGCAGTGAAGATGCAGCCACCATGTTCTTTTCACATATGGAAGTGATTGAAGCTGTCCAGGCCGGCACCCTGGTCACATCGCTGCCCACCATGAGCAGAGCGCACATTCCCAGTGACGGGACAGATGGAAACTGCACAGCTGACGTGAGGCTGCGAGGGCGCGGAGTCACTCCCGAGCGCCCCAACGGGTGTGTGGCCTGTGTTTAACTACAAGGAAAGCCGAACTGAGGGACTTTGCACAAAAGCATAGTCTTTAAGGTTGTAAAGTCCATAAAAGTTAAGGAAAGACTGAGGCGTGTTCCAATGTGCAGCAACGGGACATCCAAAGACTGTGTGGGCCCCGGACAGGCCCCAGAATGGGACCGTTTTGCTAAAAAGAACTGAAATAAGGAGTTTCAGTTATGTAAGAAAAGTAAGTTCCAGGGGCCTGCTGAACAGCTGGACCTCAAGTTGCACGCGGTCCCTACAAACCCCAAACCAGCTGGACAGGAGGAAAGTGTCAGAGGCGAGGTAACGGATGTGTTTATAACCTCGATTGTGCCAGCGGTTTCACAGGTGTATGCACACACCCAAACTCACAGGTTGTATACATTACACCTGTGCACAATTATATCTTGATAAAGTGGGTTTTAGTTCTTTTATTTTTAATTGAAATATAGTAGATATACAATATTATATTGGTTTCAGGTGGGATTCCACGATTAAATACATTACATGTTCACCACAGTAAGTATATCGGTCAGTGTACAGAAATATTACAGTATTCATGACCGCACTGCCCATGCTGTACTTTTATCCCCATGACCAATGTATTCTATAACTGCCTCTTTATCCCCATGGCCTAGTCCACTCATCCCCCCTCCCCTGCGCTGACCACCAGTCTGCTTTCTGTGTTTATAGGTCTGTTTCTGTTTTGTTTGCTTGTTCGTTTTTTTTCCTTAGATTCCACATGTAAGTGAAATCATATGGTAAATGTCTTTCTCTGACTTACTTCACTCAGCATAATGCCCTCTAGGTCTAACCATGTTATCCAATGGCAAGATGTCATTCTTTTTTATGGCTGAGTATTATTTCATTGAGTATATGTACGGTATCTTCTTTATCCATTCATCTACTGATGGACACTTACTTTGCTTGCATATCTTGGCTATTGTAAATAGTGCTGCAATAAGCATAGGGGTGCATATATTCTTTCAAATTACTGATTTTGTGTTTTTTGGGTAAACTCCCAGAAGTGGAATTGCTAGGCCTCATGGTACTGCTATTTTTAGCTTTTGAGAAACCTCCATACTGTTTTCCATAGTGGCTGCACCAATTTACATTCCCAACCAGCAATGTAGGAGGGTTTCCTTTTCTCCGCATCCTCTCCAACACTTGTTATTTCTCTTCTTCTGGATGGTGGCCATTCCGGCTGGTGTGAGGTGATCTCTCACTGTGGCTTTAATTTGCATTTCCCTGATGATTAGTGATGTGGAGCATCTTTTCATGTGCCTGTTGGTCATCTGTATGTCTTCGTTGGAGAACTGTCTGTTCAGGTCCTCTGCCCGTTTTTTAATCAGGTTATTTGTTTTTTGGGTGTTGAGTTATATGAGTTCTTTATATATTTTGGATATTAGTCCCTTATTGGATGTATCACTTGCAAATATCTTCTCCCGTGCAGTAGGTTGCTGTTTCATTTTGTTGATGGCTTCTTTTGCTGTGCAGAAGCTTTTCAGTTTGATGTAGTCCTATTAATTTATTTTGCTTTTGTTTCCCTTCTGGGAAGACATATCCAGAAAAAAAATTACTAATGCCAAGGTCCAAGCATTTACTGCCTGGTCCATTTGGGGGAGGTAAAAGCAAATTGACCCCCAAAGGCTGATGAGGCTGTGACTGCAAAGAAAGAGGCTGAAAGTCTATCTTTTATACCACAGAGGTTTACTGAGGGGTGCTTACCTACAGAGGCTGGTCCTGGACAGCCACAGGATGCATAGATCTTCATACCGCTTTGCGTCAGGGAGGCTGATTTATAGAGGCAAGTAGAAAGGGAGCCTGTGTCAGAGCAGGGCTGAGGCTTGCCGGTGTTTTAGTTCTGAGTGACATCTTACAGATGGGATGTTCCCTGTTTGCAGTACATGCAGGATGCAAGGCGGGGTAAGGCGAGTCGGTCATCATGGAGGATTCAGCAAGATGGCATTACTCTTGCTCGCAAACACTGCCCGTGATTTCTTTTAGGAGTCTTATGGTGTCAAGGTCTTCATTTTGGTCTTTAACCCATTTTGAGTTTATGTTTGCATATGGTGTAAGAAAGTGGTTGAGTTTCATTCTTTTGTGAGTAGCTGTCCAGTTTTCCCAGTGTCATTTATTGAAGAAATTGTCTTCTCCCCATTGTACATTTCTGCCTCCTTAGTCATAGATTATTTGACCATATAAGCATGGGTTTATTTCTGGGCTCTCTGTTCTGTTCCATTGATCTGTGTGTCTGTTCTTATCCCAGTACCATACTGCTTTGATTACTTCAGCTTTGTAGTATAGTTTAAAACCAAGGTGAATGATACTTCCAGCTTTTTTTTTTTTCTTCTTAAATTGCTTTGGCTATTTAGGCTCTTTTGTGGTTCTATACAAATTGAAGGGTTATTTGTTCTAGGTCTGTGAAAAATGCCACTGGTATTTTGATAATGATTGCATTGAATTTGTAGATGGCTTTTGGGTAGTATGGCCATTTTAATAATATTAATTCTTCCTGTCCATGAGCATGGAATACCTTTCTATTTATTTGTGTCTCCTTCAGTTTCTTCATTGGTGTCTTACAGTGTTCAGAGCACAGATCGTTCACCTCCTTGGCTGGAGTTATTCCCAGATATTTTATTCTTTTTGATGCAGTTGTACATGGGATAGTTTTCTTAATTTCTCTTTCTTCTAGTTTGTTATTTGTATATAGAAATGCAACAGATTTCTGTATGATGATTTGGTATCCTGTGTCCTTACTGAATTCATTTATTAATTCTAATAGTTTTTTGTTGGAGTCTATAAGGTTTTCTATGTATAGTATCATGTCATCTGCCAATATTAATTTTACTTCTTACTCACCAATTTTGATGCCTTTTATTTATTTTTGTCTGATTGCGGTGGGTAGGACTTGCAGCACTATGTTGAATAAAAGTGGTGAGAGAGGGCGTCCTTGTCTTCTTGTTCCCGATCTTAGAGGAAAAGCTTTTAGCTTTTTGTCATTGAGTATGACGTTAGCTGTGGGTTTGTACCATATGACCTTTTTTGTGTTGTGATATGACATATTTTCTCTATACACACTCAGTTGAGAGTTTGCATCATGAATGAATGCTGAATTTTGTCAAATACTTTTTCTGCATATACTGAGATTATCATATGGTTTTTATCCTTCCTTTTCTTGATGTGGATTATCACATTGAGTGACTGTGGATATTGAACCATCCTTGCATTCCTGGAATAAATCCCATTTGGTCGTAGTAAATAATTGTTTTGATATGTTTTTTTAATTTGGTTTGCTAGTATCTTGTTGAGGATTTTTGCATCTGTATTTATTAGAGATAGTGGTCTGTAATTTGTTTTACTTGTAGTGCCCTTCTCTAGTTTTTGTATCAAGGTGATGCTGGCCTCACATAATGAATGTATTTCTGTGGTATCAGTGTAACTTCTCTGCTTTTATTTCTGATTTTATTTACTTGAGTCCCCTTTCTTTTTTTCTTGGTGAGTCTCACTACAGGTTTATCAATTTTATCTTTTTCAAGAACCAAGCTTGTTTGTTTATCTTTTCCAAGCTTGTAGTTTCATTGATCTTTTGTATTGTTCTTAAGTCTCTTTCACTTACTTCCACTCTGATCTTTATTATTTATTTCCTTCTACTAACTTTAGACTTTGTTCTTTTTCTAGTTACTTTAGGTGTAAGGTTAGATTGATCATTTGAGGTTCTCCTTATTTCTTGAGGTAAGCCTGCATCACTATAGACTTCCCTCTTATGAATGCTTTTGCTGCATCCCAAAGGTTTTGAACTGTTGTGTTTGTTTTCGTTATTCTCCAAGTAGTTTTTTAAATTTCCTCTTTGTCCCATTTGTTGTTTAACAGCATGCTGCTTAGTCTCCAGGTGGTCGTGTTTTTCCCAGTTTTTTCTTGTAATTGATGTCCAGTTTCATAGTGTTTTGGTATGATGCTTGATATGATTTCAGTCTTATATTATTGGGCTTGTTTTGTGGCCTAACATGATTTATCCAGGAGAATGTCCCATGTGTACTTCAAAAGAATGAGTATTCTGCCCCCAGAAGTGAAAAGTATTCTGCTTTTCACTGAAATGAAGTTCCAGGGCAGGGAGGGAGGGGAACCTGGGGGCACTGATGGGGAGAGAAAGGACTCCTATATACCCTTGTAGTCACACGTGACAGGGAACAAGGGTGCTGCCGGGGGTCCACACCTGTGTGCACAGCCAAGCACTGTGCTTAGAGGCCAGAAGGTGGGAGTCCTAGGCTGGCTAGCGGAAGGTGGAAAAGGCTGTGGAGGCCACAGTGGCTTGCAGACTGGGGCCATGGTGGGGTCAGGCCCAGCTCCAAGCACAGTGCACCCTCAGCCATCACCTGGGGGCACACAGCCCAGGGCTGGCTGGGATCAGCTTCGGGTCTGGCTGGCTGGGGCATGCTCCCCACCCCAGGATTTATTTTTCTTTCCCCAAACCCTGAATGGAGCTTCTAGTCCGCTCCTTTGGGTTGTGGGTGAGGGAGGTGGCCCCTTCCTGTGGAGCAGATTCCTGGGGACAAGGAAGCAGAGGCCGCACTGGTGCCCCGCCCCCAGCCTCTGTGTCTCTGGCTCACACACACCCCATCCCAGGCTTTTAAAACCTCCACACCCTCTTCTCTGGTTAGACAGAGGCTTGGAATCAGCACCATGCAGCTGAATTTCGGCGGCCTGAGGGCCCTGGTGACAGGAGCAGGGAAAGGTGGGTGTTAGTGGCAGGTGGGGGTGTGGCGACCAGACCTGAAGCTTCACAGGCCCGTGTTCAGGTCCAAGAGTCCCTCTGTGCCTGTCACAAACTGCCCTGCCAGCAACTGTCCCCCCATCCACCCACTGCAGGCCCTGGGCCTGGATGTGGGCTGTTCCCCACCACCCAGCTGGCCCCATGGGGACAGGACATTATCCCCTCCCTGGTCAATGCAAATCTGCCTGAAAGAACAGCTCTCAGACTCAGGCTGGGTGGATGTGGTGTCCTCTTCTCCAGGACAAGTGGGAAGGAACTACTCTTTGGGGGCCTCCTTTGACCAGAACCTGTGGGACACAGGCCTGCTTGGTACAACCCTGCAGGCATTGGGAGGGACACGGTGAAGGCCCTACATGCCTCGGGAGCCAGAGTGGTGGCTGTGAGCCGCACCAATGCAGACCTGGTCAGCCTTTCCAAGGAGGTGAGGTGTGCAACCCCACTGCAGCCTGGGCCTGCTCCCACACCCTCTGGGGGCCTCAGAACCTACCAGGATCCATCACCTTGGTCACTGCTCAATGCCTCCCCACAGTGCCCTGGTGTGGAGCCTGTGTGCGTGGACCTGGGTGACTGGGAGGCCACAGAGCGGGCGCTAGGCAGCGTGGGCCCTGTGGACCTGCTGGTGAATAATGCTGCCGTGGCGCTGCTGCAGCCCTTCCTGGAGACCACCAAGGAGGTCTTTGATAGGTGGGCAGTGGGAGAGCAGGTGGGCTGGGGAGGGGGGCGCAGAGGCTGAGGTGGCCACCGTCCACCTGATGGTCTGCTCCTCCCCAGGTCCTTCAGTGTGAACCTGCGCTCAGTGTTCCAGGTGTCCCAGGTGAGCCGGTGGGAGGGCAAGGCCTGGCGCTGACTGCCCAGTTTGGGGAGGTGAGACCTTAGGCTGCCCTCTCTTGGCCTCCAGATAGTGGCCCGTGGCATGATCAGCCGCGGAGCGCCTGGCTCCATCGTCAATGTCTCCAGTTTGGTGGCTCACGTCTCCTTTCCCAACTTAGCTGCCTACAGTGAGTCCCTCTGCTCAGCCTGGAACGCCCATTCCATGCAGGAGCTGCCGGGCTCCAGGGCCGGGCCTTGACCCAAAGAAGCCTACTCCTAAGGGGTTCCCTGTGCTACCCTCCCTCTCCCAACAGGCTCCACCAAGGGGGCAATGACCGCGCTAACCAAAGCCATGGCCCTGGAGCTGGGGCCTCACAAGGTGGGCATGGGATGGGGACATGGGGTGGGTGCTGGGGTGCAGGGCTTGGGACTGGGGATGAGAATGGGGACAGGGGTCATGAGAGTCCTGGGGACCACTAAAGGCTCCAGGCATTGGGTTCAGGGGTTGACCAAACACAGTAAGAGCCCCCGCAGGGGGCTGTGGGAACTGGGCTGATCCACCGGTTGAAAACACGCCCGGGGGCCCCTTATGCCTAGATCCGAGTGAACTCCGTGAACCCCACGGTGGTGCTGACGGCCATGGGCCAGCAAGTCTGTTCGGATCCTGAGGTGGTGCGGAAGCTAAAGGAGCGCCATCCCCTGCGGAAGTTTGCAGGTCAGCGGGGCTGTGGGGTTCGGTGGGCGCTGCCGGGGCGGCTGGCAGAGCTGCGCTGACCCCCACCGACCCGGCTCGCCGTCCGCTGCAGAGGTGGAGGACGTGGTCAACAGCATCCTCTTCCTGCTCAGCGACTACAGCGCCTCGACCAGCGGCTCGGGCATCCTCGTGGACGCCGGGTACCTCGCCTCCTAGAGCGCCCGGGACAGGGGTTCAGGCGCGCGCAGCTCGGCGGCCGCCGCCCACCTCTGCGGAGCCCCAGCACCCCTCCCCCCGCGCCGCCCGGGCCCGCAGCCGACCCTGCCCCTCCTCCCCCGGCCCGCCCCACCTGCCACCCTCCATCCAGACCCCGCGTCCGGCCGCGCTCTGCGCGCACACGCCTGCAACCAGGAGACCCCGCCTCTGCCGTCCCCACCCACCGTGTCCTCAGCTGTGCCGGGGTGTATTTGTCTAAATAAATGGAGGCCATTTTCCTGCAACTGGCGCGTGCTAGGGCTCTGGAGGAATACACCGCGAGGCTGGGGAGGGGACCGTCAGGGAGCGGGGTGACTCACTTAACTTTCCCAGAAGTGGGGAGGGAGCGAATCCTGAAGCCAGCAGATTCACGCCGACCCTGCCTTTCGGCTGGAGGTCTACAGTTTCCTCTCGGGGATTCCTGTTGCTCGAGCCACTGCCGGGACATCCAGCCAGCCCTGGGCAGAGGGCAGAGGACAGGGGGCGGCCTGCGGCCACCTCCCTGCCCCACAGCTCCGGATCCACCCTTTCGCCCAGCATTATGTTCTGAGCTATGCTGGTCGGAGATGGGAAAGGGCCTGGAGAGCCGGGAGAGATGCCGTGGACCGTAGGCCATCCCTCCGGAAGACAGAGCCTCACTCAGCCGGGCTGCGAGGGGGCAGGGTGCTGGGTCAGTCTCGTTTACCCAGCCGCAGTGAAGCCAGCTCCGTTTGGGGGCACGCCTCCCCCTGCAGGACTGATCATGAAGGAAGGCCCAAGCTGGGAAGGGGTCCACATCTGCTGCTCTACCTACTGCCCCTGACTCGAATCAGGCAAAGGAGCCCTGCAGCGTGGGGCGGCCTGCGAGACTCTCCAGTTTCTGTTGTGCGTGCCTGGACCAGGTCCTCGCGTGACATGTGTTATCTAGGAGGCTCGAGTGTGGGTGTGATGGGGCCTAAGGTGGTCAGGAGGCCGGACCGGCGCAGTGTCCAACCCTGGTCAGGATGGCAGGGGACAAGGGGCTAGGGCGGGATGCTCCAGGCAGTGGTGCTGCTGGTCTGGGAGAGTACAGGGTACGAGAGGGTGCCCGGAATACTGAAGGCACTCCTGTCCAGCCCCTCAGGGCCTCCCAGAGCAAGATCTGTGCGAAGCTGACTTGGGTCAGTCCAGCTGGCCACAGAGTCACAGGATGAGGGAAAGGATTTGGGCACCACTCTGGGGGACTGCAGGCTATCCCTCCCTTGACCTCTGGCAGGCAAAGGGCAGGGTCACAGTTAAGTGCAGAAGGCAGAGTTTGCTGGGTGGCCAGGGCGTGTGGGCTGCCCCACAGGGCCAGACCTGATGGGGAGGACTTGCTTGGCTGTCCTCCAGGGGCTTCTCAAATCTGGGCCTCCTGCAGCCCCTGGCCATTCTCTCGTCCAGCTTGTCCACCTTTCAGAGACCAAAGCCCCAATGACCCAGAGGCCCTGTGATCACCAATTCGCTACTCCTGGCCTGTGGGTAAAATTGCAGTATTTCCAGGATCTCTCGCGGGGCCTTAGTGCATCTAATATCAGTAGGTGCTTCCAAAGGGTGAAGAGAAGTAGCTATCTCCGTGCCAGTAGGTAATCAGGGGGGAGTGCGGACATAGCTGGACCGGAGAGTTTGGGGGGGTCTCCTTTCGCAGCAGGTGGTGAGAGACTGGGCCAGCGGAAGCAATAAACAGGTTTCTCCCACTTTATTTCTCCCTTTGACTGATTTCGGTTTCAAGGTGTTTTGCCTGCGGCTGGGAAGGTGTATTCGCCCAGGGTTACACGGCCACAGCTGTCTGCTGGCAGCAGTTCTAGACTTTCCACCATGACCCACAGAGCAAAGCTCACTTTTATAGGGGGAGCCAGTGTGTGCGCGGGTACACGTCCAACTGAGACTGACCCTGAGGCCTCAGGAAGCATGTGTTCCTTGCGAGCCGCTGTGTAGCCCCATGACTCCAGGCTGATCCCTTCCTATCTTATTCAAGTTTTTTAAAGCGCTGGTGGCCTCCTGTGGGCTGGCGGGGGTGGCCGTGGGGTTCAACTCCCTTTGAGGCTGACGTGCACTTTTATCGGCATAGGCTAATTCAGGCTTCTTGGGATATCCACACTCTTTCCCTCGGGACGTTGCAAGGAGCCTGCATGAGCCACTGGCCCGGTCCGCGCGACGGGGGGCATGCAATCCTTTCTGCTAAACTTTTCTTCTCAGAAACAAAGAGGAAGTGTTAGCACTGAGTTCTCTCAATGTCACGCGCAGCTACACGATCTTTCTGGTATTAACCACCACATCTGTTTTTTGTAATAATAATGGCACCTTGGCAGGGAAAAACGAGGCTGTCGGGGGCAGCTAAACCTATTTGGAGACGGGTCAGCGCCCAGCAGTTTGAAAGGCCGGCCGCGTCCACTCCTTCCGGCCAATCGGCCCTGCGGAGAGGGCTTCTATTTGAATGTCCCTGCCCCCTCCGGGACGCCGTCCCGCGATTGGCTCTGCCGGCCCCGCCCGGGCTCGCAGTTGCAGGGCCGCCGCGCGGGAGGCAGTCCGCACCAACATGGAGCTGGGGCTCGCGGGCCGCCGGGCGCTGGTCACCGGGGCGGGAAAGGGTGGGCCGGGGCGCAGGGGTGGCGGGGGCGCGGGCCGGCAGGCTGGGGAGCGCGGGCCGGCAGGCTGGGGAGTGGCGCCCACGCTGAGCCGCGCTCCCCGCAGGCATCGGGCGCAGCACGGTCCAGGCGCTGCACTCGGCGGGTGCACAGGTGGTGGCAGTGAGCCGAACCCGGGCCGACCTGGACAGCCTGGTCCGCGAGGTAGGGGCCGCCCTGCCCCAGCCCAGGGGGCGGCGGGGACGACGGGCCGGGCGCTGGGGCTGCTCCGCACCCTCTCCCCGGATGAGCGGCCAAGTAGCCGGGAGACTGGCGACGCGCCCCCTGGGCTTAGGAAAAGGCAGCAATGGCTGCTTTGCGGGCCCGGGGCCAGAGGCGCTCTCGCACAGAGCGGAAGTGGACTTGCCGGGGCGGGGCCAGGCTCGGGGTCCAAAGCTCTGAGTTGCCCAGTGGCCCAGAGGCCGCTGTCAACTACCTCCCCGCTACCCAGCAGCCTGGGATTCCTAGCTTAGGATAGTGGCTGGCTCTTCTGGGACCTCTAGGAAGGGGTCTCTGGCTTCTCTTCCCCCTGTCGGGCTGAAAGGGCACCAGGTCCCAGACACCCTTCTTCGTGGGGCAGAGGCCCACTTGTGCCCCTTTGGGCGTGGAACCTCTGGTGGCTTTGCCCTCCACCCTCGAATACACACAGTGCCCAGGTGTGGAGCCCGTGTGCGTGGACCTGGGCAACTGGGAGGCCACGGAGCAGGCGCTAGGCAGTGTGGGCCCTGTGGACCTGCTGGTGAACAATGCCGCCGTGGCGCTGCTGCAGCCCTTCCTGGAGGTCACCAAGGAGGCGTGTGACGCGTGAGCCTGCAGGGGTGGCCAAGAGGAGCGCTACGGGGAGGGCTGCCCCCTGTGACTGCAGCCCTGGTGCCTGACCAGGGTCCGTCCGTCTGCCTCCAGGTCCTTCGATGTAAATCTGCGGGCTGTCCTCCAGGTGTCCCAGGTGAGCTGCCTGCAGAGCAGGAGTGGGGCCTCGGGGGTGACACGGCTCCTGCCTTGAGCGCCCTCTGCGATTCCAGATCGTGGCCCGAGGCATGGTTGCTCGGGGAGCCCCAGGGTCCATCGTGAATGTCTCCAGCCAGGCCTCCCAGCGAGCACTGACCCACCACAGCGTCTACTGTGAGCGAGCCCCAGCTGCGCCCCGGTCTCCTGCTCCCTGCCCCCAACCTGCAGCCAGCTCAGGCTCACGCACCCACTTCCTTACAGGTACCACCAAGAGTGCTGTGGACATGCTGACCAAGGTGATGGCTCTGGAGCTTGGGCCATACAAGGTGAGCCTACTGGGATGCCTCCTGTCCCCCAGCCCATGTGACCAGGGTGCCCCAGGCCCCCTTGCTGACCCCCCTTCTGTCCCCATGCAGATCCGTGTGAATGCAGTGAACCCCACAGTGGTGATGACACCCATGGGCCAGGCCAACTGGAGTGACCCCCAGAAGGCCAAGACCATGTTGGACCGAATCCCACTTGGCAGGTTTGCTGGTGAGTCAGGCAGATGCTAGCTGGAAGTTGCACCAGTAGCCCCTGTTACCTGCCCAGGTGAGCTGTGGGAGGGAAAGATGGAGGGCAGAACATCCTTCTCCTGCCCACAGAAGTGGACAATGTGGTGGACACCATCCTCTTCTTACTGAGTGACCGGAGCAGCATGACCACCGGCTCTACCGTGCCAGTCGATGGGGGCTTCCTGGTCACCTGATCCCTCTACCCACACACCCTGCTGCTTGCTGAGCCCAGCCCTGCCAACCCCCATCCCTCCAATAAACATGATTCTTTGCCAGCAAGCGCACTGATGGCTCCCGTGCCTGAGATTTCCAGCCCTGGCCAAGTCCCCAACAGTGGCTGGAAGGGGGGCCCTTCCATAAGGCCGGCTCCTAAGAAGGGTTGTGAAGTTGACCAAGGTTGGCCTTTGGCCCTGTCCAGAAGCCTTTGGGGTGGAAGCAGTGGAGTTCTTTTTTAACCACCAGCTCCTGGGTGTAGTTCTTACTGAACAAATGTCAAACAAGGAAAATACATGTTGGAACTTCATTAAATTTGTCAATGAGGTGAGTGATCTCTGCTGAATCTGATGATAGTTTTTGAATACTGGAAAAACATTAACACAACCTTCTGTTATTCACAACATACTGAGTACAGACATGGCACACCTCAATTTAATCTGCACTTCTCCATCTCTTTAAGTCTAGACAATTAACAATAAATCAAGCTGGCTGTAGAAGCTGCCAGTTTCCATGGTATAAATACTCCCACTAATTTGATGTCACTGAGGGTGGAGTTGGAGAGAGCAACACAAGTCCCCACCTTTATGTGGGACCCTCACCACATAGATACAGTAAGCAAGACCCTGCAAGCACAGGTAATAGTAACATGTACAAAAACAATTAGGAAGTGGTACGTTTTGAGTACTTGTTTTTAATACAGCCAATTTTAAGTTTATGCAATCCTTAATAATGGCTGTCTAACAATAGGCTGGCACAATTCCTGGAATTTTTGCAGTTGGCTTTGCCAAGCCAGCATGCGCCTGCTCTTCTCTCCACACCATGCTTCTGACCTCTGCACCTGTCCCCACAGAGGTGCGGATTCCTTTCCCCCTGCAGACTTGTTGCACCCCCCAGCTCAGCGCCCCTCAGCACCTCTTGGGGGTGTGGGGAGGCTGCCAGGCTCTGTAGGCTCCATGGGCCCTGGTTGCAGATTTCCCCCTACCACGCTGCTTGAGCAGAACCCACCTTGCTCCCGTGTGTGCCCCTCCCGGAGGCCCGAAGTCAGCATGATGGGCTGGGGGGCTTCACCCAGAAGGGGGCCAATGCATTCACTCCCCCTCTGATCCGGGTCGCCTCCTCTGGGGACCGAGACAACCCCGTAAAGTCCCCTTTTGTCCAGGGCATGGGGTCGGGCTCAGCCCTCCACCATGGCTGGGAGGTGGCTGGGGCCGAAGTGCCACTGGGTGGGGGGGCAGGCGGTAAGGCAGGCAGGAGGCGTCGGTGGGGAACATTTATTGTACAAAATAAGGGGCTGCCCCATCCAGGACACGCGGACAACCCCCCCATCCTCCTCCAGCAGGGAAGCCCACCCTGGGGCTGCCCCGGACCCGCCCCTGCAGCCTGAGGGAGACCCTGCTCCCTCCCAGCCTCCCGGAGGAGCTATAGGGAAGGCTGGGGCCTTGCCCCAGAAAGAGGAGGCCGACGGCAGGACGCCCCTGGCCCCGGGGCTGCCCCAGGAGCGGCCGCCTTGTCCCCATGCTTCCCCTCCCCACCCACACCACTCCCCCACGGCGGACTCGGCCACGGGGCGCGCTGCCCCCGTAAGGGCGAGCTCTAGAAGACTGAGCATCTCTTGCCCGGCTTCTTCACAGGGGGCGGGCAGAGCACCGCTCGGATGGCCTCGTCAAACACCGTCTTCAGGCCCCGCTGCGTCAGGGCCGAGCACTCCAGGTACTTGACTGAGCCTGGGAGCAGCGGGGGAGGGGCGGTGAGGAGGGGGAGGGCCAGCAGGGGGCGCTCGGAGCAGGCCGGTGGGCGGGCTCACCGATCTCCCGGGCCATGGCCAGGCCTTGAGGGTAAGTGATGGGCGCCAGCTTCTTGTCCCGCAGCCGCTCGATGGTGTCCTTGTCGTCGCGGAGGTCCAACTTGGTGCCCACCAGGAGGATGGGCGTGTGGGGGCAGTGGTGTCGAACCTCTGGGTACCACTGTGAGGATGGAAGCTCCGACCCTTGTGACTGTACCTCCTGGGGGCTTCTCCCCCGGCCTGGCCCAGGGCAGGCCACGGCTCCCGAGGGCCTTCCTCGCACAGCTAGACACACGTGGCCCTTCCTGCCTCACCACTGGGTTTGGTGGGGAAGCGAGCAAGGAAAACAGTGCCAGCCAGGAAGCTCCAAGGCCTCACAGGCCTCCAAGTCAGGGCCGTGCCCTTCTCTGAGGGCCTCGCTGCCACCTCTGCCCCGGCCCTGCCCCCTCAGCACTCTTTGGACCACCTTCTGACCCCATGCCAAGCAGAACAGGCCCCCCTCGGCGCCCACAGGCCAAGTTGCCCAAGGCAGTCAGGCAGGAGACCCCTGTGCTGTCTGGGCAGGTGGGCAGGGCAGCCCCCTCCCGCACACAGAGCCCCTCCAGCCCTGCCCTACCTTGGCTCGAACATTCTCAAAAGAGGCTGGGCTCACCAGGGAGAAGCAGACCAGGAAGACGTCCTTGAGAGAAGGGGGCCCAGGCGGCGGCGGTCAAGGAGGCTGCAGAAGGCCCCTGTGCCCCTGACATCAGGGCTCAGGGGCCCACCCCGCCACCCAGCTCTGGGGGTTGGCCCTGCCGGCACCTACAGTTTGCGGGTAGGAGAGTGGCCGCAGCCGGTCGTAGTCCTCCTGCCCAGCAGTGTCCCACAGCCCCAGGTTGACTGGCTTCCCATCCACCATCACGTTGGCGGAGTAGTTATCGAAACTGCAGGGGCAGAGCAGGGGGGCCGGCCGGGCTCGGACCCTCAGGCCTGCGCGGCCTGGAGCTCTGGCAGCGCCTCGGCCCCGCTCCAAAAGCCCAGGGGAGTCCCATGCACAGGTGCCCAGGCCCACCCCTGGGAGGACCACCTGTCCAGCCCGCTCACACGGTGGGGATGTACTCTCCCGGGAAGGCATTGGTCGTGTAACTGATGAGCAGGCAGGTCTTTCCCACGGCGCTGTGGACAGAGGGTGAGCACACGGTGCTCCCTGGCTGCACCTCGGCTCTCCGCCCAGCAAGGACAGCCCCCTCCCACGGGGCCACACACTAGAGGTCCCAGTCCCGCGGATCCACAGCGACCTAAGGCTGGAGTAGGAAGACCAAGGCAGGCGGCCTCCGGGGGACAGAGAAGGGGTGCAGGGTGGCACCCGGGAGAGTGGGGCTAAGGTCTTAGCACAGGTGAGAGACCCGGCCCCACACACCCGGAGGCCAGGCAGGGGCGGGCGGGGGCTTGGGCAGCATCAGGTGGGCCTGGGGGAGGCCCACGCCCCAGGGCCAGCCGGGACCCCGCCCCACCCCGCCTTCCCGCCCTTGCCCAGTCCCGGGAGGCCCGCGACCGGACCACGGGGTTGAGGGGTCGTCGAGAGTTTGGGAGCCGCCTGGCAGGTGCCCCGCACCCCTCCCGTTTGTGCGCGTCGCCTCCTCCGCCCCGGCCGCGCCCTGGCGCCGCGTGCCCCGCCCGGGTCCCCGGAGCCGCTCCCTGCCCACCGCTGCCTCCGCGCCGCGCACTCACCCGTCGCCGACCACCACGCACTTGATGGCCTGCATGGGCGCGGGCCAGGCGGGCGGGCGCGGCCGCGAGCCGAGCTGCGGAGAAATGCCCGGCGCCGCAGCGGCCGCGGACCCGAGCCGAGCGCCGAGCCGAGCGGCCGGAGACAGCCGAGCGCCGCCGAGCGCCGGACGCGGAGACAGCCGAGCGCGGCGGGTGGGGGGCGCGGGCTTGGGCGACGCCGCCGCGCCTAACGCAGGTCGGGCGGGGCGGGGGCACCGGGTGCCTGGACCGGAGCGGAGGGCCTGGGGCAGGGAAGGTGGGAGGAGGCGGGAGCGGGAGCGTGCACTAGGTGATCTGCGCGCACGTGTCCTCTTCCGGGAGCGCATCCCTGGGCCCGCCCTCCAACCAGAGACAGCTGGTGTTTGCAGTCCCAGAACCCCGCCTGGGTGGCAGCGCCACCGGCCGGCCTGCTGCGGGCAGCAGTCAGTCGGGAGGGGCCACTCAGCCACCCCCTGGAGGGTCTTTGCTGCAGGGTGCAGGCGGAGGGTCTCCCATCCCGACTGAAAATAAGGGCTGATGTGGGAGAAAAGGACCGGGCCCAAAATGAATCACAAAATACAAATGTTCTGTATTTCCGAATGCCCTAGGGAACATGCCCAAGGCCGCGTGGTGCCCGGACTGCTCAGGCTCCTGCAAACAGCCTTCTGTCACGGGCACCACCACTCCCTGGGCCAGGCAATGCCCATGCCATCCCCTTGGCCGGTCAGACTGCCCACCCAGTGGTGGCGAGCTGCAGAGTTCCCACTTGCCAGTCCATCTTGGCACTGATTTTTCCAGCTGAAGACCCTGCATCAGTAGCGTGGACCTGCCTGATGTTCTGTCCCTTGATAAGAATGGACAGCAGAGCTGGAACCCAGACGTGGGCAAATGCCACCTGCCTGCCGCTCTTATGGTCTCCCTGCCTCCCCTCACTTTTTGGGGCTCAGGGCCCTGAGGGGGGAGCCCTGCACGTAGGCCAGAACAGCATTTTGCAGGAAGACGGCCCTCTGGGCCTCCTCGTCGCGGATCCTGGCGATCTCAGCCTCCTTAAGCCGAAGCTTCTCCCGAAGGGAGGCGTTCTCGCTTTCCCTGTCCAGCAGCGCCTCCCGGTGGTCACTTGCGATCACTGCAGGGGAGAAAACGCAATGAAACGGGGTGCGCAGCGCCGCCTCCACCTAGGGGGCTTGACAAAGGCCAGCAGGAGGGTAGAGGGGCCTCGCGGCCTCGCGCCACTCCCCCGGATGCAGTCACACTCGGGCAGCTCTCGGGGCTGGGACCTAAACTCAGCTCAGCTCTCAGGCCCAGCCACCTGCTGGACGGGCCGGGGCTGCTCTGGCCCCTCACCTTTCAGCTGGCGCTCCAGGGCCGCCGCCTTCTCTTTCAGCGCCTCCAGGGCCGTCAGTTCGGCCTGCAGGCGGCCGTTCTGTTCCTGCAGCTCCACCCGCACCCTGGCCACCTCAGCCACCTTTTCTTGGTCCTTGTTGCTCAGCTCCTATCAGGCACAGGGGTGAGGCGGCAGCTGGGCACCAAGGGTACCCCTGGGAGCCTTTGAAGTCAGACCTACCTGATGCAGCTCCTCCAGGCGCCTCTGCAGGCCCTCCACCTGCAGGCTGAGCTGGCCAGCCCGGGCCTGGGCATCAGCCACCGACTGCTTCTGCTGCAGGCAGGTGCTCTGAGCCTCGTCCCGCGCCTGCGCCAGCAGCCGCAGCTTCTCCTCCAGGTGAGCCAGGCGCTGCTGCTGTGGGCACCAGAGAGGGGCCGCTGAGCCCGAGGGGGTTTAAGGCTAGCTTGCTTTGCTGCCTCCTGGCATACGACACAGGGCTCACATGTGAAGTGAACCCCTGCTCAGCCCAGGGGGAGCTTTTATTTGCAATATGGAAACTGCTTTGTCGCTCGTTTATCTGTATATTGTTCTGGATAGGCCCAACCTGAATGAAGCTCTGGGGAGCGCCCTTCCTGGGCTCCCCATCCCCATGCTGACTCCATCGTGCCTCTGCTCCCCACCCTCAGCCGCAGTCACAGGCAGCACGGATGGGCCAAACCCCTTGCCCTGCCTTGGGAAAGGGTGACGGCTGCTCTGTGGGGTGGAGGGGGGTGGTGCTGATGGGACGAAGGACCTGCTCTGACTCTCCCACATTCCCTGTACCCCTGGAGCTCTGCCTACTCAGAGCCAGGAGACAGCCCTGCTCTCACCATGCCGGTCCTGCAGGCTGTGCCATCCCAGGCAGCTCATGCCCAGCCTCTGCCCTCCCTCCCTGGTGGGCACTGCAAGCAGTGGGTCCCACCCCTCCAGTGGTATGGCTGTGAGCTCACCTCCTCCATCCGCACTTGGCTCTTGGCCTTAATGAGCTCCTCCTCGGCCTGGCTGCGCTCGCCAAGTGCTGCGGCCTTTGCTTGGCTCAGCTCCTGCATGGTGACAGCGACCCACTGGGCATCCCTGCTGGCCCCAGCCAGCTGCTGGGCCAGGGAGCATCCTCCCACCAGCCTCCAGAGACTCTGCTCACCAGGCTAAGGGAGCCCACATCCCCTCCTCCTTGGTGAGCGGGACCCGAGGCTCTGCGACCACAGGAGGGATACCTGGGGAGGGCCGGGCCTGATACCCAGAGGAGCCAGGTGCTCACCTCCTCCAGGGACAGCCTCGAGGCCTCCAGCCTCTGCACCCGCTCCTGCATGGCCCTCTCACTCTCCTCCAGGTGGCGAGTCATGTGCTCCACCTGTCCAGGGCCAGCGAGGAGGTGGAGCTGGCAGGCTGGCTCCCCAGCCTTCCCCGGCAGGACCCCCGACCTGGGCAGGCAGGAAAATCTCGGGAACCCTTCTGTGAATGGGCTGCCCTAAGTGCCCCATGTGGCACGGAACACACAGCAGTCTGCGTTGTGGTGTGGTCCCAGCATGGTCAGGGGCCCTTCTAGAACCTGGTCAGAAGGTTCTGGGTCCGAAGTCAGCCAGGAAAGGCAAAGAACTGCCACCCAGCCCCTCAAGGTTGTCGAGGGGAGCCCGGCCAGGGGAGTGCTTTGGGGACACCACTGCAACCCTGGGGGTGGGCAGTGGGGAGAGCAGGAGCCGAATGATGCAACTGATGAGGCACCTCCTTGAGGCGCAGGCGCTCCGAGTCCTCCAGGCTCTGCCGGGACCTCTTTTTCTCCAGCTCCAGGCGCTCTGGAAGCCCAGGGGGAGAGCGTGGGTGGGACTCCTTTAGGGGTGCCCTCGTTCCCAGGACTTGGCATCCCGCCTGTGCCTGGCGCTCCCGCCTCCAGGCCCCTCAGTAGCAGGCCTGCATGTGCCCACCCTCGGCCTGCACAGCCCGCATCTTCAGCTCGGCCGACGTGTCGGTCAGCTCCTGCCTGGCCAGGAACAGCTGCTCCTGCTGAGACTTCACCTTCCGCTCCAGTCCGACCACCTGGAGAGCAGACCCCACGGAGGGAAGCCTTGCCCCCGAGCCCCCAGGGAGGCCTGGCTCCACACCCCCATACCTGGTTCTGCAGGAGCAGGTTCTTTTCGTTGGCAGCAGACAAGTCTCTGAAGAGCTTAGACTCCCGCTCTGCAGCTTCCTGGGGGTGAGACAGGGCAAGTGCCCTCTGGTCACCCACTGCCCAGCAGCAGGTGCCGACCCTACACGCCGCCAGCCTGTCCATCCGTGCCTACCTGCTGCTCTAGCCTGTGCTCCTTTGCCTGCCTCTGTGCCAGGCCCCGCAGCTCCTGCTCTGTGGTGGCCAGGAGCTCGCCCAGGTCCCGGGCCTTCTGCTCAGACAGAGCCAGGGCAGCCTCAGCCATCTGCAGCCTGAAAGGAGGGAAGGGCCAGCCCCACCCAAGCGCCACCTCAAGCCTTAGGCTCTCACTACCACCAGGCTGCTATTCACCCTAGCAAGTGTGTGCCTCCTCCAAAAAGCCTTCCTGAGTTACCACTCCTGCCACTTCCTTCTGCTTGGTACACTGTGGGCTCAGGTCCTTGTCTGCACCACCTGCCTCTGCTCGTGGGCATGTCTCCAAAGTATTCTGAAGCCGCTTCCCCCACCCCCAGCCCTCCCACCTGCCCTCTGCCCCTGCTTACTTGGCCTTGAGGGCATTGATGATGGAGTGCCTCTCATTCAAGGCTTCCTGCAGCTGCCCCATGCGTGCTGCTGATGCCCTGTGGGCAGAGAGGAGGGCCCAAGAAACCCAAACCTCAGAGCCTCCAGGCTCCCTTGGGCCCAGTGCAGCTGCTATCCTTAATGCCCCGACAGTATGCAGGGCCCTGGGCCAAGGAAGTGCTCTGTGGCCCCAGCCCTCCAGCCAACCTCCTTGAGAAGCACATGCTTCAACTCACCCATGGGCAGGTAACAAGGCCCATGTGAAGTCACCAGTGAGGCCGCAGGCAGGATCTGAACCTGGGCACCTCCCCTGGGCCCCAGTTCTGCCTCCTGCAGGCCTGGGGCTGAGCTTACCTGCTGCTCCTGGCCATCTCTTCTCGCTGCTTATCGATGGTTTCCATCAAGCCCAGAAACTGGGGACAGAACCAGACGGAGGCTTGTCAGGGCCTTGGGCCTGCCCACTCCCCCAGGTCAGGCAGGAAGGAGAGGAGACCTAACCCACCGAAGTAGCGAAAGAGCAAAGGGCTCAGCCTCCTCAAAGGCAGGACAGCTCCGGCACAGGGAGGCCCCGTGAACGCCCACCTACTGCCCCACCAGGCCAGGGGTCGGACCAGGAGGTGCCTCTT
The DNA here is from genome assembly GCF_040802235.1 of Manis javanica. Classification (NCBI taxonomy): domain Eukaryota; kingdom Metazoa; phylum Chordata; class Mammalia; order Pholidota; family Manidae; genus Manis; species Manis javanica. Next base: position 182,460,902 of record NC_133159.1, on the reverse strand, counting down.
GGGCCTGGGTACTGGCGGCTCTGAGACTCAAGCGCCCAGAGGAAGGGAAGACGGCCACAGCACAGAGGCCAAGGGGGACCCTTCATCTGTGCAGCCAGGGCAGGGCCTGGGTCCGAGGCAGTGCCATCCTTACCTGCTTGGACTTCTCTTCCCGGAGGCACCGCACCTCCTTGCTGAGCGTGTGGGTGCGGGCCTGGTTCTCCTGCTGAGCGGCCTGCCGCTCCTGGCTGTGATCCATGGCTCGCTCTGTTGGGAGGAGCCAAACTGCCCACCAGGCCCCCGGTGGGTTGTGGTGTCACACTAGCGGGTGAAGAGCCTCAGCAGAGGTGGGGGCAACAGTGGGGCCAGGAGACCCAGTGCACAGGGAGAGGGGCAGGGGAGGCCGCTCCACTGCCACAAGGGGCGAGCGCCATCCCTAAGGTCAGGAACCACAGTTTGACTTTGAAAAGGTGAATGCTGTGCTCAGCTTGTGCTCTGAAAAGACCCAGGAAGCATTTGGAGAGGGGCCAGCCGGAAGTGGCCCTGGCATCAGAGGTGATTACAGCAGCTGGGGCGACTTGGGGGTAGGACCAAGAACCAAGAAGCCAGGGGACCCCATGGCCAGGCAAGGAGCCCCCAGGGGTAGCAGAGTGTTCAGCCAGGCCCGGGGCTGAAGTGCCGGGATCATCTCAGGTGACTGCAGAGGCCCTGGACCCGCAGAGGCAGCTCAGGCCAGGTGGCCCTGCTCCTAGACAGCGCACATGCTCAGACACAGACTTGGGACCAAGGTGGTGATGGGGGGAAATGCCAAGAAGCGCTCCCCAGCTACGGCAAGGCCCTGAGCCCAACTGCCTTGGGTTCCTCCTCTGTGAAACTGATGACCCTCCTCACCTCACACGGTCTGAGAACCAGGACAACACACAAGGGTATGCTTGGAGTGGCTGTAGGCAGTGAGTGGTACTTGAACTCACTGCCAACTCTTTCTATGGCACCCTCCCTGTCCTGTTTTTAATTTAGACTGTCGTGAGATGCTTATGTGTCAGAAGCCCTGAGCCACCCCTCCTCAGTGGCTGGGCCTATCAGAGGAAATCAGCTTCATGCCTTGCTCCAAATGGTGCGAACTGCTGGCAGCCCCATGCGCCCATACCCGCAGCTCTGAGGACGTCGCTGGGGATGCTGTTCCCAGCCAGCTCCAGCCTCCAGAGGGTTCTGTTGCTGGGGAGGCAGTTCACCAGAGCTCGGCCTCCCAGGAGGCCCACGTTGTTCCAGCGCAGGTCTGAAAGGAAACCTGTTGTTATCAGATGGAATGCACCTCGGGGGGCCTGGCTCCTTTTCAGGGAGAATATTGCGTGATTACCACCGGAGCAGGAGCCCAGCACAGCTGGCCCTCCTCCCCGCCCCACAGCCCTGCTTCAGCAGGACGGAGGACCCAGGGGGAGACGACCAGTGCAGGGGTGGGGGGCTTCACCCAGCTGCTGGAGGCTGGCGTTGCTCTTCAGGGCCAGGGCCAGCCCCTCAGCACCCTTGTGGCTGATCTGGTTGTTGCGGAGGTCCAGCTGCCGCAGGGCGCTGTTGACTGCCAGGGCCCCACAGAAGGTGGCAAAAGCGTCTTCCCACGCACCCAGATTGTTCCACTCCAGGGTGAGGCTGCGGGGAGGGTGGACGTGAGGTGCGTGGCTCCGAGGCGCGCCCACCCTCCCACAGTCCAGGGGGCGTGAGCAGGGGCACAGGCTCAGGAGTCTCTGGCAGGAAGGCTGGAGGCACGTGAGTAAGAAGGACCCTCCTACTCCCCCCAGACCCCACCTCTTGTTTCAGGGCAACAGGGCCACGCAGACCACTGGCCTGGCAGTGAGCTCCCTCAGACTGCAACAGTGTGTTCTCGGGGGCCAACCCTGAGCCATGCAGAGAGAGGGGCTGGGGGACAGGGCCGAGACCACCTCACTTCTGAATGCACTTGTTCTGTCGGAGGAGTCTTCCCAGAGCCTCAGCCCCGGCAGCACGAAGGTTATTGCCCTAAGACAAGAACAGGTGGTCCGGTCACTCCCTGCTGCCCCAGGCTGGCCTTTGGAAACCGCATGCACACCCACAGGGGCCTGGGCAGTGAACAGAGGCAGGGATGAGAGCTGGGCAGAGGGCACAGCTGCTCTCTGATCCTGCCTTCCCTGAATGTAGTGGGCTTGTTCCATTGGCTCCTGTGAACTCTCTGGAACTCAGGTTCTTGCCCTCATACATGCATGAAGGCCATCGGAAACAGGCTGAGTCCCGCCACCAGAGTGCTTACAGACACTGTCTCTGGCTTTCTCAGACCCCAGGTTGCTGGCACACCTGAGTCTTCCCCTTCTACTTCTGCTTTCAGGCTGGCACACCAAGTGCAGATCTACTCACTTTCAGATCTAGAAGCCGCACGACGGCGTTGGCACACAGCCCCTGGAGCAGCAGTGCGGCCCCTGTAAGTGGATAGAGCGGTCACTCTCTGCCCCTGGCGCCCTGAGCCCCTCTCTGAGGGCTCCATCTTGGGGCAGCTCCCCAGATGGAGGAGAGGGACCACTGGGTAGTTCCCACCCATCAGGGTCCATGCTCAAAATGAGTCGCTCCACTCTCCACATCAGGTGTGAAACGTCTGCCACGTTTGCCTGCTGCAGAGCCGGCCGCTGACCCTCATGGGTCACGCTGGTGATCTCCTAGGCCAGGGACGTTAAGGCTTCTCCACCACGAACAGAAACGGCTCTCTGACCCCGAACTTCAGGAAGGCACGATGCCGCTCACTTCAGCCACGGTGCAGAGGAGGAGAAGCCTCACACAGGAGAGACGGCAAGGGCTGCACGAGTTCTCTGCCGGAGGCTGCCAGGACCGTCGCAGGCCGGGCACGCGCAGCAGAGGGGCAGCAGGACAAACACGGCGAGGCGAGGCCACCCCGAGGCAAAGGGCTTGACCCCAACCCCAACTCTGCCCCTGCAGGGGCTGCCCCGGCCCCACCCGCCCTCTCGTGCCCACCTTCCTCACTCAGCATGCAGTCACTCAGGACAAGCTCCGTCAGCAGCGTCTCCTTCTGCAGCAGCTTGCCCAGGGCCCTGCAGGTGTCCACTGTCAGGCTCTGAGTGGCCAGGTCCAGCCGGCCCCGCGGCAGCTGGTGTAGCTGCTGCAAGACGGCCTCCTGGGGCTCGGCCCCGCCCTCCTTGCACAGCCGGCTGTAGGAGCGCCGGAGCTCCTCCATGCCCCCAGGGCGCTGCTGGGCTTCCCCGGCGCGCTCCTCGGGGCAGGCCTCGCCCTGGGCAGCTGCGGCCCTGCCACCCGGCCCCTCTGCCTGCGGTCGGTGGGCAGCGCCCCTCTCCTGAGGGGAGCCCCCCGCACTCCGCGTGGCACAAGCACCCCTAAGTCCTCAGCAGCTGAGGAACGAGTAACAAATGCTGAGGCGTTGCCACAGATGAGAGGCCCCGGGCGGACGGGTGGCCGCTCGAGCAGCGGCCCGGAGGCGGGGAGGCGGGGGGTTGCGGAGGCCTCCCCCTGGCACGGGGCTCCCGCGGCGGGGGCTGTCCGGGCGTCGCGCGCACCCCAGGACCCAGCCCCAGCCTTCGCGCAGCGAACCCTCCCTCACTCGCGGGACTGAGTGCCGGCCGCCTCCGCGATGCCGCGGTTTCCAGGAAGAGCGGGGAGCGCCGGGAAGAGCCTCCCAGGAGGCTTTGGGGCGCCCGCAGCGGGCCAATGAAAGCGCAGGGGCGGTGCGTACTGCGGGCTGTGAAGCCTGTGGAGCCGAGGCCGCGGGCTCCGGGCTCTTTGGGGCGGGGCGGGGCGGGGCCAACGAGGGCGCGCTCTGGACCGATTGGCTACGGATTCCGGGGCGGGGCTTCTGAAGGCGCGCTCCGGGCCTTTTGGGGCGGTGCGGGGGCGCTGCTGAGGACGGCGCCCGTCGCACGGACAGTCATGGAAGAAACCGGTGGCGGATTCCGGAAAGTGAGGGCAGTCTGGCGGCCGGGCGGAGGCGAGGGACTGGCGAGGCAGGGGGCGGGGGGAGAAGGCCTGGCGGGGCAGGGGGCCGGGGCCGGGGGCGAGGCTGGCGGGCCTCCGGCGGGGCCTTCGAGGGTGGGTCCACTCCCAAAATCCAGCCTCCGTGGTGGGGGCGCCAGCAGAAGGTCGATCGGCAAGAGGGCGAGAGTCTGCAGAGAGCAGGCCGAGCGGGGCCGGCACGGAAGACGTGCGGGGTGCTCAGAGGCGCGGCCAGGCGTCCCCTAAAGCCCTAGCATGGAATGCAATTCGGCCCAGCTCTCTGCTAGCCACAGCGCCTGCATATTCCAAATCCTCCCTTTGCCCTGGTCCCCGGCGCGCGAGCCAAGCGCCAGCACGTCTTCCGCAGGGTGTGTGCACGCTCTTCAAGTGCTCTTTTAGTGACCCCCCTGACGCAGTCAGGCACCGCCGCGTGCACTTTCCGTGGCCAAACCATCTAACGCGCGGCCACCTTAGCACCAGGAGGCGGGTACTAGTACTGTCCCCACGTGGGGAAGCGAGCCAGCTGACGCCGAGGCCCCGCCCTTTCCCCTGTGCCTGGCAAGTGCTGCTGGCTCCCCGCTCCTGCAGGCTCAGTGGTTTCCGAGGCTCCCTTTGATGCTCTGCCCTAAGGTTAGGGGGCACTGAGCCCTTGACATCAGGTAAGTGCCAAGGAAGGCCTGTGGGCCTCTGTGACCTGGGGAGGGAGGAAGGGTCTCAGACCCTCATGAGCTAGCTCTTCCTTGTCCCGCCAGTCTCTGGTGGTGGGGTCTCAGCCTTGCAGAGGCACAGGGGACCTCTGCTTGGTTCACCTTCTGCTTTAGCCTTCTCCTTTTCACCCTGGGGTCGTGGCTCTGCCCTGGCCCAGAAGGGCTCAATAATCTAAAAGGGAAAGTCAGTGAGGCTGGCCTGACCTAGCAGGGTAGCTCTGAGAATCCCACTGCAATAGCCGGAGAGGGAGCCCCAGGCTTGGGCTCCATCATGCTGGCCTGGAGACTCCGGAGTCCTCACCCTGAGAGGTCTAGCCGGAGCTGCGGTCGTGGTGACAGGGAGGCAGGGGACTGTAGCTCCCACACACAGAGGGGCCCTGAGTGCATGTAGGCCCCAGCCTGCCCTCTGTGACTCTGCGTCCCTCGTTTGGGAGCCGTCACTCCCAGCTGGTGCTGGCCCCTTCGGTTGTGGCAAGAGCCCTGTGCAGCAACCCCCCTGCCCCCCTCCACCGGATGCTGGTTGACTTAGCTCTTCCTGGGGGTCCAGAAGCAAATTGGACAGTGGAGCCTTCTGGGCCTTTCCTGGAACCTCGTAAGCAGCGAGAAGGGCCAGCAGGTGGCGCCAAGCACGCACGGTCTCTGCTGGGAGGGCAAGGCCGCTGAGGCAGCTTCGCTTCCTAGAAGTGAGCGGCCGCCGAGCTCGGGCCTTCTGAGCCCGGCCCCGTGGCCGGCCTGCTGCTCCCCCTGCTCTGCTCGGCCCTGCCGCGCTCTGTAGGGCGCGGCTAAGGCGGGAGGCCTGGCTGGTCCCTCGCGCGCCTTCCCTGCACGACACCGTTTCTGGGTTTCTGGCTGCTGCCGCCCTCCTGCCTCTCACCGCTTCTGAGGGCTGGCCCTGCGCCCTGCGCCACCTTCCAGATCATCACCATCCCAACCTCTCTCGGCTCCAGCACCCACCTGCCCACCCTGCTTGGGCACCTCGCATTTCCCACCCTCAGCACTTCCCACACCTTAGCACCCGGAGCAGAGCCCACCTCCCGAGTGGCGCCATCCTTTGGTGGCTCAAGCCCCCAGCTTGGAGCCTGGACCCACCTTGTCCCATCCTTTTCTCCTACCCATCCACCCATCCATGGAGCAGACGGGCCTGCCCATCTCTGCGGTTCCCACAGCACCCATGGGTTCCAGAAGATTCCCTTCAGCGCCATGTCATAGGTTTCAGGGAGGGCCCGCAGGTGGAGCTGACCTGTGCCCAGAGCAGGAACTGGCACTAGGTGGTGGTGGTGGTGTGGACAGACCTGCAAGTGAGTCCATCATGGGAGCAGCTCCCTCCAGCCCCTCATGGGGAGAACACCTGGGCCCTGGGAATGGGAATGGTCTGCCCTGGATCCCACTGGCACTGGAGCCTCAGGGCAGTGGACTGCCACCTGGGCTGCTCCCACCTGTCTGCCACACAACCACAGTGAAGTTTCTCCCCACCACCCAGTCCCATCCATAACTAAATGCCTAAGGGGTCTGCAGTCAGCAGGGTGGGGTCCTAGGCCACTGACGCCCCCTTCGTCCCCCAGGAACTAGTGAGGAGGCTACTGCACCTGCACTTTGAGGACGCCAAGACCAGAGGTTTGTGAGCACTGGATGTGGGGGAGGCTGGGGGTCACCCATGCAAGGGTGAACCAGGTCAGAGGTGCTGAGGAAGAACATCAGGGGGTGCTGGTAGGTCCGGCCAGGGGAGGGCGCAGCCCCCTAACCTGCTCCCTCCACCCTGCAGTCAGCGGGGATGCGCTGCAGCTGGTGACGGAGTTGCTCAAGATCTTCGTTGTGGGTGAGCTGAGGGACCCCAGCAGTGTCCTCTTGTGTCCGACCCAGGCTCATCCAGACCATCTGTGACCCGCTTTGCCTTCTGTTCTTCAGTTAGGAAACCAAGACACATTTTCCCATTTTCTCATGAGCACCTAAGCCCTTTGCCACTGGAAAGCTGTCTCATGGGCCATGACCTTGGTTCTCTGAGCTGGCAGCTGGCATGGGTGGGGGAGTTCAAGCCCCCGCAGCCTTCGCCTCTCACTTCCCTCTTCGCCACGGCAGAAGCAGCCATCCGGGGCGTCCGGCAGGCCCAGGCAGAGGACCTAGCCCGTGTGGACGTGGACCAGCTGGAGAAGGTGCTGCCGCAGCTGGTAGGGTCTGCTCTGCAGCCTCGGCATCCCATCCCATCCCGCCCTCCCGGGGAGATGGCCTGCTGAGCTGGGGGGTGGGGGTGGGCTGGTGCCCATGAGGCTCTGAGCACCCCTCTCCCTCACAGCTTCTGGATTTCTAGGAGTCCACCCTTGCCGCAACCACCTGCCCAGGCCACAGCCAGTCCCCATGTCCGCACTGTCTCCTGGGACCTCGGCCTTAGGGGGAAGGAGTTGTACGTCTTGAGCCTTTCCTCCAGCCCCGAAGGCCAGGCCAGCTTCCAGCAGACGCTCTGCCCTGCTGACGGCCGGACACAGGTGGGGGGAACTGAGGGGTGGGGTCTGGTGTGGGAGAAGCACTGGTACCATGCCCGCTGCCCGAGCAGGTGGCCCATCTCCTACAGGTGGAGCTGCACAGCCTGCCACCCCAACGTCAAAGCTGCTGTATAACCTTTGAACCGCTGGTTGTTCCCCTCAGAAGGTGCTTTCCTGAACCATAAATTTGTGTTCACAGAGCGACACCAATAAATCAAAGCTGCCTCTCCCAAGCATAGCCTCCTCACTGCCATTAATCACCCAAAGCCAAGTTGCTTCAAAGCCTACCGGCCCCCTCAATCCATTGCAGCAGGACAAAGCTCGGCCAGAAATCAGAGTAATGAGCTGCATGTGAGGGTCCCCCACGCTGCCTCAAGGCTGGAAGATGGGAGCCCTCGCACATGCGGCTCATGGGGACACAGTGCTCCTGCCGTGGGGCTGCCACCAAATGGCAGCTCGCCCAGGAATGTCAGCGTGGGCAGGGTCTTGGTGGTGGCGGCATCATGCTGGCACGAATGACCCGCACATGCAGGGTGGGGGTCCTGGAGACGGGCCACGGGGGCCCTGCCTTTGCCTCGGGGCTGTGCCCACCAGGCACTCCTGCTGGAGGCTGTCCAGGAGGTCTGGCTGCCTTTGGACGCCAAGAGCTGGACCACCCCGAACCCTGTCCTCCCCACCCTGCAGCACCCACATCCCTTTAGTTCCGAAAGCAGCTGTGACTCATCAGAGCCCAGGACGGGAAACACCCAAGGGGTCTGGGCCCAGTGCCCAAGGAATTGGGGACACAGAGCCACAGGACACAGTCCACTGGTGGAGGGACTGGTGGGACAACAGCTGCCCCTACTGAGCCACCCGCCTGCCACAGGGACCAGAGGAGCCTTGGGAGGACCTGCAGGGGCAGCTCCACCCCCCACCCAAACGCCCCACCTGAGGAGGCCACCGGAGGGGCAAGCCCTCCCTCCCTCCCTGTCCCCTTCCCAGCCTCTGCCCCCGCCCCCTCCCCTCAGGGAGTCTCAGGGCTTCAAAGCCAGGGAGCATGTGGAAGTAATTAGACCTGAAGGGAGAGGCTGGCGGCCAGGCCAGTGCCAGAACCCGTGCCCGCAGCCACTTTGAAGTGGCTCTGATGGGGAGGGTGGGCGGGGCACCAGGGCGCCCCAGGCAGCCCGGCCAGTCCCCTCCTGCCAGAGATGACGGGGTACCCCCGAGGCAGCCAGGCAGGTGGTGCCTGTCCGCCTGTTCCCGACCCCTGTGCTCCAGAGGAGCAGGGAGGCTGGAGGCAGGTGGGTCAAATCCGTGAGGCGGCCACTGGCTCAAGCAGGCCACCTGTACCTTTGTTCAAAGGAACTCCCCACCACCACCACCCCCCACCCCCGGCAGCCCTGGGATCCAGCTGGAGGCCTGGGCCTGGGAGCTCCGGCCCTGCCCCGAGGGCTGGGTGGCACCCTTTCCCAGAGAGAGAAGACAGGAAGGTCTCCAGAAGCTCACGCCTTTATTCGCACTCACGGTCGGGAGGCGTCTTGTGGCCGACAAAGTGGGCACCTCCAGGCTGGCGGCACTCACCTCTTGCCGGCTGCTGTGCAAACACATGAGGTGACTTCCAGGGCCCCAGCTCCTGCCCAGCAGCCCCTCCCAGCCAGGCCACCCCCTATAGTACCTGGCAGCTTCAGCCACTTGGGCACCTTGCCTAGATCCCTCCTCACGGGCTGCGCCACCCCAGGGCTGGGCTCAGGGGACCCCACTGCCCCCTCCTCAGTAGGTGGCTCCAACTCAAGGGGCACAGGGTCAGGAGCTGGCAGCAGGGGTGGGGTCCCAGCAGCCCTGGACATGCACCTGTGGAGAGAAGGCCGGGGGACAAGGTGGTGGGCACCGTAGTGATGGGCTGGCACCATGGTGATGGGCTGTTCCCATCTTATGACAAGCACTCACCTGGCCACAAGCATGTCAGCCTCGGATGGGGAGACCGTGTGTGCTAGCAGCCCGGGCTCCAGGTAGAGGCCTGCGGGAAGCCCGGCTCGCCATCAAGCCATCAGGAGCGGGGCCCACCACCCGACTGCTGTTCTGCCCTGGGAGGGGGCACGGCCCAACAGGAGGGAGGGGTATATCAGGCCCACTGGCCTACCTCCCAGACCCAAAGGAAGTTCCCTGCTCTGGGGCATCTGACAAGCCAGGACACAGGGCCCAGGGCTGGCCGGCATCAGGAGGCAGAGCGAGGGGCCCTCCCTCACCTGCCGGCTCCTCAGCTCCGAAGTGCACAAGGGCAGCAGGGAAGAGGCCTGCCTGCAGGGAGGGCAGAAAGGAGCTCAGCGGACCGGGTGGGTGCCAGGTGGGCACTATGGACAGAGGCCGGCAGGGTGGGCTGCATCCTGCTTCTGAGGTGGCCTTGTAGGGGCTGCACCTGTAGGCGAGCCACACTCACCAGGCCCAGGACTCCGCCAGAAAGGGCTAAGCCCCCCCACCTCCACCCCTCCAGTGGGCACAGTCCTCTGCCCAGCCCATTAGCTTCCCCAGCCAAGCTCAGTCTGCCCCTCCTCTGGCACCAATCCCAGTACAAGCCAGACCGAGCATCAGACCACAGGGGATTCTGGGCCCAGCCCGTCACCAGCTGAAAAGGAAGCTCTCAGCAATGTTTGGATTGCCACTTCTCCCTTCAGCCCAGTTCCCGAGGTGAACGGTTAACATCCTGAAGAGGCTGCAGGAGACCAGCAGGGCAGAGCAAACAAGCAGACAGAACTGCGTGGATGGGGGTGTGGGGATGAATGGCCATGTCACTCAAAGGACATAGTGCAAGGGTCTGTGAGGCAGCCAGGTGCATGCTTCAGGCTTTGGGGAACACCCAGATGCACTGGAAGCAGCTGCACAGGTGACCAGAGGACCACTGGGGGGCCATCAGCAGTGCGGAGGGGATCTTGGAACCACTGCATTGAGTGGCTCCTGCCGCCCAGGTCTGCAACCTTTGACGAATCCAAGAGCCAAGACCCTGGGAGACCAGGCTCAGGTTTCCTGACTGGGCACTGCGACCTGGTAAGGGAAGAGCTGGTGCCAAGCCAGCACAGAGCCCCTCATACCAGGGTCTCCACAGCCAGCCCCAGGGGTTCCACGGGGCTGGTGGCCCGAGATTCCTGCTCAAGGACCAGCCCCACCTGCACAGGTGCCAGACAAGGATGGGTCACATGTCCCCTGACATACCGCTGGAGACCTCCCAGGGTTGGGGCTGGACTGGGTGTAGAGTCAGGGCTGTAGGCAGAGGGCCCCAGAACCCCCACCCCAAGGACTGTGGCTACAAGCCCGAGATTGTATCCTCAGCCTATGGTGGAAGGGTCACAACTGCCAGCCGAGAGAATCCCCCCTGCTCTGGGAGTCAGGGTGGCGGCATTAAAGAAAGCAAGTTTCAGAGGCCAGGCCTAGGAATGCTGGGACCACAGCCAAAGCCGAGGGCCCCAGGAAAGGGCTGTCAGCCCTGAAGACTCCATCACGATACCAGGGATCAAAGCCTTGTGTGGAGGGGCAGCCTACGGGGTTCCTGCAGTCTGCCCAAGGCCCTGGCAGTGCCTGAAGCTGGGGGATGGCCAGGAAGCAGGAAGCGGGTACAAGGGAGATAGAGCCCCAGTCTTCCTCGGCGGCCCAGCGTGGCCAAACCCTGACTCAGCTGACCTACCAGGCCCCAGGGCCACCCTCACGGCACTGTGCATGGCTGCATATTCCCATTTCATGAACTTCTCCCAAGTCCACCAAGCAGGGCAGTCTGGGAGCTGTGTGGCCCCTCTAGAACCTGGATGCCCTGCCTCCCCTTGGCACTTGCCAGAAGCACCCTGCCTGCTGGCTTGTGTCTTCTGGGATCACAGCCAAACCAGGGGAGGATGGATGGCACAGAAAACCATGAAGAGGGAGGGTCTGCGGGCTCTCTTCAGGCCTGAGAGGCCCCCACAAGCCGTGGCGGTCTTTGGTCTTTGGGGCACACTGAGGGTAAGGCCTGAGTGCTGGGCAGGACGGTGCGCAGGGGTGGAGCCCCTGGGGCTCAGGGCAGTGCCAGCAGTGAGAAGGCCTCAGGCCCAGGAAGCAAGTTTGATGTGGGGTGTTGGGGCCTTTGTGCCCACAGACTGCATCCCCCGCACCCTTCCACCCTCGTCCCCGCCCCCTGCCTCTCCCAGCGAAAACTCTCTCTCCCGATCCAGCAGCCAAAAAGGGCAGCTAGGCCGCCGGCCCACACACCGACCCAAGCTGTCAGTCTCTGGAGCATGAGGCCTGTCCCTGGGCAGCCTCCCAGGCAGCCAGCAGCCAGAGCTCGGCCCTGCCAGGGACATGAAAGCCGGCGGCTGCCGCGCCTGCTCACCCACGCAAGGGAGGAAAGCTTCCTTCCCTGAGCCCTGCCAGCTCTCTGATCACGGGCGGGCAGGGACACCACCCCGTGCAGAGGCCCCGCGGCTCCAGGCCAAGCTGAGGGATGAAAGGAGACAGCTGCTGGTAGCAGGGGGCACCGTGTCACCGGGAATCGGGCCACGTGGGCGGGACAGGCAACACCCGCATGGCTCCTAATTGGAGGGGAGTGCCTGGGCACTGGTCCCCCTCCATCCTAGAGCATCTCCAAATTCAATGTTTATCAACAGGCTGGCCAGCAACGGGTGGCGGAGCAGGGCTGGCAGCGGAAAGAGGCCCAGTACCCCTGGGGCTCCCAGGGGCTGCAGAAGGCTGAACAGGGGCAGGAGGGGGCACAGCCCCTTCCCTCCACCTTGACTTCTCTCCTCTCTGCCTGTCTTGCCCCACCTTTCCCACAACAGTGGCATCCCCAAGCAGCAAGCAGACCCCCTCATCCCACTAAGACCTCTGCAGGGCCTCCAGCCAGCCACTTAACAAAGGCCAGCCTCTGTTACTCATTAAAATATCTTAAGAGGCTTTGAAGAGGAAACCATTAGGCCAGAGGGTTGGGGAGGCAGGCCCCAGGCTAGCCTCCCAGGGACTAATGGGCAGGATATTCCTCTGGGTTCTGGAGGGCAGCCCCGCAGGGCGCTGGGTGGATGGTCATCACACAAGGGCTGCAGGGAGACTTGCCCCCCATTGCACTGCCAGCAGAGGCCAGAGTCCCAGGGGAAAGGCGAGACCAGCAGCAGCCCCAGCAGTTGGCCACCTGGAGCCCAGGCCTTCGACCCCCGACCTTTCAGGAGCCCTCCTCCAGCAGCCCTGCCTTGCCGTCTCAGGGGGCGCCCAGCACCCACCCCCAGCGGCCGTACCTGAAAGAGGGTCAGTGCTTGGTCATCCAGGATGGCTTTAGGAGGAGCAACGACTGTGGAGGGAGATCGCTGTCGGTGTCAGGAGGCACTGGCCCCCTGGATCCCTGGCCACACTCTCCAGGGAGAACTAGGCGCAAGGGTGAGCGGGAAGGCTCAGGCCAAGACCTCCACTGGAGGGCACTTCTGAAGAACCCACTCAGCTCACAGCCCTCTGCCCACCTCTCTGCTGCTGCAGAAACCATGGTGAGGGGCAAGGCCGGGTGGCTTGGGGAAGTTCCCCTGCAGGAGACCCCCGCCCCACAGAGCTCCCAGTGCAGTGCATGCACTCAGGCAGCCCACCCCTCAATCCCCAGATGCCCTGAGGGAGGCCAGCCGCTCTCTCAGCTTCCCGGCAGCTGCTGGGGGACCCAGAAGGAGAGGTCAGGCCAGGGGCAGAGGCGGGGGCACAAAGCCAACCTCCCTCTCTGACTCCCCAGGTCCCTGGACTCAGCCAGGAACACTAGTGAGCTGCCCACAGTAAGGTGGGCCAGGCTGCAGGACCCACCTATCCCATGACACTATTCCCATGGGAGAAGCTGCTCCAAGCCCCAGCTGGGGGCAGGGGGGCTCCCAGGGCTGGGGCCCGAGGCAGGTGGTCCCCGAGGACACTCACACAGGTGGAACGGCAGCCCAGGGTTCCCGAGGTGGCTCCGTACGAAGTCCCGCAGATCCCCCACTGCGGAGGGAAGGGCAGGGTGCACATGCATGCTGCGGCCCCGACTCAGGCCCCAGGGCTGACCCCACTCTGGGACGGGGTGAGCCAGGCCAACTTGCGCACAGCTACTACCCTACAGGCCAGGCAGCCCCGGCACTCAGCCTCAGGCACCAGGGATGGCACTGCCACCCTCAAGTTGACCCTCAGGCCCAGGGGGTAGGAAGTCAAGCTTGTCCCTCCCCAGCATTGCGAGATGCATGGCCTGGCTGGACTGCGCTGCAGGCTGCCACCTGGACCCCCACCCAACTGCAGGAGTGTCCCCCCACGTGGCCTCTTGCCTTGTCCACCACCCAGTTCTAAGTCCTGTCCCAGGGAGGCCCTGCCTGGGTGCAGGGCGCTGTCACACAGCACCCCTGGGGACCTGGGGGCCTGCCTGTCACCCCCACTGTCTGGGGAACACATCACCAAGGATCCCACTCAGAACTGATGGCCTTGCTGCCTGCCTTCTAGGTGGGCTGCAGCCCCGGGCCAGAGACCCCGTTGCTGGACGTGGTGGGTCGCAGGCCCATCCTCCCTCTAGGTGCCCTTATCCCACCTGGGCCTACCTGGTTGCGTGTTCAGGTACCACTGGGCTGGCCTGGTGAGAACCTGGCACGGCCTGGTCCTAGGCCTGCACCTGCAACCCCCAACACGCTCTGCAGACTCAGAGCCTGCTGCCTGTCCCAGGAGCAAAAGTGACCCAAAAACATCCTTCTCCCTGCAGCCCACAGGCCAGGCAGTGAGGTCCCACTATCCACAAGGGGCTAGGAGGAGCTCAAAGAGCTCCCCACTCTTCCGGACACCCAGGCGGGGCCGCTTACCTGTCTCACTGGGGCGGAAGAAGCCCTGTAGTATGTAGCGGTCAGGGAACAGGACCCTCAGGACCACCTAAGCCAGGACAAGCCAAGCTGTCAGCAGGATGCCAGAGCCCAGCCCAGGCATGGGGTGGCAGCAGGCCTAAGCCCACGAGGGCCAAGCCCTCCAGCTGGGCCAGGAGATCCCAGGACTGGGGCAGGTAGGAGTCCTGGTGGGAGGTCCATGCCCACCACGCTCCTAGCCAGAGCTGAGGCCTCCATTCCCAGGGCCCCGGGACAGACACAGGACTGGTCAATGACCCCTATGTGCATTAGTAAAAACACATTGATGCCGGTTTTGTTGTAAAATGGGACTGCTGGTTCAGTACTGTGGCTGCGCCCAACCATGACTGGCAGAGTGCAGGTGAGGCGGTTGGATGCTCGTTGGGAGTCCACAGGCAGCCACAGCCCAGAGCCCCTCTGCATACCTTGGGGTATCGCTCCAGCTTCTCCTTCATCTGAGCCTCCCTGAAGGCCTTGGTCACTAAGGGGGCTTCCTCCAGGCACTTCCTGCAGGGCAGGGGGTCTCATGAAGGTCTGGGGTCTCCCCAGCCAGGGTGAAGGACCCCACGAGCTGGACTCTAGACCACTCCCTTGCCACCCGGCTCCACTGCCTGCTCCCCAGGTCAGGCCAGACAAGACTAGGGGCCATACACCCCCAGGGTGCTGCTGGGGGCCTGGGTGTCAGAGCGAGACTGAGGGGCCAAGTGTGCACCCACCGCTCACTCCTGAGCTGGGCCAGGCGTCTTCTCACATCATCCACAGTCAGTTCAAAGAACTCGTCAGGCAGATCTGCAGGCCAGGCCTGGAGCCCCTCTTCTAGGTCAGGGTGGCACACCACAGGGTCTCGGGCAACCGGCTGGGTGGGCAGAGGGCTCAGCTGATGCAGGGCGCCAGAAAGGCCCCAGGCTCCTAAGTCTGTGCAGCTGGACCATCCAGGTTCCACAGCTGAAGCAGCCACACAGACCCGAGCCGAGCCCACACCCACACCCATCAGTCTGTGGCCACGACCCGGTCTCCGGGGTGGGGGGTGGGGCAGCGGGGCTGGGGACCCCACCCAGACCAAGCCTGTCCGGGACTCCGGCCACTCCTTCCATGCCCACCCACCTGTACAGCAATTCTGGGGCCCACCCAGACCGCTGCTCACCAGCAAGACATGGCCCTGGGGTCTCAGCTCGGCGGGCCCCACATTCCCCTCACTGCCAGGGGTTGGGAAGGTCAGTGGCAGCTCCACAGGCCAGCCGCCCCCAGCAGCTCCCATGCTCACTTCCTGTCTCCATGGGGGGTGCCCCCACGGGGCCCATGGAGCTGCCTACCAATCCCAAATGGGGAACAACTCAGGAAACAGTGGCCCAGTCGAGGCCACATCAGGGACCCCACGGGAGGGTCAGGGAAACAACAGCCCCCAAATTAGAGGTCTGGCAGGACCTGCCTGCTGCCCCACAGCCAGGCTGACCCCTCCCCCTCACCAGGGGAGCAGCTAGGCCCTGCCCCCTGCCCACCCTGGGGACACACAGACAGTATCACTCCTGACTGGCAGCAACTATGATGGAGATTACAAGGCAGGGCGTGTCCTGCCTCCAGGTGGGTAACTGGCCAGTGCAGCCCTCTCAACGTGGGGGCAGGACACCTCTGGGGCTGCCCAACCAAGGTGTCCAGCGGAGCTGGCAGGGCCCACACCACACCCCGTCCTCCCTTGCACAAAACAGCCGCCCTCTGCCCTCACCTCCCCACCCCACCTTGGTGCTGGAATCCCACCTGCTTCTTAATACCAACGGGCTTGGCAGGCTCTGGGGACATGCACGCCTCCTTGGCGGCCTTCCCACGGCCTCCTACCCAGCCCGGCCTGGCCATGGCCCAACTGCCCTCAAGACAGACCCACCACGCTGCCATGGCCAGGCCCAGGTCAGTCGAGGGCCAGGTCTGAGGTCTGCCCAGCCTTCAGGGACCTGCTTCTCCAACACACCTGCTGGGTCTCCAGGGCTGCCCCAGCCACGTCAAGGCCATGGCTGTCCACACAGGCAGGCCCCTGCAGTCCACCAAGTACACAGCTGCACCCCCTTACAGCACAGCTCTCCCTCAGGGAAGGGGGGTGGGCTGTTACCAGGAAGACCCTCTGATTCTGGGGTGACAGAGTGGCCAGTAAGGGCTGGCTGGAGTCTCGGCAGCGGGGCCAGTCGGTGGCGGACTGAGAGGCTCTGGGGCTGCCCCTTGGAAGCCAAAAGCGCCCTACAGCCGCTGCGGGCAGTCCATGCCAGAGCTTTTTACAACAAGATGCCAGGTGCCAGGCTGCCCCCCACAGAAGAGCCAAAAGCTCGCCTGGGCTCCTGGGGGTGGGCAAGAGCAGAATGAGGACGCGCCTGCCAGAACCCACCAGGTCAAGTGCCAGGCTCCTGGGCACTGCCCAGAGCCCACTGATGAGCAGGCCCCAAGGCTGCTCTGCCCAGGTCCCTCCGTTGGAGGACCCAGCCCCAGGTTCACAAGTTACCCAAGAGCCCAGCAATCATGAGACACACAGTTCATGTCCATGGCACCAAACAAAGCCCGACTCTGGCCTCCTGGGCTCCTGGGCACCATGGGCACCGGCTGGGGGGTGACTGGGAGGACACAGGCCACTGGCACTGCAGATTACCCTGAAGTCCACAGCCCTTCCCTGAGACACTTCCAGAGTACGGATGCAGGTGACACCAGCCACTGGCTTCATGCTGCTCAGGAGCCACTGGCTTTTGGTCAGAAAAACACCTGACAAATCCCCACTGGGCAACGGGTCCCTTTCTGGACTCCCGTCCTGCACAATCGGCTCTTCTCTGTCAGGCAGAAGCCAAGAACCCACATCCCAGAGCCCCCCAGGATTCCTCCAGGACCCCCAAGACCCAGAGGCTAGGAGGAGCTGCCTGGGGACACATTCCACCCCCACCCCCCCTCACGCCACCCTGCCCGGGCCTCCCTTCCCTTTGGGCAGAGAAGCCAGGATTCCAACGAGCCTCTGCTGCCCACCAGAGCCAGGGGCCAGACCACCCGAGTCCCAGAGCCACCACCATGTCCCGCACCAGGTGGGCCCTGGCCCACAAGAGCAGGCACATGTCGGACTGGCTGGTAGGAACGGCTCCCTGCTGCCAAGTGACCAGGGGAGCAGCCAGGGGAGAATCCCATTCAACTGCAGAGAAGGGGGCTGCCGTGGGGAGGGGGATGTCGGGCGAGGTGGGCTTGGGGAAGCTGCAGCTGGGCAGGACAGGCACAGAGCCAGGCCCTCCCCAGTGCCCTAGATGCTGTGGGAAGACGATGAGGACACGGTGCATGATCTGAGCCCGTGGGGCAGGGGTCGACTGTGACTGCGCATGACGGGTGAGGAAACCTCGCCCAGCTGTGACCCTGGAGGTGCTGGTACTTGTGGGCTCCAAGGCTGGGTGGGCCTGGAGAAATGGGTCCTTCC
Source organism: Manis javanica (assembly GCF_040802235.1). NCBI lineage: Eukaryota > Metazoa > Chordata > Mammalia > Pholidota > Manidae > Manis > Manis javanica. Next base: position 182,443,510 of record NC_133159.1, on the reverse strand, counting down.
GAAGCGAGGCCCCAGGTCCCACTCTCCCAGGCCCCCACCTGCACGGAGGGTTTAACAGAACATCCAGAAAACCAGAGGGGGGAGGTGGATGGAGAAAGAGGATCGGTCCAGTGGCCCTGGGCCCAGAGCCTGGGAAGCACGCAGGAGGGACGATGCTCAGAGGTGGCCCCGGGCGGCGGCTGCAGAGATGACGGCCAACACAGGAGCCGTCCAGAGGTGGGGGCTCGGCGACCGGCTGCCAGCTGTGACGGCCACAGGTGAATTGTAAGAGCCCCTGCCACACCGGGGTGGGCCTGCAAAGGAGACCCAAGGGGAAGGCGGAGGGCACCACCTACACCCAGGCCTGCACGGCCAGCACAGGGCAGGGGGCGGGGGCCCCAAGACATGGGCCCGACGCATCCACGGACAGTTGGGTGCATGTGCTCCAGCGGCCAACACACGAGGGCTGAGAACCCACTTGGCCTCACAGTCCTCTCATGTCAGAAGTGGCCTAGCCTCTAAGGCTTCATTTTCCTGACAGTAATTTTCCAGGACATGATGACACACAGAGAAAAAACATGAAACCATTTGGAGGTGACCTCAAGCCCAGACCTTCCAGCTTTCCTGGGAGGTTCCCGTTTCCTCCCGCCTCACTCTCGCCTGGACTGCCCGCTGAGAAAGGGTTCTGGTGAGAGGGAATGTGAAACGTTTCCCCTCGAGGCTTGGAGTTTAAATGAATCAGTACAGGAGGGAGGCCGGCCAACCTCCCAAGTTACTCGAGAGCCGGCTGCCCTCTGGAGGGAGCCCGGAGCACATGGAAGCCTCCAGGAGACCAGGCAGGGAGGGCCAGCAGAGCGCAAGGCCAGGCTGACCCCAGCTGCACACCGAGGCCCTGGACTCCATGCTTGCAGAGGGACGGGACGGGTCTCAAACCCACCAGCCGGCACCAGGCAGACAGTACCTGCCCAGGCCCGGGAACAAGGTCCACTCTGGCTGCCCACCCTTCTGAACAAAAGGAAAGAGAAGCTTTTTAAAAAGAAAAGCACAGGGTGGCTATGCGCTGGGCTGTAGCAACGACACAGGCATGCTCTGAAACTGAGCGGCTCCCCGTGTCAGAGCGTGGCCTGTGGTGTATCGCCGAGGGTAAAGCGCGTGAAACCCCCCAAGTACACAGGGTGTGGGGCAGGGCTCTCCTCATCTGCAGGCCAGTCAGCTGCCCCTGGGGGCCCGGGGAGGTCGGCCCAAGGTCAGCAGGCCTCGGAGGGAGTGGTGAGGGACCGCAAGAGACCAAAGGGCCAGGACTGGGATGGGGGCCTTCAAGCGCAACCCCAGGCCCCAGACAGCAGGAGGCCACCTGGCCCTACCTGGGCAGCTCTGGGGGCTGCGGTGTCCTGCACGGCCATGGTCCACTGCAGCCCACAGGCTGGGGGTCTGTCTCTCCCTCACACCCAGTTGTGGCTGGGGCACAACTGGACAGAGGCGGCTGGAGGGCACCTGCCCATCACCAGGCCTCAGTAACGGCCACAGAGCTTGGCTGGTGCCTTTAAAGCTGCTGACCCGTCTGCCAACAGACCTCAGCGGGAATTCCAATGAGGGCCATAGCCGTGCCATAGCCCTGGCCCAGGAGGCTGCCCCAGACCCACTGGCGTGACAGGAACAGGCTCACGCCAAGCCTCAGGCCCGCCTGCTGGGGAAGGCAGAGTGCGCTCCTGGGGGGATGTCACGGGCAGGCACCCCAGGCAGAGAAGGGTGTCAGGGCAACAAGGGTCTGCGATCTGCACTGCTCTGACCCACACCTCGGCTGGGCTCCTCCCAGCCACTCCTGTTCCGGACCTGCAGGGAACAAGGGAGCAGCAGCAGCCCAGGTAAGCCTGATACCTGCTCCGAAACAGGGATGGGAGACATGAGAAGTCCCTGGGTCCCCACCTCCAGGAGGTGCGACTACCCAATGGAGAGAGAGGAGAAGGCAAAGGAGACTGTCATCAGCTGCCCACTCTGCCCAGGGGGTCAGGGCCTTTGCTCGGGGGCCCCAGGCCAGCTGAGCTGGGGGCGCCGGCTGGGATCGTGGCCCAGCCGCGTGCAGAGCTGCAGGGCAGCCTCCCGGGGCCAGAGGAAGGACTTCAAAAGACAGGCCAGGGGCTGCAGGACAGCCCAGCCCTGGCGGCACTCGGGTCTGATGGCCAGTAAAACTACTTTCTAATAATTAATGTTTCAACATCAAAGGCAGGAGCCGCCCGGGTCTGTAAACCATCCCACTTCGGCCGAGGACCTGCCTATATTTTATCCTGTCTCTTCTGACTATTCAAATCCAAAAACCACACACAGACAAATCACTAATGGGAAACTTGGACACTCTTCTGATCACTAACGCGCACCTTTGAAGTTCCCCCAGAAGTTCTGTTTTGTTCCCTTCTCCCCTCCCCCAGGACTGGAAAGGGACACAAAGCAGACACCATGTGGCTGGCCAGCCCTCTGGGTGTGCGGCTGTTAGTGACAGGAGGCGCGGGGCGGGCGGGCGGGCGGGGGACGCCCCACAACCAGCCAGCTGCTAGGGCTCGCAGATCAAAGGCACACACTGCTGGTGGCCGGTGCACCCTCCCCGGACTCCTCCTGCCAGGGGGCCCTGGGGTCTGTGCTGGGAAGGGCTGGGATCCTGTGCCTGGGCAGCAGCCGCCTACCGGCAGGCACAAACCTAAACCACTCCCACCCCCACAGGGCACAGAGGACCAGGGCCTGCCTGGGTCACAGGGAGCAAGGGGCCCAGAAGCCACACACCACATGCTGACCACCTCTAGGGTGGGAGAGCCAACCAGCCTGAGCTTTTGTCCGTCCCCAAACCCAGGGTCGCCAAGGACCAGCAGGCCAGAGGAAGTCAGGCCCCCCCCTACACCTCAGGTCACCCCAACCACATGGGTCTACTTTCAGCTCCTGATTCTGGGCCCAGGCAACGGAAGCTATGAGGCTGGGGGCTGCATCCTGGCATCTAACATGACCCAAATGTCAGTGTAAAAGCCAGTGTGGTCCCCAAAGGGGTGGGGTACGCCCCCTCTCCCGTCCACTCGGCACGGACACACCAAGGGAGCAGGAGAAAGTCCTGGCTGCCTACCCTCAGTAGGCACTCAGGCTCTGTCCCCCCGCCAAGCACCCCCCATCCCCACCCCCCACAGGCACAGCTGCCCTCCACCCTCCACCCTCCTGGGGGGTGACCTGGAGGCCCGAGCGAGGAGGGGGCTCCAGAAGAGAAGAAGGCAGGCAGCTTCAGCCCGGGGACCTCTGCTGCACCTCCTGGGGGTACGGACTGGACCACACTGAGCGAGCTGGTACTAAAGACGCAGCTACAGGGGAGGCGCCATGGAAGTGGGACCCATCTGCAGACTACAAAGACAGCCCAACCAAGGAACTCTCTCCAGAACCTCACCACCCGCGTGAACTGAAGGAGAAAGAAGGGACAAAATGATCTCCATGCAGAAAAAGCTATAAAGCTCATCACCTGCTTGTGACAAAAAAGCTCTCAGAAAATCAAGAACAGAAACTCCTTCAACTTGCCAGAGCTTTTCAGGGTACACATCACCCTTTGCAGATAAACTGCAGATTATTCCCTCAAGATCAAGGTCAAGACTAGGATGCCCACTAAAACTACTAACTCAGCAATGCCGGACACCTGGTCACTGTGGCACAATGAGGAAACCAACAGGAGAAATAAGGACATAAAAGAGAGAAAACTCACGTTATTTGCAGAGACCCCAGCTACAACTGAGAAACTGCAGGGACTCATCAGGAGAACGGGCTCACTTACCACCGCCGGGACACAACGTGTCGTCCATCCTTGCTTGGACAAGCCCTCCTCTACCAATGGATTATCCCAGAAACATCTCACATCAGTCCCCTAGGACATGCGATGGTGAGCAGTGGCGCAGAGGGACCCCAACGGCATGGCATCTGGGCCAACCCCAACCTGCTGCAGTTGCCCAAAGATGCTGGGGGAAGCTGGATGACAGGCCCAGAGACGACCCAGCGGGAAGCGTGCACCAACACCCAGGTGAGAACCAGCCCCATGGGGCCCTCAGAGCCAGGGTAAGGCTGCAGCTGGCCCCAGCAGGAGCCAGGCAAGGTCAGCCTGGCCCAAGGACCAGGGGCAGCCTTAGGGGCTGGCACCACCAGACAGCGGGGAAGATGGACACTGGTGTGACACCAAGAACCTGCTCAGACCACAAGCCTGGGTCCTGCAGAGCAAGGAGTGGCTGCCCGCCTGAGAGTGCCAATGCTCTGTGGACAAGCAGTGTGCTCAGTGTGATCCACCACGCAGTGGGTGTGTGGTCACAGAGGTGGATGGGGGTGGGCGTCACTGTGGGAGCAGAGTGTGAGGCCGGGGACAAGCAGGCCCAGGTGACAACTGGAGTCAGAGATGCATCTGCACCACAGAGACAAAGCACCGTTTGCAAAACCTGCCATCAGTGGTGCTCATGCAATGACTGTACCTGGACAGAGTGGACCAGAGGGAAGCTGGTGGAGCAAAGGCCCCCCAAGGCCTAGATGCACCCCATCCGCTCACTTGTCCCAGCGAAGGCTGTGCTCCCCACTCCCAGCACAGCTACGTGGCCGGCGGGCAGGAGTCCCACCTGAAAAGGCGACATCTACCTGCTCGACTTTGAGGAGCAAATTCCACCTTCCCGCTGCATGGCCAGACATTAAAGTGCCTAGTGGCAAGGCAGCCGGTCAACAAGCTGTGGGGACAAGTGGCTCAGGAGCAGATGTGGCATGGGGCAATCAATGCCAAAGCCACCTTCATGTCAAAAGCTGGTCAAGACCCCTGCTGAGGCAGAAGCAGTGGTCCCGTGGTACTGCCTGTGACGGGAGGGGTCAGAGCCACACAGGGATGCGGGTCCCTGGCTGTGACCATGGTCACCAGGACATATGAGTTTGTCAAAATCAAATCGTACATCTAAAGTGGCACCACAATGAAGCTGATTCAAGACAAAACAAAACCAAAAAGTCACTTCCCTGAGAAGACAAAACACGTCCAGCTACCCCGTCCCCTGGGCTGGCCAGCAGTCAGGAGAACGAGCCCCCCCGCCAGCCCCTTACCAGCTCCTGCTCCCGCTCCGGCTCCTGGCCAGGCCTCGACTTCTTCGGCTTCGAGGGGCCTCCGGGGCTGGAGAAGGTCTTGGGCAATTTGGCTGAAGGTGACATCAGAGACCTCGCAGACCCAGAGGGCCCCCCCAGGCGCTGTCCCCCACCCGAGAAAGGAACAAAGGAGGCTGGGGCAGGCTCCTTGGAGATCGGCTTCGTCTGGGTGTTCACCAGCTTTGGGGCCTGGCCATCCGCACAGCTGGTCCCCGAGGTGCCCACCTCGTCCTGGTGGCTCACATCACCCTGGTGGAGCCCCGCTGGGTCCAGCAGCAGCAGGGGGCTGCTGGTTGCCTGGTCAGCTGACACTGAGGCCATTGGGTCACCCGGGGTTTTCATCCGGGGGACCCCAGGCTCCTGCTTGCCAGTAGAGTCACATCGCCTCATGGCAAACCTGGTGGGGACCAGAAAGCAAGCGACACTGTAGACGCAGAGACCACCCCACCAGCCCACAGCCCGGCACCTTACCCTCTGGTGCGGGCCAAACTGAACTCAATGCCTGAGGGCCCTCTACAGACCCTTTTCCGTCCAGCCCCACCTCCCCAGGAAAGCAACGCGCCACCCCAGCAGAGGGCAGGTCCTCACTGGACATGCCCCCACCCACCCGTGCCAAGCCCCGGGACAGGAAAGCCTTGGGGCAGGGGCCTGGGGCGGGAGCCTCAGAGCAGAGGTGGGAGCCTCGGGGCAGGGGTGGGGACTGTAGGCAGGCACATTTCCCCTTCACCTTCCCATGGTGCCCCTCCTTGCCTTCAACACCCTGTTCTTCTCACTCAACAACACTCAGAGCCCCCACCTGATGATGGCGCTGCCCCCAGTGAGGCCCAGTGACTGCAGTGTCGTGCCCTGCAAGGCGGCTCTGCCTGTCACCTGTGAGGAAGGAACAGGACAGGTGTGCCCAGGACACCCCGCCCACCCTGCAGGACGAAGCTTGCGGACCTGGCCCGAGCTGAGGCCTTGCACTAAGCCAGGCTGAGGGCACCAAGAACAACCTGACAAGCCCGCCTCACACAGCCTCCCCCAAGCCAGGTTCTGACACCAGTTTGCCCCAGCTCAGTCCTGGCTCCCAAGAGGCCTGGGTCTAGCCTCCCACACCCTGACCTAAGCCCAAGCATTTGTTCGCTGGTCTGGGTCCATCCCCCCAACCCTGCCCCATCGGAAGCCCGGTGGGCAGGGCTCAGGCCTAGGTTAGCCACATGTGGCCATCTGTCCAGCCCTCCAGGGACTGGACAGACCACACTGGCCATCAGTCCATCTTCTCCAGGGAAGGACATGTCCCCCAGATCCTTCCCACTCACAGCCTTAGGTCAGGGAACTCAAGCTGGGATGAATAGGTGAGCATTTATCATCCATGCCAGGGGTCCCGTGGGGACAGTGGCCACCCCAGGCCAGGACAGGGCGCTAGGCCAGGGTCAGAACAAAAAGGCCCTGTGAGCCAGTGGACCAAGCGCCGGGAGGGTCCCCATCACGGCAGGCGGGGTCAGGCAGGCCTGCACCACGCCGCTGCCCTGGGTTTCGAAAAAGATCAAAACACAGAGCAAAGCAAATATTTGTCAGAACGAAACCACTTTTGTGACCTGAGATTTGAGAAATACTGAGAAAACAAACAGGGCGTTGAGGGGGGTGGGAGCAGCCTGGCGGCCGTGGTCGATCCCAACAGAAGCAGAGTCCTGCTTTTTCCATGAGACACATCGCGCCTTCAGGGCTGAGTCTGCCCTCCGCTGCTCTGAAAGCGGGTTTCGGGGAGTGGATTTTCCAGACTGGAACGTGGGGCCGGCCCACGCGGGCGTGGGAGCGGTGGGGGCATAGGCGATCACCCACCTCGGCCCTCATGTACACGCAGACTGGGCTTGCCTCGCACGGCTGCTCCAGGAACTCCCTGCCAGGAGACAAACATCCCAGGCTGGCCGCTGGCATTGGGGGACACTGGTGCCCTCAGGATGGCACCCCCCAGGGAGAGCACCCCACCACTCGCCGTGGAGGCCCCGCCCACCCCATGGGCCTGGGCCATCAGCACATGGCGGGGGCATCTCCCCCTGCCCCAAGCCTCAAGGCTCAGAAAGTGAGGAGGACATGGGGCAGGGGACGAGCAGCCCCAGCCCACCCCTGAGACGAGTCCTGGGTCACCATCAGCTGTGCCTGGAGTCAGTGATGTTGAGTCCCAGGCTTTACCTGAAGCTGACCTGCAGGAGGGTTGCTGACCCCTGAAACACTAGGAGCAGATCCAGGTGCGAATCTAGTAAGGGGACCACGAGAGGCCCAGGTGCCCAAGCCCCGAGCACCCCACATGACACGCCGCCCACCCAGACGCCTTGAGGCAGCACCAGGGCGGAGGGCAGTGCTGAGGGGCCAGGGCCTTGGGTCTCAACCTAAGCTTCACGATGGAATTGCAGCCTGCCGGCTCCCCCTCAGGCCACAGCACAGGATGACAGGGATGCCACCTCATGAAGCATGTCCGTGCCCACGTGGCCAAGCAGACCAGTGCCAGGCTCACAGAGGGCCTGTGACAGCCACCCAAGTTACTGTCGCCAAAACAAGGAAGACCGGAGGCTGTGGCACTGGATGCTGGCGTGTCCGAGCACCTGGGCCGCTCTATCACACAAGCCAGGCACGGGGGCCACAGGAGCACAGACAGGCAGGAGGCTCCACGCAGATTTCTGTCATCTGCGAGGCAGCGAATGGCCCCCAGCTCTCCATGCTGGCACGCAGGTCACCAAGGGCCAGACCGGATCCCCCTCTCATCCTCAATATGCTTTGCCAGTAAGATGACAGCAGACATGGCCTGGCTGCTGATGTCATCTCCCCTCCTGAATTGGAGCCTGAGGCAAGAGGGCACGGCCCCCAGGAAGCACAGCTGATGGGCTCTTATGATGGCAGGCATGCAGCTGCACAATGCACACACCGTGTCCACTGGCCCACACTCACTTGCACACCCCCAGCTGCCTGCCCTGGGCTTACAGGATGCAGGCTGGCAGAGCCAGGTTTGGGGGCATTTAAGCAGCTGATGGCAGGCCTGACAACCAGGGGAGTGCCATTTCTGCACCTCCAAACACACAGTCATGACTGGCCCCCAGTAAACACGGTCCCTGACCACACCTGGAGTGCCCAGCCAGGCCCTCCCTCCAGAAGAGCATTTGAGAGGCAGGGCTCGCCGGAGCAGGGGGCCTGGAGTGGCCTGAGGCTGCGTAGCACCACCCGGCCAGACCTCGCAGCTTAAATCCACGGACACAGTCAGGATGGGAAGACACGGGAGCTGAGCTGGGGACCAGAAGCAAGGCCTCCGACTACACAAGAACACTCAATGCATGTGGCCTGGGCAGTCCTGAGAGCCGTGACCTCCGGGCAGGCTCAGCATGTTTTCCCCCGTTTCCTGTTTGCTTTCAGGTTTTAGTTCTGCACACTGCCCGGGAATGAGCCAGCTGCGGGGCCCCTAGAGGCATACCCCAAAAGACGTTGGGCACAGGCCACCCAGATCCAGGGACCCCAGGCCCCAGATAAACACAAGACCCCAGGAGAGCCCAAGAGCAGCGCCGGCCAGAACACCATCTCTTCCAACTACAGGCAAGACGGAGGAGATGTGAGAGGAGGGCCAGTGAGCCAAGCCTGGGGCCGGTGAGCAGCCGGGGACGGGGCGCAGGACTGATACTGCCTCACTGACTGCTCTCTGGACACTGATGCCAGTACACGCACCCAGCACAGAGCAAAGGGCCGCTGAACATCAAACACCACCCCGCAGCTTTGAAGTGCGGCTCCTCCAGAGGGTTCAGGCTCCCCATACAGGGCCTGAGGGGGCGGCCTCACACCCAGGGGCAGGGCGGCTGCAATGGCTTCCAGACCTTCCTGGCCAGTCAGCAGAGCTCTCCTGCCTGCCAGCAGGGACAGCGGCCCAGAGGCCATCCCTGTGCATCAGGAGCCTTCCCCTTACACACCCTTGCAAGGGCCCACTGCTCCCCACCTCAGACACCACTCAAGTGCCGGTCACCTCCACCAGAGCTGAGCCAGGCCTCCGGGGACCCCTGTGCTGCCTGAGCCACTCCCAGACAGAGCCAGTGGACGTCATGCGAGGCCAGGCATCCTGTGGGCCTCTCATGGTGCCCAGCTGCCTCCCTGCTAGCAGGCGGGACTCAGAGGGCCCAGTGGCGGAGACGACCCAGGAGGGGTATCTATCTCAGGCCAGCAAAGCCACTCCCAGAGCCCAGCGGGTGGCGAGCAGGGCAGAGGTGCACCCCTGCTGGCTTCACATTTACAGACGCCCTTTCCCTGGAGGACAGGGGCCTGCCCAGCCAGGCGGGCCCCCAGCAACACAGCTACCTGGAGCCCCTTCTGTCCATCACCTGCTTGGGCCTGAGCAGGACAGGACAGGTGCAGGCGCAGGTGCTGCCAACACGATGCCAGAACACCAGCTGTGACCTGGCTCAGGGCTGCTCCTGCTGCCCCAGGGAAGCCCACGTTGGGCGAGGCCACGTCATGAGGTGCCAGGCAACTCACACGCCATCACCACCTGGGACAAGGTTTGGGCTGCAGAAGCCACAGTCTCCTCCTCCAGGGCAGACAGAGTGGGGACAGTTTCAAGAGGGAAGCAGCCTCTGGCCCTTTCAAGGACATGGAACACTGCCTGCGTGCTCTGAGTGGACACCTGGGCACCTACACCTCCAGGGCCAGAATGCAAACCCACCCTCAGTGTGACCACAGGCTGGTGGCAACCTCCGGGCAGCTCCCCACAGCCCACTGTGCCTAGGGGCCCACAACCCCAAGACAAACACGTGGACAGGCTGCCCTTCCCACGGACACCAGCTTTTACTATCAGTCGGATGATGATGCTGCACCGGAACTGTGGGCTCAGCCATGGAATCAGGTGGCTAACAGAGGGCTTTGGGGGAGAACCCAGAGCCCCTTTCCTGGTGACTCTCCCTCAGCAGATGCCCAAGCAGCAGAGAAGACCGGCCAGTGGAGATGAGCACACACACAGCGGCAAACCGAGGGGAGGCCGGCTCTGAGAGAGACCGCCAGACCTCCACGGGCTCTCACCCACCAACAATGTCCATCTCTTTTTTCCTGTTGAATACATGTTCAAAGGGTAAAATTTTGGATATGTTAAGTGAAGTTAATCATAGTCCTAAAATTAATCACACCTGTTTCTACTTTCTTTTGATGTGGCTACTAGAAAATTCTGAATTAGGCATGTGTGGCCCATGTGGGGCATCCAGTGGCCAGTGAGTTGCTCCAGATGTTGGAGTTCAGGGCAGGACCACCACCCACCCTGATCCCTGTGCAGAGGAGCCAGCAGGGACCCGCCGAGCACGCCCACCAGGCTCTGCGGGATGCTGATCTCCAACCCGGAAGCATCAGGGGAAGCCCTGCTCCCTGCACATCCCTGCTGCGGGCCCACTGGCTCTGTTCTATCCGTACCGACTGCTGACACCTTGCAAGGGGAGAGCCTGCCATGCAGCACAGCGTCCCCAGGCTCCCCTTAGCCTTGTTTTGGGGGCACAGCCTTGAGAATGGGGGCCTGGTGATGCTGGCCCCCGGGGCACCCAAGTCCGGGGCACATGGCAAATGGGGGGCCCTCCTCCCCTCCCTGAGGTGAACGGCTCCATACCCCTCCCCCTCCTTCAGGGTGGACCCCCCCGCATGTCAGTGACCCAGCCTCAGCATCTTCCTCAGAGAACAGTGTGGGGTAGGTGCGTGTGACCTTTCATGTCTGAAAATGGCTTTGTTCCATCCTCACCCCTCTATGACACCTTGGCCAAATAGAGAATTCTTCAACAGCTCTCCTACAGTATCTCAGAGGCACGGCTAGGCCGCCCTCCCGGCGGCACTGTGGAAGGCCAGGCTTCTCTCAGCACGTGGGACCATTTCTTCAAGCACACCTCCTGGCGCTTCACAGCACTGCCACTGGGTGAGGCCCCAGCATGCCAGGCACTGGGTGGCCTGTCACCCTGGAAACACAACTCAGACGGTTGTCCACTGTAACATCACTGATTTCCTCCCCTGCCCCCAAGTCCTCTTTCTAGAAACATGTGAGCAGGAGCCCTGCCCGGCCTCTGGATTCACCTCTTTTCCAGGCTCACACTCAGCTCCAGGCTCTGCAGCTCCTCCCTGCCCCAGCCAGGCTGGCAGGGACCCTGTGCCCCTCGCCCCCAACCCCTTCCAAGTATCAGCTCCCAGGCCTTGCACAGCCCCACACGCCCCTGGGCACCTGCCACCACCAGGAGAATGCACCCAGGCAGGCTGCAGGGCAGCCAAGACCAGCTGACCCTCAGGCACGGATGGATCCTCAGGCTGCCAGTTGCCCCCAAACCATAAGCTGTTTATCATGTGTGCCTGGACTGTGGACGCTGGACTGAGGAGGATGACAGACTTCGTGGGCTGACACTATCACAGGCCACCTAGGTGGGGGTGGCAAAGTTCTCTCTCAGCAGAATCTGGCTGGAGGGGAGGCAGCCCTGGCGGCCCAGCCCAGGCTGACAGGGGGAGGGAGAGACCGCCAGGTCTCACCACAGCAATGCCTGTAGCTGCGCTGCAGGAAGGACTGGCATCAGGGACATGGCACATCAGAGATGAGACAGGACAGGGCAAGAGGCTGGCTGCTGTGACAGCAGGGACAGCGTGTGCCGAGATCAGAGCAGAGCAGGCTTCCTGCAGGAGCCCCATCACCCTGAGGCCTACCCAGAGACCCTCTGCTGCAGAAAACCAAAGGGCCAGCCCCTGTTCTCAGTACCTGAGACACATTAACCCATCTCATCTTCACTTCACCCCTGGGAGTCCCGGAGAAGGTGAACAATTTGCCCACAGCCATACAGTGACTTCTCCACCCTCCCGCAGTCCCTCCACTCCGCTGGCCAAGACCTTTCAAAGCAGACAACAACTTCTATACCATGACGGAAGGCCAAGACTTGAAGGGCTCCCATATTGGCATGTTCAGGAGTGATGCTTAAACCGTTAGTCACCAGAGAGAAACCGACACACATCAGTTATCACCAAGATTTCCGTTTCCAAGAAAACACAAGAGTCTTAACTAAAGCATCCCTCTGCTCCCCTCATGGCCCACCATGCCCTCAGGGGGCCTCTTAAGGGCCCTGTAAGGATGGAAGGGCAGCCTCGTGGTTCCAGGGATGGTGCATGTGGCCACAGTGCCAGGAAACCCAATGAGAAAGACAGACAGTTGGCGACCAGTCCCTGCTGGGTGTGGCCAGTAACAGACAACCTCTCACCTCAAACCAGTCCTCTCACCAGTACCAGAGCCCCAAAAGGCATGGTCTTGGGCCACAGCAGAGCTCAGGGTTGTGGCTTGGGACCACAGCAGCATCCCCGCCAGAGAAGGGCAGAACCTAGGACCTGTTCACCGAGACTCACCTGGTCTGTGCAAAATGGCAGAGAAGCTCCCAGAGCGTCTGGCCCGAACAGAAAGCATCTTGCAACCTTGAGCCATCCTCGAGCTGCAGAGCAATGCGGACCTGAGTGGGCGGGGACCCGGGACGCAGAGTCAGGAGGAAGAGTGCCTGTCCCATCCTGGACCCGGGGTCCAGGTGGGACACACTGCACACCCCTCCTTTGGGGCTCTGGGGGACCAACTCCTGGTTAAGTGCTGTCCCTCTGCACACATTTGCTTGTTGTAGTGTCTTAAACTGCCACGTCTTGGAGGAATTTGTTAAACCAACAGATAACTAATATCTTGTTTTCTGAACTTTTTAAAATTAATAAGCGTACTGCTTTTATAAGTCCTTTTTTTTTAGACAATCATGTTCCTAAATAGGAGCTCAAGTCTATAACCAAAAGGGGGAAAATTCCTTTCTGGCATCTCTGCCGAGTGACAGGTACACTACTTGTGTACAGCACACAAGCAGAGAGCCCTGGAAATGAGAGTGCGTCTGACCCTGTGAGCATGGTGCCGAGCCTGGGGACCAGCCAGCACTCGGTTCCCGAAATCACAGCTACCCTGCCATTTGGCCCAAGCACACATTTCTGTTAAATCCCAACACAAAACAAAGGAGCTACTCTGTGTGAAAGTGGGACGGGGTCTCCCCATCACCCGCAAAGAGCCCCCAAGGGAAGTCAGGGTTCCATCCACGTGGAACTTTGAGAACCACAGTTTTGATATAAAAGAGTGTCAGAGTTGGTCCCAGCCACCTGACACCTGGTGGGGTCTGGAGAACCGACTAACAGCCCCAGGGCCCAAGTCTCCTTGTCTCTCCACATGTGTGGAAACAGCCTTCTTTGCAGTGTTGGCAAAACACACGCTTACTAAGCAAAGGGCCTGGCAGGGGCACACAGGAGCGGCAACTGTCACTGCAGCCACTGGGTCTGTGTGTCTGTCCGCAGTGACACTGCTGCTGTCCGCTACATCTCTAGGACCTGAAAGAACTGATGGGGCAGAACACAGTGGGCTGGGGTCAGAAACGAGGGCTGCGGCCTAGACAAGACCTGCTGGAGGTGACCCCTGGAACACGTGTCCTCATCCCAGAACCGAGGCTGCACTCAACCCCCCACAGAACTCTACAGGCACTAAGATTACTGGGGACTATGATGAGAAACCTCAGGCTGAGACAGAGAGCATGATTAACTGCACCCCAAAAATTAATTCAGAGCAAAGAACAAGCAGTCTCTTTTCCAATCATCAACCACAGGAGGAGAGTGGTGGCCCTGGCCTGACCCTGAGAAGGCAGTACTGGGTGAGAGGGTCCTGCCTCATCCTGCAGAGCCCTCTGCACACAGCCCTGTGCTCCCCCAACCCCGCAGCAACCCCTCTCCATTTGCTCAGCTTGCTAAAGCATCCTGTGGTCCAAACAGCCCAAATGAGAAAGCCAGAGGCAGTATTTCTGCCGGACACTCCCTGACAGCTGCCTACCATGTTCTCAGGCCCCTCACGGCTCCGGGAGATGGGCACCATCTCCAGCTTGGCATTGTTGGGTAGGTTGGCAAACCTCCATTGGAGAGAGAGGTCAAGCACGTTCCTCTGAAACCTGCGAAACAGATGAGTCCACAGGCTGCTCCACAGAGCCTGACATACTCAGCTCCCGCCCAGCTCCCAGTACGGCCCTACAGGGGGCAGGGTACCTGGTGAGCTACTCTAGTGCCCATGCAGCAAGTCCCCAGCCAGTGCCCCCAAGGCTGGAAACACACACACAGCCTGCCAGCCTACAAACAGGGCAGGTCGTGGATGACAGTGGGGCTTCCCAAGGAAAGAAGAAGCGAGACTGACACAGGTTGGAGCAGACGGGAGGGCAAGGGAGAAAGGGGAGACAGGCTGCCCTCTGGGGCAAAACAGGGGGCTGCTCTTGCAGATTGGGAAGCAGCGACAGGCCCAGCACAGACTTGGAAATGAACACACAGAATGGCTGAAGGGCGTGCACCTTGCTCTGCTCAGAACAGTCCTAAAACTGCTTCAGGCAGGTCACAGAAGAACAGAGAGGGCTTGAAGCTCTGTGACAGTGCGCCTGGCAGGAGGCCCAAGAAACCAGGCTTCATGCCATGAGCTCCTCTCTGCCCCTGATGTGAGAACAGCCACGGTGCAAAGACAGGCCACGAAGGTGAAAAGCTCCTCAGGTGGGACAGAGACCAGGGCACAGTTCTGACCCTCTTGTTGTTTTTAGCCCCTTGGAAATCTGGTGAGAGCCCTCTCTTTGGATAAATGCCCACACAACTCCAGGGACACAAGCACCAGCTTGGAAGACTCTCCCCCTTTCCCATGATCACTTGCTCTATCTTTAGAGCCCACCAGGAACTCACACACTGAATGCACAAGGACCCTCTGCAGTGGCCCCTAGCAAGGTACACCAACATCCTAACCCCAAAGCCCATGAACAGGACTTCTGGGAAACAGGCTCTTTGCCCATGTAACTGAGTTAAGGATCTCGAGACAAGGTTTTCCTGCATGAGGATGGTCCTAAATCTAATGACAAGTGTCCTTTCAAATGACAGAAGAGAAGCCACGATACAGGGAGGCAGAGGCTGGAGGGACGCAGCCATAAGCCATGGGGCCACCAGAAGCTGGAACACATGGGAAGGGTCCTGACCAAGAGCCCTGGAGGAAACGTGGCCCTGCCGACACCTTTGGGGCCTCTGGCCTCCAGAACTTCGAAAAAATGAACTTCTGTTGGTTTAAGACCCAGGCAGGGCCTGGGAGAAAGAGGGACAGGTGGGCCCTGCAGCCTGGCCAGAGAAAACTCACTTCAGGTCATATTCACTGGGGTTGAAGTCTTGTCGCCGGCACGTTTCCTCCAGAACCTAGAGGTAAGACGCAGGACGGTGAGCCAGTGTGTCTGCCTGGCCACTCCGCCTGGCAAGCGCAGCGGCACAGAGGCTGCCGAGGGCAGGGAGTCCACCTCTTGGTGAACTACTGGTTTTGCCAAAGCCTAGTACAAACAGCGGGACAGAACAGCCACTCAGGTCCCCTCGCCCACCTCCTTACTGGGTCTGCGCCACCACCCGGCTCCGCAGGCCATGCCCACGGACCTGTCCTTATACACTCGGGGGCACCGCTCCTCACCCAGAGAATAAAGTTCAGACTTGGGCCCCCCGCCTGCAGCACCTCACCCTCCTCTCCCTGAGGGTCCTGTGGCGCCCGGGAGGCAGGCTGAGCTCCTCGGGGGCTCACGGCCCCTGCACCCCACCCTGGGGGCTCCTCCCTGCAGACACTTGCTGGCACACTGTCACCTGCAGAGCAGGGCCCAATAAGCATTTCCGGTGTAGGAATTCCAGGTCACCCAGCTGCCCGGTCAAAACGCAACGAGTGACTCAGCAAATCCGTGCCCAGGCACAAAGGACCGACACCCAGCCGCAGCCGGGGGCGCGGGGCGCGGGCCGCTTCCCCGGGAGAGGGCTCGGCGTCCGCCGTGCGCCCCGCCCCACCCCGCAGGGACCCGCGGAGCCCCGCCGAGCGGAAGTGGGCGGGGCCGCGCTCAGAGGCCGCCCATTGGCCGCCGCGGGCCCCGCCCCAGTAGCCCTCCGGAACCAACCTCAGGAGTAGGCCCGGCGCCGCGTCCGACCCGCCGCCCGCCGCCCGCCGCCCGCCGCCCGCCGCCCGCCGTCGCACCTGCAGCAGCACGGTGCTCGGGGTCACCTTCACCGTGTGGCGCCGCCCATTAGGGGCCAGCACCGACACCGCGGGGCCGCCGCCGCCTGCCGGGGCCGCCATCTTCCGCTCACGTGACCCGCGCCGGCTCGCCGTCAAACTTTATAGGCAACAGCCGGCCTCGCGGTCGCGAGGACGAGGCGGGGGCGGGGCCAGAGCGCTTCCGGGCCCGCGCCCCGCCCCCGTCCCAGGCTCCTCCCCGACGTCGGGCTGGGAGCGCGGTTCCCCAACAGGCGCCACGTGGCGCGGGTCTCCAACGGCCATACGGGCCGCGTGCGGATTGCGTGCGCGCGCTGAGGCCTGGACTCCCGGTCCACGCAGGGTCAATGCGCCCCGACCTGTGCTGGGTCCTGCTCTCCCTCCGTCGGCCCACCTGACGGCCCCTGTCCCCCGGGTCACCCCTGCCTGCGGGAAGGTCAGAGAGCGGCTGAGGGTAAAGGCGGGCCTGAAAAGCCCGGGAGTTGAGGCCGGCCTCTCCCGGCGCAGCCAAACCTGAGACAGAACGGGTCCCCACTCCAGCCTGGTGCACAGGCAGTCTGCAGAGGGCCCGGGCAGTGCTACCACACCCCCATGTGGGTGCTGTCATGCCATCGTGTGGGTGACACGTCCGCCTCACACACCCCTGTATCTGCGCACTAACTGACACATTCACGTGTACGATACTGGAAAGCCTGGGACACCCCTTAGAGTTCTGCCCCCCTGGCCGGCAGGCAGTCCCATGCTCTGTAGGGCCTCAGGGCAGTACACACATGGCCAGGTCACTGAGGGTCAGCCCCCTCCCCCGAAGCCAGGGAGCAACACAGGACGTTGGAGGTTTCACAGCGGGGGCACCTGGGAGGTCCTCTAGTCAAGCCCCATTACTGGCTGTTAGCAGGTCCCCGCTGGCTCAGGCATCATGCCCACCGACCCACTGCTTCCTTGCGGTGGCCTTGTCCTGTGCACTCCTTCCTGCTCACAGGGGCTCTGTGTATAGCTAGCTAGCTGGACGGGCAGGGCTTGGAGCAGACGACTTAGGGCATTTGTGGACCAATTGCTGATCACTGCCTGGTCAAGCTCTCCAAACCTGCCCTTCAGTCCTTCAGGGGCCCACATACAGTTCTGCCAGGCTCTCTGTACCCCAAGTTGCACCCCCCCCCAACAAGGCTCTTCAGCTATCAGCCTGCAGGGGTTTCCTCAGAGCCTCCTCTCCACAGGGTCAGGCCTTGTGCCTGCTCGCTTGCTGAAGGCTGCCTCCACCCTGCGCAGGATCGTCTGCCCCATCCTCCACTGTGCTGGCACGCAGAGCAGAGCCCGGCACAGGCAAGTGCTTGGCAAACACCTGTTTGGCCACTGACAAGACAAATACACGGTCCCTCCAAGTGCACCCACCCTCCTGTTACCAAGGTGGGGTACCCCACATTCTAGGGTGTCTGTCTGGACTGAACCTGGTGAAGAACCGGGCAGGACAGACCAAGACCCAGTGAGGTGCCCATGGAAACAAGCAGGCTCAGGTTCTGGGGGTGCTGCACCCAAAGCCCAACAAGCCTCTGGAAGAAGGAGATGCCCAGAAGTGGTTCCCCTCAAACAAGGATTTATTTCTGGCCAAAGCCAAAAAGTCAGGTGGCCAGGAACACCAGCTCCCTGCCACAACAAGAAGAACCCTCTCCTGTGCTGTGCAAGTTTGCACACTCAGCTGAAACCCCACCCTGGGGGGCTGTGTGTCTGCTCTGTGGAAAGGCTGCTTCTCTGTGCTTGCTTTGCTTAGCCCTTCCCTGCCACTTGGCGCCTTTGCTCAGGAACATGGAGCCTCTTGCAGGCAATTCAGGCATAGCCTTGAGCTGCCCACATTTCAGGGTGTAGTCAAGGAGGAAGCCATGGAGGCTACTGTAGGGTTAGAGGTCACCTTTGGGAAGCTTACAAGGCCATGAAGGGTCCTTACTCTGGCTTACTTGTTGCTCAGCATATTTTTGCAGCTCATATTTTTCTTTCCAAATTTGACATCTTAAGAAAAGGACAGATTCATACATTAACATTCATAGCAGTTTTATTTGTAGTAGTCAAAAACTGGAAAGAGCCCAAATGTCCTTCAACGGGTGAGCAGTTAAATATACCTTGTGGCGCATCCACACCTTGGAACATGGCTCAGCCATCAAAAGGAGGGCGCCACAGGTGCAGCATGGTATGAGGCCCCAGGGAAGTGTGCTGAATGAGTACGCCTTCCCAGAGGCCACACACATACCGGACAGTTCCACTTACACAGCATCACAGAAATGACAGCACTTTAGATACGGAGCAAAAAGGAAGAGCTGCCAGGGGTGGTGGGCTGCAGGGGGAGTGAAGCAGGTGTGGTTACAGGAGGGCGATGCCAGGAAGCCTGTGGAGAAGGCGCCCTCAGGACCTTGACATACCAGCCTAGCCATGGTGAGATTGTCATGAGTCTCACCAGGGCAGTGTGGAGAGCGCTGCGTGTTGTGTCCATGTGACTGCCATGCTATAGTTTCCCAAATGTTACTTTAGGGGAAAGTGAGCAGAGTGCACCCAGGACCGTTTTTGTTTTATTTCTGACAATCGCATGTGGCTCTACAATCACCTCAGTAAAAATTCCAATTAAAAAATGACATCTACAAACAAGCGAACCACTTAATACAATGAACTACTACTCTTCAGCTCTTCGATTTCACCTAGATGCACCGACTGCTCACGTCCAGTTCTATTTGCCTTCTCTCCCTGCACTTACATTTGCGTATCTGTTTATATCTGAAAGTCAGTTGACAGCATGCAGGCACTTCGCCTGCAAACAGTTCAGAAGCATCTCCTGAAACCAGGACCTTCTACTTAGTTGTCCCCTGTCACTACACCCAACAACCATACAGTCACGGATTGAGTGACACTGCCTGACACACTGTCTACTCTAGAATCCCCCTTGCCCCCAAATGGTCCCTTATAGCAGGTTGTCACCTTGCATGTGGTTGTTGCGTCTGTTTACCCTCTTCTAATCTGCAATAGTCCCTCCATCTTTCATTATTCATGACACTTGCATTTCTGAACAGCCCAGAAGGCTCCACAGTCTAGATATGCCTGATACTTCCATGGGGTTGAACGTTTGGGGTGGTGAGATGGATTAGATGACAGCCCATCAGGAGATCTAGGACACCACCTTGTCCCATTAGTAGTGATGTGAAGTGTGAACACTTGGCCAAGGTGGGGTATCACATCTCTCCATGGTCAAGGTCCCTTGTGGAGTGAATAAGCCATGTGTGGGGTGATTGTTTGAGACCATAAACATAATGTTTTCCTAAAACCTATTTACTCAATGGTTTTAGCACCAATTGATGGTCCTTGCCTGATTTCATCATTACACTTATGGTTGCAAAGTCATGACTTTCCAATTTCACAATTTCACCATTCCCTCTACATTTATAGAAATTTGTTGGTCAAGAAATGCTTCCCCTCCTTTTTTTTTTTTTGAGAGAGCATCTCTCATATTTACTGATCAAATGGTTGTTAACAACAATAAAATTCTGTATAGGGGACTCAATGCACAATCATTAATCAACCCGAAGCCTAATTCTCAACAGTCTCCAATCTTCTGAAGCATAACGAACAAGTTCTTACATGGCGAACAAGTTCTTACATAGTGAATAAGTTCTTACATGGTGAACAGTGCAAGGGCAGTCATATCACAGAAACTTTCGGTTTTGATCACGCATCATGAACTATAAACAATCAAGTCAGGTATGATTATTCATTTGATTTTTATACTTGATTTATATGTGAATCCCACATTTCTCCCTTATTATTATTATTATTATTATTTTAATAAAATGCTGAAGTGGTAGGTAGATGCAAGATAAAGGTAGAAAACACAGTTTAGTGCTGTAAGAGGGCAAATGTAGATGATCAGGTGTGTGCCTGTAGACTAAGTATTAATCCAAGCTAGACAAGGGCAGCAAAACATCCACGATGCAGAAGATTTCTCTCAAAACAGGGGGGGGTGAGGTTCTGAGGCTCACCTGATGGCCCCCCTGCGACTGTGCCTGTCTTAGGTTGTTCCTTCCTTGAGGAATCTTACCCGTCTCTGGCTAACCAGTCATCCTCCGGGGCCATACAGGGAAATGTAAAGTTGGTAAGTGAGAGAGAAGCAATATTGTTTGCAAAGGTTAGCTTTTTACTTCTTTGCAGATTTATGCCCTGTGGCTTCTATGCCCAGCATTTGTCTTGAGGTATCTTTACCACTTGGAAGAATTATGATACTCGGTAAATTTGATATGAGGCACGAATTCTACTAAAGGATTGTAATTAGGAAGGAAGAAGAAAAGCTATAGAAGTAGCAGATGGAAGAAAACATGGGAAGATTGATTATTTCTTTGACATATCTTCTTGTAGAGTAACATAAGCATGTATAAGTTTTAACAAACTACTAATTAAATTGCATACACACATTAACATAATAGGAATGCAGCTACATAACAAAAGCAGACCTACAATTACCAGCCATCTCCAGTGAAACCAAGAAAAC
This sequence comes from Manis javanica, assembly GCF_040802235.1. Classification (NCBI taxonomy): domain Eukaryota; kingdom Metazoa; phylum Chordata; class Mammalia; order Pholidota; family Manidae; genus Manis; species Manis javanica. The sequence continues at coordinate 182,422,835 of NC_133159.1, read as the reverse complement.
CAGTTAGGCACCCTAGGCATTTGTGAAAACTTATCTATGATATGGTGGATATTGTCCAACTGAACTTGAACAGTCTGAGAGAAATAAGACAAATTAAAACAACCCATTCCTGGGAACTGTTCACATCCCATGTGTTCTGTTAACAGTAGACAGTCTGTAGTCGCACGATTTTGGAGCTGCAACTTGCACTTCTCCTAATTCTTGGTTGAGTTCCGACAGTATAGATCCAGTCAGATTTGTTGTTTTACTGTGTGCACAGCCAGCTTAGATATCTCCTGCTTCCCCTCCTTTTAAAAAAAATTCTTCAATATTAATATGAATTCAAAATTCTTTTTTCATTCAATTACTCTTTCTGATGCTCAAATGGATCCAAATTTGCCAGTCAAGTTCCCTTCAAGCTGGCTCCGATGCTCCTTTTCTTGGGGCGGGGGTGATTTTTATTTTTATATTATTTTAATCTAAAAGTCTTATATAGCAGGTGCACAGGACACACCCTTCTGGTTCTGTCCACTGCAGCCCGTGTGACCCCGCTCTGGGCCCACCTCTACCTCCGTTCCCCTTGAGAGTATGCTGTATCCAGAGCGTCGAGTGTCCACAGCTGGGCACTGTACACGACGTCATAGCATCCAGACAGCCCAGGGAGTGGTTAGGGCCTGAGGTCCAGGCTACCCTACCTGCTGTGACACCTCTTGGTTGCTGGGTCTCAGTCATTCATCTGAAAGGCTAGAGCATCTATTGTGTCCCCGTCCCAGAGAGGTGGAGGCCCAGTGCAGGTGGGCCCTCAAGAACAGGGTGGGCAGCAATGCTGCAGACGGTTGTGGGAAGCCCTGAGCCCAGCTGGAAGACGAGGCTGGGGTCCATGTCCCACAGAATCCCCACAGACCGGGCCAACCTGAATGGTGGGAGTCAGGGGGCTGGGTTGGGGAGGGAGGGAAAGGGGTTATCTTCCTGGGCATCATTAATGGGACCAACACTGTATATTCTAAAGAAATCATGTCCCAGACTGTGGTTCTATTAGGACCGAGGTCACGTGTTACAGGTAAAGAGCCCCGGCTGGCCTGGGCACTGACTGTCCTCTCACCTCACCTTCTTGGGAAAAGGTGCAGCTTCTTCACAGAGGAAGTGCCTTTTGCGGGCCCACCCCATGCCATGCGTTAGGATCCAGCCAAATGCATTTAAAACACATAAGTGAATATATGTATACATAATTGTGGTAAGATTGCTTTTTCAATTTAGCCAGCTTCAAATCTGTTTTCTAACATAGGTCCTTCTGGAAATCATATGCACTATCATTAAGGCAGTGACTTCCCACTGCCAAAGAATAAAACCTAGGCTCCTGCCAGCTGCCTGCTGCCCACCCCCCACATGCTCTATGCCTAGGCCCCGCTCTCTCCCGTCCTGACAGCACGTCATGGTGCTCCTCAGCCAGCTGTTTTCCATTACCTGCCCCCCTCAACCCAGGAGGCAAGCCTGCTGTCTCGTTCCTGTGTCCCTATGCCTGGGACCGAGCTCAGGTGACTGGATGTTCGATAGGAAGGGTCCCTTCCCCCAGTGCATGGAGCCACCCCATGTCTGGGCTTGGTTGGCCGACCACAGGCAGCACAAACACCTGGGCAGGTAAGAACCTCAGGTCATACTCACACATACAAGAGAGATCACATCATTGATTTCACGAAATGAGTTGAGTTTCTAAGCTGCCAATGCCCTGGACTCAGGCTTGCTCAGTCCTCGGCGTCCTCCTCTGGGAGATGCGGTGAGACACCAAGGGGCTGGCTGGGTGCTTCTGCGCTCAGCACAGCCCACCTGCCCTCTGACCAGTTGTGAGAAGCAAACACAGCAGAGTCTGGGGAGGACAAGGACAGCCACAGTCCTGTCCCTCCTCACTCGTGTCCTCCCTCCCAGGCAGCAGCTAGACAGCTGTTCCCAAGCTCTGCTTTGAATTAAAAAGTGTGTGGCCCTTTAAGAGAAGCATCCGCCGCCCCCGCGCCCTGCTGCCCCCTTTGATGTCGCTGGCACTGAAAGGTTCCCAGTGGCAAGATCTGAGGGTTTGTTCTGCCTCCCCAGAGGCCACGTGCAGATCACAGGGAGGGAGGGGGGCAGGCAAAGGTCACATGGCTGGCCAGGCCTCCTTGCAGTCCCATAGCAGCAGGCGCTGGGGACCAGAGGGCTGTGCCAGTGGGACCCAGTGGCCTGGGGATCGTCAGGCCCAGTGGAGCCAGCTGGGAGAGCTACAGAAGCACTGAGGAGGGGCGCCTCTGGCCCTCCCCACGGGGCTCTGGGCAGCCTCACCTCCCTGATGCCCTGCCTCACCTGTGCAGTGAAGAGAACACACTAGCATATTGGGGTCGCTCCTGGGACAAGCCAAGGAGCTCATCACAGATGTGTGGGAAGTTCCTCCCATCCCCACACCCTTCCTCCCCCAGCTTTGGGACGAGGCCACTCCTAGGAGGAGCTCCACGGTGAGCCCAGGTCAGCTGCAGGCCTGCATCCAGAAGGGTCCTTTGCCCCTGGACTGTCCCCCAGAAGGGCAAGCCTTCGTGGGAAGGGCAGGATGAGGATGGGTTTGAGAGGGGGGCAGGTCCTGCCAGATAACCAGCGGGCTCCCAGGCCTCAGTGGTTGAGCCTCGGGCCAGAAAACCCTCCCCTGGTCCTCCGTTCACTGGACTGTCAGGGAGGTGGCAGCAGAGTGACCAGGAGCACCTAGGTCACAGCACCTCCCATAGCCCTGGGTGCCCTCTTTGGCCCTGTGGAGGGGTGGTGCGGGGACTCTGACACCAGGTGCTGTCAGTCCTAGGGAGAAGGTGTGTGTGGTCCTTTCTGCCAGGTGACCCCAAGGCTGCTCTGGCCAGGCCTGCCAACAGCCACCTGATTCCCAGGAGAGGACATCCCCATGTCAGGCCTAGGAGCTGCCCGTGAAGGACCAAGGCCTGACCCCCATCCCCCTTCCCCCACCCCCACTGCTAAAGAATCAAACCTAGGCTCCTGCATCTAGTGGATGGAGGGCTCTGCAAAAGCCAAAAGGGGTTTCAAACTCAACAATTGCATGGCCTGGCCTTGAGGCCCCTCGCCCAGTCAGAGCCAGCCAGACATGGGCTCTTGACTGGATGGGGAGCAAGACCTTCACCTGGGACAAGCTGCAGGGGCAGTGAGGTGCTTGGCCTATCTTGCTGCTCTCTTGGGCCTCAGAGACCAGCAGCTGGGGTGGAGCTGCCCAGGCGGCTGTGGGAGGCAGGGCGGCTGAGGCTGGCAGGCGGGCAGAACGCCCTCGTGCTAGGAGCCACCAGCTCAGCACCGTCAAGGGACCCCAGAGGGAGGTGGTCTTGCAGCATGAAGCAGTCCCACGTCTGGCCAATGGCACTGGTCCAGAGCGGCAGGATGGCCTGAGGCCCTGGACACCCAGCCCTCTGGCCAGGCTATCAGTTTGTCCGGCCCCACACAGGGTCCCAGGTAGGATCCCTGTGCCACTGACTTCTCTCTGCCACACCCCCTTTCCCTTCCCCAGTGGCTGTGGCTAGTCTGGGCCCCAAACCAGCTGTTTTCTCCTAAAATGTTATGTCTCTGCCTCCCTTTTTCCAGGAACTGGGCATATGTCCACATGTGAGCCACAACTCTGTGCCCATCTGGGATACTTGACTCCCTCTCCCATATCTTCCTCCCAGAGAACAAGGAACGAGCCCCTGTACCCCATCCTATATCTGGGGATGCCCATCCTAAAAAGGCAGAGCCCCCTCTGGGCTTCCATTTTCCCAGGCTTCCCTGGGCACACGTGGGATCTGCTTTCTCCACTGAATGAGAACCAGGAGGCAGAGACAACACAGAATCTACCCTGGATGTGGCAGTAGGGACGGAATGAGGAAGGATGGGTCCCCTGCCCAGCATCCATGGTATCCATGGTCCTGGGGCCATTGCAGCAGGAGGTCTGGACGTAGTTCCTGCTCCTCATCCCCAAGCCGAGTGTCCTGCTTTCCAGACATCCCACAAGCCCCTGCACCCAGGACTGCAGTCTACTTTGGTCCCTGCGGGACAGCCAGCACCCACTCAGGAGTGATCACTATCATGTATCACGGGCTCCCTGGCCTCTAGGGTGCTGCCTCATTTCATGCTTCCACAACCCTGAAAGGCAGGTCCTATTCACATCCCGCTTCATAAATGAGGAGCCTGGGGCTCAGAGCCCCAGCTGTGGGCCCAGCAGGCAGAAATCCGACCCTTCGCCCACTGCTACATCCCCAAAGACATCTGACAGCACATCACATGTCCAGGAGGATTTCCAGAACTGCACCAACCCACCCCATTCCAAGCCCGGAACTCCATTCATTGGCCCCACCTGCCCTGGCAACTGGTGCCCCATGCCACCTACTGACCATCATTGGTTAGACCCCTTGATGCCTTATTTTGTTTTTTGGTTTTTTTAGGAATTCACATGTCATAAAACTAACCACTTTAAAGTGTACAATTCCATGGCATTTAGTACATTCACAAGGTTATGCAACCACTACAATCAATTTTAGAACATTTCATGCCCCAGAAGAAACCCTGCACCTATTAGCAGTCACTCCCAATTCCTCCCCCATCCTCTAGCAAGACCAGCAATCTGCTTTCTATCTCTATGACTTGCTTATTCTGGGCGTTCCATACAAACGCATCATAAAATATGTTACCTCTTGTGGCTGGCTTCTTTCACTTAGTTCAATGTTTTTAAGACTCATTCATGTTGTAGCACGTCGATACTTCATTCCTTTTTATGGCTGAATAATATTCTGTCGTGCGGAGGGCCCTCACTGTGTTTATTCGTTCCTCCATTGATGGACCTTCAGGTTTTTCCACCTTGGCTGTTGAGAATAATGCTGCTGTGAACAGTCATGTATAAGCTTTAGTCTGAACACCTGTTTCTGATTCTTTTGAGGATACAGCTAGGAGTGGGATCGCTGGGTCATCTGACAATCCTATGTTTAATATAGGAGCCGCCACACTGGTGTCCACAGCGGCTGCAGCACTTCACGTTCCCACCAGCACTGCCTGGGTCCCGTTTCTCCCAGCACCTGTGTGCTCCGCACTCTTCATCACATCCGTCCTGGGGGTGTGGAGGGGAGTCTTACCCCATGCTGGTCAGCCCAGGGTCTCCCTTCCTCCTACTTGTTAGGGCCGCAGTGGCTGCTGGGCCAGGTGCAGCCAACCAGGAAGCAGAGGCCCAGCAGTGGGTGGCTCAAACGGCCTGGGAGAACCCACCGGATTTGGGGATCTGGAAACTCTGAGTGGGGGAGACTGATGGGGAAGAAGAGTGGAGAGGGGGACCAGGCGGGAGCAGCCAAGACAGTTGTGTGTAGAGGAGAGGGAATGGGGAAGGCAGAGGCAGAGAAGGACTGGGTTCTGGGAGGCTCTTCACTCCTGCCGGGAGCATTGAATGAATCCCAACAGGAACTCATTGGGGTTCAGTGTGCAAGCTAAATCGCATTACCGCAAATCCAGTGAATATAATATGCACGTTCTTCCCTTGTCCTGGAATCTTGCTGGAGACCTGACCTGCCGTCCTCACAGTCTGCCATGCTCAGCACTTTCATGCGTGGGCTCCCGTGATCCTACAGCAGACCCGCTGATGGAGGTATGGTCATTGTCCCACTTTAAAGCAGAGGAAATGGAGGCACAGAAGGCAATCACGGGCCTTATGCAGGATCTTTCTGCAGGGAAATGGCTCAGAGCCAAGTTTGTGTGAGGCACAGTCCTATGCAGTCAGGCCATACAACTGCAAGCAGCACTTCCTGCTTGGGACTTGGAGTAACAGGCTCCTAGAGGTAGAGGGCTCCTGGGGCAGGTTCTCCCTAATGCTTGGGTTGCCGTGGGTGCCCAAGGAGAAGTGGCTAAGGATAGGACTGGACCTGTGTTTGAAGCTACTGCCTCTGGCCAGTCCCAAGCATGGCCTTTAAACCAACTCAATACCAGGGGGATGGCAAGCGTGGATTTCCAAATGAACAGAGCTCATTTTCAACTCTTCTGTTAGCTCTCTGAGTCTCGTTCTCCTCATCAGGAAAATGGGCATATAGCTGCCCTGCAGGTGCCTGCGGGGAGGACCCTCTCCTTGGTTGAGTGACCCTAGCCTAGGCTGGCCTCCAGGGCACCTCAGACTCATATTAGGCTTTGAGGTTTCTGCTACAGCATATTGCACCCCTCAAATGCCCACATGCCAGCTCTCAAGGGCCCTGTTAGTTCTCCCACTGCATCCACAGGAGCCCAGCCAGAGCAGCCCATGGTGTGTGTGCCCAGTGGATGAGTGTTGCAACTTTCTAATCCCAGCTCATCATTCAGCCCAGGAACTAGTGAGGACACGCATGGCCAAAGGGGCCCTGCTACCCAGGTGGGCAGTGGAGGGGGACAGGGTCCCGACTGCTGCCAGAATCCCTGGCGGTCTCTCAACTCCTGCCCAGGTAGGGGCTGCAGATGCCTCCCAGGGGGCACAGCCACCCCATGGCCCTGAATTACAAGAGAGTTTCAGGAAGCCCTGCCCCAGGTCTGGACTTGTGTCCCAAACGGTAAGGCCTGTTCGCATCTTTAAAAGGGGGGGTGGGGGCGGACGACAGCCGCTGAGTTGCAAATGGGCAGGGAAATGAGAAAAGGTCTACCGAAGCTGTCTGTTGTTCTTTGTGCCCGTGGAAGGTGAATAAATGTTTTCCTTTTTTTTCTTTGTCTCCCCACCCACCTGGGTGGAAGCGTTCCCCCCCATTTTTTTTCTGGGAAGGAATCTCCTTCTGTCCTCAGTGAGGTGTGCCGGGAAGGTGAGGTGAGGGGGCAGATGCATAGTGGAGTGCATGTCACTGAGCAGAGCTGCTCCAGGCCTGGGCAGTGGGCTTGGGGGCCCCCGGAGGCTCAGCTGGCAGCTCCCCCATCCTCACCTGCCCCAGTGGAGGCTGGGGAAAGGGGATGCTCTTAGGGGTCCTCAGCATGGGGCGCACTGCCAGGGCGCCAGCAGGGAGCATCGTGGACCCCACCCCGAGGGCCACGATCTCCTTAAGTGGCAGTGCTCCCCCCGGTCCAGGGCCGCCAGGAATCTGTCCATCCAGGCGCGGGGCAGGGCGACTCCGCCGTGGCGCCATGCTGGGGCGCCGGGTCCCTCCTGCAGGACGCCCAGGGCGACGGGGCCCCGCGCCACACCTGTCCGCCCCTCCGGGAGGCCCCGCGCCGCTGCTGGCCTCCCCTCGGCGCGAAGCCCTGTGTCCGCCGTCGCTTTGATCCCGGGGGCCCCGCTGGATAAAAGTCCTGGGCGGCTCAGCGCCAGCGCCAGAGGGGGAGCGCAGCCGAGCCGGGCGCACCAGCGGGTGGGCGCGAGGCGAACGACGCCGAGGAGCCGGGGCAGCCGGGCCGCGCGCGCCGGCCGCGGTGAGCCGGACTCCGGCCTGTTCCGGGAGAGGGGTGCGGACCGGGATCTGGGTCGCCCGCGGGCCGCTCCAGGCCTGGGCAGTGGGCTTAGGGGCCCCCGGAGGCTCAGGTGAGCGCGCCCAAAGCGCCCCCAGCCCGTCGGGCCGGCCCGCGGCCGGGCGGGCGGAGCTCTCCGGCGCTGAGGAACCCCGTCCTTCCGCACCGCGCCCCGCCGCCCCTTCCAGCCGTCCCGGGGCGGGGGCGGCGGCGCCGGGATGGCCGCAGCGAATGGAGCCGCCGGGGCCGCCGGGCCGCGCTGCCCCCCACGGCGCCGGGCCAGGAGCGCCTCCGGCGGCCGCGTCGGGGTAGTCCAGGCCCCTCCGTAGGGCTTGCGGTTTGGGAAGAAAAGGCGATGCCTCCGCCAAGAAAAGAGCGAGCGCGGCCCCCTCCCCCCTCCGCCGAGCCCGGGCGCCGGCGGCACATCTAACGCGCGGGCACCCGGGCGGCCGCGGCCCCCGCAAACTACGCCCAGGCTCGGCCCCCGCCGCTCATTGGCGCGGGCGGGAGCCAGCGCACCCAGACCCTGCGCTACCCTCGGCGGCCGCGCGCGCAGCCCCAGCTGCCAGGCCGACGGCGCCCGGCCAGGAGCCTCGACGCCGAGCCGCCCGCGCCTCCACAGCCGGGCCCAGCGCGGGGAGCCCGGCAAGCAAGCAGGCGCGGCCGGCACCCCGCGGCCCGGGCGCCCCCGGCCCGGCGCCGCCGCCGCCGCCTCAAGGCCGTCCGCTCTCCGCAGGTGGCCGCGGGCCCGAGCGGCGCGGCCATGGGCCGAGGGGTGTGCGCCCTGCTGCTGCTGGGCCTGCTGCACTGGGCCGGGGGCGGCGAGGGCAGGAAGACCTGGCGGCGCCGCGGCCAGCAGCCGCCCCCGCCGCCATCCCCGCCGCGCGCCGAGGCGGCTCCCGCGGCCGGCCAGCCTGTGGAGAGCTTCCCGCTGGACTTCACGGCCGTGGAAGGCAACATGGACAGCTTCATGGCGCAGGTCAAGAGCCTGGCTCAGTCCCTGTACCCCTGCTCGGCGCAGCAGCTCAACGAGGACCTGCGCCTGCACCTTCTGCTCAACACGTCGGTGACCTGTAACGACGGCAGCCCGGCCGGGTGAGGCCCGACCTGCGCCCCGACCCGCGCATCCCTGCCAGCAGCCCTGCGGGGCACTGTCCGCCTCCCCGCCTGCGCCCGAACAGGGAGTCTCTGCGCTGGTGCCCCCAGGGGAGAGGGCTCCCGTCGGGCTTTCGGAGGTGCTGGCCCGGGGAGGGCCCAGCTCAGTGACTCGCCGCGCGGGGGGTGGGGTTGCGCCTGAAGAGCTGGTCCCTGGCCGGCCCGGGCACTGACCGCTCGGACACAGGTGCCCAACCCCTCTGCTGGCGTCCTTCGGTTCCTGGGCGGGGAGACGGAGTCTACGAGCGGCCCCGGCCCAGCAGGAGGAGGCAGCACGGGGCGAGGAGAGTTCTGCGGAACCCCCGCCCCCACCCCAGCTCCACTCGGGCGCTCCGCTCCCTGGTGCTGCCGGGACTGCCGGGGATCCCAGCCGGCGGAGGCCGGGGAGGGGGCGCAGGTGGGACGGAAGACCTGGGGCGTAACATTCACCCCTCTTGACCAGAAGTAGATAAAGGAAGGATGCGAGGCTGGGGGGGGGAGGGGTCGGGGGCATCCAGGTCCTCAGCAGATCGACAGTGTGAGTAACGCGCTGTTAGGTCGGAATTCGGTGGCGCCCGCGCCCTTCCACACATGCCTGGCGGGTCCCGGCGACCCCGCCCCACTCACACTCCTCCAGCGGGGACACTTTTCAATCTCCAAGCGCCACCGCGCATCCTCGGAGGATCCTGAGCCCGGCGAGGACCCGGCTCCCGGCCGCTGGCGCCGAAGTTCCAGCGGGTCCCGCGCGGGGCGGGCCGTGGGGATTTTCCACAGACCACACAGCCCCTCGAGGCCCTTGCCCGCCCCGCGAGCGCCACCTCCCGGGACTGAATGCCTCTGGCCGGGCCGGGCGCTCTCTACCAGGCCTGGCCGCTGGCGCCCCCGCGCGGCCGACTCGGGCCGCGCGACAGGTGGAATGACCCTTTCCTGCCCCAAGCTGGGCGCTGCCGCGCAGCTGACGGCCCGCCCCGCCCTTCCTCCTCTGCAGCTACTACCTTAAGGAATCCAAGGGCAGTCGTCGGTGGCTCCTCTTCCTGGAAGGTGCGTCCCAGGGGCCCAGGCCGCGGGGTGGGCGGAGACGCTGGGAAGCGGCCTTGAGTGGTGGCTGTGCTTGCAGGCGGCTGGTACTGCTTCAGTCGGGAGAACTGCGACTCCCGCTACAACACCATGCGGCGCCTCATGAGCTCCAAAGGCTGGCCTGGCACTCGCACAGGTCAGCAGCTGGCAGACGGTCAGAGCTCACACCTGGCGGAGGGTGGGGCAGTGAGGGGCTCACAGTGTGAAGTCCTGGAAGAAACCCTTCTTCACTCCCTAGAGCCCCAGAGAGGTCCCCCTCCCCGCCAACACCTCCTGCTCTGAACACCCTCCACTGGGCCACTCACTCTCACCTCTCATTTTTGTCTTATTCTACTGGTAACTTCCAAGGAATCACCAAGGTGGCTCCAGGACACACATGTGCCTAGGACAGGCAGCCTGAGTCATAGAAGCAGGGCGTGGGTGGGGGGAGAGTCAGGAGTCAGTGCAGGTGTCACAGCCCGGCCCCCCTTTAAGGGCCAAGTAGGATCTCACACATGCCTATTTGTAGTCCCCATCCCTGAGCACACTCTCCCACCAGAAAGACCCACTGCCACTGTCCCCCTGCCACAGGCACAGGGATCCTGTCCTCCCAGCCAGAGGAGAACCCCCACTGGTGGAATGCCAACATGGTGTAAGGGGGGAGCTCTTGGCAAGGGGGGCTTGGGCTGTTCTTCCTGGGGGTCCCTCCTGGGGGTCTTGTCCTGGGGGTAGTCCTTCCTCTCTTCGGGATCTTGGGCAGCAGAGGAGCACGGCAGGCTCACCTTGTCCCCGTGCCACAGCTTCATCCCCTACTGTTCCAGTGACGTCTGGAGTGGGGCTTCATCCAAGTCTGACAAGGGTGAGTCCTCTGCCTGCCTCCAGTCTCTGCTCCTAGGGGCAGGGAGGGGGGTGGAACAATGGGGGAAGCATAGCCCCTAGACAGGTTGTTCCAGGGTGCCAGCCCCCGGCGCCCTCTGCCCACTTACCCATGGTGGGCCTGGCCCCTGTGAGGGTCCTCATTCCTGGGTGCTCCCTGGGGAGGGCCCCCCAACTTGGCCCCATGCACATGACCCATGTCCCTCCAGTCTACCCCAGCTCTTGGAAGACCCTCCGGACCCCCAGCTAGAACCCTCCCTCCTCCTAAGCTGGGGGTGGGAGGCCTTGCCCTCTGTGCAGGCCCCACCTGAAGCCCCCCTCCTCGGTGCAGACGAGTATGCCTTCATGGGCGCCCTCATCATCCAGGAGGTGGTACGAGAGCTCCTGGGCAAAGGGCTGAGTGGCGCCAAGGTCCTGCTGCTGGCAGGGAGCAGGTAGGCCAGCCAGGGCTGGGGTTGGGTATGGATAGGGTGGGGGAGGCCCGTGAGGGCCAAGGGGCAGGCCCTAGGGCAGGGTTGCTGGGAGTGTGGCTGCAGTGAGCCTGTGAGGGAGGGGCGCCGTGAGCCTGGGCAGACCCAGGGGCATCTGGCCTTGTGGGGCCGAGGCAGGCAGCCCGCAGGGCGGCTCCAGAACCCTGCAGCTGACAGCTGTTCCGAGGCTGCTGGATGTGAGGAAGCCTGCAGTGCCCTAGGGGTGGGTTTTGGGTAAGCCATGCCAGTGCCCCTCCCCCAAGGCCAAGGCCTGGTAGGCATGATCACACCTCTTGGTCACTGGGTCCCAGCAGGCATGCAGGTGACCCAGGGGACATCCATGGGGTGGTTGATGGGGCCTGGGGCCACATAGTTCACCTTCATTTTCAGATAAGGAAACTGTCAGAGTGAGAGAGAGGAAGGGAAAGGAGGGGATAACCTGCCGCTTGGCTCTGCGTCAGTGCCTGCAGGTCTGCCAGCCCCTCCTCTGCTGCCAGGACCCTTGAGAGGCCCACAGGTCCTACGCGTGAACACAGGCATAGTTGGCCATTCAGAATGCATCTGACCCCAGCCCTCCTCAGCACAGGCTGGGGCTGGGTGGGCTCTGGGAGTGAGCGCCCCTCCACAGCCACCTGGCCTCACATCCGCCTTCCCTGCAGTGCGGGGGGCACGGGGGTGCTGCTGAACGTGGACCGTGTGGCTGAGCAACTGCAGGAACTGGGCTACCCAGCCGTCCAGGTGCGGGGCCTGGCCGACTCCGGCTGGTTTCTGGATAACAAGCAGTACCGTGGCACAGACTGCATTGACACCATCACGTGCGCTCCCACGGAGGCCATCCGCCGCGGCATCAGGTGCACATGCTGGGACCCCTTCCAGGGTGCAGGCACCCACGCAGAGGGCCTGAGGTGGGCGGCGCCTGGGGGTGGCCTAACCTGCAGCGTGTGGCCCAGGTACTGGAAGGGGGTGGTCCCAGAGCGCTGCCGGCGCCAGTTCCAGGAGGGCGAAGAGTGGAATTGCTTCTTTGGCTACAAAGTCTACCCGACGCTGCACTGTGAGTGGCCACCCCCTGAACACCCATCCTGGAGTCCAGCCCCCAGAGGCAGGCCCAGAGACCACTGCCCCTCCCAGGAGCAGGGTGACTAAGTCACCCTGGGTTGACTGGGACTCTCCTGGTCTTAGCACTCAAAGTCCACTTGGTCCCACGCAGACCAGGACAGTTGGTCACCATGTCCTCACACATTGTCAGGAATGTGCTCTGGAGCTGAATCCCAGTGCTGGGCTGGGTGGGGTCTTGGCCGTCCCTCCTCAGTCCCATATGCAAAGGGACATCACCACCAAGTTTTGATCAGGTGAAGTCCCAGGGAGCCAGGCCAAATTGGGGTGGGGGAGGTAAGGTGCTTGTTCAAGGAAAGGTGCTGCAGTGGGCCGGCAGTTGGAATCCCAAGGGACAAGGAGCCTGGGGCGGGGGGCAGAGCACCAAGGCAAGGCCCAGCTGAGCTGTGCCCCCAGGCCCAGTGTTCGTGGTGCAGTGGCTGTTCGACGAGGCCCAGCTGACTGTGGACAACGTCCACCTCACGGGGCAGCCGGTGCAGGAGGGGCAGTGGCTGTACATCCAGAACCTGGGCCGCGAGCTGAGGAACACACTCAAGGACGTGCCGTGAGTGCGCTGGGGGCCCCACTCAAACCCCTCTGAATATGCAGCGGAGCCCTGGACTTAAAACCAGAGGCCTCAGAGACAGCAGAGGGAGCAGTGGGGGTCCTTCAGCCGCTGGTAAACCGGGGTCCACCCAGACAGTGGGGTATTACCCAGCACTGGGCAGAAGTGAGCTTTAACCACCACGAACAGCCGTGGCGGGGCCTTCACTGCACGCTGCCAGGTGAGAGCAGCCCACTGGGAGGGCACACACTGCGTCCAACTCCAGCAAGGCCTGCGGGAGGCAGGGCTACGGGAAAACATCAGCGGCGCCAGGGGCGAGGCAGGGAGGGCGGGACGGAGCGCAGAGGGTTTTCAGGGCAGAGGACCTACTCTAGTGATACTGCAGTGGTGCACACGCCTTACACGTTTGTCCAAACCCACACTATGTCCAACAGTGAGACTGAGCCCCGATGCCCCCAATGGACTCTGGGGGATAGTGACCTGTCTGTGCAGGTTCCCTGATTGTAACACTGCACCAGCTGGTGGGGTGCGGATGATGGGGGGCTGTGCATGGTGGGAAGCAGGGCAGACATGGAAACTCTCTAGGTCTTCCACTCAACTTTGATGTGAGCCTAAAACTGCTCTAAAAAATAAATCCCTGGTCAGCCTCCCAGCACTGCCCAGCAGGCCCTGGTGGTGGACCCTGAGCAGGATTTGGAGGCAGGAAAGGGGCATGCGGGCTGGTGGGGTCAAGGCCTGAGCCACATAGGCAGGTGGCAAGCGCAGCAGCCGGAAGGACTCGGGAGCCCGAGAGGGCAGGGTCCTGGGGGAGCAGCCCATGGCCGCTGTGCCGCAGGCATCAGGGCAGCGAAGGGCGGAGGGGGCATGGTTGCAACAAGCTGTCTCCTCCCCAACAGGGCCAGCTTTGCCCCCGCCTGCCTCTCCCATGAGATCATCATCCGAAGGTCAGTGTCTCCAAGCCTGGGGACAGCCCGTGTCTGTGCCTTTGCTCCGAACATCTGCAGCCCCGACCCCCTTGCCTGCCACCTGCCTCCCTTGGCTCTGTATAAAGGGCTTCCTTCTAAGGCTTTCAGTGCCAGCTGTGTGGTGAGAACTCAGATGCAGCCCTGCCTCCAGTGGTAGCGATGCTGTCACCTGCGTCGGCCACACACCAAGTGACCCCACCTGCGTTTCTGTCTGCAGCCACTGGACAGATGTCCAGGTGAAGGGAACCTCACTGCCCCGGGCACTGCACTGCTGGGACAGAAGTCTCCACGATAGCCACAAGGCCAGCAAAGCCCCCCTGAAGGGATGCCCTGTCCACCTGGTGGACAGCTGCCCCTGGCCCCACTGCAACCCCTCTTGCCCCACCATCCGGGACCAATTCACAGGGCAGGAGATGAATGTGGCCCAGTTCCTAATGCACATGGGCTTCGATGTGCAGACTGTGGCACAGCAGCAGGGCCTGGAGCCCAGTAAGCTGCTGGGGATGCTGAGCAGCGGGGGCTAGGGCTCCTGCCCTGGGGCTGGCCTGAGGTCCTCCTGCCCCTCCCGAAACAGACGGGCCCAACTGCCCCCCGACCCAGTCTGAACACCCCCAGCCCACAGCCTTCTCTGGCCCTCACCACTGCCTGCAGGAGGCCCAGCTGAGACGGTGGACCTGCCATCAGCCTCCACAGGGGCCTAAGACCCCTCAGACCCCACCTGCCTCCCTCTCCAGCCAGAAGCACTGGACTCCCCAGCTCCCAGCCTCTCCTGCCTTTTTGTATTATTTTATAAAGTGACTTTTTTATTACTTTGATTTTTTTTAAAGAAAAATAAGCGAGAAATATATGATGAATGATATTATTTTGTAACATATTTTTTTTAAATAATGAAAAAAGATAATAAGAGCCTCACCATGCAGATGTGTTTATTTGAATGGGCGGTGTGCCCCCTACACCCCTGCTCATCCTGGCCTCTACCCCAACCCAGTGTAGAAGGAAGCTGGGGAGGACCACAGGGTCCCCTGACCTCCAACCCCTTCCTGGATGCACAGGTCCCGCTTGCGGCCCCCACCTCAGTGCACATGTGTCCTCTTCTAGACCCTTCCTGAAGACGCCTGCTCCTGTCCATCCAATCAGCAAATACCACTCATGGGCCCATGACAGGCAAGACCCCAGCACAGGACAGCAGCTCCCATTTCTCTTTGTTTTGTTAGTGATGCAACATTCATGGACTGGCTCAGAGTATGAATAAGTGCACACCTGGGCACTGGCACAATCTCCAGGTTCAAAACTTGATTGGCCCAGAAAAACACTCCCTGCCCAGCAAACATCTTGAAATCCTGCAGTGGACTTATTTTTGCAAGGCTGCACGTACACATGGGTCAGAGTCTGGGAGGCGCAGGCTTGGAGGCGGACATCCTCCCTCTCGCTCTGCCTCTGAGAGCAGAGGTGACACACAGATCTGCAGGCAGTCCCAGAGGCCCCAGCCCTGGAAGCACAAGCATGCACACACAGACCCGCTCTTCTCTCTACACATGGCTGCATGCACGAGACAAACGTGACGCGTCCCGTGCACACTGTCTTGGGGCCTGTGGAGAGCAATGCAATGGTGGGGCAATGTGGTCAGTCAGCAATGGGCTCTGGGCTTCCCTCTCGTCAGGTGCTGAGGACTCAGTGGGATGGCCCACATCGATATCAGCATGCACACGGGCAAGTGTATGCAAGGGATAGACCCCGGCCACAGTGCTGGCAGTGCCGGTGAGGCTCCGCCTGCCAGGTGGGGCTCCCCTGCAGGCAGCCAACATTAAGCACACTGTGTGTTTGGGCACACTGACTTCCCCTAGCACCCCTACAAGTAGGTTTTATTATAAACTCCAACTTATGTATAAAGGATCCAAGGCCAGGCCAGGCCCTGGGGCGGGTCACACGAGGCAGGGAGAGGACCCGCCGTGCCAGGCCACCTGGGGCTCCACATCTGGCCCCCGAGCACAGCTGCCAGGGGTCTGCAGCCTCACTCCCAGAGTGGGGAGGATCGTGGAGACCCCACAACCTCAGCCCCAGCCAGGGCTGTGCCCCAGGGTCTGACTGGCACTGCCAACACCAGACGGCTCCGGGCCTGGGAGGGACCTGAGCAGAACCCTAGGGCACTGGTGTCACCTGGGCAGGCGCAGCCCTTCCAGGCCCTGCAGGGGCAGGCCTGGGTCTCACCCACCTGCCCCAGGCCCACTCAGCACCAGTGTCAGCTTCCCCAGGCAGAGCTGAGGGCCGCCAATCCGGATCACTCTTGCATGGCCTCCTGTGGGGACCCACGGAACCCCGGTGGCCACAAAAGACAGTGAGGTCTGGGATGCAGTAACCAAAGGCTGGAGAAGAAGGAAGGGGCACTCAGGGTGGCTGCTGGGTGGGGCGTTGGGAGGTGTGGGCTGGAGGCCTGGTCTTTCTTCGGAGGAGGGTAGCAGGTGGGGACAGCACGGGACTGAGGCCTGCTGTGCCGAGGGGCTGAAGTGACCGGAGGGGGGCCTGTGTGTCTTGTGTGCGCCAGGCCCACTGAACCTTATACTTGTGGGTTAGGCCTGATGGGATTTCACCAAATGAATAAGCTCTTTGTCCACATGCTCCTGACACAGAGGGAAAGCCAGTGACCGGTCGTGCTGTGCTTTACCTCGGGGGACAGTGAGCAGGCGAGCCCAGGGCGCACAGGGACAGTGGGAGCCACCGAACCTGCTGTGCTCGGGGAGGCTGTCGACCAGCACACTAGGCTCTCCGGGCCAACTTCTCAACTTTTCTAGAAATGTTGCTGCTTTAGTTTCCACATCACATGGTTCCTGCACAAACAAAAATGCTCAGGACAGAAGCAACCAAGGCCTCCTTTGGCGGGGGAATGTTTAAACCAACTGTGGTCCATCCAGTGTAATATCAGCGCCAAAAATAAGTGGGCCATCAAGCCATGAAGACATAGAGGAACCTTTCTCTAGACCTTTCCTAAGGGTCTTTCCCCGAGGCTGTGGGGAGCCACTTATGGGGTCAGGGAAGCTGGTCACAGGCGGGCCCTGAGGATCAAAATCTGGGCAGGCCCCCCAGCAAGTCCCTGCAGAGTCCCAGAGGTGCCTGGTGCCGAGCGGGGGGACCACACAGGTGCTGTGAGCCGATGGCTCCAGCCAGGCAGCTTAAGCTACAGTTTCCCATGTGGAGAAGGATGCTAGGGAAGGGTGGGCTCCTCCTTCCCTGGAGAGCTCAAGCATCAGGCACCACTTCCGGCATGACCAGCATCCGAGTCGACATTCCCTCACTGAGGTCTCCTACTTAGCGCCACAAGCTGTCCCTGCCCTGGAACCAGTGCCCACCGCTCTGGCCAGGGCCCCAGCCGGGTCATGCCAGCCACAGCACTCCTCGGCAGGCCTGCTGAAGATGCAGGCTCCCCAGGGCCAAGTGACTTCAAGTGGGGCTGGGTAGAGGGCTTGCTCATCTCCCTGGGGGCTGTTGGTGCCAGGATGCTGCTCTACCAGGGCCCCATTGCCCTCACTCAGAACCCATCTTCTGCCAGCCCCTCTTGGGTTACTGTCCAGGCCAGACTCGCCAGTGTGGTCTTCTTGCTGTCATGTCTCATCTTTCCCCAGCACTTATCAATCCACTTTTATCCAATTTCCAGGGGTCACCATGCTGGCAGAGCCAAGGCCCAGCCAGGGTCGGAGTGGCACCTGATCTTCAGGAAGGGAGTGAGCTTTTGCAGGAAGGCTGCTTGAAGCACCTGCTTCCCCACAGGGTGCTGGGGAGTCCACCTCCTACCTGCTCAAGTATGCTGGCCATCCCTGAGCACTGGGGGACCCCCCGCAGCACTGGCAGTGCTGAGGCCCAGTCTCCCCAAAGTGCCCAAGGCTTCAGGTGCCTTGAGCCAGACCCCTCCGGCTGGGGGTGTGGAGGGTGGTGTCCCAAGGACTGGTTAAGCAGCATGGCTGGGGTCGTGGTTATGATTTGCTGAGCTATGAACTTGGGCTGCAGCACGCCAATGTCTGCTTGAGATAAACCAAACCGCTCCAGCCAGAGGACTTCCTTCCAGCTCCCTGGGCCCACGAGGCAGCAGGAGCCAGAACCAGCTGCCCTGCACCCTCGGCCTGAGGCCCCATGTCCTCACTCCCTTGTCTGGGGTCAGGAGGCACTGCCCGAGGACAGCGCCCATCTCCCCTGTGGGTCAGTGACCCCAGGGAGCAGGAAGCAGGGCTCCACGGAGGCTTACCTCACCAGGCCCACCCACCCCCTCCACAGGGTCACACACTCTCAGAGGACTGAACCCCTGAAAACTAACACAGACCCCTTATTTTATGTTTATATTAACTGCTCTGGAAAATCATGAACAAGCATATTAAGTCTGACAACCAGTACAATTCTAAAGGGAGCGTGCTGACACAAGAAGCATTCATGGGAGCTGAGAGCCCAGGACAGCCCTGTCACCACTCTCCCGATGGACACTCTGCAGAGACAGGACACCTCCTACGTGGTTTTCCTGCCAAGAGCGTCCAGCTGAAAGCTGACCAGGAGGAACCAGTCAGACAACACACACTAAATGGCCTCTTCAAAAAGTCAGTGTTATAAAAGACACATGCACCCCTATGTTTATCGCAGCACTATTTACAATAGCCAAGAAATGGAAGCAACCTAAGTGCCCATCAGTAGATGAATGGATAAAGAAGATGTGGTACATATACACAATGGAATATTACTCAGCCATAAGAAGAAAACAAATCCTACCATTTGCAACAACATGGATGGAGCTGGAGGGTATTATGCTCAGTGAAATAAGCCAGGCGGAGAAAGACAAGTACCAAATGATTTCACTCATCTGTGGAGCATAAGAACAAAGCAAAAACTGAAGGAACAAAACAGCAACAGACTCACAGAACCCAAGAAGGGAGTAACAGTTACCAAAGGGAAAGGGACGGGGGAGGGAGAAGGGGAATAAGGGTCATTATGATTAGCACACATATCGTAGGGGGGGCATGGGAAAGGCAGTACAGCACAGAGCAGACAAGTAGTGACTCTATAGCATCTTACCACGCTGATGGACAGTGACTGTAATGGGGTATGTGGTGGGGACTTGATAATGGGGGGAATCTAGTAACTACGATGTTGCCCATGTGATTTTATATTAATGATACCAAAATTTTAAAAAAGTCAGTGTTATGAAAAAAGTAGAGCCCATTCCAAAAAAAAGGACACCGAGAGACATGACAGCTGAATGCACTGTAATCCCAATCAGACGCGGGGGCAAACGTGTGACTAGCTATGAAGTGTGCTTGGCGGGGCGGTGGGGGATCTGAGCAAGGACTACTATGCATTCGTGATCCTTCCTCAACTTCCCAGAAGCTACCACCCTGTTCAGGGTCTTAGGAGAACAGCCTCATTCTTAGGAGGTGCCCGTGGGAGGATCTAAGGCACACTGTCATGTCTGCAGAGTCATTAATATTACTATTAAGTATTGACGGAATAGGGGAGGGACAGCGCACAAACAGGGCAAAATACTAACAATTCTTGAATCTGGGTGAAAGGGACATGAGTGTTCATTGTGCTCTTCGGCAAATTTGAAATTTTTCTAAATGAAAAGTTGGGAGGAAGCTGTGTAAGGATATGTGTAGCAAGACACTCACAATGGTTGCATCCAGGTGACAGAATTACAGGCAATTTGTCTTTATCTTTTCCAGTGTTGATTAGGCCTGAGCATGCAATACTTTAAAAAAAATTATTATATTTTTTATTAAAGTATCGTTAATATACAATTTCATGTTGGTTTCAAATGTGCATCACAGTGGTTCAACAGTCCCTGTGATCAACTTATATTGTGATTGTTAATTATTGTGCCCTTTTATTCCCCTCCCCCTCCCCCTTGTAACCACCACTCACTTCTCAGCGTCTCTGAGTCTAATGCTGTTTCGTTCCATTTTGAACATGCACTACTTTCACAGTCAGAAAAATTTTCTTCATTTTCAAAAACCGAACATGTTACTAATATTTTAGTCAAAAAATGGGAGTTTTTTTCTAGGTGTTTACATGTTTAGGAGCAACAAATAAAAAGGTCCAGACTGATCCCTCCAAATAGGAACTAACTCTCCACCTCCTGGGTGAGGCAGAGCCTGCAGAAGAACGGGGATGGGTGCCTTTGCAAGTGGGGTGCAGAGTCCCCAAGTACCACCCCCCTGCCCCACCATCTCCCAGAGATCAGGGCTGAGTGTGAGCCCCAGGGACAATGACAAGCCACCTCCCTGATGGGAAGGGATCCCCTGCAGCCTGCCCTGTAGGCTGCTGGCGCTGACCCCTCCCTCCTGCGCTCCTCCCTCCTCCGCCCCCTCGGGCTGGAGAGCCCACTGACCTGCCACACAGCTGCTGTGGAGGTGGGGGCTGTGCCTGCAGCCAAGGGGTCAATGATCCTGGCAGATGCTTGGCTAGGGCATGGGGGTCAGATGTCCCTCTGGGATGGGGACAGGCATGCAAGCTGCTATTCTGGGGCTCTGATCACGGCCACCTATTTATAGTCCTGGGGGGGCCTTAGCCCTCCCCACACAGGCGGCAGAGAGGCTGCCTTGCTGCAGTGTCACCAGCGTCACCGCCACTGCAGGCTGCCAGCACCTGCTACAGCTGCTGCTGCAGGAGACACAGGCTGTGGCCGGGCTGGGGCCCCAGGGTCACCAGGCACCTTGGAAGACAAGGACGTGGCCGGCCAGATGGGCAGCACGTTGGAGCCCCCTGAGGGTGGGTACCTGCACCTAGGGGCTGTGGTGTCCCCCGTGGGCACAGCCCGTGCACTGCAGCTGGCCTTTGGATGCACCACCTTCAGCTTGGTGGCCCACCGGGGTGGCTTCACAGGCGTCCAGGGCACCTTCTGCATGGCTGCATGGGGCTTCTGCTTTGCCCTGTCCAGTGTGGTGGTGGCCTGTGAGTTCACCCAACTCCATAGCTGCCTGCGCCTCTCCTGGGGCAACTTCACAGCGGCCTTTGCCATGCTGGCCACCCTCCTGTCTGCCACGGCTGCCGTCATCTACCCACTGTACTTCACCCGGCTGGAGTGCCCACCCGAGCCTGCCGGCTGCCTGGCCAGGGACTTTCGCCTGGCAGCCAGCGTCTTTGCTGGGCTCCTTTTCCTGGCCTACGCTGTGGAGGTGGCCTTGACCCGTGCCCGGCCAGGCCAGGTGGCCAGCTACATGGCCACAATGTCGGGGCTCCTCAAGATCGTCCAGGCCTTTGTGGCCTGCATCATCTTTGGGGCGCTGGTCCATGACAGCCACTATGGGCGCTACGTGGCCACCCAGTGGTGTGTGGCTGTCTACAGCCTTTGCTTCCTGGCCACAGTGGCTGTGGTGGCTCTGAGTGTGATGGGCCACACGGGGGGCCTGGGCTGCCCCTTCGACCGTCTGGTGGTGGTGTACACCTTCCTGGCTGTGCTTCTGTACCTCAGCGCTGCGGTCATCTGGCCTGTGTTCTGTTTCGACCCCAAGTATGGTGAGCCCCGGCGGCCCCCCTACTGCCCCAGGGGCAGCTGCCCCTGGGACAGCCAGCTGGTGGTGGCCATCTTCACCTACGTCAACCTGCTCCTCTACGTGGCAGACCTCGCCTACTCCCAGAGGATCCGCTTCGTGCCTGCCCTGTAGCCAGCAGGCAGCAGCCACTACCTCTGCTCTCCGGGGGCTCGTGAAGACCATCCAGGTGAACCAGGAGCAGGGTGGAGGCAGACCACCAGGTGGGCCGCTCCTGGACTTCGGGCCGTGCTCAGCAGCTTGGCCCAGGAACGGCTGACAGGGGGACGGAGGGGCAGGAGGCGAGGGGAGGGGCCTCCGCTGGCCAGCTCCCAGCCCCTCTGTCTCCTCTCTGTCTGTTTCCATCTCTCCCTTTCTCCCTCTCTCTCACTCCCTCCTTTTGTCTCTGTCTCCATTTCTCTCTCTATTTCCTGGCCCTCCCTGGCTCAGTGCTGGTCACTGTAGCACATGAGAAGCCTTTGAAGCAAGGGCTGTTGTGACCCACTTTGCAGACGGAGACACTGAGGCCAGGACTTAGGAAGCAGTGCCTGGAGACTGCGTTTGGGCTGGGGGGCCTAAGTAGAGTTGGGAAGGGGACGATTCCCAGAGGTGTGAGAAGAGATGGGAAAGGAGCCCAGGAAAGGGCCAGAGCCCGGCCAGCAGAGGGGTCTGGGGAGCCAGCTCCATGGCTAGCCACGAGGGGGCAGCTCTCCCGGCGGGACCTGCTGGGGCGTCTGCGCACAAGGAGGAGGAGCCAGGAATCAGGACCCCGCCTCTCCTGCTCTGAGCGGCCACAACTGTGGGGAGCAGGTAGGGACTGTGTTGAGACCACATGGGGCGGCCCCTGCGGCCGGAGATGGTGCAGGTGGCCTGCAGGGGCCCACGGACGCCTCAGCCCAAGAGCACAGCACGACGTGGAGAGCCCGGGTCCCCACCACTGACTCCGACACAAGAGCTTCTGCAGTGGCTGCCGTAGGCCCCGGGAGGCTGGCCTGGAGCAGCGCGAGAACACGGAGCCTGGGCTCTGGGCACTCCTGGCTCTTGCAGGCCCACGACCTCTGCTCAAGCATCCTGCACCTGGCCGCTGAACACCAAGGCCTGCTGGGGCCACCACCCTCCATACTCCAGCCTGCTTCTCTGTCTTGAGAGCCCAGCCTGGGCCAGCCATGGGCACCCACTGGCTGCCCCTCAGCTGGCCTAGGGCTGAAGCAGGAGATACACACGACACTGATTCGCACCTGGCTCTGGAGAGCAGTCCCTGCCAAGGGGGTGGTGGCCAGAATGCTCTGGGGAGAAGGGCCCAGACTGGGCCTGGGGGAGGAAGGAGGTGGCCATGGGGGGGCCTGGGGGATTCTGGGGGTGAGGGCAGCCGCCCAAGGGAGGGGCAGGTAGGGTCCCTTCCCTCACTGACAGTGGACATGGGGGAACGGGGAGGGGGCAGTGATGCTGAGCTTGCTCTTCCCTCCCCCGGGGCGCTCAGCACTCCACTGCCACAGGCTCCCTTGTGCAGATGGGCAGCAGAGATGAACAGCCCCGCCTGCCAGCTTGGGAGGGCACACCAACAGGGGTCTCTACCTGGAGCGGGTAGGTGCTACTGACTTCAGATCCCTGAAGCAGGCTGGAGCCGCTGTGTCTTGGGGGCCCTGAGGGGGGACCCCCCCCAGCTGAGGAAGGCAGGTATTTGGGGGTAGTTTTCCAGATGACAAAAGAGCGTATAGACCACACCTTTCCCAGCTCACAGGAAGGCCCGGCACGTCTTCCTTTTCTAGCCAAACTTCTGAAATGAGTTATCAGTCGTCAATTCCCCAACTTGCTCACTGTCCAGCGGCCTCCTGCCCCAGCACTCCACCCACCTGAATTTCAAAGGCCCTGAGAAGAATACAGAGGAGGGGAGAGGACCCAGGACTTAAGATGCGGGCGGCAGAGGTCCTGTGGGAGGCTTGCCTGCACACATTCCTGTTGGTGTGCATTCACTGCCTGGACCAGAGGACTCTCTTTCTGGAAGAGGAAATTACTTGGTGCCACTTGGAAACAGTACTCAGATGACACACAGTGAAAGGCTGGGTTTTGTGCCTCTGTGCCTGAGTCTGGGCTACTCCCTTACAGTCCACTTTGGACACTTCCTACAGGCCCTCCCTCGAAGGGTGAGGACTAACTATCCTGACAGGTAGCAGCGCTGGGAGGCCTGCAAGTCCGTTGCCTGTTCGATGCCAACACGGTGGCAGTGGTCCCTGGGCTGATGAGTGCTCAGCCCTGCTTCTGTGGCACAAACACCCAAGTACTGCTGGAATCACGTTTTAGGATAGCTTGTCAGGACTTACGGTACAGGACTGAAAAACTCCTTCCCCTGATTGGGGGATGGGCTGTCAATAACATCACTTCTTACTTTGCCCTTAACTTGGCTGACTGGGACCCCAGACTACCCGCAACCCAAATGCACACTCAGTGCACATGAGCCCTGAGCACATTCTTAGGGGAAAATGACTGGGGTCTTATTCTCCTGAAAACCAGGGTCAAAAAATTCCATGGACCCTGCAGACAAGATGTTAGGAGAAATGAAGGTGCTCTGTGGGACCCGGAGGGTCTCTGGGATTGCCACCAGCCCGAGCACCTGTTTGGGGAGGTTTATGTGGTAATAGGCCTGTGGCCCCAAGCACGAGGGAGTCCAAGAGAGACTTGCAGAGAAGAAAGCCCCTGGTAGGAGGAAGGGCACCTGACCTCAGAGGGGCCTTGGCCAAGACTCCCACATGCCTCCCAATTTTGAGATTCTGAGAAAGCCTGGGCACTCTCTCGTTTCCAAGCCTCCTGTACAGTAAAAAAATGTTAAATGACAAAAAAGAGTTTGAGAACACAGATTTCATTTGGCAAATTGTTTTCAACGCCGCCCCCCACGCCACCCCACCCCACCCTCCAAAAAAAGCAAGAAAATAAGGAAGAAAAATGGCTGGTTGGCCTCCAAACACGGTTTTGATGGTCTAACAGGTCTGAATTCAAAGAACTCAGGGTACGCAGTCGGGGACGCCAGCCTCACGTTTACTGTCCCGCGTAGCCCACGACAGGGTCCCGCGTGGCCAGCGCCCGCCCCGGGCCGTTCACGGAGGGCCAGGCTCCGGCCGCTCCCTACTCCAATGCCCTCAGCACCCACGCGCGGTGCTGGGGGCGAGCATGCGGGGTTCACGGGTCTGGGGCTTGCAGGCCCGGGGAGGAATATCCCGGGGCTGCAGGTCCCGTAAACACAGATCCGGGATCGACCTCCCAGGCGGGCGCGGGTCCGGGGGAGGGCGGGGGGCCGCGGGCCCGTGTGGGGTAGAGCGGATGATGTAATCGCCGGACGCTGCCGTCGTCCCCTGGATTGGCCGGTGCCGGAGGGCCGCGCCGCGGATTGGCTGGGGCGCCAGGGGCGGGGTCGGCGGGCGCAGATGCCGCGTGGCGCCGTGGGCGGGGCGAAGTGCGCGGGATAGCGGGGTACTTGGGCGCCGGGCCGGGGAAGGACTGGACGTGGGAGGGGTTCGGGCGATGGTCGGTCACTCCCTGCCGCTCCCCGGCCCCTTCCCGAGGCGACGCCCCTCCCTGCCTGGGACCCTTTCTGTGAACGCAGAGACGCGGCTGCTCCCGGCCAGGGCACCGGGCCGCGCGGCGTGGCCGGGCCTGGCACTGCCCATCTGACTTCTCCGCGGGATCCCGCCCCGTCTCGCCCCGCAGCTGCCCCTGCGGAACCGGTGCCAGCCGCGAGGGCTGCGGGCGAGGCCTCGCACACCATGAGCGTGGGCTTCATCGGGGCTGGCCAGCTGGCGTTTGCCCTGGCCAAGGGCTTCACAGCAGCAGGTAGGCCCTGCGGCCAGGGAGGGCCCATGGGGGAGGGGGTCCTGGTCCCTTCCGCAAGCTGTTGGGTTAAGGTAGGGGTCTGGGTAGCTGGCCTTGCTCGAGCGCTGGGGGAAACGGCAACCTGGGACATGGGGAGTCAGGCAGGAGTTGCCCCCCTACTCTGAGTGGCGGGATTTCTGTTCTCCTTGGAAATGTGGAGGGGGGAGACCGGGACTGGCCTTGGAGAAGGAGCTCTGTTTCTGTCTCCCACAGGAGTCCTGGCTGCCCACAAGATAATGGCCAGCTCCCCAGACATGGACTTGGCCACAGTTTCTGCTCTCAGGGTAAGTGCAGGCTGGAGGGTGACAGGGAGGCCAGTCAGTGTGTCTGGGAGCAGGTGGTGACCCTTGACTCTAGAAAGCAAGGAGTAGGGGCCCTGGGGTGGGGGTACCCTGCCATGGCTCCCCACCCCCAGGGACAGGAGTGGCCCTGGGCTGGAGTGTCTCACAGACCCGACCTCCTGGCTTGCCGATGGCCCCCCTGCCTCTCAGCTCTTGGGACCTGGGTGACAAGCTCTTTTGTAGCTGGTGGGCAGGGGGTGCTGGTCTGAAATGGCGTGCCCCAGGTGGAGCCACTGTAGGAGGCTGTGGGGCCAGGTGAGACATGGCTGGGTTCTGAACACGGCTTGGTTTGGTACAGCCGAGTTAGGGCTCCAGACCTAAGGGTGGGGACAGGCTCCCAGCTTGAAACCACCACCCACTCCCAGTGGGCAGGGGTCAAGGGTGTGAGCTCTGCAACCCACCATGGGGTGGGTCAGGGTTGTGTGTGGATGCAGTATCCCTTTTTTGTCTGCAAAAGGAACACACTTCAGAACATTATTTCCTTTACTTTAGGATGGGAAGGGCAGTTGGGGGTGTCAGAGCCCCACATCCTGAGCCCCTAGCCCTACCTTGTCAACACTCCCAGCAGCCTCTGTGCTGACGTACATGTGGGTCTCTTGGCTTAGTGGGGGGTACTGAAACAGCCAGCCCTGGGGGTGGGCTAAGCCTACCTGGGTGCTCCCCGCAGAGGATGGGGGTGAACCTGACACCTCACAACAAGGAGACTGTGCAGCACAGCGACGTGCTCTTCCTGGCCGTGAAGCCACATATCATCCCCTTTATCCTGGATGAGATTGGTGCCAATATCGAGGATCGGCACATCGTAGTGTCCTGTGCAGCTGGTGTCACCATCAGTTCCATTGAGAAGGTGGGCACCACAGATCCTGGCCCAGTGGGGTCTGGAAAGGGGTGGAAGCATACGCTGAATGGTCAGGAACCTGCCCCTCTCAGCATCTGTGCTGGTTGTCCGCAATGAAAGGGGTGTGTGGGCCTGGCCCACTGTGAGAACTCAGGAAATGCTTGGTTGGGTGAGGGCTCATTTGTACTCCTGCCCAGCCCACTTTGCTGGGCAGGAGGCTGGGATGGATACATAGCCAGTTTCTCCTCCAGAAGCTGATGGCATTCCAGCCAGCCCCCAAAGTCATCCGCTGCATGACCAACACACCAGTTGTGGTGCGGGAGGGGGCCACCGTATACGCCACGGGCACACATGCCCAGGTGGAGGATGGCAGGCTCCTGGAGCAGCTCCTGGGCAGTGTGGGCTTCTGCACCGAGGTGGAGGAAGACCTTATTGATGCCGTCACGGGACTCAGTGGCAGCGGCCCAGCCTACGTGAGCACTGGGGGTGGGCGGCCAGCAACTGGCAGCAGCAGCTCTTGCGTACACTTCAGTGCATGTCTCCTGTCCTCCTTCTGCTCCAGCTGCCACTGCCTGAGAGAGAGAAGGCCAGGGACAGGGCCTTAGGTGTCTTCTTCCTGTAGGCATTCACTGCCCTGGACGCTCTGGCTGATGGGGGTGTGAAGATGGGGCTCCCGAGGCGCCTGGCAGTTCGACTTGGGGCCCAGGCTCTGCTGGTCAGTGTTTTCCTGATCCTCTGGTGGGGGCCCCTCCTTGTCAGGCCCGAGGCTGGTGCACAGGGTGGATGGGTGGAGGGTTGGTGGCAGGAGGGTGTCCCCACAGCGGCTAGCTTCTCTCTGATGGCAGGGAGCTGCCAAGATGCTGCTGGACTCAGAGCAGCACCCGGGCCAGCTCAAGGACAACGTCTGCTCTCCTGGGGGAGCCACCATCCATGCCCTGCACGTGCTAGAAAGTGGGGGCTTCCGATCCCTGCTCATCAATGCTGTGGAGGCCTCTTGCATACGCACAAGGTGGGGTCCTGCTTCTGCTGCCCCCTGGCCTCCCATGTCTGCTTGGTCATTCACTCAGCAGATGGTTATGGAGCTTTGGCTGGGTGGTTGGCAAGTGTCCCCAGGGTTACAGTTTGCAGCCCCTCTCTCCATCCTCCTCTGCCCTGTTAGGAAGGGATGCCCTCTGGGCCCAAGGTGTGCTCCCCACATGGTTCCTTCACGTGTGGCCCTCAGATTGGAGTGATCATTCAAGCCAGGGAGGCAGGCCAGTGGGAACCAGAGGGAACCTCAGTGGGCCTGATTATAACACCCTTCCATTGACCTCACTGGGGAGATGGAGCGCCTTAGACGAGCAGGGTGCTTTGCAAGAGCTGAAAGGAGACCAAAGAGTTGGGCATCCTGGCTCAGAGTCGCTTCCCCAGCCCAGGTCTGCAGTGTACCAGGTGTCTTTCTCGCCACCATGCCTGTTCTCCAATCCAAACCCACAGGTTGCCCTAAGTGCCCCCCACACAGCAGTGAGGCTAGGACATGGCGCTGCCTCCTGGCACCAACTTGCGGGAAGACAGGCGAGGCCAAGTCTTGTGCTTGGGGCAGCGGGGTGCTGCTCGTAGGTTTGGTGACCCTGAGCTGCTTTGAATGAGATGCGAGGGAGGGGGACAGCAGTTAGGGGTGGGGTCACTGGCAGCGGGCATGCAGGCCCAAAGGTCCTGCGGTGGGTACTGCAGCAGCACCAGGTGCTGGCAGGTACTGGGAGCTGTGGGCCTTGGGCTCAGGAAGGAGACGGCAGAAACTTGGACCTACCCTCCTCACTGCCTCCCCAGGGAGCTGCAGTCCATGGCTGACCAGGAGACGGTCTCACCAGCTGCCATCAAGAAGACCATCCTGGACAAGGTGAAGCTGGACTCCCCTCTGAGGGCCTCACTGGCCCCTGCTGGCCACTCCAAACTACTTCCCCGCAGCCTGGCCCCAGCAGGCAAGCAGGATTGAAGTGTCTGACCCACCCCACTGGACTGCTTTCCATGTTCTCTCGTGGGCTCAGAGCTCCTGCACTGGGTGTCTCTACCCCCAGGCCACACAGGGCGTTTCTACAATGCCTAGTGCCCCCAGCTCTGGTCAGTTTAGGGGTCAGCCAGGGAGTGGGCACAGTGCTCCCCAGTGGGAATCTCCAGAGTCCCTGAGCACTTCCTGGCCCAGAAGGGAGATGTATTTCTCTGACCTCAACATCCTCCTTCCTCTGTTCCCACACCAGGTCAGGACCACCTTCCTCTGATCCGGAGGAGGCCTTAAGGTTCACCCCCTCTGGAGTCAGCGGGCTTTGAGGCATGGCTCCTTCCTGAGCATGGAGGGCAAGTTTCTCCCCCATGAAGGCCTAGCCAAGGAGGGATCCCTGTCCTCCTGCCCTCTGCCCACTGGGGGGGATACCTCCTTGGAGTAGGAAGGATGGGAGGGTCCCAGGAACCCTAAGCCCAGGGGGAGGTCCACAGTACTTGACCAACTGCCAACTACCCCTCATTCCCTCTTGACATTTGAGAAAAGGGCTCCTTAGATAGTTGAACTTATGAGGCCCCAGCACACTCAGGCCACCCTCTCCATGACCCAGCCACAGACACTGTCATTCCTCTCCATGACCTTTTAGGTTAAATAAATTGGTTTCCAGTCCAGTGCCCTGACTTCTGTCACCACACATGGAGGGAGGCCCTGGAGGTCGTAGCTGTCAGGGATAACATTAGAGGCCAGGCTAGCAGCCCACATACCCCAGAACCCTTCATTCAGCAACATTGGTCATTGGGGCCATGTTTCCCTGTAAGAGGGGAGGGAGCTCCTGGGAAAGTGCGTGGAGCTTCAGACCTGGGTCCTTAGAGGTGTGACTGGAAATGGACACTGTGGGCTAGGCTTGGAGTGCCTGCATGGGGAGGGGGCAGCAGCCTTGGCATCCTTCACACCTGGTTCAGTCAGGGCAGGTGTCTCCCCAACCCATGCAGGTGAGAAAGGAAGGAGCCCTCTAGGGAGGTGTGTTAGGGTTTTCCAGAACAACAACAGGACATATATAAAGAAAGAGAACAACTTAAGGAATTGGGTCACGCAGTTACGAGGCTATCAAGTCCAGCCTGCAAGGCAGGCTGGCAGGCTGGGGACCTGGAGGAGCCAACACCCCGATTCAGAGGCTACTATGTGGGAGGAGCCCATGTTGCAGATAATGTCCCTAGGCAGCTGCTGGGGAGTTCGCACTCCAGGGGTGTTGGTCTTTTTGGGCCTTCAGCTGAGTGGGTGAGGCCACCCCATGTTATAGATAACAGTTGACCAATTTAAA
This sequence comes from Manis javanica, assembly GCF_040802235.1. NCBI lineage: Eukaryota > Metazoa > Chordata > Mammalia > Pholidota > Manidae > Manis > Manis javanica. The sequence goes on along the minus strand of NC_133159.1, from coordinate 182,393,429 downwards.
TGTTAATCCCATGCAAAGACGCTATCATGGAAATAACCAGAGCAAGGTTTAGCCAAGTATCTGGGCACCCCATACCTCAATGAAGGTGACATACAAAATCAACCCTCACAGGAGGTTCCCAAGATCAGAGGAGCTGCTGAGGCCAGAGCCCTCGGGGCTAGGGGCACTCAAGTTCGAGCCACAGTCACTGAGGAAGGAGACACCGAGGCGAGGCCCCTTTTGCCTCTAGAGGTTGTCGCACCTCCCCCCGCTGTCACCCCACATGATGTGGGAGCTGGCAGGGTGTCTGTAGGATGTGTGAGGAACACCCAGGCAGAGCAGTGGGTTCCCCCAAGGACCATCCTCCCCTGACATGGCACTTGACAATGCAGGGAGACCTTGGCACCCTGCCATGGGGAAAAAGATGTCCTGGAAGAGACTGTCCCACAGACCACGTGACTGCCTAGGACTGAAGCTGGTCCTAACTGTCCCAAGGCCAGTCTTACTGAGCACCTGTGTGTCAGACACCGACCAGTACGAAGATGAAGGGGACATGCTGCACCAGTATGGCTCCAGGTCTGAGGTAAGCTAGCAGGTGAGCCTAAGGTGAGGAAGAGACGCGTCACAGCCTTGGAGCACAGTAGGTTCCGGGAAGCATTGTGCCTCCTGGGAAGAATGTGCTGTATTTCAGCAGGCAGGACCCGTGAACCTCTTGCTGTGGCTCCTGTCAAGCCAAAGGTGGCCGAGGTGGGGACACAGGGTGAAGCCAGACAGAGAATGAAGCAGGGCAGGATGTAGGTGAGAAGCCGTGGAGGTGGGCGAGGCAGCCTGAAGGTGGGCGAGGCAGCCTGAGAGGCCTGGAACATCCACGGAGGACGCCTGGGGAAGCCCCTCAAAGTATGAGCAGACTTGAGCGGAGCAGCCCAAGGACGGAGTGGGCCCTGAGCGCCAGGGGTTCACGATGCCAGCGGAGAAGCATCACAGTGCTGCTGGCCCCGCTGAGCGAGGCTCAGCTTAGCGATGACCTCCTGGCCCCCGCCACTGCCGGCTCTGACTCTTACCTCATCCCGGAGCCCCTCAGGTGGGGCAGAGGCTGGAGTGAACCTTTCCTGTTCCTGGCCCCATGGGCCGAGTGAGCCCTGGCAGGAAAGCCAGCTCCCTCTGCTTGATCCAGCCTTTGCCTCAGTTTCCTGTCTAGAGCCCTTGCTCTGACTACCTGTGCCCCTTCTCACGTGCCAGCTAACCCACCCCCTGGCCTTTGTGCAAGCTGAGCATCCCCTCCCCACAGTCCCCAGAGGACAGAGGGGGGGCCAGCTCTGCAGCCCCATTGCCTGTCCGGAGGGCTGGCTTCAAGACCTAGGGCCTTTGCCTATGGGAGACCCCCACCCGCTTCCTGCAGTCCTCTCTGGTGGGCACAGCCCCTGCCTTCCCCCTCCCCCATGGAAGAGGGGCTGAGTGCGTTTCCAGCAAGGGTGAGATGCGGAGGGAGACTCCTGGAGAGGGAATCCCCTCGGGGAGAAGCGGCTGCCAGGCGACGCAAAGCAGCCTCTCAGTCACCCGTGTAAACGGCAGCCGGACTTCATTCAGTGAGGACTCAGGAGTCCGGCATGGAGCTGGGCGGGGATTAACCAGTGAGTGTCCACCCCATGCTTGGCCCCAGGCCCTGGGCCAGTCGCCTGTTTCCTGATGGCACTGTGGTTCCAGCCTGAACTGGGTGGTACCGAGTCAACAGATGGGGCCTGCTGCATGGGCTCAGCCCTCCCAGGCCGGTGAGAGCTGGGTCTCCGTACCCCCACCCAGCAGGACCGGACCTGGAGGCTGGAGGGGGGGTGGACAGGCCTGCACTCTCAGCCTCTGGGGTGTGTGTCTGCTGCCTCCCGCGGGAAAGTTGCAGCCTGAGGGTGGGCTCGCCCGCAGAGCTCAGCATGTAGGACGCAGCCCTGCTAGGCGGGTGACGGGTGTGTGGGACTCAGCAGTTCCTGGCCTCCGGCAGGGAGCGCTTCCACGGACTCTGGGGCCTACCAGCAAGTTGCTGCTGTCCTTCAGGGGTACAGAGTTCCCAGGGGGCCCCGAAGCCCACCCCTTGCTTCTCCTCAGTCCGCCCACCTGAGCTCCCGGCCTTACACCAGAGAAGGGACGTTCAAAATCTGGCAGCAGAAACTGGATCCCTCCAATTTCCCTCTTCCCAGCGGCCGCGTCTTTCTCCGTACATTTTGACCAGCGGTGAGCACTCCTTACAGAAAGGGCAGGAGCAGCCTGGGACCCGCAAGCAGAGCCCCAGACAGGTGCTTGAGGACAGGGAGGAAAGGTGCCCTTCACACGTCACCTGCCACCCTGCAGAGGCTTGCGCGCACCCGCCCCGCCGCCAGAGTTCCTGTCACTAGCGCAAGGCCTGGGGCGTTGGGTGGACAGACCACGCACCCCGGGGCCGACAAGAACAGCCTCCTGGTGGAGCCTGGGCAAGCCCTGGTCACGGGGCCGGCTGGGCCGGCTGGGGCCAGGCCACTGTGCTCAGAGCCCTCGTCGCCGGGGCCGCCGCGCCGCACACCCACCCAGGAGGCCCGCCGCAGGTAGCGGGTAGCGGCGGGGAGGCCGGAGAGCGCGCCGGAACCCGTCCCGCGAGACCCCGCCCGGGCGGGGCGCAGGCGTTGCTACGGCAACGGCTCGTGGGCGCGCAGGCGCAGTGCTGGCCCTACGCCTCTCCCGCCGCCGCAGCAGCCGCCGCTACCGCCGCTACCGCCGCCGCGCCTTCCCCTTTAAGCCCCGGCCGGTCGCGTCGCCGCTTCATGAATGGAGCCCACGTGACCAAACATCATGTGACGTCTGTGGAGCGGCAGCGGCGGCGGATCCTGAGCCTGGTCCGGCCAGGCCTTCGCAGCGCGCTCCGCCCGGCCCGCACAGGTGGCGAGTCTCCCCCACCCCCCGGGCCCGGAGCCCCCCGCGCGGCCTCGGAGCGCCAGCCCACCGCCTGCCTCGGCCTTGGCCCGCCCGGGCCCGCAGTGTACTGGGTGAGTGCGCCGGCGGCCGGCCGGGCGGGGGGCTCTGGGCCAAACCGGGAGCCGGCGGGGCCACGGTTCCTCCTGGCTGGCCGGGGTCGGCGCGGCCCGAGGCTCCTGCCCTCGGGTCCGCCTCTCACCCCACTGGCGGCCCGTGCCTCGACTTCCCCCGTGGTCAGGAGCCGCGCCCGGTCCCTGCTCCCGGGGTGCTGGGGGGGGCGGGGCGCGCGCGCACGCGACTTGCTCGGTGGAGCCCGGGGCGTCCTGGAAGGAGGGGCAGCGCGAGGGTTGGGGGAGCGGGAGGAGAGGGTGGGGTCGAGTGGGGCGCCCAGGGCTCGGCGGAAGAGCCTGGCGGCCCCGGCTGGAGCTGCTGATTCATCAGGTGTCTGTGTCCGCGCCTCCCCAGGCGCTGGGGTCCTTGGCGGGCCAGGGGGAGAGGGCGATGGGGCGGCACGTGGCGGGCCGGGAGGACCCTGCTAGCGCCGGCTTCGCTCCGCCACACGCGTGCCGGATCCCGGAGGGAGACTTGCTGAGTCATCAGCATGAGGTCACTGGATGCTTATTCTGCTGCCCGGGGTAGGGGGTGGGGGTGGGTTTTGAGCTGGGGGCCTGTGCGTGAAAGACCTGGAAACGTGGGTGGGGAGGGGGTCAGACCCAGGGGCTGGGGCGCCTGAGTTTGGGCTCATGTGCCAGCTGAAGGCAGGGTGTGTGAGGAGGAAGTGGCCGGGCCCCGATGCGGGCTGCCTTCTGGAGGAGGCGGCGAAGCCTCCGGCTTGTCTTTCCCTCCACCATACTCTTCTCCCAAAGCTGGTGCCTAACCCATGTCTGGGGCAGTTCCCCAAACTGGGGAATAGTTCTGCGAGGGAGGGGAGGGGAGGAGCTTAGGGGGGCCGTGCTTGGGGCTGGGAAGCGGACTTTCACTGTGACTGGTCTGCCTGGCCAGGCTGGGCAGCCCCTGGGCGGAGAAGAGAGGGCTACATCCTGGCTAGAGGGAGCCAGTGGGAGAAAGAGGTGCCTGTACTGGAATCCTGGGTGACAGTGGACAGGACCGGTTTGAGGGGTGGAAGTGGGTGGCAAGCAGACACAGCTGTATTGGGAAATGCATATGAGAAGAAGCGGTGGGGCACAAGCCTGGCTCCTTATGGCAGCCTGGCCTTTGGGTCTGCCTCGCACCCCACAGGCGGCCCGTTTTGAGGATGCCTAGCCTTCAGGACACAGCAGGTTGGCCGGCATGGACAGCATCGGGTGGAAGAGCGCAGCTCCCAGTCATCCCCAAAATTGCCCTACTTCACACGGGAGCTCAGCGTTATGCCTGTTAGTAAAGAACCTGGTCCTGGTTGTGTCAGACCAGATGCTGGGGATTTGGGGACTAACAGCCTGAGGGTGGTGTGGCCTGGGTATATGGTCTCCGGGGGCAAGGAGGGTTTCGTGTAGACCAGAGCTGACCCTCCCTGCCCAGGAGTTCGTGGCTAGGTTAACCTGGCCTTGTGGTTTGTTCTCAGGGATGTCCCCACCACACATCCTTAGCCCAGAGCTTATTATAGACGCCAGGAGTTTTAACATTTCTTCTGATCTTTTGGCTGGAATTTTATGCTCCAGGAAAATGCAGATTCCTGGAAGGGTATTTAAGTCTTTTCAGTTTTTTATGCTTGTAAAAATTAAGGTTTAGATTCTTTTCAAAGTGACTTCTATGGCTGACGGCCTCTGGAGAAGGTGGATTTTAAGGGCAGGGTGGGAGTGAGGCTCAGCTAAATTGGGGTGTCAGAAGGCCCAAGACAGCGCCTGCCTGGGAGGTCTGGCCAGTAGGGGTTTGTAGGCCAGGAGAAGGAGCAGGGCCTGGTTGTCTTGTCTCCTGCCTGGTGTCTGTGCCCTAAAATCTGGGCCCAGGGGAAAGAGAATGGGAGCTACCCAAACTTCCTGCCCCTTCCTGGCTGGCTCTCAGCCTGAATGGGTGGCCTGGGGGACCATCTGTGCCTTCTCCATGAGGCAGGCAGAGAGGAGAGGGTGAGACTGGGCCCCAGCTCTGGACCTGCCTTTGGGATGGGGTGGAAGACTGGGGACAGGGGGCAGCTTCTTGATCCAGCCTTTGTGATACCCTCCTCCTGGCTTCTAGAGGTGCCCTGAGCCATCACTCCCAGCCATCCCGGAAGGCTGTGTCTTCCCCATCGGTGTAGTCTTAAGATGGGCGGAGGCCCTGCCAGGAGGCTGGGAAGCCCTGGCTTTGCTGAGACCTGCCCCTCCCCCACCTCACACGCACGCACACCTTTCATTTGGAGACTATTGGCTGCACTTGTGCTGAGTTCAGGCCTTCTGCAGAGGGTGAAATCTGTTGAGGAGGCATTTTTCTGTGTGGTCTCTTCAGGAAGTCACCGTTGTGCTCAGCATTTGGGGGTGGAGGAAGGATGGCAGGTGGGAAAAGCTGGTACCAGGTTTTTCCTTCAGGCCCACAGTGGTAGGACCTGGGGCAATGACCCTGCACACCCAACTCTGGCTCAAGGCAGCAGAAACCCCTCCAGCTGTACTGGGAGGGCCTGGCTCCCAGGGTGGGTGTGGGCGCTGAGGACCCTCTGACTTCTAGCTCCGTCTGCCCCATTCTGTGCACTGGAAGAACTGGGGTGAGAGCCCAAGGTGGCTTTGCTGTGGGGAGGCATTCTCCAGTGCAGCGCTGGGTGAGGTGTGTCTCTGCCCTGGCGCCATCCCCACAGTTCAGCCCCCTGAAGAGGGTAGGAAGGCCCCCCAGCCCAGAACCGCCCTAGGGGCTTGTGACTTTCCCCGGGAAGGGGTGCATCTTGGCCTCCGGCCGTTTACCTCCCTGTATCTAACCTGGAAAGTACCAGCAGAGTTGGAGTGCGTGAGGGCTTGCTCACCAAAGGGTCTGGTGGGAGCTGGCTGAGCCAGGAGTCCCAGGACTAGGTATGTGAGAATGTCCTTTGCAAGTCTTCAGGAGGCAGAAAGCAGAGTACAGGAAAGTGGCTCAGTGTGTGAAAGGGGCTTTGATCCAGCTTTAGCCCCTTTGTTTTTGTTCCCTGCCCCGTGGGCACTGATCCCAGGCGGGGGGCCCTGAGGGGGCTGAGCAGCCCCTGGGTGGCTAACCGTGGCACACTTGTGAAATACCCTGGATGGGGTGGGGCAAGGGCACAACATGCTGCAACCCAAAGCCACAGGATGGTTACTCCATCAGCTCAGAGGGGCAGGTGGGCAGAGCCTGGAGGGGCCTAGGGCCAGGCTCCTCCCTGTGGACTGCCTGCCTGCCACCTGGAGGGCAGCGTCGCTCCTGCCAGTGTTGAAGTGTCAGAGCTGGTTAGTGCCCCACTCACCGCTCTTCAAAGTGAGAAGTCTCTGGGAGAATCCGGACTTTCCCACACCCCCCTTTGCCCTGAGTCCCCAGTGGGGCTGGCCCCCTAAGCCTTTGTGGGAACAGGGTGGGTCATGGGAGATAGGAGCTCGGAGTACCCATTCTGTGGGGTCTCTGGGCCAGCCCTCACCTGCTCTTGGCCAGGCTGGCCTTTCTGGCCCCAGCGGCGCTCGGCTCAGCAGCGGGTCCCCTGGGGCTGTGTTGGCTGGCAGCCTCCGGTAGTGCCAGGCCGGTGAGGGAGAGCGAGCCAGGCAGGAGCGAGGTGCTGAGTCAGCATGACTTGCGGGATCGGCCGCGCTCTGGGGCGCACAGGGGTTATTTTTAAAGCTCCCGGCTTCCTTTTGGGCGGCCCCTCCCGCATCCTTCTAATCTCCCCTGGCCCCTTTTCTCGCCTCTGCCTCCCTAACAGCCCTTCAGTTCCCCTTCCCCCATCAGCCTTTTCTGGCCCCTGGTTCCCTGGGGGCAGAGTGAACTGGGAGCAGCTGGGTCCTCCGGCCAGGTATGGGAAAAACGGTCAGGTGAGGGGTGAGGCTGGGCGCCTACTGGGCTAGCAGAGGGCGTGAAGGGAGCGCACAGGCCACGTAGACTGTGGAGAGAGATGGGGTGGTGTCCAGGGCCCTGACTTCTGCCCCCTGTCTCGCAGACTGCCTGCTTGCTGTGCCCCCAGGTTATGACGACCCCCAACAAAGGAAACAAGGCCTTGAAGGTGAGTGGGTAGGGTGGATAGGGTCTGGGATGGCCAGGGGGGTGAGTAGGCTGCTGGGCCTCTGACCTCAGGCACTGTGCTGCCCCCAGGTGAAGCGGGAGCCAGGTGAGAATGGCACCAGCCTGACCGATGAGGAGCTGGTGACCATGTCAGTGCGGGAGCTGAACCAGCACCTGCGAGGCCTGTCCAAGGAGGAGATCATACAGCTGAAGCAGCGGCGGCGCACGCTCAAAAACCGCGGCTATGCTGCCAGCTGCCGAGTGAAGCGGGTGACCCAGAAGGAGGAGCTGGAGAAGCAGAAGGCGGAGCTGCAGCAGGAGGTGGAGAAGCTGGCCTCAGAGAACGCCAGCATGAAGCTGGAGCTGGACGCCCTGCGCTCCAAGTACGAGGCCCTGCAGAACTTCGCCAGGACCGTGGCCCGCAGCCCCGTGGCGCCAGCTCGCGGCCCCCTTGCTGCTGGCTTGGGGCCCCTAGTCCCTGGCAAGGTGGCCGCCACCAGCGTCATCACAATAGTAAAGTCCAAGACGGACGCCCGGTCGTAGGGACGTGCACTTGCCCAGGCAGGTCTGCGAGGGGCCATTAGGCACATGGCGAATTCAGCAGCCCTGTCCCCTTCTCCTTTCTCTCCTCCTCCTCCTCCCTTCCCTGCAAAGCACAACCTGCGCCCCAGGGGCACTGGGCTGAGCCCCTTTGATCTCGTCATTGTCATCGTGTGTTTTGTATGTTGGGATTGGTCAGTCTGGCGGTGATGTGGGGTCACCCCAGCCCCCTTTGTACCGAGGCCTTGCAGGCTTAGAGCCCAGGGTCGATCTGGGCAGTGGATAGGAAGATCGAGCAAGCGCCCTGGGCTGGTGTGCCCCTGAACAGGGAGGGCTCCCAGGCGGGGCTGGGCGGTTCACTCCCAGCTCAGTCGGCAGACATAGGTGCGCTGTGAAGAACAGGTGTCTTTGAGAGCCCTGGAAGGCCGGCCGCCAGCCTGAGCGCGGGGGGATGGGGCGTCGTGTGGCTACAGGCCGGGGCCACGGCGCTCGCACGGGACGCATCGCACTGAACAAGACCAAGTCACTGGCTGTGAGCGCGTGTGAAGGCTGTGTCCAGTGTCCTGCGGTGGGTCCTGTGTCACTGTTTACATGACCTATTTGTGTGGTTACATAGCCTTTTATTTAAAAGAAAAAATTCCTTTTACGAGGTTATTAAATTATATGTTTGAAAAGTAAAGAAAAAAAGAGCAGCAGAGTATTTATAAAACTGTCTTTTTAAAAAAACAAGCCAGAACATTTGACGATATAAATGGAAAGGGGAAGAAAGTATAATAGAAACTTTGCTAGTTTAAAAAAAGAAAAAAAAAAGTCCCTTTCTTGTGAACTTATGGACAAGTCTTTGTGGCTGTTGGAGTTTAGTTTTTATATACACAGAGTTATCAGACGTTATTTATAAAATTTAGTTTAAAAAAAAAAAAAAAAAGCAAGCTGCGAGCGACCAGAGGCGCGTCCCGATGTCCTCTTTGCTGTCTCTTTTGCAATTGTACCGAAAGTGACTTACTCCTCTGCCCTTCCCGCTTCCGTCTCTTGCCGGTGCCGTGGTGTGTCTGTGCCTGGTGAGGTCTTGTGCTGCGTCACGTGCTGGTGCTTCTGGTGACCTTTGACCTGTGGGTGTCTCTTCTTTGTGTCTGTTTCCCATGTTTGTTTCTTCGGTTTGGTTGTGTTTTTGCTTCTGCTGCTTGCCAGGCAGCACCTGTTCTAATGGAGTTTGGGGGCTCAGCGCCTGTCAGCCTGGCCTCTTCTGCCTCGGCGCCGGCCCCAGGTCCCCAAGAGTCAGATGTAGGGCTCTGCTGGACCCACCCCTGCCCACCATTGGCTTCGCATGTGTGTCTCAGGCTTGAGCTGACACGGGCAGGGTAGGTAAAACTAGGGGCCCCCACACTGCTTCCAAGCCTACTGCCTCTGGCCCTGTGAGGGTGCTTTGCAGGGACCAAGGAGTCCCTGTGGGGATGCCCACAGTGCCATGGACACCCTGTCCCCAGATGTCTTCCTTCTGGCCTCCAGTCAGTGTGGTCGGGCTCTGGCCACCAACCCGGCTTTGTTCCTGTGGGCTTCATGTCCTCAGCGGGGGACCCACAGGAGCCCACGTGGGGGCTTCGAGGCCCAGTGCCCACTCATCCCAGAACTGTCTGTGCTGTGGGGCAGTCCTTCCCAGGCAGAACAAGAGGGTTTGAGGGCCCACCTAGGGCAGCCCCTTTTCCCTGTGTGAGGGCCTGGGGGGTCTCCACCTGTGCCAGACAAGGGCTACAGTCTCCAGGGCCAAGCCCTGTCCCTCATCTCCCCCTGAACATGCTGGCAGCTCTTGGCTTCAGGCCTCTTTCCACCTTCTGGGGTTTGTGTCTTCCAGGGATTCACAGCCTGGCTTGGAGAGATGCTTCTCTCTAGGGCTGAGCCCACTTCCCCATCACTACCACCTGGCAGAGGCAGCCAGTCTGCTGGACTTGGCTAGGGAAGCTCCCTATAGGCTACAACAGTCTGCCTTCAATGCCTGTGTCCAAGAGGCTAATGCCCTGTTTCTGGCCACATGGGTCTTGGCTTCTCTGGGGACCCTAAGCCCCTGAAAAGCATGGAAGTGTGGCCTGGAGAAAAGAAGAAAACGGTGTGTCCTGGCAGGGTTTAACCTCGTGGGCAGCAGGATTTTCATCTGTGTTTGTCCCAGTGTGCCTGAGGGATAAAAGCATGGATGTGCTGTCAGCTTCTGTCATCTTGATGGGCTCCTTTTGTCCTTAGATGCTCAGAAACACTCCCAGTTGTACCCAGGTTAGCCTGCAGTGGAGATTCTGACTGTTGACTAAGTCACCTAGTGGCTTCCTCCCCGTCCTTGACCTGGGTGCCCTGAGTCTGGATGCAAGTTGGTGATGTAGCAGCAGTGAGTTGGAATCTCATAATGAGAATCCCTATGAGAAGAGGCCATGCCGTGCCCTGGAAGTGAGAGGGGCAGATCCCCACTTTTGTCCTGGCTGGGAGGTGAGCATGTGCTGAACAGAAATTGCAGGTCCTAGGTTTAGGCCATGGAAGAAATTTCTGGAGTTGGTGAGGCTGTGCTTCCTTTCAAGGTTTTGGATTTAGAGCAGCTATTCTTCGGGTCTGGGGGAGCATCCTGTTCTCATGAAGCCAGCCCCACAGGACCACTCCATCCTGTTCTCCCTTTACCTAGGTTTCTTGACAGTAGATCCTGTGTCCACATGTGACTGGTTAGTGTCTTCCTGATTCTTGTTAATTCAGTTTTGCTACTGTGAGGGTGTTGTGTTCCTTCCTACTCTTAAGTTTTCCGACATAGCAAATTGAGGCCTTTGGCCAAAGCCAAGTCTCCCACTCTTGTCTGCCAAGTAAACCATAATGTGCACCTTCCCTCCCACCTGCCTTCCCTTATCCCAGCATAGACACTCAGATTTCAGAGGAGAACCCTATGGGAACAGGTTAGCTCTTGCCCAGAGTATGGCCCCAGAGAAACCTCTGCATAGCCCCCGGCTGCTGCTTCGGGTAGCACTGTGAGCAATGGGTGAGAAGACAGGCTGCTCATGGCAACTGTGTGGTGTGCTGATTTCTGCCAGGTGCCAGGTGTCCCGGAGGCCCTTCCGCTCTGGCTTCAGGTATGTGTTTACACTGACCAGCAGCAGCAGCCTCTATGGCTGGTGCCTGGGCCCACAGCCCTAATGGGCTATATTTTGCTTGGGGACAGGTGGTCCATTCCCATCCTATCCCTGCTGCCTCACTCTCTGGGGTGCCTGGTTGGCCAAAGCTCCCATCCACAGCTGGGAAGCCCAAGCCACAGCCTGCAGCACCATTTCCGCTCTGGGATCCTGTAAGTTACTTTTTTAGGCTGTGGTTTGGTGAAAGGAATCAACACATTAACGATTTTTTTTCCCCCAGAAGCCACTGAATAATTCTTTTTGGCATATTTCCACCTTCCTGTTGGCTGTCTGGTTTTGGAGCAGGTCGGGAGAGCAGAGGACACAGACATGGGGGTGCCCTCCAGGCTGATGGCCTGTCCTCTTCTGGCCTGTGTGCCAGGCCTGTTAGACCAGGCACACACATTCCCACCCCACCCGAGAGCAGCACTTTGGTAGGTGGGTGTCCTGCAAGTCTGAGCTGCAGTGTTGGAGAGCATGCCCTCGAAGAGCTGGGGGCAACCCTGCCAGCAACCTGATACCCTCACCCCTCCCTTCTCTTCATCCCCTCCTTACTAGTCCCTGAAGCCTTTAACCAAATGGGAGTGGGTACAGGAAACCTTCTCCTGGCATCGTAGGGCAACAGGACAAGGGCTGCCCAGTGTGTCCAGCTCGGCTGCTCTCCTGGTGCCGAGAGGGCGGATCCAAGCAGAGCTCATCAAACCCTGCCTGCCCTGCCTAGGGCTGAGGCCAGGGGGAGGTGGGGGAGACCCTGGGATCTGCGGGGTAAGTGGGTGCTGTGAAGATCCTGGTGAGGAGGGGCCTCCCGGGTGGCAGCCTGGGCACCCACCCTGCCCTGTGCAGTATTTATTGCTAAATTATTGTCCAGGAGGGGCGGCACTGGGCCCAGCCCCGGGTATTTATTGCTGTACATAGTGTATGTTTGTGATATATAAGGTTTTCTTTATTTTGTATATGATCAATAAACACCTTTTAAAGAGACTAGCAGGTGCTTCCTTGGGCGGGGCCGGAAGGGCGGGGGCGAAGCCTCGCGCGCATGCGCCGGCGTGTGGCGTGCGGGGACGCGGAAGCGGAAGCACGGGTCTCCCGGGAGCCATGGCAGCCGGGGGTCCGAGCCGCTCCGAGCGCAAGGCGGCGGAGCGGGTCCGGAGGCTGCGGGAGGAGCAGCAGCGGGAGCGCCTCCGCCAGGTACGCCGCCGCCCGGCCCGCGCCGCGTCCCTGGCCCGCGCCGCCCTCACCGCCCGCCCTGCGCCCGCAGGTGTCGCGCATCCTGAGGAAAGCGGCGGCAGAGCGCAGCGCCGAGGAGGGCCGGCTGCTGGCCGAGAGCGAGGACCTAGTGACCGAACTGCAGGGCCGGAGCAGGCGGCGCGAGGGCCTGAAGCGGCGGCAGGAGGAGGCGAGTGCCGCGGCGCGCCCCCGGGCCCCGTCCGCCTCGGGGGGGTGCGGCGGGGCTTAGGGCGGCTGGCGTCCCGACAGGTGTGCGACGCCCCGGAGGAGCTGCGGAGGAAGGTCCGGGAGTTGGCCGGCGCCGTCCGGAACGCCAAGCACCTGGTCGTCTACACAGGCGCGGGGATCAGCACGGTAGGGAGGCGGGGCGTGGACGGCCGCGCCGCCAGCGCGTTTCGCGGGTCCCGGAGACGCCCGGCCCGCTGGGACGCAGGGAGGGGGGACTCGCCCCCTTCTGGGACACTGACCCCAGGATGGAGCGCGGTGCTCCTGAGAAACAGGACTGATGCACAAAGACTCTCGGAAGGAGCAGCCCAGAGGTTCTTTCCTTTCTCAGAGAAACTCGAAATGACTCGATTTGAAACTTCTCCACGTAGGTAAGCATTTTGAAATGCTTGACTTCTGTGTTATACCCAGAGACCAGAAAGGAAGAGGGATAAAAACGGTACATAATAGCTTAGTGCTGCAGGCACCTCTTCGTTTGACATCCAGGAGGCTAGTTCACTGTCCCAGGACTACGTGGGCAGAACTAAGCCCGTTATTGCCCATTCGTGCTTTTTGAATCTTGAAGGTGAGTAGAAAGCAAGGCAGTAAGAACTAGAGTGCACCGAATGGAAAGGAGAAATGCATTGGGTTTTGAGAAGTTCTGTCGAGACGCTGTGTCGGGTGGTGGAATATGCCTCGCTTCCCAAGGGCACGTGGTACGCTGTTGCTGTAGGTGATGGGTGTGTGTCGACTGTGCTTGGTCGATAGAATAGAAACCCAGATACACCCTCTGCGGTGTGAGGCTCGGGAAACCCAATCCGGTTGGTGTTCTGTGGGACGTAGCATTGAGTTCTGGTTTTGAAGGGTGCGTAAGATTTTACAGGCAGAGGTTAAAAGACACTCCTCACAGAGATGGACTCGGAGGCCCGGTGGCAGGACTGTCTACAGCACTGACTGCTCTGACCTACCCCGGGAGCCCTGGCAGTCCTGTTCGCTTGCTCTGTGGTCACACGTGTGCTCCTGGCATGTGATTATTTAGAAGTAGTAATACCACCTCTTAGGAGCTGCAGGTGGCTCCTAAAAGCTGCATGGTGTTCGTTAATTTGCTCTGACCATTACTGCTTGAGATTCCCTTTTTTGATGTGAGTCCCTTTTTAGTTGTGAAATGTCAGGGTAGGTGTTTTCTGAGCATAAGCATCAGGGAGGAGACAGGACTCCCAGAAAGGGGGTCACTCACAGTCTGGGGAGCACAAGACACCTCGATCGTGGCACGTGTTCTGTCTTGTCTCGGGGTGAGTCTTGCGCTGTATTGGGAGCTTGGGAAATGCAATCGTCTTTATCTCATTTTACCCTATATAGTTTATCCTCTCATGGAGAGGTTGGCCAGCCTTTGTGAAGGCAGGGCAGGAGCCACTTACAGCACGAGGATGCAGAATGTGGACAGAGAAGTGCTACCTGTTAGGGGTCACCACTTGGCTAGGCCTTTGTTGAGCACTGGCTAGGCCCTGGGCCCACAGATGAACCTGACCAGTCCTCTGCTCATCATGGAGGACAGGCCTGGCCGCGAAGCCCAGGCTGTGCTCCCTGCTAGAGAGGCTCCCACAGGAGGCAGAGCTCCTGGGAGCCTGGAGGGAGGAGCTTGACTGGGTATGCGAGGGCACTCCATCTGGGTTCTGGCACAGTAGACTGGGAAGTGCTGAGCCTGTGGAAGAGAGGCCGGCCCACGCCACCCTGGAGTGTGCTGGGAGAAGTGTGCTTCCCGTACTTGGATGTTCTTCCTGTGCCTACAGCGAGATCTCCCACAGGGCTTATCTTTCACGCAGGCAGCCTCTATCCCAGATTACCGGGGCCCTAATGGAGTGTGGACGCTGCTTCAGAAAGGGAGGAGCATCAGGTAAGCCACCTTCCCTCCCATGTGGTCGGCCAGGGTGGTGTGGCTCTGACCTCACAGCTCCCCTCCCCTTTGCTTCCCTCCCCGGCAGTGCCTCTGACCTGAGTGACGCCGAGCCGACCCTCACCCACATGAGCATTGCCCGCTTACATGAGCAAAAACTGGTAAGAGCTGTGGTGTGGGGTCCGAGTGCCACCTTGAGGCCCAAGTGCAGCTACGTGTCAGCCGGCGGTCCCCCATGAGGCGTGCCCACCAAGCAGTTTAGACGCCTGGTTTAAGCCCCTCTCTAACCCCCCCATGCTTTGTCTCCAAGAGAAGAGGGCAGCCTCTGCCCCAGGATGTATAGGGCCAGCCTTGGACCCCCAGCATTTGGCAGCCCCTTCCCCTCATGCTGCTCTTGAGTTGTTCCCACAGACCTCAGAAGCTGCCTAAGTACAGGGGAGGCTTGTGTGAAACCTCTAGAGACCCTCTGCTGAGTACTTCCTACCAACTGGGGAGGGGATTGATCCTCCTCGGCATTCAAGGACCTGAAACATAGCCCAGGAGAGCATCAGTCTGGGCTCCGGGCCCTTTCCCAGCTGAGAGGGGCAAAGCAACTGCTTGCCTACCCAGTCACCCATTCTTGGGGGCAGACAAAGGACCCTCCTGAGCCCTGCAGGGGCCAGCCTTTTGCTCTGGGTCTGCCTTCAAGAATTCATGTAGGGTCAGAGTCGCCCCTGCTTTGGGGCTGTCCTGGGCTTGGGCAGCCCCGCCGCTGAGCACTACTTCCCCACAGCCTCCTGCTGACTGTGCCTGTGGTTCCCCTCCAGGTGCGGCACGTGGTTTCTCAGAACTGCGATGGGCTCCACCTGCGGAGCGGGCTGCCTCGAACGGCCATCTCGGAGCTCCACGGGAACATGTACATTGAAGTGAGCGGTCCCCCTGGGCCTCCGGAGCCTGGGCGGGCCGGCAGCTCCCACTCACGGTGCCCTCTCCCCCTCAGGTCTGCACAGCCTGCAATCCTAACAGGGAGTATGTGCGGGTGTTCGACGTGACAGAGCGCACCGCCCTGCACCGACACCAGACAGGCCGGGCCTGCCACAAGTGTGGGGCTCAGCTCCGGGACACCATTGTGCACTTTGGGGAGAGAGGAACACTGGGGCAACCTCTAAACTGGGAGGCGGCCACCCAAGCTGCCAGCAAAGCAGACACGATCCTGTGTTTGGGCTCCAGCTTAAAGGTATGTGGACAGCACCATTGACGGATATGGGAGTGAGCCTGCCAGCAGCTGGCCAACTCCTCTGGACCCAGCTTCTTGTAGCCTCATTCCCTGGTGTGTGTGTGTGGTCTTTCTGCCCGTCTGTCCCTTCCCACAGGTTCTAAAGAAGTATCCACACCTCTGGTGTATGACCAAGCCCCCCAGCAGGCGGCCCAAGCTCTACATTGTGAATTTGCAGGTAACTCAGGCATGCAGAGCTTCCTCCCATAGACCTGAACCTTAGAACAGCAGAGCCAGAGAGTCCCGGGGATGTTCACGTCCCACACTCATAGGCCGTAGAAGTCTAGCCGGGCAGGGGCTGGGGCCAGCAGACCATTGGGAAACAGTGAGGTGCTGTCCTCACTGGCCTTCCTTTGTCCCCAGTGGACCCCAAAGGATGACTGGGCTGCCCTGAAGCTCCATGGGAAGTGTGATGATGTCATGCAGCTCCTTATGGATGAGCTGGGCCTGGAGATCCCCCCCTACAGCAGGTAAGGGGGCGAGGGCACACCCCCTCTTCCTTGCCCCTGTGTGGATGGGCTGTGTCTGTCTTCTCTCGTGAGCTGAGTGTAGAGACAGTTCTCTGAAGGGTAGCGGACGGTGTCTGAGGCGTGATTGCAGAGTGGTGGTCTTTGCAGGGATAGGCTGAGGTATCCTGACTGACTGACTCCCAGTGAGGCGAGACCCTGCCAGTGTGTGCCTGGACATTCCCCTTTGCCTCACACAGAATGGATGGCAAGGGGCCCTGAAGAGATGTGCTCGTGGCAACTCTGCCTGCACAGAATCTTGGTGCATTTGGTTTGGGGAGCTGGCATACTTTGGGAAAACTTAAACAAACTGCCTTAATACAGAATTTGTAATAATTTAGACACGGTGTATGTATTGAGTAAAAAGTTTACACTTTCTCTCTCTGTGAATTTTCAGGGTCTTATAGGGGAAATCAATAACTTCTTTTAATCAAAGGGTTCAAGAATTAAGGATCCCTTCACCTTCGGGGCCTGGCAATTCTTGTATGTTATGTTTGTGGTGTTCTGTAATGTGGGCCTATCGTGTACTGTACCTTATTTATTTATTTATTTTTACATAGCTCATTTTCTTTATCAGTGCTTATCTGTATCTTAAGTTTATAGTATGTGGCTTTACATCTCAGTCAGACACATGATCTCTTTATGGTGTAGTCACCTCCCTAGTCAGCTAGCCTTCCCTCCCATTGAGTCTGTGGTCTGGGAAGGGGGAGAGGGTCTGGTTCACCTGCCCCTGGCCATGCAAGTGAAAGGTGGGGCCCAGAGCTGCTAGTGACTCAGCCCTCCTTGGGCTGCTGCTGCCCCACCCCATGTGTGCAGACAAGGACAGAGTCCTGTGGAGGTGTGTGGGTGCTGACCTTTGATTTACTCAGCGTACCCTTCTTGCAGCTCTTTTGTAACTGGAACAGTGGGGCTACCACTAAGCAAAGCGCAGCCACAGTTAAGACACGGGAGGGAAACAGGGTGACCTCTTCAGTCAGCATCACCACCCTGGGGCAGGTTGTGACTGAGAGGCTCCCAGGCACCCTGACCAGGCTCTCCCTTTTCGGTAGGTGGCACGACCCCATCTTCTCCCTGGCAGTTCCCCTGCGTGCAGGCGAAGAAGGCAGCCACAGCCGAAAGTCACTGTGCAGAAGCCCAGAGGAGCCACCGCCTGGGATTGGGGGCGCACCGCTTAGCTCATCCCCCGTCCTCGGTGGCTGGTTCGGCAGGGGCTGCACCAAACGCGTGAAAAGGAAGAAAGTGACGTAACCTGGTTGGTGACCTAGAACAACAGTTGGCACTTTGCAGCTGGCTCAATTCAGGGGCGAGGGACTCCTGGAAGGCCAGGGCTGCCCATTTTCACCATGACCCGTTTAGCCATTTGCCCCTGTGGGAAGTCCCCTTGCACTGCTGTGGTTGCCCCGGCGTGGGCCTGACCATGGAGCCGATCGTCCAGCCTTTCCGCAGACATGCCTCTGCGAGAACAGAACTCGGGTTATTTCACACCTGGCCGGCCACGAGGAAGCGCACGGCTGCCTTACCTCGTTCACCAGGCTAGTTCTCAGGGGTCTTAACCCTATTTCTACTACTTACTAAAAATGTTAACTTTATAGGAACCTTTTTCTGTATTGGTTTTGCGGCAAAGGGGTGGTTTTGAGCCTTGGCTCTCAGCGTACCGTTTGTTGTTATTAAATATCTCTGCACTGTTTTTTCCGTGTCACCCGGCGAGCGCCCCTTCGGCGTGGGGGCGGGCGCTGTGCCCGGGGTGCTCGTGAAGAGGGCGGAGTGCGCCCCACGTGGTTCTCCCCGCCCCTCCGTCCAGTGCGGGCAGAGGCCCGGCGGAGGTGCGCGCCATGGGGGCGGGGCTTGGCCCTGGCGGCGCACGGCCTTGGCCCGGCTCGGAGGGGCGGGGCCCGGTTCTGGAGAGGCCGGTCGCGCGCACTCTTGGCGGCGCGGGGGCGGGGCGGCGCTCGCTATTGGCCAAGTGAGGCGCGCGTGACGGCGCGTGCGCTGGGAAGGGGCTGCCGCGCTGAGTTGTAGGGTCGGCGGGACCGCGCCGTGGATGCGGGGCCATGATCCGGAACGGGCACGGGGCGGCGGGCGGTGCCGAAGGGCAAGGCCCGGGGGACAAGCGCGCCGTACGGGTGTGGTGTGACGGCTGGTGAGCGCGGCGGGCCGGGGCTGGCGGGCGCGGCGGGGGAGCGGCCTCGGTTCGGGGGGGAGCGTGAGGGTCGCCGGGCGCGGGCAGGGCTGCGGACGGATCTCGGTCCCGCGGCTCCCGGGCGCCTAACGGGGCGACTCCCTCGCCCGCTCTGCCCGGAGCAGCGGCGGAAAGTCGCGTGTGTCTGGTGCTGCCGAGCGCAGTCCAGTCGCTGCCGTGGGCAGCCCTGCGTCTGAGGAGCCGTGACCCAGAACGCCTTCCCCGGGCTCTCTCGCCGCGCCCAGCCTGCCCAGCACGGACCCGAGAGGGCCTCCGGCCTCCGGGCAGAAATTGCCAAACTGTCCAGGACCCCAGGAAAGCCCCCCCGACTCAGGGTCCATCCACCCCGGGAGGGCTCCGTGTTCGTCTGCCCTCTTACGACAAGTCGGGTAGCTGGGGTCGTCCCAAGAACAGTCTGGGACATCAGCAGATGAGAGGAAGACCGGTCTCGCCCGGGAGATGGCTTGCTGTCTCTGTTGCATCCTCGTGCTTTTACGTGATGGAAGCAGAAATTCGTATTTGCCTAGCCCGGGGCCTCCTAGGGGAGCTGCAGGGCTGTGGGCTGCCCAGTCCCAGTCCCTGAGTCACCTTGGGGAGAGGGAGTGCAGCTTCCTGTTCCCGGACTCTGACCTTGGCCCTGGCCTGGCCAGGCCCCTGCCCCAGCAGGCCACGAGGCAGTGACTAGGTCGCAGCCTGGACCCAGCACCACCTGCACTGTGCTGTGCAGACCCCCCGCCCCCACCCAGCCCATCCTGTGTGCGCAGGAGCCTGCCAGGCTCTGGGGTTTGGGTTTCCCTCTTCCATCACCCTGGGCCCAGATCCCTGTGACCCGCAAGCTTGTCTGCTGGGGCCTGGCTCGCTGTGGTGGGGATAGCAGGTGGCATTGGGAGGAACAGCTCTGTCCGCGGGTGGCCTGGGTCACCTGGAAAAGAGAACAGTTTCACTTACTCAGAGTCGCATGTGAGGCTGGAAGGAGCAGGGCAGGAGCGAGAGCCCAGCTGGGGCCCGCAGAGGACATGTGTGCCCTCCCAGCACATACAGGTGCCCGGGGGAACCGAAGCCATGCAGTAGGCACTGTCTGTGGCCTCTAGTTGAGAGTTCACGCTTAACTAGGCCTGGATTTGAGAATAAAACCTGTAGAACCAGGCAACAGGGAGACGGTTGCTGCATTTCTGGAGGCCACAGAGGAGCAGGGAGGACTCACAAAGTCGGCGGCTGCCCATGTTTATTGACTGGACTTTGTTCTGAGTTGGCCCTAGGGACAGTCCCCACCTGTCTCAGGGTAGTACAGAGTCCAGCCCACCCCCGAATCAGCATCAGTTTACAGCTTAAAGGGCCTCTCTGGGCTCGTTTGCATTGGCTGAGGGCAAAGCACTGTCCCAAGTGGGAACAGGGGCCTTCTGTGCGCCCTCCGGCCCTCAGGATGGACAGGCGTTGCCCCTGGGCACAGCTAGGCACCTGCCATGCTTCCTCGATCTGGCCCTGGACCCGGAGGCCAGTGGTGTGGAGAGCTGAGTGCCTACCTCCTCACCGGCAGTCCAGGCCCAGCTAGACCCTGGGAGCCGTCCCAGTGGCAGCTTCTCAGAGAATTTCCTTGACGCCAGAGAGGAGCAGTCCTCCACCGGCCTCTCAGTCCCCTCCATCCTTAGTACTCTGCCCTTCCCACAGCTATGACATGGTGCATTATGGCCATTCGAACCAGCTGCGCCAGGCACGGGCCATGGGCGACTACCTCATCGTGGGTGTGCACACCGACGGTAAGCTGGGGCTGCCATGCCCACCCTCCACCCTCAGGGCCTCCCAGGGGGCTGTCCCTATTGACCAGGGCCCCGCAAGGGGTTAGGCTGGGCCCAAGGCCATCCATCTTAACAGTATGGCTTAGTAAGCTTGCCCCAACCTGGACCCAGGCCCAGTCCATCAGGGCTTTCCCACTTTACACCTCCTGTGCTGAGCTAAAGCAAGAGGGGTCAGTGGAATGCATGAGCAGTGCAGCCAATGGATGGAGGCCCTGGCCATGCCTCCACACACACACCTGGTTCCTAAGGCCTTGGAGGACTGGGGACTCCATTGTCAAGCACAGCCTGAGTACCTGGAACTCTGGTTGAGTGGGGGGCCTTGCAGTGACCTGGCCAACATGTCCACAGGGCCTCTGACAGCCTGTGGTAGACAGAGTGGGAGCCACTCGGGTGTAGTTCCCATCCTTGCAGGCTGAGGGCCCAGTGCCAGAGACGGCTGCCCACCACAAGCCTCTGCATGCTTACAGACCCTGCTTGGTGCTGGGAGGGACTGGCAAGCCTGTGGCCCAGCCCTCCAAGGGTCACCCATCTAGGCCTTGCCCCTTGCCCTCTGCTCTGGCCCTAGAGGAGATCTCCAAACACAAGGGGCCACCGGTGTTCACTCAGGAGGAGAGGTACAAGATGGTGCACGCCATCAAGTGGGTGGATGAGGTGGTGCCAGCAGCTCCTTACGTCACCACGCTGGAGACCCTGGACAAGCACAGCTGCGACTTCTGTGTCCACGGCAGTGAGTGCTCAGCCCGGACCCTCCGAGGCCTGGGGATGTGGGGCAGGCCCAGGACCAGACCAGCAGAGGAGCACCCAGGGGTGCTGCGGCCCCCTCACCTTTGGGGAGCGCTGAGCCCTTGGAGAGTCGGAGAGAGCTCTGGGTCCTCCCCCTGAAATGAGCCCCCACACGTAGGAGAGCAGGCTGGGGTGGGGGTCGCGGGCCCTGAAGGTCCGCAGGGCTCTGGGTTAAGGAGCATTCTTATGTACGTGTTCCCCCCGTAGATGACATCACGCTGACCGTGGATGGCCGGGACACCTATGAGGAGGTGAAGCAGGCCGGGAGGTACAGGTAAGCCCTTGCATGGGCCTCCCTCCTCCTGCACTCTTGCTGCTTTAGTCTCCTGGCTGGGACTGGAGTGGAGGGGTGCTGCACCTCGGGCTGTGTGAGGCGTCTGAATGCACCATCTAGGACAGTGGTCACAGCCAGGGGCAGCTGTCGAGCAATAGAGATGTGAGGGTACGACATCGGGAGCTGGTTGTTCTTAATTCACTTAAAAAGCCAGCATGGCCAGGGGCTCCCTTGGCAGAGATTGTTCAGGGGGGCAGGACCTGAGCTCAGACGGGGGCACACAGGGACCGGGGCTGCCAGCCTGTCTGGGTGCCCCCCAGCACCACAGGCTTGGAGTCTGGAGCTGTTCCCCGCCTCCCGTCATTTCTTTAGCTGACAAAAGCACAGTGGCCGTCCCCACCCCTCCCCACCCCCGACCTGGCGTTCTCCGGTGGCTGACAGGAGGAGACACCTGCTCAGCACAGCACGGCCTGCTGCTGGGCCACGGCGGTGTGGCCACAGCTGGGTTGCCCTTGGGTGGGATGAGCTGGAGGCGGAGCCTTGCGAGAGTTCCAAGAAGAGAGCCCCGACCCCACTTGTGTCTCCAGGGAGTGCAGGCGCACCCAGGGCGTGTCCACCACGGACCTCGTCGGCCGCATGCTGCTGGTGACCAAGGCACATCACAGCAGCCACGTGAGTCTTGGGGAGGCAGGGCTGGAATCTCTGAGGTCCCAGGGCTGAGGACCCTGCTGGGAGGGAGGGAGCCCCTCATGCCCGACCCCTTGGTGGGCAGCAGGACAGGAAGCTTCAGAGTTCTGGGGCTGACCATGTCTGGGGAGCAAGGCCCCTCAACCCCCCACCCTTCCGTGCAGATGTCCTCCGAGTACCGGGAGTATGCAGACAGCTTTGGCAAGGTGAGTGTCACCATGCTGGCCAGGCCATACCCACCCCCAAGGTTGCCCCTGGGGAGAGGCTGGCCCAGAAACTCACCCTGCACCCTGCTCCCTCCCTTTCGGGCACCAGATCCTGACCGCCAGGGTGGCCAGCTGGCCAGTCACAGGCCACAGCGGCCACTGCCTGGAGGAGGAGCAAGGACTGCCCGCAGACAGGTCGTCTAACCAGGCAGTCTGGGCTTCTCTCCTTTGAGACACTTTCCTCAGAAGGCTCCTCCCAGGTGACCAGATGGTGGCCTCAGGGTACCTTGTCACCAGGAGAGCTGCATGCACTGGCTTGTCTGGCAGACCAGTTGCTGGGTCCATGTAGTGTTGGCTGCAGTGCCCACTGTGGCCACAGGTTGGAGCCACAGTTAACACCAGCCACAGGGGTCCTGCCCAGCCATGCCTGAAAACAGCAGTGATGGAGGCAGGGCATGGAGCCAGCTGGCTGGGGCTGGGGGTTTGGAGTCCTGTCCTGTGGCCCCTGCACCTGTTCTCTCCATCCCACACCTGTGTCTCCTGACGGTGTGCACAGGCAGCCCCAGGCTCAGAAGAGGAGGCCCTGGAGCAGCAGGTGAGAAACATGCCTGGGAGGCCTGTTGCTGACCAGACCCTTCTGCTTGCAGTGTCCATGGGGGTGGGACCCCTGGACGGGGGTGTCCCAGTTTCTGCAGACATCCCAGAAGATCATTCAGTTTGCTTCCGGGAAGGAGCCCCAGCCAGAGGAGACGGTCATCTACGTGGCTGGCGCCTTCGACCTGTTCCGTATCCTCTGGGAGTGGGAGATGGGTTGTCCCTGCCCCAGGTCTTTCCCCCTGCGTGTCCTTATTGCACTAGCGGTTGGCAGCACCTGGAGGCTCCCGCTGACCCTCAAGGGCCCTGCACTGGGGTAAGCTGCAGGGGCACAGCCATCCACGGGGAGCAGTATGGGTGGCAGGAGGCAGGAACCTGCTGCGGGTCCCAGTCCTGTGGGCAGCTTCTTCCCTCCGGTTACTTGCTTCTTAACCTGGGTGCAGACATTGGGCATGTGGATTTCCTGGAGAAGGTGCATGGCCTGGCAGAGAGGCCTTATGTCATTGCCGGCTTGCACTTTGACCAGGTCTCATTCCCTGGCAGCTGGTGGGGTGTAGGGGTTCCTTGGGTTCCTGGGGTCAGGCTTGGGTACAGGCAGCCTGTGGTGGGAGCAAAGCCCTGGGCACTGAACTGATGGAGGCAGGGGAGACAGGCTGGGGCCTCTTCCCTGCCAGCTGGCCAGGGCCGTCCCCCTGGAAAGAGCACAGGCCCTGTCTACCTGAGGTTACCTGACCTGACCTCCGTCTGTCATAGGAGGTCAACCACTACAAGGGGAAGAACTACCCCATCATGAACCTGCATGAGCGGACACTGAGTGTGCTGGCCTGTCGGGTGAGCACCAGGGCAGCAGCGGGAGGTAGGGGGGCTGGGGTGGGAAGAGGGGCAGTCAGGCCCCTGACGCGGTTCCTCCTCGAATCCCAGGAGCCCTCGGGATCCCAGGGCTGCAGCTGGCTGGCCACGCCGTGCTGCCTCATCCCCTGCTGTCTCCAGGCCTTGGCCAGCATTGGGGCCCCCTAACCAGTTGTGTCCCTGTCCCCACAGTATGTGTCAGAAGTGGTGATAGGGGCCCCATATGCGGTCACAGCAGAGCTCTTGGACCACTTCAAGGTGAGGCTCCTAGTGGCCGGGTCTCGGAGGGCCCCACACCTCTGCTGGCCGTGAGCGGCGGCTGGAGCTGCCCCCCTGCGAGGCAGGGGCTGTGCAGTTCGAAGGCTTCCTGGCTTGTACTCCCTCCCCAGGTGGACCTGGTGTGTCACGGGAAGACAGAAATTGTGCCTGACAAGGACGGTTCTGACCCTTACCAGGTGGGTGATGCTGGGCCCAAGCCTCTCGACGCTGTCTGGTAGGTGGGCATGACAATGACTCCCCATTGCTGGCCTCTGTCCTAGGGGCCAGGTCACTGATGCGTGGGCACTGCTACCCCTGCCACGGCTGGGTGCCAGTCTCCCTTGGGTGGGAACCCTGTGGGCCCTGGCAGCTGGGTGGTCTCCTTGGGATCCAGATGAAGGCCGTCTATTCCTCCCTCCTTCTGGCCTCAAGGAGCCCAGGAGAAGGGGCATCTTCTGTCAGGTGGACAGCGGGAGCGACCTCACCACGGACCTCATCGTCCAGCGCATCATCAAAAACAGGTGAGATTCCCCCGGGCCTGTGGGGACGCCAGAGCCACAGAAGCCCTTGTCCTGGGTTCACAGCTCACCCAGCCTGGCCCCCAGGCTGGAGTACGAGGCCCGGAACCAGAAGAAAGAGGCCAAGGAGCTGGCCTTCCTGGAGGCCATGAGGCAGCAAGAGGTGTGTCCCGAAAGAGAGGGTGGTTGTGACTTCTGACCAGAGCACCGACGGCCACCTGGGCTCTGAAGCCAGCCCTGTCCCTGCTC
Organism: Manis javanica; assembly: GCF_040802235.1. Classification (NCBI taxonomy): domain Eukaryota; kingdom Metazoa; phylum Chordata; class Mammalia; order Pholidota; family Manidae; genus Manis; species Manis javanica. The sequence continues at coordinate 182,369,241 of NC_133159.1, read as the reverse complement.
CACACCTGCACCTCGGGAGGTTGGCTCATGTTTTTTAACAAAGCCTGCAGTGCTGCCTCTCCAGCCGGCTTGGCCTCAGAAGGGCTGGTGTGGAGGACACTGCCTCCCACCCCGCCTGCAAGGCACCCTTCCTGCCAAGCTGCACAGAGAGGGCAGCCAGCATGGTCGAGCAGCACAGCAGATAGGATGAGCCGAGGGCATGTTTGACCAGAGGGGTGCCACCCTGTGTGCCAGGGAAGGCTCAGCTTCCATCCTCCTGACTCCACTGCTGCCCCCTGGCCCCCCTGCCACCTGGCTCCAAATGGCACTTCCTGCACACTCGGCTGCAGTAGTAGCCAGCTGCAGGGGAGCAGTGAGCCTGTGGGCCGTCCCCTTCCTCTTCAGAGTGCAGACCATGTTACCTGTGTGGGCAGCCTCTGCCCTGAAGCATAACCAGCAGGCCTGGCTCCTGGGCCCCGCACCTCCCGCTTCCCTGGCCAGCCTGCTGCTGTCCCCACAGACCTTTTCTGACTTTGTACCTGACTGGCTTGTGTACAAATAAACCTGGTTGAGGCACTCCATCAGGCTCTCCATCCTGCTAGGCGAGGCCAGGACCCACCCAGCAGAGGGGGGCAGCAGGCGTCCTGGCAGCAAGGAATCCCCCAGGTCTGGGCTCCTTGGTGCCATGGGATTCTTCCTCCAGAACAGCTGACAATGAGAGCCGAGTGTGGCTCTTGGCCCTGGGATCTGTCACAAGGAAGACAGAGGCTGACACCCCATGGCTGCACACAGGGCCATCCACCCAGGAAGGAATTGGGGCTGGTTTCCCAACTGGGTCCACAGAGTCTCATGGTCTCCTGCACCGAAGTCTGGGCCCACTTGGAGCAGCCCCGTGGCTGCAGGGTGCTGGCCCTGTCACCTCAAGGGGGCAGGGCAGGGATAATGGTTTGATTAGGTTTTTGGTGTTAGACGTGAGGATTGTGATGTCGCTTCAGCCCTTTCCCATCTCTTCCAGAATGGCCTCTGCCCTCCAGCTACTGAGCCCAGTGGGGTCTCAGCACCTGTAGCCTGGCCCTCTGGGAGCCAAGGGCTGGCATCCTCTCCCTCTAGGAGGGGCCCTGATCTCTCCCTTCCTCTGACTTAGCTATTCTTGAGGTCTAACTTAGAATGCTGTGCAGAAACCTGAAGCGAGACAACCGTGAAAGTTCCAGCCAGCGTGTGCTTTCCTCCCTCCCCAAGCAGGAAGGCAGGCAGCTCTGAGAGCCACAGGGCCCCCTCTGCACCCCTGCCCCGCCTGGGCCCAACTTGTGGAACTTAGTGGACTGCCAGCCCTCCCCACACTCAGACCCTCTGGGTTGCAGGGTTCCCTAAACAGCCAACCAGCCCCTGTAGACTTGGAGCACCCAGGTCACTCCTCTTGACCTTGGAGTCAGCCCCAGGCCGGCCAGAGGCCCCACTGGGCAGCATCAACAGGTGGGGCTGGAGACTGCCTACAGCAGCAGCCGAGGACCCCTGCCGGGGCTGCAGTTGGAGATGCGGAGCCTGGGGCCTAGGTGGCACCCCAGGAGACATGTCCACTCAGGTGCAGTGGGATTATGGGCCCCATCTACAGCCTTTCTGAGCAGAGGGTTGGTGGTCCAGCCCCCTGATGCCCAGCTGGCCAGGTGTTCTACAGGGTTGGGGATACCACCCAAGGCAGGCACAGGTGCTCCCTCCTCGAAGTGGGGCAGCAGCCAAGGCCGTGGGGTACACCTGCTCCCTTGTGACCAGAGCTCTCAGGCCAGCTGCCTGACAGGGATGCTGAGCCAGGGCTCTGCCCAGCCTTGTCAGGGGTCGGAGGGCCTCTGGGCAGCCCAGCCACCTGGATGCAGCCCTTCCCCGCCCGGAGCTGCATATCTGGAACCCCAACCCTGCCTGGCCCAGCCTGTTCAGTAGCTGGTTTGGCACAGATTCATTGCCCTGTGCTCAGTGATGCAAATCATTTGCTCTAAAGGAGACCTTCGGTTTCAAGAAACCCAGGATTCAAGGCAGGGCCACAGGAGAATTCTCAGAGGCAGCAGGGCCACCTGGGGTGGGGTCCTCAGGGAAAGCTGTATTAGGGGACATCTGAGCAGGCTGAGTACACCTGGTGGTTAGTGGGGGACTGGCAGCCCCTCCCAAGAAGATCCAAGAGCTGCGTGGAGAAAGGCAGGGCGATGGGAGACGGTCAGGGCCTGGAGAGGTCCGACGGGCACAGCCCCTAGGGGGCGTCTAGAATCTGGTTTCCAGGCCAGACATGCGGCCCCGCGGACTGCATCTTTCCAAGCGGGAGGGCTTGGGGGCTGCTCCGGGGCAGCATTTCAGGAGAGCCCGGTGGAGGTCAGGGGGTGTGGTCAGGTCCCTGCCACTCCAGTGAACCCCGCCCGCAGGACCCACAACACGTCGGAGGCCCACTGCACTTCTCGTTTATACAATTAGCCATTTATTGTGGAGATGGGGTGGGCGGCACTTGGAGCCATGTCGCACCAGGGTGGGGACCTTAGGGTACCCGGCGGGCGGCGGGAATACGTGCGGGAGCCAAGTGACGGACGTCCAGGCTTCAGGGCCGGGGCTCAGACACTGCGGCAGTCGGCGGCGCGCAGCGACAAGAAGACGTTCGCTTTGCACTGGAAGGTGGCGCGGCCGTCGGGGAGTTGCTCACAGCTCTGCAGGTTCGGGGAGACCTCCTTGACGCACACGGCCTGGGGACAGGGGGACGCTGAGGGCACGGCCCGCTCCCTGGGTCCCCTGCGCCCCGCGCTCCCGCCCCGCGACCCCTGTCCCGCACCCCCGCCGCCGGCACTCACGAGGCTCCGCAGGCTGGGCCGCGACTCCGGAGGGGCGCCCGCCCGGCCCGGGTGTCCAGTGCCCACGGAGGGCTCGGAGCGCGGCGCGTAAGGGGACCTGCGGAAGCCGGACAGCAGCCCCGAGGCGCGGCCCACCGAGTAGTAGTTGGGCCCCGCCACCTGCTTGTACCACGCGAGGCCAGGCGGCGCCAGCAGCAGGCACAGCGCCAGGAAGGCGCCCACCAGCTTCGTGGTCCTGGCCATGAGCGCGGGCGGCGGCGGGCGGCGGCGATCGGGGCTGCGGCGGCGCCGCCTTATATGCGCGGCGGGCCCGGACGGGCGGGGCGCGCGGGAGGGGACGCAGAAGCCCGCCGGCCTCGCCACTCAGGAGCAGGAGGCAGGCTGGGTGGGCGCCCCTCCGGCGCAGGGACGGGCTGGAGCGCAGATGGGCCCCGCGCCTCGTGGCTCCGACGCCCACCTCCCCCAGCCCCGCCCCTCTCCACTTTCCCGTCTTGGGCCTCGTTTGCTCCTGTCGAGAGGGGACGCCCAGGTCTCGCCCACAGGCTGAGGGGCGCCCTAGCCCCGAGTCAGCCTCCAGAAGTCCCCAGTAAGCATGGGCCTGACCTGACCGCACGGTGCCCGAGACAGCGTCTCCTCTCCTAAAGGGGAGCTGACCCCGTGGGCCAGGGCTTCTTGAGGAAGCCTCTAAGTGGGGGGAAGCACCTAAGGGCCAGTCTGTTTCATACCCTGGGGGAAGGTTCTGACCGGGCTGCCACTGGCAGGGACCCCTTGGAAGAGGCAAAGCAAGGCCAGGCCCGGCCTCGGATCACCCCACCAATGCACAGCTGGCCCCGCGGTGGAGTCCAGAGGCCCTTCCTCCCCAGCTCTGCCCTTGTGCTGGGAGACTGGGGAGCCTCCTGCCTTCTCTCCATTCAAACACTGGCCCAAACATTCGGGGCTGGCCACAGAGGAAGGAGACCCATCACCACCCAGCAGAAGCTCTGGTACTAAACACCGACTACACGCTGGGGTCCAGGAGACGAATCAGAACCAGTCCCTGACTCAAGCCAGACAAGTGGGAAAACGGAGCTGGTGGCAAGGTGGGCAGGATGGTTCCCTGAGGGTCAAGGAGGGGACTCTGGGGTAGATAAGAAGAGGCCAGGGGAGAGCGCTGTGAAGGCGGGCAGTGTGACTGCCCCCGGGAGAGGCCAGGGAAGGAGCGCAGGTGGGTGGCTGGACGTCCAGCTTGAAAGGACCAGGCTGGAACCCAGGGAAAAGTGTTGGGAGTCCGGCTGGCAGGGAAATGGGCATGGCCCGCCAGGGCAGGCTGTGTGACCCGGGGTAAGCTTGAACCCCTCCGGGGGTGAGCGCATCCATCCCAAAGGGTAAGGGCGAAAAGCCTGGGAGGCTGGACTCAGGGTCTGGCACCTGGGGTGCGCAGTGCCCAGGGGCACTTCCTGTCACAAGCCAGAATTCCCCAGGGAAGGCTCCACTGCAGGGACAGGCCAGGATAAAGTGAGGAGAGCCCAGAAGGCTGGGGCCTGCCAGGCCAGCCAGGGCGCCTTCCCTGCCAGTCTGTAAACAACCTGGAGACCCCCGGATCCAGCCACACTGGAGACAGAATGGCCGCTCAGAATGCAGAGCAGCCGCCCAGCACCTAGCAGCCAGATATAAATTTGTTTTCCGGCCTGACAGGAGTACGCAGGAGTCTGAACCCAGGGCCCCAGGTGGGGCTGCCAGCCTGCCCTGGCAAGTTACATAGGCCGTCAGGCTTGCTCAGGTGCCCCCCTCCCACTTCCACTTCCTGAACATCCTGGTCACGAGCCTTCTTCTGGGTGTAAGCTTCCCCAGACAGACACCAGCACAGGGGCACCGGCAGTTGGGTTTCTGGGCAGAGGCACGTGAGCTCTGGGTGCAATGAGGGAGATGGTTCCCCAGGCCTCCTTCCCTTCAGGGATGACACCCAGACAGGAAGGAGAGCGACACGTGGGTGACCAGGAGGCCGGTCCCTCTGAGTGAACTGGGTCTTCTCCCCTGGGGTCTGAGGACAGAGCCACGTAACAGCGCTGTGCGACCGGCCACCCGCTAGACAGACAGGAGGACTTACGAAGGCACGAAGTAGTGACCCCAAGGGGGAACCCATCAAGAATGACCAGAGAAGCCGGTGCCAAGTGACTCCCAGGAGCTCAACGGCATCACGCAGGCTCCAGAAGCCACCTAAGACTCCCAGGGCTGGGACTATGTGCCCCAGGGGCCACCACCCCAGGGGAGCCTCCCAAGGGCTGTCATTTCCTAGGTAGGGGGTCCCTCAGGTGCCTGGGGACATACATCCTAATGTCAAGAATATCAGTCTCTACACCAGGTGGTCACAGCCCCTGTGCAGGGCTGGCCTTAAGTCTGAGCAAGGCAGAAGGAACTACGACAGATCTGCTCAGGGACCACCTTCTGACAAGAGGGACCACAGGCAGTGGCTGCCAGCTGCCAGGGCCCCAAAGACCAGCCTGTGGGCAGCCCCCAGGGCCCCACCCCAGCTTCTGTCGGGGAGAGGCTGGCTGATGGGCCCTAGGCTGCCTCTACGCCGTTCCTCTACCCCCAGTGGCACAAAGCACACCCCAGAGCCTTTGCACGGCCAGGCCCTGCCACCTCCAAGCCAGACACTCCTGCCCTGGGCTTTCCCAGCCTGTCCCACTCCTTCTCCCAGGGCTGTGTCTCAGGGCCCAGATGCACTGCATCACGATGTTTATTCATTAGTTTTCATATCAACACACACCAAGGACACATCAGCACCAAGGAACAGGCAACAAGAGGCCTCCAGCAGGGCTCAGGTAATTTAATGAGTTTGACTTATTGGATAAAAGTGTCAGCGTTGTGATGGGAAAAACAAACCAGCTCGTGTCCTCACTGCACCCTGGCTGGGCAGGAGCGCCTCACTCCTTGAAGCGCCACTCCTGGCGGCACATGGGGCAGTGCTGCTGGACCTGCTGCGCGTTGAGCCACTTGAGGATGCAGTGCATGTGGAAGCAGTGCGAGCACTGGCCCCACACCAGGGGGCAGTCATCGCCAGGCACCTTGCCTGTGGAGGGACGGGAGCGCTGGTCAGGCGATGGGGGCACTGGTGCCAGCCCGCTGCAGCCTCCAGCCTCAGACAAGACTCCCCACACCCGCCCTCCTCCCAGGGCCTGGGCCTGTGTGCAGATACACTGCACTCTGCCACCTGCCCTGTGGCACCCATGCACCCACCAAAGACACACGTTGGGTGGGAGACGATTCCTCTCACGTGGAGTCAGAGGACTGGGCGGGGACTTGGGTCCTCCAGGTCTCCTTCCCCAGGTGGCAGGCACCCACATACAGAGAGGTGCACTGGGGACACACATTTACAGTCCAGCCTGTCAGCAGCAGCGAGTGCATAGGGTGCTACCTTCCACCTCACATGCTACTGGCACTCCACCCCACATGCCTGGAAATGCTACCTCTGTGGAGAGCACCTGGCACAGATGGGAAACCACCACACTGCCCGGGATCAAGGGCAACAAGTGTCCCTCCGATCTCGCCCACATTCTGCGGGAAACCCATCAAGTGGCTGGTGTGGGCAGAGCACAGGGGCTGTGCCCCCAGCCCCACCTCAGGGTCCCCACCCATGCTGGGGAGCTGCAACTTGCCACCTCCACCCTCTCCAGAGCACCCGGGGGAGGCCCTCTGCACCTAGAGGGTGCGAGCTGGTCCACGTGTCTCTGGTGTACAAACACGAGGGACCAGACAGGCCAGGATGGGTGGGCAGGGTGCCCAGGCAGCAGCTCTGGTTCAGTGCAGGTCTAGGAGCTCTCTGAGGACAGAATCTGCCTTTGGACCCCTGTAAGCATAGGGCCAGGCTGGTCACCTATGGCCCTGGTCCTTACTCTTGACACCAAACACAGGATCCTACAATATATTAAATAAACAGCACCATGGCTGAGCCACAAAGCGACACTCTCAAAACCCCACCTATCAACTGCTCCACTGAGCTGGGCCAGGAATCTGGCTATGCTGTCCTCCAATCTCCCAGCCCTGCCACACAGGGGTGCAAGCATCCCACTGAGTCAGAAGCGATGGCCACCACTCTACCTTCTCACTCGTTCGGGGCAGTGTTTCTCAATCTTGTGAAAAACACATTCTGTAACGAAATGTTAGTCTCCTTCTGAAACTCTTACGACTAAACAACCAGAAAATATACTTAGCCAATATGAAATCATAACACGCGCTCTGATGCCCAGGCCCCGGTGTGGGGTGAGTGGGAGCCTGTGCCAGGGGCCCACGTGCTGTGACCTGATCTAGAGTAGCCCCCTGCCCCCACCCTCACAGTCCTCCGACCTCAGCAGAGCTCTACAATCACCCCTATCCAAAAGAGGGTGTTACAAATCAGGACAGAAACCAAGGAGTGGCAGCCAGCTGGCCCCCTGCAGGACCCTGCTGGCTAGCCTCTCTGGCCTCTGTGGCAGGGCGTGGGGGTGAGGAAGCCACTTGTTCCAGTGCAGGCACCTGCAGGCAGCTTGCCTGGGGCATCTGATGACGACAGTGACTCAGCAAGGGCTTGCTCCTGTTCTGATGGAGTCCTTTTCAAATAAACACCTTTCAACAAGACTTTCACCCCCAAAGCTCTCTGGGATGCGGAGTGAATTTGTTACCGCCTTAGTCATCGTGTTTCTCACAGGAATTAACTTTTACCAGGAGAAACCCAGTGTTACGTGATCTGCAGAGAAATGCCCGGCCTGTCCAGTGCCGTGCCTCAGCATCACTCACTCAGCTCACCCCAACTCGAGAGCCCAAGGGGCAGACTCCCGAGCCCCTACTCTCGGCAGCTGCAGGCCCACTGTGACAAGACCCCAGCCTGGGAATGGTCTGGCTGGGCTCCGCGGGGACGTGGCCCACCAGAACCACATTTAACACTCACGCTGCCACATCTGGCCAGGGGTACAGACACAGAAATGCCTTCAAGGACTTTCTTTTCAGAAGGTGAAAATGTGTTGTTTAGGTTTAAAATAGATTAATTAACCTCTACAAAAATATGAGTTTTCTTAAAGATACTAATTTTGAGAAAAAATTAAAAAGCAGCTTCTATAACAGATTAAATATATATCAACTCACCTCAATATAAAATTCAAAAATTTTTAAATCAAACCAAGAAAATAAATTAACTAATTTAATTAAATAGGTTAAATATAACCAGACCCTGTGTGTGACCATTCGTCTCATTCTCATAGGCAAAAGCTAAACCAATCGATGATTTCCTAGGATCCCATCCTACCTGTCTGATCAAATCAGGACGGATTAACTCCCAAGTGATGAGATTTCCTTTCACCCAAGGCAGATGTGAAGATGAGGCCTACACCAAAATAGTATTTGCACTAAAATTCAGTAATTTGCGTCTCACTGCATGTAAGAAGCACTCATGTCACCCCACAAAAACGCCTAGTCCCTCCAGGACAGCCAGGATGCAGGCCTCTTTCCCCGCTGGCTGCCCCTGTCTGGTGACGAAGCCTTACACTTCACCCTTCTGCTTTATGATCACTTGGGTCTGACTAAAAACTTCAACAGCACAAAAACCTGCTTTTGACCTAAACATATAATCAGACATTTCTATTTCACAAAATATATTAGGGACAAGCAATGATACAAAATACATCACAAAGAAGGTACCTAATAAACCTGACGGTAGGCATTCTGCAAGACAACTTTCTAAAAGTCAGATGTCCTGAAAAAAAAACGAGAAGGCGGAGGGGCTGCTTGCAGTTTAAGCACTGGTGGGTGACCATGTGCACACTGCCCAAGACACTTGGGGACAACTGCAGAAATCTGAACAAGGACTAGGAATGGGGGCACCGCGGAGGAACTATCATCACCTTGTCTGTGGGACAACAGTGGTGGGTGAAAGTCAGTATTACATTTAGAGATGGGGCTTAAGGGGGGGGTGGTAAAGTAAGTTTACCAATTTATTTTAAAACACTTCAGCAAAACAGCAAAGTAGATATGGAAACATGTTATCTGTTGTTACTCTACACGCTGGATGCGGGGTGTCTCTATAATATTCCTTCATTTGCTGAATTTTCAAATAGGCTGTAACACATCTTTTTGTCTGGTGTGTTTCACAGCCGAGTTTGATCACGGGAGAAGGTTGCACTATTTTTTCTTATAAAGCTTTGCTAGTTATTCAACATAGTACTGGAGGTCCTAGCCATGGCAATTAGAAAAAACAAAGAAATACAAGGAATCCAGACCGGTAAAGAAGTCAAACTGTCACTATTTGCAGATGACACGACATTGTACATGAAAAACCCTAAAGACTCCACTTCAAAACTACTAGAACTAATATCAGAATATAGCAAAGTTGCAGGATACAAAATTAATACACAGAAATCTGAGGCTTTCCTATACACTAACAATGAACTAATAGAAAGAGAAATCAGGAAAACAACTCCATTCACAATTGCATCAAAAAGAATAAAATACCTAGGAATAAACCTAAACAAGGAAGTGAAAGACCTATACCCTGAAAACTACAAGTCACTCTTAAGAGAAGTTAAAGAGGACACTAACAAATGGAAACTCATCCCATGCTCTTGACTAGGAAGAATTAATATTGTCAAAATGGCCATCCTGCCCAAAGCAATCTACAGATTCAATGCAATCCCTATCAAATTACCAACAGCATCCTTCAACGAACTGGAACAAATAGTTCTAAAATTCATATGGAACCACCAAAGACCCCGAATAGCCAAAGCAATCCTGAGAAGGAAGAATAAAGTGGGGGGGATCTTGCTCCCCAACTTCAAGCTCTACTACAAAGCCATAGTAATCAAGACAATTTGGTACTGGCACAAGAACAGAGCCACAGACCAGTGGAACAGATTAGATACTCCAAACATTAACCCAAACATATATGGCCAATTAATATACAATAAAGGAGCCATGGACATATAATGGGGAAATGACAGCCTCTTCAACAGCTGGTGTTGGCAAAACTGGACAGCTACAGGTAGGAGAGTGAAACTGGATCACTGTCTAACCCCATACACAAAAGTAAATTTGAAATGGATCAAAGACCTGAATGTAAGTCATGAAACCATTAAACTCTTAGAAAAAAACAAAGGGAAAAATCTCTTGGACATAAACATGAGCGACTTCTTCATGAACATATCTCCCCGGGCAAGGGAAACAAAAGCAAAAATGAACAAGTGGGACTATATCAAGCTGAAAAGCTTCTGTGCAGCAAAGGACACCATCAGTAGAACAAAAAGGTACCCTACAGTATGGGAGAATATATTCATAAATGACAGATCCGATAAAGGCTTGACATCCAAAATATATAAAGAGCTCATGCACCTCAACAAACAAAAAGCAAATAATCCAATTAAAAAATGGGCAGAGGAGCTGAATAGACAGTTCTCCAAAGAAGAAATTCAGATGGCCAACAGACACATGAAAAGATGCGCCACATCACTAGTCATCAGAGAAATGCAAATTAAAACCACAATGAGATATCACCTCACACCAGTAAGGATGGCTACCAACCAAAAGACAAAACAACAAATGTTGGTGAGGTTGTGGAGAAAGGGGAACCCTCCTGCACTGCTGGTGGGAATGTAAATTAGTTCAACCATTGTGGAAAGCAGTATGGAGGTTCCTCAAAAAGCTCAAACTAGAAATACCATTTGACCCAGGAATTCCACTTCTAGGAATTTACCCTAAGAATGCAGCAGCCCAGTTTGAAAAAGACACATGCACCCCTATGTTTATCGCTGCACTATTTACAATAGCCAAGAAATGGAAGCAACCTGAGTGTCCATCAGTAGATGAATGGATAAAGGAGATGTGGTACATACACACAATGGAATATTATTCCGCCATAAGAAGAAAACAAATCCTACCATTTGCAACAACATGGATGGAGCTGGAGGGTATTATGCTCAGTGAAATAAGCCAGGCGGAGAAAGACAAGTACCAAATGATTTCACTCATAGGTGGAGCATAAGAACAGAAAAACTGAAGGAACAAAACAGCAGCGGAATCACAGAACTCAAGAAGGGATTAACAGTTACCAAAGGGAAAGGGACAGGGGAGGATGGGTGGGGAGGGAGGGATAAGGGGGGGGAAGAAAGGGGGCATTAGGATTAGCATGTATAGTGCGTGGGGAGAGGGGCACGGGGAGGGCTGCGCAACACAGAGCAGACAGGTGGTGATTATATAGCATCTTACTACGCTGATGGACAGTGACTGTGAAGGGGTGTGGGGGAGACTTGGTGAAGGGGGGAGTCTAGTAGACGTAATGTTCCTCAGGTAATTGTAGATTAATGATACCAAAATAAAATAAATAAATAAATAAAGCTTTGCTGGGCTCTTTCCACAAACATGGGCCCGAACCGCGCGGCTCTTTTCCCGAGGAAGGGAAGCCACAGCCAGGGGCTCTGTGGGGCTCGGCACTCACAGTCCGGGCAGCAGCCGTTGAAGGCCATCCGGCAGATACCGCAGTTCTCGTCGTTGGCCACCCAGAGCCAGGTGGCAACGCCATTCCAGCATTTGATCTTCACCTTCATGGCGGCGCCTGCGGGGAGGTCACCGGGCTGCAGCACCTGGGCTCCTGCCGCCAGGGACGCCCCCCTGGGGCGGACGGGCGTCCCATTTCCCATTCGGGGATCTGCAGGGACTTCAGCAAGTACGTGCGAAAACATGCCCAGCAGAACTTTTTAAGGGGTGTGACCAACTTGGGGTGACAGATGGAGCCCCAAACACGCTCGCTGAGAGGTCGCCGAGGGAAAACCGCCAGCTGCTCGGCCTGTGCCCCCAAGGTCGGGGGACCCGAGGCCGCGCCCCTCCCGCCCCCACGGGCTCAGGATGCAGGGAGCAGGAAGGGTGGGGCGTGATGCCGGGAGGGGCTTGCGGGAAAGGGCGCCGGGCAGGCGGTGCGGAGGGGCGGGGAGGAGTGGGCGGCGGCGGGGGAAATGTACGGAGGGAAGACGTGCGGGCAGCACGAGGGTCGGGGCGAGGCAGGGTGCGGGCTCGCGCGAGGGAGGGGAGGGCGCCCCGCCCGTCCCGCCCCGCCCCACCCTAACGGCGCGCCCCGCCCCGCTCCCACGCACCTCCGCCTGCTTAATCGTGCGCCGCCCCGCCCGCCTTCCGTTGGTAGCGCCGGCGCTCGCGCGGGAAGGTACAAAAGTGACCTCGGCCGCAGACCGGCGTTTCGCAGCAGCGCCTCGGGGCTCGCGCCCCAGCACGCACGCGCCACTCCGCTCCAGCCGCCGCCGCCGCCCGCCCGCAGCCAATCCGCGGCCGTTCAGAGAGCGCGGCACCGGAAGACCCTGCGCGGCACCGGAAGTGACGCTAGGGCGTGCTGACGCGCGCGCTCGAGCTGAGGCTGATTCCGCGCCCGCCATGGCCGACAAAATGGACATGTCCCTGGACGACATCATTAAGCTGAACCGGAGCCAGCGAGGCGGTCGCGGCGGGGGCCGGGGCCGCGGCCGGGTCGGCTCTCAGGGCGGCCGCGGCGGCGGGGCGCAGGCCGCCGCAAGAGTGAATCGAGGCGGCGGCCCGATCCGGAACCGGCCGTCCATCGCCCGCGGCGCGGCGGGCGGAGGCGGCAGGAACCGGCCTGCGCCCTACAGCAGGGTGAGTGCGGCGGCGACGGAGCGCGCGGCACGCGGGGGAGAGTGACGGGCCAGACCGGTGGGCGCGGGTGCCGGGGCAGGCAGGAGGTGGCGCGCCGGCCGGGCCCTGGAGGCGGAGACCCTCTGGCCTTTGTCTCGCCTGGGCGCTGGGCCTCGTGGCGGCGGGAGCCCGGCGGCGGGGAGTTAGCTGGAGGGAGCCGAGAAGTTGCGGGCCAGCCGCGTCCCGCGCGGCGTGGGCGGGAGGGGGAAGGCTGCGGCCCGGTGGGCCCTCTGCCCCGGGCGGGGAGAGCTGGGGAGAGCCCGGGGTGAGACTCACGGGTCTTGTTTGTGTTCGTCGATTTCCTTCTCCAGCCGAAGCAGCTTCCTGACAAGTGGCAGCATGACCTTTTCGACAGCGGCTTTGGGGGCGGCGCCGGCGTGGAGACGGGTGGGAAACTGCTCGTGTCGAATCTGGATTTCGGAGTGTCCGACGCTGATATTCAGGTAAAGGCAGAGAGGCCTGGTGAGCAGTTCTCCCCGCACGGAGGGGAGCCTGTCTGGGTTGTGGCCCTGAGTCCCCGCCACCCCCGCCGTAGGACAGTGCGCCCCCCCCTCCCCAGCCACCCACGGGCTCACCGCTGTCCCTGTAAGGGGCCGCCCGGATGTAAAGCGGAGGCCAGGCTGGAGTCAAAAGTCCGACAAGTAGATCAGTTTCTGCTGGAAGACGGGCCCCCAGCTTAGTCTAGAAACAGCCGCTCTTCGTTGCTAACATGTTCTGTGAGTGAAAATCCTCTGCCCGAACTTCCAGGATTGGTCCACTGTGAGTGGTTCGTCGCCGATAGAGCTAGTCTGATTGCTTGCTTTATTTTGTGCTCTCTTTAATGATTTGTTAGGAGAAAAAAGATCTCCCTCTATATACACACGAAGCACAGAAGCAGGACGGCCCCAGGCATCTTTGCGGCTCTGTCTGCCTTGAGCCCTGTGTCTCCCATGGAACTTGGGGCCCGTTATTCCCTGCGGTCTTCCCGGCGCGATCGTCAAACCCATCTTGGTTGAAGCTTCCTTTTTTCTTTTTCTTTCTTTCTTTCTTCCTTCTTCTCTTCCTTCCTTCCTTCCTTTCTCTCTCTCTCTCTTTCTTTCTTTCTTTCCTTTCTTTTCTTTCTTTCTTTCTTTCTTTCTCTCTTTCTTTCGTTCTTTTTCTTTCTTTTCTTTCTTTCCTTCCTTTTTCTCTTTTCTTTCTTTCTTTTTTTGCTTTGTTTTGTTGTTGTTGAATTCCAAAGGCATTTAGACATCTTGGGGATCAGTCCCAGAGATGGCTGGGTCAGGGTGTTGGGCCTTCCTGGGTTCAATTTCCCAGAGCCCAGTCATTTGACTTTACCGTGGGAGGACAGAGCAAGGCTGCTGAGCACTCACAGTGTCTCAACACTTTTTTTAAGGTGGTTTCTGGCATCCACTGGAAACCGCTTTTGGTGAACTCCACTTCCCGCTGTGTGCCTGCGGCCGGAGTAGCCCCACACTCTGGGTTCCCTCTCCAACTCCCAGCCTGCCTGAGGTCAGGGCGGTTTCCATGGCAGCGCTTGACTTCAGACTTTGCCGCAGGCTTGAGTAGGAGGAGAGGGAAAGGTGAGCCAGAATCTGCCCTGGGGGAGGGGCCGGGTCAGGGCTCCAGCATCGAGGGGCCCTTTGAGCTTGTCCACACGTCAGATAGCATCCCTCACTCTGTGATCTTGGTTCCCTTGCTGTTTCTTGGTACAGTCCTTGGGTGTGTTGTTAATTTTCCTTTGTTGAAGAATAGTGACTTAATCTTGTGCCCTTCATTGGTGGGCTTTGCAATCCTTTACCTGCATCTTGGTATAGATGTCAGGTCCCCAAGTTGGCAGGAGCCCTCAGGCCAAGCTGCTCCTGGAAGTTGCCATCCTGCCTACCCTGTCCCTTCCCTAGTACCCACTACCACTGCCCTGCCCCTGTGCTCTTGTCTGCCTCCCAGGGGAATACCCCCAAAGCAGCTCCCGGACCACTAGAAGGAAAACGCTTTGCTAACCCCTGCTCTTTCTGACTCCCAGGAACTCTTTGCTGAATTTGGGACCCTGAAGAAGGCAGCTGTGCATTACGATCGCTCTGGCCGCAGTTTAGGAACAGCTGACGTGCACTTTGAGCGGAAGGCAGATGCCCTGAAAGCCATGAAGCAGTACAACGGCGTCCCCTTGGACGGTGCGCTTGCGGGGGCCAGGACGGAGGAGGGACCGTGTCTCGCTCGTGGAGTCTGGGGCTGGCCCCGCCCACTCAGGAGCAGGGCTCACCTCTGGCTGAGGGCACTGCGTTTGCCCCTTCGTCTCTCTCCCATCCCACTTCTCATATGCTGCCCCACACATCTGGACCAACCTCTTGTGAATCCCCATCCAGCAAGCTACATCCCTCCCCTCCTTCAGCTCCTTCCGGAAGATTCACTTCTGTGAAGCCTTCTTAGAGCCGCCATAGTACCTCTGAGTGCGGGGCTGTAGTCGTAAAGACAAAGGTACCGGTTCTTCTCCTGGCAGGTCACCCGCACCTTCCACCTGTGCGCACCCTGGACACCTGGCTAGATGCCCAACTAAACTGGATTGAGAAGGAGTGAGGAGGTTGCGGTGGGGTTGCCACTGTCACTGTCATGTTCTCCCACCAGCATCTCCAGGCTGCGTCTCTTGCCAGGAGCGTTTGAGACGCACGGAACCCCTTTCTGGTGCTTGCATGGAGACCAGGGTTGGTGCCACCTACCAGGGCTCAGAGCCGCCTAATTGGAGCATGTCCTCTTTGTCATTGTCCACAGGCCGCCCCATGAACATCCAACTCGTCACGTCACAGATCGATACACAGCGAAGACCTGCACAGAGGTGAGTTCTGGGACCTCCGGGACCAGTCGGCCTCTAGTTGTGGTCGCTCATCCTGAAGGCTGTGCAAGCATGTGAGTGAGTTTCTTTTCCATTGCTAGTGTAAACAGAGGCGGGATGACTAGAAACCGTGGATCTGGAGGTTTTGGTGGTGGTGGTGGCACCCGGAGAGGCACACGTGGGGGCAGCCGGGGCAGAGGCAGAGGCGCCAGCAGGAGTTCAAAGCAGCAGCTTTCCGCAGAGGAGCTGGACGCCCAGCTGGACGCCTATAATGCCAGAGTAAGTGGCAGATGAGCCCCGGCAGGGCGGCCAGGAAGTTGGGAGAGCAGGCCCCCGTGAATGAGAGCCTCTTTCTGTTTCAGATGGACACCAGCTAAGCAGACCAGCAAATCCATGCATGGGACAAGCCGCGGACTTTGGGCCGTGCTCCCTGGCGGGAGGGGGTGGCGGACTCAGGCTGCGTGGCCAATGATGGATTTGTTTCTTTTATGTTTTAAAATAGGATTTAAAAACTCATGTAAAGGTTTTTGTTTTTTGTTTTTTGTTTTTTTTTTTAATTCTGAAACAGACCTGTTTTGTATCGAGTTATTTTTGGGATAAATTTTACCGGTTGCTGTTGTGGAGAAGGTGGCGTTTTCACCTTTGCCATAATAAAATAGAAACGTGTGGAGAACCGGACCTGCTTGCTCTGTGCCGCTCCTGGAGTCCTTCAGCTGGGCCGGCACATCGGTGTTGTCCAGGGGGGAGGGAGGGACGCGGACCTGAGCAGGGCCGTGGGGAGTGGCCCCGCCAGCCTGGGTGCAGGTTGGAGTCGGGGCTCCAGCAGCGGCTGCCACTCTCCTATCCTGTTTTGCCAATCCTGACTCCCTGACTCGCCCTGGTGGGCACAGGAGGCGGGCAGAGCAGCGGTCCCTGTGCCTGCAGTCACCCGTCCCGGCCTGCACTGGGGCGTGGGGGTAGCGTGGGCTGGCCTGTTCCTTTGCTTCTGGTTCTCGTTCTGAGACCTGGGTCTAGTGATTTCGACTTTGCGATGTGATCCCCTTGCATTTCTCTCGTGTTTCATGTTCAGGAAAGTGAGGGGGGGGGAGGTTGTTCTCTTTTCTCAATGGTGTGCTTGGTGGAAGTGGTGACAATCTAGTTTGACCTGTAGAGAATGGGGGAGTGGCCGATGCTGGGGCAGAACAGGAGGCCTGTGATGTCACTGTCTCTACACCAGCACCCTGAGGTGCAGTTCGGGAAGGCAGAGGTTCCCCATGGGAGGTGGGGCCAGGAAACCCATCTGAGGCCTTTTCTGGCTCTTCCACAAAATTCCTTGGAGGGTGGTGCTTGTGAGCTACCAGTTCTGCCTAAAACCCAGCAAGAGCTCAGGGCCGTTCTGTGGCCCATTCTGGAGTAAGCAGGGCAGTTAGAAGACAACAGCTTTTGGAGAACAGGGACTGGGGAGGGGCAGGGTAGGAGCCTCAGGTTGCCCCTGAGCCCCACAGTAGGGACTGGAGAAGGGTGACGGCCCATGGCTCTGCGCCTCACTTCACTTCTCCAGGAGGCCCCTGTGTAGCTCCAGCAGTTCGTAATTGCCCATCCATGAATGGGATGTGGGTGTGACTAAGGGGTGGCCTTTAACTGCCAGCTGGGGACTGCCTGCCACCTGATGCATGCCACGCCAGGCATTGAATGGGGAGGTGCGCAGGATGACTCCTGCCTGCCTCCAAGGAGCCCAGCCCAGTGGGTGGACGCCCGGCCTCGGCTGCCGCAGCCTTGAGAGTAGATGGCAGAGAGGTGGGGTTGTCCCCGAGGAGGTGGCCTCAGACTGAGCAGCATGTGCGGGCAAGGCGATTGCTCCCAGAGAGCTGCTGGGAGAGGGTGGGTCGTCTTGCTCCCTGCTGGCCAGCAGCTGAAGAGGGCATGGATAGCACAGCAGACGGGCGCAGGCCGGAGACCGTTGGTGCTGGCAGTGACGGCCTGGATGAGAGCATTGAGTGGCTGCTCAGTGCTTGCAGGGAGCGTGGTGAACAGACGGGCTGGCTGGGAGGATGCCCTCCTGGAAAGAAAGGCCCAGGCAAAGGCCCGTGGAGGGGCAGGGCCATGCTGTTGGGTCTCGGAGGTGGGCAGACGCCAGTTTTGAGGCAGGCAAGGAGAGGGGCTCACGACCAGAGCTTTGAGCTGACATGGTTTGGCAGTTGTGGTGGGTGGTGTGGCCCAGGAGAGACCGAAGGTGGTCACGTGCCGCAGGAGCTGGGAGCCTGCAGAGGGGGAGGCAGACGAACGAGTAAAGCCCAAGACCGGGTGAGCTGGTGGGGAGGCCAGGGAGCAGGGCCCCGGGCCCAGGCTACTTTCAGCCTCAGTGCCCTTACCTGAGACAGAATCCGCACTTTACTTGAAGGACTGGAGGACCCTCTAACTTCTTGTCCACCCTGGGACACTTTTGAGAGGGAGGAAGGGGCTGCTGAGCTAGCAGAGGTCCCCCATCCCTGTGCCATGTTGCCCTGGCACCTGCTCACCTCAGGTGGAGCTCCTTGTCCCCCAAATACCGGTGGGGGGAGGGAGAGGATGAAGTCACACTGGGTGGTCAGCGTGTTCTTGCCCTGCTTCAACGCTGAACTGCAGTTGGCCGGCATCTGCGTGGCTGGCGGATGGGGCTGCACGCTCCCCCCTCTGCCTGCCAGCGGTCTGAACAGAAGCTCCGTGATGGCCCAGAAGTAGGCACATGACTCACTCCACTATCAGCTACTCAGTGTTCAGAGGGGCTGAGTGGAGCCAGCAGCAGGCAGGTGGGTTGGTGCTCTGGCCCACCTGCCACGCTGGAGGGCCTCTGAGCTGCAGTCGCAGGGAGCCTGTGCGCGGGAGCCGGCCAGCTTCCAAGCATGTCCTTGGCTTTCGATGACTGGTTGAGCAAAGGTCCCCTTGGTCACTGAGCAATCTCGGGTAAGAAGGGACAGTCCTCTCTCCCTTGGGTTGTATGTGGGAGTGGAGGTCCCAGATCCACCGAGTGACTGCTGTACTTCTCAGACAGCCTTTGACATGTAACGTGCTGTGTCTGTGCTCAGCAGTGGTATCACATGAACGAGTAGTTTTGTTCTTGTCCTCAGTGAGTTGCTAGTATAATATAGGAAACAAGAATTATGATACAATATAATGACCACAATAGAAATAAGTAAACTGGGGACATAGGCAGCACTTCTCTGTCACCGGCTGCAGGAATATTCCACAAATACTTGCTCAGAGCCTGTGACTCCTGTACTGCTGGGTGTTCTGTACAGATCCCATTTATCCTTATAAGAACCTAGTGAAGTGATCTTTTCAATTTAGAGTATGAAGAAAATTAAGTTTGTTTACCCATTGAACAAAATGTGAATGCCTGCTGCATGCCAGACAAGACCAGTGAGCAAAACCCAGAAATCCCTGCCCTGGGAGAAGTTCCTTCCAGGGGTGTGGCAGGGGAAGTGAATACAAGGTGGGAGGGGGAGACAGGAGAGGTGACAAGTTGTAGGAGGAGGCCTACAGGAAGCGGGAGGTGGAGGTGTGAGCCGTGAGGGTCTGAGGGTATCAGGGAGGTTTTACTGGCAGAGAAAAGAGCGAGTGCAAAGGCCCTGAGGTGAGGACACCAGGAAAGCACTGGATGGGGTGGAGGCACGAATGACATGGAGCCTCACTAGGGCCACTGTGCGGGGCCTTGAAGGAAGAAGCCCCGTGGGGCCAGGGGCCAACAGGTGCAGCCTGGCATGGGCAGAGGCTGTGTATGGGGAGGGGCTGCCGGGGCCCAGCTTTTGTAACTCAATGTGGATGACACCCATAGACAATGGCCAAAAAGGCAGCGGCAGTGGAGTGGGTTTTGTGTTTTGCTTTAATAGTGTATGGAATGTGAAGTGCTCTTTTAAGAGAACTAGTTTTGAATTGAAAAAATAATATTCAATCAGCACAAAAGGAGAAGCATGCAAAATAAATTGCCTTCCCAGCACTCTCTAGATGGAACCCTTGTATACTGCTGTTTTTTTAAATGAAGGCTTTATTGAGATGTAACTGATATACCATAAAGTTTACTCATTCAAAGTGTACAGTGATTTTACAGTATTCACTGGATCATATCTCCACCACATTCAAGTTCCAGAATATTCTCATCACCCAAGAAGATATCCACTGTCACTCATTCCTCATCCCCTAGTGCCTGGCAGCCCTAGCTGGCTGGCTGTCTCTGTGGGTTCACCCATTCTGGACAGTTCGTATAAATGGAATTGTATGACACACAGCCTTTTGTGTCTGGCTTCTGTCATTTAACACGTTTTCAGAGCTCCGACACTTCAGCATGAATCAATACTTGAGTCCTTTTTCTTGCCAGGTATTATATACATCATGTTTCATTTTTCCACTCATCAGTTGATGGGTATGTGGGTTGTTTCCACTTTCAGGCTATTAGAACAATGATACTATGAGCATTGATATACAAACATGTTTTTGTGCAAGCATATGTTTTCAATTCCCTGGAGTAGAATCACAGGGTTGTAGGGCAACTCTAACCTTTGAGGAACTGCCAAGGTGTCTTCAAGCAGCTGCTCCATCTTATATCCCCACCAGCCATGCCCTAGGTTCCACTTTCTCCACATTCCCACCAACATTTGTCTGTCTCCTGTATTCTAGCCATCCAAAGGGTGTGAAATGACAGCTCATTGTGGTTTTGCTTTGTACTTTTCCTGAGCTTTATATATATGTATATAAATGTATTTATGTATTTTTTAATGTCTGGACTGAGTAACAATTACCATGGATAAGACCTCCCTGGACAGTTTGGAGGACTTTGCTTCTCAACACTCATGGCCTAACTGGATATTAATGTCCCATGTCCACTGGCATTCATCCCAGCCAACAAAACAGTGCCGCCAAAGGCTACTTTGTTGAACGTATGTGCTACCGTTGATGAGTGCCTGTGCTACAGTTTTGCAGAGGTAAGACTCACATCTCTGTTCTTCATATTGCCTTGTATTTTTTAAATTTTATAGGAATACTCCCTTAAACGTTCTAAGATCTTCCTGAAATTGATAGAGCATCTTGCTTTATCACCTGTTAATGTCAGCCTCGCTCTCTAACCGAATATTCTTAAGTGTTACTTTGCAAGTTTGATATTCAGATTCAGAGAGCAGCACAGAGAATTCCTGTCTGCCCCTCCCCAGACCACCAGAGGTTAGTACGCCACCTGCTTTTCCTGATTTGATTTGTATCTTGAACTGATTTGAGAATATCTTGCAGCATGACACTTTACCCCAAATCCTCCCATATTTTTTTTTTAGTACCCTCTCCTATCATACTGGTAATTTTATTAGTTGGCAATATTAAGTTGTATTGTAACCCTGTATCCTTTTCAATTAAAAATCTTCAGTATAGTTGACATATTAGTTTTAGGTGGACAACATAGGGTTTCATTATATATGTCACGAAGTGCTCACCATGATTAGGTACAGTCACTGTTTGTGACCAGTCATTACAGTATTTGTGTTCCCTATACTGTACTTTTTATCTCCATGACTTCTGTATTTTATAACTAGAAGGTTTTACCTCTTGATCCCCTTGACCTATTTTCCTCACCCTTCGATACCCTTCCCCTCAGGCAGCCACCAGTTTGTTCTATGGGTTTATGAGACTATTTCTGGGATTTTTGTTTTATTTTTGCTTGTTATACATGAAATCATACGGTATGTCTTCCTCTGACATTTCACTTAGCATAATACTCTCTGAGTCCACTGATGTCACAAATGTTAATATTTTCTTTTATAGCTGAGTAATGTTACACTGTGCATATGTACCACATCTTCATCCATTCATTTATGGATGGACACTTAGGTTGCTTCCATATCTTGGCTCTTGTAAATAATGCTGCAATAAATAGAGGGTTGCATGTATCTTTTCGAATTGGTGTTTTCATTTATTTTGGGTAAATTCCCCAAAGTGGAATTGCTGGGTCATATGGTTTTGCTGTGGGAGACGGTAGCAGAAGCGAACCCTGGTCCTTCAACAGGACACTACAGAGCAGAATGATCCTGCTAATTAAGCCACTAACATGCAGCTCACTGCGATGGATGAAAACTGATTCTGATTTGAACAAAAACTGAAAGAATTCACAATGCAATCAAGGAAAATACTGGTTGGCTCTTTAGTGATGTTTAGGACCCTTGTTACTTTCCTTGGTTGATATTTGTTACCTACCCACTGCTTTCTAAGAATTACTCCAAAACTTGGTGTAAAAACAAGCACCATTTTATTATGCTCACAGATTTTGTCTAGGTCAGGAAGTGAAACAGGATGGTCGGCACCTTGGGACAGGTCTGCTGGGTCTTTAGCCCATTCCCCAGCCTCTCTCACCTGCACCCTGAGCTGAAGCCACAGTGGGATGAGACTTTTGGGGGTCCTGGGAGGTAGTGTGCTTTGTACGAGAGGAACGTGGGTCATCGTGGCTAGACTAAAGAGGGCCACACATTCCGTTCCTCTTTCTGTTGAGGGGTGGAGTCTAACTCTGCCCTTGAATCTGGTCTGGCCTGGGTTATGGGTTTGACCAGTGGGGGCCACGTAAGTTTGATTCTGGCACTTCTGAGTGGGTCACATAAAACATCACGAACAGGACTCCTGAACATTAGCTCTTGGAGTTCAGCTGCCAAAATCCCACAGGAGTCATGTGCAAGGTCTTGAGGTCGGCAGACCCAGCTCAGCCCGGTACAACGACCATCTCAGAGACCAGCCTTCGTGTGGCTCCAGCATGGCTTCCCCTGGCCCCATCTGACTGCAACTGCACGAGAGCAGGACCGCAGCCCGCTGTGCCAAGCCCCTGCCTTTTGGAGTGGTTTGTTACACAGCACCGGATACCTGAAACACGCGGGTTAATGGTACTGTCGCTATCACTTAACCCCCCAAAAAGGATCCTGTTCCTTAGGAATAAATATTTAGACATAAAAAGGAATATGCTGAAATACTTGCAGTGGAAATGACATCTGAGGTCTGCTTCTAATTGGCTGCATGTGTGGGAGGAGGCAAGGGCACCGGTGACGACCATGAGCATGGAAGGTGGGGGATGAGTGCTCGGCTCCTAATTCCTTCTGCTTTGGCGCATGTAGTAGGCTGCGCGCACGTGGCCCCAGCAGCCTGGTCCCCCATACGCAGGCTTCCTCTTGCACTGCCCCAGGCCAGGAGAACAGGCAGAAGTGGGGATACCCCTGAGATGCTACGAGATGCTCAGCTGTCTGGAGTGCCTGCCGCTTCCCTTGCTCCTGTTCGCTGTCCATCTGCCTTTCCAAGGCTTCACTTGGGAGAAGCCAGTTGCCCTGTTGTGAGCAGCCCTATGGAGAGGCCTGGAGCGTAGGTGGCAGGGAGCCTACCCTCCAGCCAATAGCCTGAAAGGCACTGAGCCTTCTGCCTGCATCATGTGCTTGAGCTTGGAATTCCAGCAAATCTGAGGCCACAGCCCTGGACTTGGGCTGAAACCTCACGAGACCTGCTAAACTGTTCCCTGATCCTCAGAAACTGGGAAATAATAAAATGTTGACTACCCTAAGCTAAATTCCAAGGTACACTTTTACAGAGCACCGGATTACTAACAAAATGGATGCTTGAAATGTACTGTAACAGAGCTTTTTGGTTCCGTTTTTAAAAGCACTTGGGTTATGTGAAAGCAGACACTTCCTCAACCAGCAACTCAGCAGTTCATCAGGACGGTCCGCTTTGGCACTCCGAGTTTACCACGGCAGGGGTCTCAGAGGCAACATACCGAATACCGGCAGAATGATCTGCTTTGGGACAACTAAACTCTCTGCCCACAAAGCTGACAGTGTGACTCTTGGTTACAAAAAATTCGCAAATACTCCTCAAAAATTGAGAAATTTCCAGAAGATACCAACATCAGTAATTTGCGTTACGTTCTATAGCTGAAAATGCCCCCCATACCCGAGGTCGCTGCCTGCCCTCGCCGAGCTGAGCAGTCATTAAGGAGGCTCGCGTCCAGATCTCCTTATTGAGTCTACGAGTGCCGCGGGGTGCAGCTGGAAGGCACCGCCCAGGATCCTTCGGGGCCTGCCCCACGAAGAGAACGACTGCGTAGGGGTCGGCACCGCGTGGGTGCTCGGGACATCCTGGCTCGGCGCCGGCAAGGCCTGAGCTGCGCCAGCACTAAGGCGCCAGCAGCTTCCAAAACCGTGAAGACGGACGTGCTCGGGGCAGCCCCTCCGGGAGGAAGCGCGCCTGCCGCGAACCGACCAACGCGCGCCGGAGCCACGCGGCAGCCGGGGGAACTGGAGCGCCAGGCAACGAACAGCGGCGACTTCCAGGAGCGCGGCTGTCCGCCTCGCGGGCTAGCCCTGCGGACCCGGCCGCGGAGCGCGATGCCCCTGCGCTCCGCAGCTCCTTACATTAGACTCGTGGCACACGTGGGGCGCACTCGAGAGCGTGACACTGCCTCACGCCCTGTTTGCGGGCTGACCCGTGGGGACCCCCGGGACCGGCAAATGCCAGCATCACAGGGCAGAAGCAGCCAACCCCGCCAGGACTTCGCGAGCCTCCCGGCTCTGCGCACAGCCCACAAGCGACGGGCTCCCGCGAGCCGCCCCGCAAAATGGTAGCTGCGCACGCCCAGCATCCCCCGCGCGCATGCGCCCTGAGCCAGTCCGCCGGCGCGAGCGGAAGTCGCGTGATCCCGGAAGTGGCGGGACGGGCGCGCGCGGGCGGGGCAGCGACGTTCGTCATTTCGTGCGGGAGGGAGCACGAGAGCGGCGCGGTCGACCCTCCGGTGAGCCTCGGCGGTAGCGGGCGAGGCGTGCGCTACGCTTTTGTTCGTGCCGCCCTCGCGCCGCGGGTGGGCGCGGGCCGGAATTTGCTTCTGCTGGGTTTTGCGCGGCCCGGTGTGTGCTCGGGCCGAGGTCTGTGCGAACCGGGGACGCAGGGCCGTGCAGGCCTCTTTGGTGGGCAGCCTCCCTCACCCCGCGGAGGCCCCTTCCCTGCCGACCTTCCAGGCCTGACGCCCCCTCCTCGGGAGAGACCGGGGCAGCCCCGGTCACCGTGCCCCTGGCCCGTCCTCGAGCCTGCGCCCCGCCCCGCGCGCCGCGCCCGGCCCAGATTGCGGGCCCTGCGGAAGCAAGCGCGGCCGCGGCGACCGCCCGTCGAGGATCCCGTAGCCTGCGGCTGCACTTGGGTGGCGCCAGGGCGTGAACCTTCTAGAGGAATTGCAGAGGAAGTGGCGGGGAGGCCTGGCCGAGCGGGCGGCCCCACCCCGCTGTGGCGCCGGGCGCGGGGTTCCTAGCCGCCCTTTGTGCGAGCGGTAATCGGCGTTCCAGCTGCCGGCTGTCTTTCCCAGGCAACCTGCGGCCTGGGGTGGGCTGGGCTGGGCTTGGTCCACCGCCCGCACCGCCGCGGCGGGTCTGAGTGAGTTTCAAGTACCCCAGAGGGTTCTAGGGGATGCGACGGGGATCCTTGGCTAAAGAAAGCCCAACGGCCGCCTTGTGCACCGCTCCTTGCGTAGGCTCTTCTGAGCCAGGGGCCAAAGAGAAGGACCTGAGACTCCCAAGCGGCTGGAGTTCCCTAATTGTAGTTCACAGACCCTCAATCAGAACTTGGACAGGTACTTAGGGTGCCCCGTGACCTGTGGGATTCAGGCCGGCCCCATCCTCTGAGCCCCGGGAGAGCCCTGCGTTTGTAGAGTGAGCCTTGCTTCACAGCTAGGACAGGGCGGAAGGACCGCTTCCTGGTCAGGGAGACTAGCTGCGAGGACCTCTGGGGAAGGACTGGGCAGCTCAGGTAGAGCGGTGGGACTCGAGAGGTGACTGTCCGGGCCCTGCCGGTTGGAGCTGCGGTCATGGCTTCCTTGTGAGCAGGGGAAGCAGTGTCTCGTTCTTGAGGAGCAGGCCGCAGAACGGTTCCATTTAGTCCTGGATGTCGACCTTTGGGTGGGGTCCTTTAGGTTACCCTGGGGTGAGCAGGCAGTTTGTGGCCCCTCTGGGCCCCAGGAGCCCGTGTCTCGTACCTTGCAGACATTGTCCTGCCCCAGAAGGTATGCCTCTCTCGGCACCCAGCAGATTCGGGGCCCGGCTACCCGCGGAGGGCCTTCCCGTGCAGCCCACCCGTGCTGCTTTGAGGCCTACTTAAGGAGGGGGAGACATGGAGGGGCCCTGCAGCCTGCCACAGGTGTGCGAACTCCACCCACAGGTGCCCCGAACCCGGCTAGAGGCGAGCATGGCTGAGCAGGAGCCCACAGCCGAGCAGCTGGCGCAGATCGCAGCGGAAAACGAGGAGGACGAGCACTCGGTCAACTACAAGCCCCCGGCCCAAAAGAGCATCCAGGAGATCCAGGAGCTGGACAGGGATGACGAGAGTCTGCGCAAGTACAAGGAGGCCCTCCTGGGCCACGTGGCCGTGGCCGCTGGTGAGTGGGGGGCGGCCGCCAGAGGGACGCTTTCCGCCCTTTGCTTCCCCCACCCCGGCGAGTCATGAGCTGAGAGGGGGAGCTGGAGCAGGCGGACCTCTGACTTGCTGTCACTCTGCAGATCCCAACGTCCCCAACGTCATTGTGACCCGCCTGACCCTAGTGTGTAGCACGGCCCCCGGTCCCCTTGAGCTGGATCTGACAGGTGAGTGGTCCCTCTCGAGGTCCCTGGCTGCAGCTGCCCAGCACCACCTCGCTGCCTCTGAAATGGTTTCTTGGGGCACGAGTGCCCTCTTGTGGGACACACAAGAAGTGCAGCAGAGGGGATCTTGGAAGGTCCTGGCCTGTGAAGTGCCTGGGACCTGGGTCAGTGGCACCAGGGGCTGTGTGGCCAGGGGTGAGGTGAGCCTGAGGGCAGCCAGCAGTTGCAGATGGAATTTGCAAGGTGACCAGCCTCCCTTGGCTGAGCCTCCTGGGGTGGTGTTTGCCCCCGAGCACAGGTGACCTGGAGAGCTTCAAGAAGCAGTCCTTCGTGCTGAAGGAGGGTGTGGAGTACCGGATAAAGATCTCTTTCAGGGTAAGGCTGAGGCTGCAGGGGGCGCTGTGGGCGGCGGGGGCTGGGCGGCCTGGCTGAGTCCTGCTTGGGTCCCTCTGGGCAGGTAAACCGAGAGATCGTGTCGGGCATGAAGTACATACAGCACACGTACAGGAAAGGCGTGAAGAGTGAGTACGGGGAGGCCCCCACGCCCTGGCCAGGTGACTGGCCCTGTAGGAAGGGGCAGAGTACAGGTCACCCCGGGGGCCCCCGAATCGGGAGGGAGGGAGGGAGGGCTCCAGTGCTGGCGCCTCCCAAGTGGAGGCTAGCAGTGCTGGTGACAGATGTGTTCCTGCGCTGCAGTTGACAAAACCGACTACATGGTTGGGAGCTACGGGCCGCGGGCGGATGAGTACGAGTTCCTGACCCCCATGGAGGAGGCACCCAAGGGCATGCTGGCTCGAGGCAGCTACAACATCAAGTCCCGCTTCACAGATGACGACAAGACCGACCACCTGTCCTGGGAGTGGAACCTCACCATCAAGAAGGAGTGGAAGGACTGAGCCCTGACCTGGGAGGCGGGCAGGGCCGACAGACAGACCGACGGACAGACGGACGGACACTCCCCACCCTTACCAAGGCCCACCCTCCTCCTGACCCCATGTCAAAGTGCTGACAGGGCCCTTGCCCATGCTGCCCTCATTACCCCCTGGTCTGCCCCCTGTCCGGCCCAGCCAGAGCTCCTGTGACCTGCCCTGTCCCTCCGCAACACCCTCGCCCCAGCCCGCGGGCCCCTGTGTCCACGGTGGTCTATATTGTCGCTGCTTCACCTGTGCTGGGAGGGAGGGAGGGAGGGGCCAGGCCAGGCCTCTGCGTCCCCCTCCCTAGCCCTCCAGGTTCCCCACCTGTCCCGACCCAGCCCGAGGCTCTGCCTTTTCCGAGGGAGCAGGGCAGCCATTGAGTGGGGCCTCAGGGCGTCCAGGTGCTGCTGGGCCTTTGCAGTTGCCCCAGCCCCTGTGCTGTGATGGGGTGCATGATGTAGGGCTTCACTGGGGCTGGCCACCTTCTGTGTCCACCTTTCCCTGCCAGTCCATCCATCGCTCAGTGACCGTCTAACCATGATGCCTTAACATGTGGAGCGTGTTCTGTGGGGGCTGTTGCTAACCTCTAACCCCGTGTCTGCATGAGCATGTGTTCTCCCTGCTCCCCATCCGTGATCCCTGAGGCACAGGGAGGTGTGGGGGTCCCGCTGCTCCCCAACTGCCAGGGCCTGGCCAGCCCCCCACCCCCACCCTGGCTGAGGCTGTGGGGTGCCCCAAGGGGTTGGGGGAAAGCCAAACCGCCAGAATTCAAGTTGCCCCCCCTCATCTCAGAGGACGGGCGTTCTCAGGCCCCTGCCTTCTCTGCCGCGGTGGGCAGCGCCCAGAGCCCTCGGCCCCAGCGGAGAGCCTTACTTGTTCCACCTGGGCCCCCCCGGGCTGAAAGTTGTGTGCCTGGCCTGTCAGTATTTATTGCCTCCACATGTGCCGTCCTCTGGGCCTGGTGGCCTGCCGCCTCTGCCCCCAGGCTTGGTGCCACCATCCCCGGCAGGCCCTTCGCAGACCCAGCCAGGACACCCGTGGGACCAAGTCGCAGCTGGAGCCAACCCCTGTGCCTCCCTCCCCTCCAGGCGGGCCCTAGCCAAGGCTGCACGGGAGCCTGTCCCTGCTTCTCCTCTTCTGACTGGGAAATAAACTCCCCCAAAGAGCCAGGGTGTCTGCTGCTGGTCTCTGGGTGGGGGAAGGGGCAGGGGCCCTTTGCTGCAGTGGAGCCTCCACAGCTATTAGACAACGAGTTTGAGGTGTTTTAAGTCACTGCCGCCGTGCCCTCATGCAGGCCCTGGGGCCTCCCAGGAAATGCTGAGCGCGTGATCCTTGCCCACGGGTGGTCGCTGGTGGTCTCTGCCTCAGGATGTTCCTCAACTTCAAAGCAGGGAACCTGGGGGTTTGGAGCTGCTCGAGAGAATGCCAGGGTGGCATGGATGGGAGGACGGGACTCAACAGAGTCCCAGGAACGATCCAAAGCTGCGGGTCAGGTGGAGGCGGTTTCACGCAACCAGAGCAAGATTCAACTACAGTTTAGGTTCTTGTCCAGTCCGCGCCTGGCCGTTCCCCCTGGTGTTCTCATTTTTTGTAGATACTGTATTTTGGGGCTAAGCTGCCTCCAGACCATCAAAAACTAATCTGCATCACAGCATCTCTTGCCAGTAGTAAACAAGGTCACGGCAGGAGGGCAGAAGGGAAGTGGGCACCGCAGGTGGTAGGTTGTGGACTGGGTGGAAGGGGAAAAAACTCTGCCCTGTGGAGATAGAAAGGGCCTAGGACTCTGAGGTAGGACAAGCAAGGCTGGGTGGTTAGGACCCCTGTGGCCCTTGCTGCCTTGAGGTCACCAAGTGCCCGTGATGTCAGCCCGGCAGCCGGGCTTCAGCACCCTCCAGGGTGCAGGGCACTGATGTGCCTCTACAGCCTCTGGTCGGGGAAGGGCAGATGGGTAGCCCAACCTGCGGATGGCTGGCTCGGGTCTGCTCCAAACAGGTTTGGAAAGTGATGGTGTGTCGTGCCCATGGAGCTGGAGAAGCTGCTGTTGGGAGTCCTCCCCTAGCCGTACCTCAGCCATTCTGTGCCTGTTCCTGCGGTGAACCCTGTTGGGGGTGTATTGCAGTCAGAGTGGACCAGGAAATACCCTCTTCCCTCCAGGACAGTGACCACATGCTGAGTGGGACAGTCTGGGGCAGTGGGAGGCAGTGAATGACCAGCTCTGGGCTCCAAGGCCCAAGGCATTTCCCGCTAAACTGGACATGGGTGCCCTTGAAACATGTCTACCTCCAGGGGGATTAGGCTCCCAGGTAGCGACCCCCACCTCAGCCAGTCC
Source organism: Manis javanica (assembly GCF_040802235.1). Taxonomy (NCBI): domain Eukaryota; kingdom Metazoa; phylum Chordata; class Mammalia; order Pholidota; family Manidae; genus Manis; species Manis javanica. The sequence continues at coordinate 182,340,142 of NC_133159.1, read as the reverse complement.
AGGGTAGGCTTGGGGCCGGCCGCAGCCAGTGCTGCCCCCCCGATTTGATTCCTGAAACATCCAGGGAGACCTCAAGTCCAGGGTCAGCTCAGCCACTGGCAGTTTGGTTTATGTCTAGGGCCTTCTGAGGCTTTGTGGGGCCAAAGGGCTAGATTTTTCACTCTTGGTCTTTCCTAGCTTTAGTTGGATGTGTGAACTCAGACCTCGAGTGCCAACTTGTACGGGCACACTGCCAACAACCAGGACTTTGTTCTGGCTTCTACCCTGGTGGAGGATCACAGGCAATGGTCCCTGACGGAGCTGTGCAACATCTCTCAGGTCCCAAGTCTAACCTGACCTCCTGGTCCCACCCCACAGGCTCCTGGGCTGCTGGGCTCCAGTACCTGTGGCCCTCTCCACCCTGCTCTCTCTGTCCATGGCCTCCAGTATCTCCAAGCTTCCACCTCCTCATCTACTCCCAGGTGGACTCTTCTTCCACTGAGGAGGGTGCCAGGGGATGCCAGGTCAGGACCCTTTGATACGGTCAACTAGTCGCCAGTTCTGCAGTTTTACAGGCATCTCCTCCAAGCCCAGCACTGTCCCATTCTACAGCCAGGACCTGCCCTCTCCTCCAGGACCACCCTCACTGTGCCTGCCCCCAGCTCACCCCCACACAGCCTCCTGTCCCCACGGCTATGCAGCAGTGCAAACACGCAGTCAGGAGTGTAAATGCAGGCCAAGATAAAAACTTCCTGCATTTTCAGTATCCGTCATCAGGCAAGCACCTGGGCCAGGGCCCCATAGAGCTTGGGTGGAGGCTGCAACCTACCAAAGAACACTGGGTGTCCGTGAGCCTGCTGTCAGCTCCCTGCATGCCTCCACCACTTGCAGGTTGAAAAGGAGTTGTTTTATTCCGAAAAATGCCTTTGAGATAGTATTTATCAAAACATTTGATCACTCAGTAGTTCAGTCTTTAATGGGCATTTTCTCCAAGTATGAGACTCCTGAAGGACACTGTGAAGCAGCTGTCCAATCCAGACAGATGCCAGTCCCATAGCCACACACTCCAGCTCAGCCCCACCGCATCACTCTGGAGCTTCTCTGGGAAGGCAAATGAGTAGGCTTCAGGCAAACGGAGACATACGACCTCCTCACAAGGCTGGGGACTACAGGAGCGGTCGGCTACCCCAGCCAGTGTTCTTGGGGCTGGAGGCACTTCACACCTCACGTAGCTACTGACCAACCCATAGAGATGGGCATCACGGGCCTTCTTCCAGCTTTCTGAGCACCCTGTTTGGCAGCTCCTGCAGAATCAGCACGTGAGGCTAAGGCAAGACAGGCAAAGGTGACTTGAGAAAGCACATGACTGCAAAGTCTTCAAAATAACCATGTCCCACCCCACCCCACCCCCAGTCCAGGGCTCCTGTTAGGCCCTGATTTTCATAGAACACTGCCTTGTCTTTGGCCACCTGGGCTACAGAACAGCAGCCCTACGATCACCTGGATCAAGGTGTGTTCCAAATGTTTTCTGCTTTGGCCATGGAGGCCCAACTCAACCAGAGTGAGATTCAACCACAATTTAGGTTCTTGTTCAGTCTACATCTCTTCATTCTCCCTAGTCTTCTAATTTTTTGTAAATACTGTATTTTGAGGCTAAGTTGCCTCCAGATCATCAAAAACTAATATGCATCACAGCATCTCAAATCCCTTCATTCTGTCCTCATCTGCTGAAAAAATTCAAGTACCAGTATTTAGGCATGTAAACTCTGACTTCAGGAGCACCTCTGAAATCTAAACAGGATATGTGTGTATGTTCCTTATTTAAGGTCCCAAATTGTGGACTATAAAACAAGGTCATGGCAATCACAAAAATACTGGGAGATAGGACAACAGATACAAAGCAATCCCTACCAGTCCCAGGAGTAGAGGGGGCTGTACCTCCGTTTGTGAGGAGCTGTCCATCAGGCAAGCACCCAGGTCAGGGCCCCACTGGTAGGGTGGGGCTGGCACCCACCAAGACATACATTCATAGCCCTTCTATGCCTAGAAGTTCTAGCTCCTGTTGTCACCTGTAAGTCGGGGGAAAGGAAATCCTGGGGCGAAATACCTCTAAAATCGAAATCAAAGGGAGAAATGAAGTTTAAAATCCATTTACTGCTCACAAACTGCAGTCCATAGCCTCCCATCACCTCTAAGATAAGCCCTCCATTGCCCATTGATATCGAGATTAACTTCTCTCCACCCCTGAGGCAATGATGCAAATGCACTAAAGCCATATACCTCTTTCCGCCTCTGAACGCCTATTGATACGCAGATGTACTAAAGCCAGGCGAGATACTCTGGAAATATAATTTTACCCACATCACCTCTGTGCAGACAGGTATTGTGTTTGCAGCATGTTCAATAACCTCTGACTGACCCTCTCTACCAGCACCGGAAGAGGGGCACAGAGAACGTGATCTTGATCTTGATAAATTCATAGTCTAGCCAGGGAGTCCCTTAACTAGTATGTGTGCGCCCTCCACATCACAGGCAAACCGTCCAAAGTATGAAAGCATCTTATTCCTGTCTTCCCATTTCTGCAATCAGGATGCTAATACAGCCAACGTGTCCATTTAATGGGGGAGCGTTTCCCTTTTCCCTGCCAAGTTGCTGAATTGATGAATCTTAAAATGAGTGGCGGGGGCATTTCCTAATGAATGAAGTGAATACAAATGAAGAGGAAAGGTTCCTGGAGAAAAGTGTTGAGAGGGGGAAGGGAAAGAGGGGGCGGGGGCGAAAGGGGTGGGGTTCGAGCGGCGAGAGAAAGGGGCGGCCGACCGGTCTGGGGCAGCGCCACCCAACAAAAACGAAAAGCCAGCCCCCTCTATTACTTTTTTAGATCCCGTGTTAAAATTCAAAAAGAAATAGATGAAAATTACGTTTATTTAACCCAATATATACAAATATTACAACACGTCAATATAAAACAGCTATGAAGGGAACACCGTGCACTCTTTTTCTTTCCCGGACTCAGTCTCGAAGTCCGGGGTGTGCGCGGCACCCCCAGCGCGCCCACGCGGAGCCGGGCGCACCTCAAGGGTTAAGTGACGTCGGGGGCGGCCGGCGGCTGCCCAGGCGGACACCGCGGTCTGCAGCGAGCAGCTCCGGGGCTCCCGCGGCTGCCGCCCCAGCAGCTTCAAGGGCGGCCTCGGAGGACGGACAGAGGGCGGGGAGGGGGGCAGAGGGCCGCAGGGTCAGGTCATCCCACCGCCCGCCCCATTTGGGGCCATCAGCTGGCCCGGCCCGACCCCGCGGCTCCGCCCGCTCCGCGCAGGCTCCAGCGGCTCCGGGGCCCTCCTCCCGGGCTCTGGCCCCACCTCTTCGGCTTCGGTCCTCTCCGCGACACCGGCCCGCCTCTAGCTTCACCTCGTCGACGCCCGCAGGCAGCCACCAGTGACCAAGCCAGCGTCCCTGCAGGCGACCCCCGACCCCCCAGGCACGCCGGAAGTTGCGTCAGCCCTGCTTTCAGGCCCGAGAAGGGGGCGGTGCCAGTTTCGGATACGCGGTCCAGTCAGAATACAACACGAGGGGTTTCGGAGGCGCAGGCGCAGCCCCGCCTCTCGGATGGGGACTCCGCCCCACTGCCACGTTTGACGAAGAATTGCGCGGGGTGCGCGCACCTTTTGGCCACTCAGAAGTCGCAGAGCCCGGGCCTCCGAAAGTGGCAGCCATTCCAGATCCGCGGAAGGTGTGGGAGAAATCCACCAATCAAAAGTCGAGGGAGAGAACGCTTTCCTCAGGCAACCAATGAGAGTCTGGGAAAGAGAGTGAGCGCGAGCTCCTGGGCCAATCCCGAACGAGGGCGAGGAGGTCTTCGTAGAGATTCCGATTCCGGGGTCGGGGCCAGAGAGGCATCCATTCCGGACACAGAGGAGGCGGGACCCGGAGCCCGCCGGCCAATCGAGGACGGGAGCAGGCGGGCGCGCGCGCGCGACGGCCGGACTTATAGGGGCGGGGCGGGCGACGCGCGCTCTCGTGGCCTGCTGTCCGGCGGCGCCGACTGAAGCCCCGCATCCGCTGCCGACATGCTACGTCGCGTTCTGCTCTGCCTGGCCCTGGCCGCTCTGGCCCGCACGGGTGCCGACGCCCCCGACGAGGAGGACCACGTCCTGGTGCTCCACAAGGGCAACTTCGAGGAGGCGCTGGCGGCCCACAAGTACCTGCTGGTGGAGTTCTGTGAGTGCCGCCGCCCGGGCAGGGCCTGGCCGCCGCTGCGGACGGGAACGAAGGGAGCCCAGGGGGCCGGAGGGCACAGAGATGATGGATGGGGTGCAGGGAGAATAAGGGGGGCACAGGGGGGTACCGAAGGGGCGCAGACGGGGCAGTGGGTGGAGAGGAGGGACAGAAAAGAAAGGAGGGACGGGAGACGGGACCGAGCGTAATGGAGGGCCCGGGGGTACGGGACGGGGGCACAGGAAAGATGGGCACAGATGGTTGGAGAGGGGCGCAGGAGGTCATAGGAGGCATGGGAAGGAGAAGTCACTGGACTGACGGCTGGGGGCCCCTCCCCACTCTCGCAGCCCCAACCCGCGGTCGGGGGGTGTATCTTTAGGGCTGTCAGCATTCTGGCCACCCCTGGGCACACTGACTCACAGAACTGCTGTCAGCATCTCTGCTGTGCGCACGGGAGGCACGCCTCCTGCCTGGGCTGGACCCTAAGAGTGGCCACAGACTGACAGCCAGAACATGCCCTTGGGCCTGATGTCCACATGGCAGGATTCCTCTGTTAGCCTAAGAAATGCGGAGTCCACTCGTGTAAACTGCCACGAATACAAAGGACACGGCAGGATCCAGCCCCAACTGCTCACCTGGGCCAATTCCCAAGCACCCCTCTCCTGTCTGTACCACCTGCAGCCCATGACAGCTGTCTTCTGCTTCCATGTTGCCAAGCAGAATCCTAAACCTCTGTGTTTACCAGTGCTTAAGCCCTGCTTTTCTGGGGTGGAAATCTTAGACCCAACAGATGCTACTCTAGTTGAGAGAGTGCTCTTTCCAGAGTATTAAGAACTGGTTTTAAATACTAGTCTCGGGGAAGGTGTGTGCAGGTGTGCGTCATGTGTTTGTGACCAGGTCTTACCAAGCAAGCAGCTGGGCATGATTAGCCTCTTCGCTGCATTCTCAGTGGAAATTTCAGGAACATGTCTGCCCTAATTGCATGCAGGTACTAAGAAGCTGCTGGTGGCCAAAGAGTTTGCCTTCCTGTGCTGATGGTGACAAAGCAGAGTGGGGGTTGGTGTCAGTTTGTCACCCATGGCCTCTGTCTCAATATTGCCTAAGAGCATGAGCTATCAGCTCAGCCTCGCGCACTCAGAGGGGTTATCTTGGCAAGCAGATAAGGTTTTTATGGAGGGAAGTAGGAAGGAGAGGGTAGGGAGGCAATGTGACTGGGCAGTGCTGCTTCCCAGCATCCCACTTTCTTTCTCAGATGCCCCTTGGTGTGGCCACTGCAAGGCCCTGGCCCCTGAGTATGCCAAAGCAGCTGGAAAATTGAAGGCAGAAGGTTCTGAGATCAGACTGGCAAAGGTAGATGCCACTGAAGAGTCAGATCTGGCTCAGCAGTATGGTGTCCGGGGCTACCCTACAATCAAGTTCTTCAAGAATGGAGACACGGCTTCCCCCAAAGAGTACACAGGTGTGACCACGGCTCTGTCCCTGATGGCCTATAGAGAGGGACCTGTCAGCAGGTTCAGAGGCGTGGAGGGGGGCCTGATCTGACAGGGCTCGGGTTCTAGCCTGAGCCTCAGGGCCATGTGAGGAAAATTCTTTCATTCCTGAAGAACCTCTCAAGTGGAGAGGGATGTCCTGGGTGCTGGAGAGCAGGCAGGGGGCAGTCCTGGCCACGAGGAGGAACAGGTATGGTGGTGCCACCCGCCGAGTGCCAAGGGCCTTTCCCCAGCAGGGCTGGGCTCAGAGCAGCCGAGGAGCAGGCAGGTGTCCCATGCCTGTCATGGCAGCACTCGAGATAAGCCCAGCTCCATTCACAACCCCAGACCTTGGTCCTGGCCGAGGCTGCTTTCGTGGGCTTGGCCGTCTGTGGCTCATCCAGTACCGGTGACAGAAGAAGAAACTTCTGTTTGTGAACCGGTTTTGTGGCTCGCTGGCCAGGCCCACTCCACACCCTTGTCAGTTCTGGTCTCGCCAGGCTGATGCTGTGTCTCTGCTTACTTCACTTTGGGACTAGGAAGTGCCCTTCCCCAAGTTCCCATGGTCCCATCGCCAACACTTAGGCTTTACAACTGCTCCTGATGCCACCCGTCACCAGCGACTCGGCTTCTTGCTACCACTTGGCAAAACCCTTTAAACGTGAGATTGGACCAGGTAGTCAGGACCCTCTGAGGGAGGAGGGAGGAATGGGCCTCAGTCTGGGGAGGAGCCGGCTGTCTCCTCGTGTTCCCTGCTTTGGGTGACATGCACAGTCTCTCGTCCTAGTCTGGAGGGCGAGTAGAGCAGGCCTGGGGCAAGGACCCTGGGAACGCCAGGCAGGCTGGAGCCCAACTGCTTTCACAGGAGGCTGGAGGCTGATTTCCTAGCCAGCCGTTTTAAGAAGTTCAGCCACACCTCTAATGAAGAAGCCCAGTGTGAGACGGCTGGAACAAGCATGTGTGTTCAATAAACTGAAATACAAGGAAAATTTAAAAAGTGCAAAGGGATTCGGGAGTCAAAGTGACTTGTGATCCTGTTAGCAGAAGTAACCGCTGCCCTTCCACCCTCCACACACACCCGCATCTCACGGCAGAGAAGCCCTTCTAGTCCAGGACTGTGGGCAGTTGTGTAGACAGCTGCCTTTTCTATAAATGGCAAGAGAGTATCTTGCTGTGGTTTTGGCAGAGAGCTCAGGTGAGAGTGGGTGGGCCCTGGTGGTAAGTGGACCCCACGTGTGTCTGGGCACAGCTGGCCGGGAAGCTGACGACATCGTGAGCTGGCTGAAGAAGCGTACGGGCCCCGCAGCCACCACATTGCCTGATGAGGCCGCCGCGGAGGCTCTGGTGGAGTCCAGTGAGGTGGCGGTCATCGGCTTCTTCAAGGTACGGGCTTTGGGACATCCTCTGCAGTTTCCTTATCCCTGTCCCTGGAGGAGGGCCCTATGCTCTGGGCACTGTGGTCTGCCTGCTGCCACCTGGGCAGGGGTCCTCAGTGCCTGGGGCATGTGCCACCTCTGGCTCTTTTCCTCTCCAGGATGTGGAGTTGGACGCTGCCAAACAGTTCTTGCTGGCAGCAGAGGCCATCGATGACATACCCTTCGGGATCACCTCCAACAGTGATGTGTTCTCCAAGTACCAGCTGGATGCAGATGGGGTTGTCCTCTTTAAGAAGGTGAGTGGCCCTGGGGCAGCCCCGCCTGCTGGTTGAGGGGCCGCTCTAGGGGTCCCTCGCCTAGTGCTGCATGTGCCCTTGAACCTTTCCTAGAACCTTCCTGGACTGCGGCCTGGCTTATCAAGGGCCCGTTCCGCAGCGTCAGGCTGCAGGAGCCACTCAGGCCGCGGCCTTCAGACCCGGCTGTGGCCCTTTGCCCCGGGCCCTGCGGCAGCCCCAGTGCTGTGTTTTATGAAAGCGGGCTGCTCTGAAGTGTTAAGTTAAAAAGAAACTAGTGAGACCTATGTAACAAAGTTGGTGTCTTAACCATTTTATTTTTAACCATTTTTAAGTATACAGTTTGGTGACATTACATTTACTATGACCATCATTTACCTACTTCCAGGTCGATCTGTTTTTCTTACCCCAGATGGAGACTGGAGTGTTGGCTGTTGGAGGGGGGGTGTTGCTACCCTGTTGGCAAAGCTCCGCCCCCTCGGCCGGCACCCTTCCTCTTTCTGAAGGGGCTGTGCTGTGGCCATGTGTGTTAACCACTTGACACCATTGCTGGGCCACAGCCGGGACTCAGGTGTGCACGGCATCGCCGGCAGGGTGATGAGATCTCTGTCTTTCATATGGCCACCAGACACGGGCCAAGGGTTGGTTGAGTACCCCTGCTCCTGGAACACAGCTGTCCCCTGGATTGGGGGACACTGCTGATGTCATTCAGATAGCACAGTGCAGAGGAGAGGAGAGAAAGCCAAGGAGGAGGAGCCAGAGGGCAGGGTGGAACAGGGCCTTGACCCCTGTCCTGTCCCCTCCCTGCTGGAAGGCAGGCTTAGAGTTACAGGGCGTGGACCTGGGGTCAGGAAGGGTGTGGAGGTGGCAGAGGCGCAGCCTACTCTGGTTGTGGTGTGTGCTTGCCAGGTGTGCGGGCTGAGGGGTGGTAGCTCTCCGTAGTAGTGGCTGCAGCTAGTGCCTTGCCAGGGACTGCCGGGAGGAGGTCAGGGTGTCTCCCAGCAGCACCCAGAGGACAAGGCGGTTTGGGGTGGTTCCAGGCAGCTTTCCTTCTGCATCCTTGTCTTGAAGTCCTTTCCTCAAGAGAACTTGAGGCTTTGCATACTGTTTTTGCTCTGAAAACCCTACAATGTTCCCTGAAGGGAACAGAATTGCCAAACTAGTCACTTGTCCCCGAGGCACCTGGGGAGTTATAAGCAGACATCTGGCTGGGCAGAAACCGGGAGGCCATGGTCAGGAGCCCCTCAGGGTGTTGAGGAGAGGGCCCTGGAGGGTGTTCTCTCTGAGGCCGTGTGGCCCTCCTTCCACACGGTTCTTCACCCTAGGAAGCCAGAAGGTTGGGTTCACGGGTCAGCATTTGGGTGATCAAGTGTCCCTGAAGGTTTTAGGACCATCGTGGCCTGTCTGCGAGGAGCCGGCGCCAGGAGCCCTTCTGCTGCTGACTCTTGCCCTCTGTGTCCCCTTGGGTCTGGTGCCCCTTGGTGGACATCACTTTCCCTTGCAGCCAGTGGTCCCGGCATCTGTGCTTGGGCAGCGTGGTTGCCCTGGGCAGAAGCCTGGCAGAGCCCACAGACTTCACACTGTGCGGGTCGGCAAGGTCCCAGCTGTGGTTGGGCCCTGCAGACTTCGGCCGCCTGTGTCCCCGTTTTCTCCATTGTCGTGCTCTTCTCCGCCTTCACCATCCGTTCCGCCAGCTGTTCAGCCCATTGCCACCACATGACCCGCTGCTCTGTCTGCCCAGGAGCCGCGAGGGGCAGCCCTGGAGAGAGCCAGGCACGTCCGCAGTGAGCCAGGGCGGGCAGGCTCCCAGTGGCCAGTCGCTGCTTGCCAGGAAGGGCAGGGTCACCGGAGCAGCCCTGGAGCCTGTCGCTTCAGTGTGGACCTTGTCCCCGGTAGTCGGACCTTCGGTCTGAGGGCTGATCATTCTGCATCTTTTTTCCTGGTGTTTATTTTGTTTCTCTTTTGTATTCTTTGAAGTTAGGGGGTCAGAAGTAGGTGTGGGTCCAGGCCTGTGCCCGCAGTGGGGAGCCTTTTTGTGATGTCTGTCCTTGTGGCCTGGCAGGGCTGGCCTCTGCCCAGGGCCTCGAGCCTCCTGCAGCTGTCCCCAGCTAAGTGGGGACTGGCTGATTAATTTTTACAAGAAGAGACAGTGAACATAATATAATGTGTCTGGAGACAGGTGCATGGGGCAGCTGTGTTCTTCAGGTGCCTCAGTGAAGTGGGGCAGACAGTGCTCACTGCTCTGGGGGGGTGGGGACGCAGTTCTGAGTGGGCAGCAGCGGCCCGTTTGCTTCCAGCCGGGGCTCAGCATTCTGCGTGGCCCCCCTGCGTGCTGGGTGGAGCTGAGGCCCGACCAGCTTCTCTTTTTCCAAACAGTGCCCTTGAAGGGCCTCTTGGCTTCGGCTTTTCTGTCCTTTGCATCCTCATCCTTCGCTGGTTGGGAGATGGAGCAGGATTTGGGCTCACCTTGGGTGCTAAAAGCTAAGGGCCCGGCTCCAAGGTAAGATAGGAAGGTGCCCACCTGCCTTTCCGGAAGTTACTTGGGGGAAAGGGAAGTGGCTAGGGAGCAAAACTGAGTCTCTCCAGGTCTGATCTGAGCGCTCGGGGCGTGATGGAAGGTTCACCTGAGCTGCTTACCTGAAGGGTCTTAGGCACACATCTAGCTTTGTGTCATGGAGCGTTTCTGTGCTTCTGTCCTGACCCAAGGCCACACTAGGCCGGAAGGCCCCCGAGGGCCCTCTGGTCCGCAGTAGCAGCCCTCCACCCTTGTGGGAGCAGGACTTCTGAAACTCCTACAGGCATGTCATTGGGGCCCCAAAGAGCTTTGATTTGTGTGGATCAAACATACCAATTTTTATTGTTAGAAGTCACAACAGGAATTCTTAAAAACCTAGTTGGTCCTAAAATAATAATAAATCTATCATACGTTATCAAAAATAACCTAGACAGCAGCATTTTAGTAGTAAGAGGGTTGTAGATGCCTGCTGGCCTCTGGTGTGGGCCTAAGTGGAAGGTAGCTGGGTTGTCATTTTCTTCTGGGCTGGTGCAATGGCACACATGCAGCCCTTAAAACAGGGTGCTCACGAGAGGAGAGCAAGTGTGGAAAACACTCTGACCTCACAGCTGCCCTTGAAGGGTCTCGGGCTCGCGGGCTGTGGCCCACACTGACAGCTGCTGTTTCAGGGACTTGGAGTGAGGAAGGTAAGATGCGAAGGTTCCTTGCACCAGGAAGATGGGGCTCCTGTGGCTTTATTGGGAGTGTGCTGCCCTGAAGTCCTCTGGGGAGGTTATTGGGCCAGCAGTTGCCTTTCTGGTGTGTGGGAGGCTGCCCACCTGTGTTCCTGGGGATCCTGAGCCCTCGCCTTGGTGATGTCACAATTGCCTGGTACCCAGAAGGACTCTGGCTCCTGCAGCCCTTACCCGGCTTTGTTCTGTGGACAGAGGCCGTGGGCCCTGCTCCTCGGGGCTCTCAAAACCCCAGGCAGGAAGGTGGGGCTGCCAGACTCCTGGACTCGGTCAACCAGGACTGGGTGGGGGCCCAGGCGGTTTCCAGGTGCTCATGCCTCGGTCCGTATCCACAGTTTGACGAAGGCCGGAACAGCTTCGAGGGGGAGATCACCAAAGAGAAGCTGCTGGACTTCATCAGGCATAACCAGCTGCCCCTGGTCATCGAGTTCACTGAGCAGGTGTGGCTCTTCTGCTTGTCCTGTGCCCCAAGTGGGGGTGGTTTGGCCCCGGGAAGCCCTGCTCAGGGAGTTCCCACCGCTGCCCAGAGGGCATCCTCGGGTGGCGGCTTCGCCCCTGTGACCTGTGTCTGTAACACAGACAGCCCCGAAGATTTTTGGAGGAGAAATCAAGACACACATCCTGCTATTCCTGCCGAAGAGTGTGTCTGACTATGACGGCAAATTGAGCAGCTTCACGAAGGCCGCTGGGAGCTTCAGGGGCAAGGTGAGCCGCTCTCGGCTGTCCTGTGGCTTCTCCCGCCTCATCAGAGCCTGTCCTTGGGGTTGGGGCCGCTGCGGGAGGTCAGCCACGCCAGCCTCCTCTGCTCCCCGCCAGCCAGTCTGCCTGCCAACGCGAGTCGAGTGCAGGAGGCTTTGGTGGGGCAGAGCGGGGCCACCATCCACCTGCCCCGCTGCTCTGACCGCGCCTTTTCTCCCCCAAGATCCTGTTTATCTTCATCGACAGCGACCACACAGACAACCAGCGTATCCTCGAGTTCTTCGGCCTACGGAAGGAGGAGTGCCCTGCCGTGCGTCTCATCACCCTGGAGGAGGAGATGACCAAGTACAAGCCCGAGTCGGACGAGCTGACAGCGGACGGGATCACCGAGTTCTGCCGCCAGTTCCTGGAGGGCAAGATCAAGGTGGGGCCCGTCCTGGGCGCACTAGCCTGCGCAGCCTCTTGCTCCTTAGTTTGGAGGCCCCTGTGGCTGCACCCATACGGCACCTAAACACATGAGCATGCAGTCCTGAGGACGGGGCCCCCAGCGGCAGCAGGTGGCAGTCCTTGTCCCTCTGCGTGGGGCATGCAGAGCAGCCCTGACTTGGGGGCCCACCCCTCTCCTGAGGTCCCACGGCCAGCTTGTTGCCAAGGGCGGCTGTGTGCCTCTGCCAGAAATGGGGCTCTGCAGGGCAGTGGGATCTGTGTGGCCCTGCACCCCTGACCCGGCACCGCCCGTCCCCCAGCCCCACCTGATGAGCCAGGAGCTGCCTGAGGACTGGGACAAGCAGCCTGTCAAAGTGCTGGTTGGGGAAAACTTTGAAGAGGTTGCTTTTGATGAGAAAAAGAATGTGTTCGTGGAATTCTGTAAGTGAAGGCATGTCAGCCTCCCCACTTGTCTGCCGCACCGGTGTGGGCTGGGGGCAGGCCAGGAGGTGCTTCTCGGCCTAGGGAGACCCAGAGCTGCTTTCTCTAGATGCCCCATGGTGTGGTCACTGCAAACAGCTGGCTCCCATTTGGGATAAGCTGGGAGAGACATACAAAGACCATGATGATGTCATCATTGCCAAGATGGACTCAACAGCCAACGAGGTGGAGGCAGTCCGCGTGCACAGCTTCCCCACGCTCAAGTTCTTCCCTGCCGGCCCGGGCAGAACGGTGCGCGTTCCAGTCATCCGAGGGGCCTGAGACGGGAAGGGGGCTGGGGAGTGCTGGGACCCCTTCAGAAGCCCGCCTTTGTACAGGGGGGCAGCTGCTGCCCACTCCTCATCCTCCATCTCCCCAGGTCATCGACTACAATGGGGAGCGGACGCTAGACGGTTTTAAGAAGTTCCTGGAGAGCGGTGGCCAGGATGGGGCAGGGGAGGATGATGTAAGTGGGGCTTGGTGGCCACCAGGCTCCGTTGGCCTCTGGGGGCACCCTGAGTGCTTAGGGGACCCATGATTGGCACCACCAGGGGCATCTGGCACCAGGTGATCGGGCAGCCCTCAGGGTGCCCTCCTGGCGAGCGCTGGGCCAGAGGCATCTGCAGGGAGTCTTACCAGTCGGTCCCACCCCCTACCTGCTGACATGCACAGGGAGACCCTTCCAGGCCAGAGGGCTGGTGGCATGGGGGCCAGTGACAGGCCGGGGTGTGGACTCCGGGCTCCCCATCATCTGCTCTGAAGGCCACGTGCGGCCCTCCCTGTGTGCCACCTGCACTGGCCGCTGACTCGTGTCCTGTCTTCCTGTTCTTCCTTCATCCCAGGACCTAGAAGACCTGGAAGAAGCGGAGGAGCCCGACCTGGAGGAGGAGGATGACCATAAAGCTGTGAAGGATGAGCTGTGAGGCAGATGGCCTGGGCGCCCCAGACCCACCTGGCAGCTGCCACCCGGCAGCTCGGCCCCAGGGCCGCGAACCCTCCCCGGAGGAGACGCGTCAATCGGAAATGCAGGGAATTTTCTGAAGCAACACTGCATTCCAACACACTTGTCAATTCAAACCCATCTTTTCCTTTTTCTTTTCAGTTTTTGGAAAGGGATTTCTCTCCAGGCCAGCCTCGTCTTGATGGGCCTGTTTTATAATTGTGATGTACTTTTTCATACGGGGTTTTGTTTGGAGTGCTTGCAAAAATGTTTGGGAATCTCACACTGGCAGTATCTCCTTTCTGTTAGGTTTGTGCTCTCTCTTTAAAAGAATTCCATCTGTGGGATTTTTAAACATTTTTGGAGTCAGGGTATCTGTACTGGCTTGGCTAGGCCTCCCCAGAGACTCCTGTCCCTGTGTGGGGAGGGATGAGCCAGGCTGGATGGGTCGCTTTCACCTGTGCCAGCGTTACCACAGCTGAGTGTGGCTCTCACCTTGTCTGGTTAAATGGAGACTCTGGGTCTCTGTCGCAAGGGAGCCCAGCGGGTGCCGCTGGGGCGGGGGCAGCAGGTGCCGCTGGGGTAGGCCTGGGCAGCTCTCCGCTGCCCCGAGCTGGGCTCCTCATTGCTCTGTGACTTCAGGGTGGCCTGAGGCCTGCAGCAGGCAGAACCAGAGCCCCCCGCATCCAGGCTGGGAGACGGCCGAGGGTGCTTGAGCCAAATCAGATGTGACGGTTCTGCAGGCATTTCTACCACAACATTGGAATTGAACACATTGGCCAAATAAAGTTGGAATTTTACCACCTCTCATCGCCTCTGCTCTATGATCTGTCCAGGCCACGCCACGGGAATTCTGACTGAAGAGGAAAGGTGCTCTAGGTGGGCACTGTTCTTGCCAAGCGCCATCTTCCACGCAGCAGGGTGTAAATGTGGAAGCATGCACAAGTCTGGAGTGCAGTTCGCTGAGTGCCTGAGTGCGTGGCCAGGTCCCCGAGTGGAGGAACTTGGAGGGTGCCGCCTGGCACCGTGTGCTGATAGGGGGCTGCTTGAATGGTGGCAGATGTGGTCATCACTGCCCTTCTGGAGCATCTGGTCGTCACTGCGTGGACTCTGCTCAGGGGCTACAGAAAGCCAGCCCCAGCCTGAGGTGGTGGGCAGGTCTCCACCGATTCCTGGAACCGCCGCAGGGTCTGACAAGAAATCGAGCAAGCAGGCCTCAAGAATGGGTAAGATAGCATGTTTATCACCAGACCTTCATATTAAAAAAACATGTTCAAATAGCAGGTCACCTAGTTAAAATGTAACTTGGCTTCTAGAACCTCAGCTTGCTAGTAGTTTGTATATAGAATTTTTTCCACAGACTCAAAGCTGTCGGCCTGGCATGTTGAGCTGATGGCATTTCTGAGCCTGGACTGGTTCAGGCCCCAGAAGGAGCTCTGCGGTGCCTGTGGATCCCTCAGAGTGAGAAAGGAGCCCTACAGGGGCTGCAGGGTGCAGGTCGGGGACCTGACTGACAGCACAGGTGGGACAACGGGCGGGGGAGGGAACGGAGACCCAGTCCACCTGGGTAAGAACAAGGACAGCCCACAGGTTCCAGGGATCCTTGCCTGCCACTCTCGTGTGCCAGCAAGCCCTCATCTCCACGAGCCCTGGAGGAGGACGTGTACTCACTGCCTGAGTCCCCGCATGTCCATGTCCACAGCCACACTCCCAGCCTGTCGGCCCTTGCTGTCCTCGATGCAGGCAGCCTGCCATCTAGGCTGTCACAAATCCAGCGTCCAGCGAGGGCTGGTGTCAGTACCCTGGGTGGGGACAGCTGGGCTGCGGTGCTGCCCCTCCGGCTCTGCAGCCTGCGCTGGTAGCTGCCTGTGGCTGGGCTTCGCCCAGTTCTCGGGTGGCCTGTGCAGGGACTGCCTTCCTGGTCCACTCCAGGGCTTATACATATTGTGTCTGGGTCCTGTGGCACTGAGATGTGCATCCATGGAGATGTGAGCTCTGCGCTTGGACCCAGTGGGAGGGGTCCTTGGGGAGACGATGGCTCTGCTCTCTGAAACTTGAGTGGCATCCCCAGAGCAACATGTGGCCTCCAGAGGAAGGTGGGTTTTGTCCAGTCCTGTGCTCCCTGGCCTCTGCACAGGAAGCTGGGACCAGGCGCAGCTGCCGGAGCATTGCTGTCATATGCTCCCAGGAGGGGGAGTGAGTCACCCATACTTACCCTTTTTGCAGAGGCAGCTGATTATCGCATTCCTGGGTTTGCTGGGAGGTTGTGGGGTGGAGGCCAAAACCTGGCAGGGCTGGTGGATTAGCGAGGGACTTTGCAGGCTCTTGGGCAGGCGGCTAAGGCCTAACAGCCCAGGACGGCCTCCTGGCCTACCCCCCTTTCTTGCCTCTCTGTCCAGATGGTGGGAAGCTACTGGCCTGGAACCTAACGAAGCTGCTGTGGGTCTGTGCACCGGACCCTCAGGGGCCTCTGGCTCAGGACCTGCTGGGGAGGAAGGGGCTGCAGTGGCCCAGCACCAAGTCCTAAGGGCTCTGCAGCTAGTGTTTTCTGCTTGACGAATCGTAGCTGCGTTCCTTGGAGTTTTCAGAGTAAGCATTCCGCATTACATGTTCGCTTTGCTTTCGGCCTCTAGAAGGCAGAAACCGCAGGTACGTGCACACCAGGTCCCTTCACAAGTTCACGTGGGCAAAGGAGGACCAGGGACAGAGCTGTGTGAATGCAGGTGTGAGTCTGATGTGGTCGCGTGAGACGTGCTTTGCCGACAGTGGCAGGGTGAACAGTTTAAGGATGGCTTTTGATGAAAGATTTCCGAAGTAAGATGCTTCAGCTGGTGTGCACGGCTGAGAAGGCACCTGAATCAGCAGCACGCAAGCTCCTTCCAGGGCTCTGTCGTGACTGGGAAGGCTTTGTCCACCTCTCCCTTCTCTGATCCAGACGGAAATCTCAAAGCCAAAACCCTGCCGATTTCTCAGCCTGCTGTTAGCAGGACAGACTGGAGGATACTTTTTGGGGTCTCGAACAGGCCCACTCTGATGGGCTTTCCCTGCCCTGTGTCCAGCCCAAGGTCCAGTCTCTCCTGGGCAGGGCCAGCTGGGGTGGCAGCTACATTCAGGGTTTCTACCCGGTCCTCTGAGTGGGGAGGGCAGACAACTTTCCATGACATCAGAAAGACAATCTTCACATCAAAGGAAAGTTCTGTCTCCTGTCTACAGTGCAGAGAGCTTTTAGTCTCCAGGCTTCTCATAAATAAGCCAGAAGAAACTACTGATTCTTCCCAAGCGCCCAGGAGTAAAGGCTGCCTGGCGCCATCCTCGGATCCCAGAGCCCAGGAATGCTGGGAAGCACCCCTTTGTCAGGGACCTATGGGGTCTGGCCTGGGAGGAGGTCCCTGTGGAACTTTGGGGGCGTACGTGGTGGTATGAGGCCTGTGGGGCCAGCCCAGCCAGTGGGCAAGGGCACTAAGTCAGGCCAGGAAAACCCCATCAGGGTAGGAAGCCCGTCTGATGCCGGGGCCCATTTCTCCACATTTAGCCTAAGGCTTTGCACCTGAAGAGTGTTGAGTGCATTTAGTCATTTGATTTTGTTGGATTAGGACCAGCCTGGCGGCCAAGGGCTGCTGGTGACCAAGCTGCCTGCCCCGCCCTTGACAACAGTGTTGTTCAGTTTCGGTTCTGTCTTTAGGCCTCCAGTGCCACCCAGGGGATCTCCCCAGTGTTACGGTGACCCATGTCCCCCAGTACTCCTGTGTTGGAGAGCTAACGTACCTCAGAATGTGATCTTATTTGGGAATGGGATTGTTGCAGATGTCATTAGTTAAGATGAGATCACACCTAATCCAATGACTGGAAACCTTATAAAAAGGGGAAATTTGGATACAGACACACACATAAGGAGAAGGTACTGTGAGCATGCAGGCAGAGCTGGCCTGATGATTCTACCAGCCAGAGCACACCTGGCATTGATGCCAGAAGCCAGGAGATGGGCCTGGGATATATTCTATCAGAAGGCACCTTGGCATTGGACTTGTGACCTCCAGGACTGGGAGAGCGTAACACTCTGTTGTCTCAGCCCCAGCTGGCACTTTGTTACTGCAACCCTAGCAAACCGACACAGCCGGCTCCGGGTGCGGGGGCTGTCCCGGACCCCACCGGCACTCTCCCGGCCCAGCTCTGCTCCTGCACATGCATCCTCTGCTCTTATCTTGTCCACTGGCCCTCCTGTATCAGGGCCTAAACCCCACCTCAGACCCGACTGCTGCAGTAAATAAATGCAGCTGGCATTGGCCCAGCCTGCTAGAAAGTCTTCAGACTTCACTGACTGTACCCCTCTAGGTAAGTCTGCACTGGGCTAGGTGCAGAGGGTGAACAGCAGTGGGGTAGTCTGTCCTTGGGAAGCAGACTGGATGTCACCTCAAGTGTGAGCACATGCATTCTTGAAAGTAAGTGCCTGGCATCAGGAGAAATGGTGATGGGAACGTAAGGGTCAAGGTGGAGAGGAACAAGGTCATTGTGGGGAAGGGCTGCAGAGGGTTCTTGATGGGCAGGGTGGGACGGGTTGAGCGAGAGCTGAGGCATTTAGATTCTAACCTGGAGGTTTCTGAGGAGGCCAGTGCCATCAAGGCCCAAGCTCTGGGAAGACTGCCCTGAGAGGGATGCCAACAATGACGGAAGGTGACAAGGGACAGAGAGGGGGAAGGGCTGGGCTGGGCCACCTCTCCCGTGGCACAGTCAGGACACTGATTCCTCAGATGTGGTGGCCCCCTTTCAGAGAGGCGGAGACAGCCACCCTCACCATGCATTATGCCCTCCTCCCCAAGTTCCTGGGGCCGTGCGCGGGAGATGCCTGGACCCTCTCAATGACCTTGGTACCTGCTCACCTTCCTTATGGGGTCTGTCCTTCTAGTACCTTCTCCTACCCTCTGTAAGACATCTTCTATGTCCAGCTGTGGGGCAGGGAACGGGTGGTCAGGAAGGATCTGACCTTTAGCTGGGCAGAGTGACAGGTGCACTGAAAGATGAGCTCCTAAACATGATCCTGAGCACGGGGTGGGGATCAGCTCTGTTTCAGCCCCTCCCTGAGAGCATGACTGCGCAGCTTTATATAGCTCAGCGGCCCTATATAACCAGAAAGTGCCCTCACCACAGAGGGAGCACATGGTAGCTGCACTGGAAGTCCTGTTGGCTGGAAGAGCCTGCACTCGCATCTGGTCTGGCTGGGCACACCCCTCCCTCCAGCAGTAGTGTCCCCACAGGGGCAGCCCAGGCCACGGTCTCCAGGATGCCCAGCAGAACGTCCCGCTACTCCCGCTATAGCCCACGGCAACGGCGGCGGCGAAGGCTGGTCGATCGCAGTGTACGCTTCCCTAATGATGTCCTGTTCTTAGACCACATTCGCCAGGGTGACCTGGAGCAGGTGGGGCGCTTCATCCGGACTCGGAAAGTTGCCCTGGACACCATCCACCCCTCGGGTGAGTGCTACAGGGCCAGCAGAGGGTCTTGGGCTGCTGGGGAAGGCCTCAGCCTTGACTCCTCCCGCCCTGCCCTGCCCTGCGTTGCCCTTCCCAGGCCTAGCCGCCCTACACGAAGCCGTGCTCTCTGGAAACCTGGAGTGTGTGAAGCTGCTGGTCAAATATGGGGCTGACATTCACCAGCGTGATGAGGCAGGCTGGACACCCCTGCACATTGCCTGCAGTGACGGGTACGCGGACATAGCCAGGTGAGAGAGTGGGACCAGGGGCATTAACCCAACCCTTCAGGCCTCAAGTGGCCTCCAGGATGTGGTCCCCCAGAAGGTGGCCCTGAGCTTTTCATGGTGGTGTAGCTGTGGCCCTCTGTGGAGCAGACTGTAAAGTCAGCCATAGTTCCTGGGGGGCCAAGCCTCATCGTGCTCGCCCCACCTAGGGAAATTAAAGCAGGTGGGCCTCAGGACTGCAGCCTGCTACCTTGGAATGGGGTGAGCGCCCTCCAGGCTGCCCTTTGCACTCCAGGTACCTCATCTCGCTGGGAGCAGACAGAGAGGCAGTCAACGATGACGGCGACCTGCCCTCAGACCTCATTGACCCGGACTTCAAGGACCTGGTAGCGCTCTTCGAAGGGACTACTATGGCCTGAACCTAGAGCTGCCCTTCCAGGGCTCTCCTGTTCCCTGGAGAAGTCGGGGTCCACCTCTCCCAGGTGCAACGACCTGCTCCCAATGAGGGGCCCGGCCGTACCTGGGCACAAGCCCCACCCCACACACCTCTGACCTGGCTTTTTCTCCAGGTGGATTTTTTATTGTGACACTTTTTACTTTTTCAATAAACGTGATTCTCAAGCCCGTGGTAGTGACCTGCTTACTGAGGACTGAACCATCCCAGTCCCCGGGCTCCAGCCACTTTCGGGAACCAGCGGGTCCCGCCGTCCACGCGGGACTTGGGGTCAGGGGCCAGCGCCGGAGCAAGGCGCCAGGGCCCAGGGACCCAGATTCCAGCGCCCGGTCCCCGCCGCTCGGGACCCCGCCCCCGC
Organism: Manis javanica; assembly: GCF_040802235.1. NCBI lineage: Eukaryota > Metazoa > Chordata > Mammalia > Pholidota > Manidae > Manis > Manis javanica. The sequence goes on along the minus strand of NC_133159.1, from coordinate 182,320,515 downwards.
CGCCGCGCTGCCGTATGTCACATGACCCACGCTCTCCCCCCCCGCGCCTGCGCGTGCGCTGCGCGGCGGCTGTGTCGTCACTTCCGGCCGGGCCCCAGCTGGCGGCGGCGGCCGAGCAGGCGAGGTGAGGCTGGCGCGGCGGCGGCGGGGGCGGAGTGGGCGCGGTCGGGATCTGCCGCGAGGTGGCGGCCGGCGAGGGGAGGGCCGAGTGTTCTGGGTGCGCGGGAGCGGCGGGGAGAAGGGCTGGGCCCGCGTCCTGCGGGCGGGGGCTTGGGAGGCAGCCGGGGCCCGCCCTGCTCAGCCTCTGAAGCCGCGGCCGCCGGCTCGGCAGTGCCCTGCAGCCTCCGTTTCCCCAAGGCGGCGCTCCCGAGGATGCTTCCCGGTTACTGGAATGCAGCAGGCCAGGCCCCCGCAATATTCCTTCTGCCCGTTACCCCTGGCCTCCCCGTGCAGGTGTGAAGCGGGTAACCGCACGCCTGTTCGGCCTCAGGAGCGCGCTGGACGGCAGGGCCTGGCCCCCACCGCGCGGGTTGCCGAAGCTGACGGTGGGCCGTGGGCCGCTTAGGAGCTCAGGGCTGCATGGGGTGGGAGCCGCGTGCATTCTACTCCTAACGACAAAAGCAACCCAGGTTGTAACTAACTTCAAGTGATGTGGAAGTGCCAAATTCATATCCCTCGCCTGCCCCAAGGGAGACTCCTAGAGAAGGTGGTCTTTTAGCTGGACCCCCAAGGATGAGGAAGACAGTTTTGGGCAGAGGGGACAATTCGAGTGGAGGCCCTGAGAGGAGTGGGGAGCAGGGAGCACACTTTTGGGTGGAGTGTTGAGAGCTTTAAGTGGAGAGTGCAAGTGGGGAGGAGAGAGGGAAGGAGCTGAGTCCTGAAGGGCGTGGGCTTGATTTGGGGTGATTTGAGGGTATGGTGAGATTTCCAAGTGACTTGGGAGGTGGGTGCACAGCCTCAGGTCTGTTGCTTGGGGGGTGGGAGCTGCTGCCACCACCCAGGAAAGAGGCCAGGGAGGGCAGTGTTTACAGGCTTCACCTGGGGGGTTCATGGACCCCCAGGCCCCTTAGTGGCATCTAATACGGCAGTATTCTGCTGGCTCCTGATTGGATAGTGGATCATTTTCTAGAAGTCTCATTGGCTGAAACTGGAATGTTGAGAGCGCAGACACAGAATGCAATAGGCAAGTAGAATCTAAGAACATTGGAGAATCAGAAATTCCAAAGGGACACAGAATGACCATTAGTTGCATTATTGATTCTCTTTCCTGCAATATCTGTCAGACAACAGAATATCATCCTCTCCTGTCTTCAGGCATATGGCTGTGTGTGGGGAAAGAGTTTGGGTTCCCCCAAAGCCTTGCCTTCCTCAGAAGGTCTCTGAAGTCCTAGGTTCCCATAGAGGAACCAGGTCTACAGATCCGTCCAGGAAGACCCATACGTTGTCTTCGATCAGAGTCACGCTGGTGTCAGGGTCCAGGAACTGCCAGGGATACACACAGAGGCGGGGCCTGGGGTGCTTAGGCCAGCTGAGCCATGTGGGCCTGGCCCTTTGTGCTGTGGCCTGGAGGCCCGGCCTCCGCTGCTGCACCTGCAGAGCCTGCAGTCAGCCCCGCAGGCATTTGCTGTGGCCTGGGCTTTCCTGGGTCTCCACTTCCCTCTGTTGGGCAGACTCCATGTTAGGTCTGCCCAGAGTGGTCCTGGCTCACACTTCATGATCAGGAGCCCTCCTTCCCTCTCAGATGTGTCTGTTAGATGGGACAGTCCTTCTGTGATCACCCTGTCATCGGTGGATCAGGAGCCAGAGACCTTGCTTGAGGCAGCGGGGGGACCTAGTGAGCATCCTTGGGGGCCACGTGGGCTCAGATGAGGATGCTGAGGCCCGGAGAGGGAAGGCACTTTCCCAAGGGCAGCAGAGAAGGGATGGTTGAGCTCCAGCCACAGAGTGGTTCTGGACCTTGCCGTGTGCCCAGCATGTAGTCCGCTGTGTAGATGCCGCTGTCGTCTAGGAAGCCATGGACATCACTTAAGGTCTGTAGAGAGCATGGGACAGTGTGGGGTTGTCTGCAGTGATGGGTGCAGGCAGAGGTGGCTCTGTGGCAAAGACTATGTTTGGGGGTGGCCTGGGGGCCCAGCAGTTGTTGATAACTGATGAAATAGATTGGAGCCAGGCTGAGGCCATGCTGGCCATAGAGGGCCTGCGTGGCTTCTGGGTGGGGAGTGACTTGGGGAGGGGGGTGTCCCTGGGGTGGGGAAGGATGGTTCAGGAGGGGTGTTTAGGAACGGGAAGAAGGAACTGAAGAGCACGTTGGTGGAGGTTCTCGGAGGGAGTCCTGGGCTTGCCGCTGGCAGGGCTGTGGGCTGAGGGGAGACTGTCCCACTGCCGTCAGATCAGAGACGCCATGGATTGCAAGCTGTGCCTTATGTCTTGGCCCACCAAGAATGCAAGAATACTTTAGTTTTGACATGTTGGTGATTGCCAGATGCAACCCAATCTCAACGCTGATGAAATAAGGAAGAAATATCTTAGAATGATCTAAGAATATCTTAGAAATATCAGAATGTAGTGTATGTGATAGAGTCTTGATTTCAAGTTGAGGAAGTGATTGTGAATGAAAGGGAAGAAGAGGGGAAGGACATGTTTTGGGAACTGTCCACTTGGCCTGCTGACAGGCAAAGGCCTAGCAAATCCTTCGAGCAGGGGTACCGCCACCCTCTCCCTGACCCCCTCCGCCAGACTCAAGGCTCTCGCCTCAGCCGCTCTGCGGTTTGGCAGGTCTTCCAGGGTGTCCCTGGTGGTTCTCCAGGTGGGTGCCATTTCCCACAGCCCACTTGTGCTCCGGCCCCTCCATGCGTGCTTCCTCGTTGGGCCCCCCGCTCAGTGCTTCCCTCAGCAGTCGGCACGCTCAGGTTCTCCTCTGCTTAGCCAGGCACACACTGCTGCCAGCCCTGGCCTTGTGCCCCGCTTTGCAGCCGATGGTCATGGGCGGCAGTCTTGGCTGGCTGCCACACGTCCTCCCCTCGCCCCACTGACACCGTTCTTGCTGAGGGCAATGGGAATGTCCTCCTGGTCTAGCAGTCACCTCTCAGTCCAGGTCTTATTCGACTCCAGCCGCCCCGCTGGGCGTCTCTTCTCTGACCTCGCTCTCCCTGTGCGTGCTTGTGGCTCAGCCTTCGTCCGCAGGCTGCTTCCAGCAGGCTTCGTGCCCCCCTGAGGTCTCAGCCGTTTTGTGTCGGCTCCTTCTGCTCAGCATCTGGGGCACGATCGGCCCGCTGCTGTCGCAGTTCATGCTTGCGGCTGTCGTGCACCCACTCCCGGGTCTGGAGTCTGTTGGTACAGACTGCCCCCTTCCGTGGCTCTTCCCTCCGCAGTGGTACTGTCTCTGGCCCCTCCTGTGTGCCTCTCAGTGGCCACATGGTCCTGGAATGTCTGTCACAAGGCATGTGTGTTCTTTAGGTTTTTAGTGGAAATTTCCTTTGGGGTCAGAATTGGAGGCCCACCTCCTTGGAGGAGTTCAGGGAAGTGATGAGGGTGAGCCAGTGGTGGCTCAATGTCCCTTCCGTTTCTAAGGAGTAGCAGATCCCTGGCCTCCTGGGAAGTTGCCGGTACACCTGGGAGAAGGCCCCATGCCCCTGAGTCCTGCCAGGAAGCAGTGTCTCGGCACGGTGAGGTCAGGGGCAGGTCGCGGTGAGAAAGGCCTGGGGAGGGAGGCTGAGCTGGGGGGAGAGGGAGGACTCAGGTTCCGCAGGTTTGGGAAGACAAACTGTTGAAGCTGAGAGCCGTGTGCAGGGCGAGCACCCCGTGGAGAGGAGGCAGCCCTCTGCTCTGTTTTCAGATGCCATTTTCTTTGTCTTTCAAGTCTGAGAACGTGAGAACCTGCTGAGTGTCTGGCACCTGGCACAGGTGCTTCTAGTTCACTCTGTCCAGGGCACCAGGAACTTCTTCACTGAAGTAGGACTTCCGGGCAGGAAGGCGCTCGGTGATAGGTGCACAGCCCTGCATCTGGGAACTGGTGCGACCTCAGCAAGATCTCAGTCTGGCCAGGAAGCCTAGCAGCGGGGTGGCATGGAGACTGAGTGCTTCAGGGCCGGTGGGCTCAGGCATGGTCCCCTGAAGGCAGCTACCCTGCGCCCCCCAGGCCAGGCCTTTGGGAGCAGGTTAGGTACTCAGAGAACCCCAGGGCAACAGGTGTGTGCAGGTGGGGCGGCGGAGCCAGAAGAGCGCAAACACCTGCCTTAGCTTGGGAGGGCGAGCAGGGCACAGTGCCCACAGAGGTCGGGCCTCCTCGGAGGCTGTGACCAGAGGGATGAGGCAGAGGTTGCACTGGGAGGAGAGGCCCCCGGGGTGGGCGAGACTGGAAGGACAGGGCTTGAAGAAGTTGCCACCGGGTAGAAGACAACAGAGTGGAGGAGGGCCAAGGGTGGGCAGGGACTGGCCCGGCTGCCTGGTCCCTCCGTCTTGTTGCGTAATTGGAACTTTGCTGTCCTCTGCCTGTCCCACCACCAACAGCCCCTTAGGAGAGTATCTGCAGGGTATCCTCAGGCCAGAGAGGGCTTTGTCCCTGTGCTGTGGTGGCCGTGAGGCTGGTCTCTGGGAAGGAGGACCACGGGCAGTGAGATCCCTGAGTCTAAGAAAGAAAAAGCCCACCTAGTAGGGGCATAGGATCCCACATCCTCCAGCAAGCTGCTTTTATGCTGTTTTTTGTTGTCTGGCCTGGGCCGTGGGCTTGTATTTACCTGTGTGGGTTTTTTAAATGCCAAGTCATTTGGGTGACAGCCGAATGAGCAACAGAGGGAGCACCTCATTCTGGCCCTCTGGGAGGGGCCGCAGCCACATGATCCAGGCAGCCTGGGGCCCCTGGGCTTCAGGGGTGGGTGGGGGAAGTTCTTGTACCCCCTCCCCTGTCCCCAGAACCTAGGGTTTCCCTGCTTGCCCTCTGTACAGGGCCTCGCTGTGCAATGTGTGTTCCCTGCCCTGGAGAGTGAGCCTAAAAATGAAACCCCACCCAGGGATGTGGGATTCCCCGGACCGAGAGAGGCTGGAATTCATGGACCCCAGGGTCTCTCGTGGGTCGGGTCCGGCAGCCCTCCCACCCTATTGGGTTTGATGTCCAGGGCACCGGCCCACTTGCACCCCAGCCTCCAGGACCCAGACCTGGGGCTCTGCCGCACTCCTGTCTGTTAGGGGGCATCCCCATTTCATGGATGGGAACGGGTTCGGTGGAAACGACACGCCAGCCCTGCAGGCTGTGGGGGCAAAGTCGGGGTTCCCCCAGATGACTGCCGCCCTTCCCAGCAGCCCAGAGTGCACTGTGAGGGGGGCACCGTGACTGGGAATGTCAGCAGGGCTGCCTGACTGCTGGGAGGCTCCCCGGGCGGCAGAGGTGCAGGTGCCGGCGGCTGCCCACAGCCCAGGCACCCATCTGGCTGGAACCTACCCCTGAGGAGTACCTTGTAGGCAGTGGCCACAGCATTTGGTCACCAGCTGGAAGAGAGGCGGCTGCGCGTGTACATCTGGAGGGGCCGCTCTGCCCCATCCCGTGTCTGGACCCCCTTTCAGAGGCCAAGGGGACCCGGAAGGGAGCGTGAGGACCGGACTCCCCAGCAATGACCAGGTGGGTCTCACTGGTGGCCTCTGCCCGGGGGAGGTGGGGCTCCTGCCCCACCCCCGTCCTCACCAGCCGGGCCTCGCAGCTCCCCTGTCTCCAGAGTCGTCTACACGGGCAGGAGGAACAGCAGCCCCCGCTCTCCCCCCAGCAGCAGCGAGATCTTCACCCCCGCGCACGAGGAGAATGTGCGCTTCATTTACGAAGGTGCGTGGGGTGCCCCTAGCCCGCCCAGGGCTTGAGCTCCCAGAGCCCCTCTTCTGCCCCTCCTGGGGGTTGGCCCTGCCCTCCGGGGGCCAGGCAGGTGGGCTGACAGTGGGGACCAGTCCAGTGGGGTGACCTGGTTCTGCGAAGGGGGGTCAGGCGGTGTGGTGGCGTTTCCAGCAGGCGCCACCCCAGAGGAGGCGGTGTTTGGAGCTGGACAGCTTTGTCCCGGGGAGGGGGCTGCCATGGAAAACCACCGGTGTATCCTTGGGGATCCCAGAGGTGCCCCAGAAGTATGTCTGAGGGGTGTGAGCATGTCTGCACACGTGTGCCCATGATATGTGCCAGGAGCTGAGCTTGGGGGAGGCGGGAGGCGGGAGGGCCCAGCCCGAGGAGCGGGCCCTGGGCTGCAGCGGGTCATGTGTGCCTGTGACCATGCCCTGGTCATAGGGCCAGTGGGGTCGTGTCTGCTGGCGGAGCTGGGGCAGGAGTGTTCAAGCCGGGCTTCCTGGGGAGAGGGTGTGCTGGGGGCAACCTCAGGGCAGGAGCAGGCTGGGCAGAGGGCTGTGAGGATGCTCAGGGCAGGCGTGGTAAGGCCGAAGCTCTCTTGGCCGGGATGCTGACCCCGCCGTCTTGTGCCGACTCCCCCAGCCTGGCAGGGCGTGGAGCGAGACCTGCGGAGCCAGGTGTCCGGCAGTGAGCGGGGCCTGGTGGAGGAGTACGTGGAGAAGGTCCCTAACCCCAGCCTGAAGAGTGAGTGGAGCTGGCCTGGTGGGGTGGGCCAGGGCCTTCCTGCTTCTGAGAATCCGTCAGGGTGGACAGGGTCCCAGGGCTTCCAGCGGTGGTGAGGCCGGGACCCTGCCTCCACCTGTGCCCACCACTGGCCGTTCTGTCCCCTGGCAGCCTTCAAGCCCATCGACCTGAGTGACCTGAGGCGCCGGCACACGCAGGACGCCAGGAAGTCCTAAAGGGCAGCAGCGCCCCCACCCCGCCTTGGGGACACCGGGTGCCGCCTGATACTGGGCTCCTCCTCTCCTGTGGTCCCAGTTCTGGCAGTGGGGAGGAGGCCACAGACCCTAGGACCAGGACAGGTGTGGCGATGGCTGAGGCCCGCCACTCCTCCCCCAGCCCCATCCTCTCCTTGGGGACATCGGGCTGCCCCTGTCGCTGGAGGAGTCCTGGCCCCGCCAGCCCCTGCTCTCCCCTGGCCTGGCTGCTCCCACCCAGGCCCTGACCCGACCCTCCTCCCCTTCCTACCACTCGCCACTCCCCCACCCCTGCCCCTGCCCATGTCCAGGATCAGCACGGTGAGGGGGACTGTTGTCTTCTGGGCCAGGTTTGTCCCCTGAGGTGGCCAGGAGGCAGGCCAAGGGTGACCCTTCCACCTAGCGAGGGTCCCCCACCTGTCACTCCTGCTTCTCTGGCCCAGATACATCAGAGAGTCTAGCCCCCCTGCCCATTGTCCGGCCTGGCCCCTTCCCTGCGTCAGCCTCAGGGCAGCACCAGCCGTCTGGGCCTGGGACACCGCTGGGCGCTCCCCAAGGGATCCTGGGCTGCCAGACCTGGCCCCTGTATCTGGGGCTCTGGGGCTCCAGCAGCCCCCTTGGACAGGGGCGTGAGACTGGCCTGAGCTGGTGCTGGGAGGGCCACCAGGACCCCATTCTGTGCCTTCCCAAAGCCCAGCGTCTGGACTGGCACCTGGGGACCAGTGAATAAAGGCAGGTGGCACTGGATTGGGCTCTTGTCAGTCTCTCAGGCCCGTCCCAGTGGCCCAGGGGGCTGGAAATGTGAGGTCATCATCAAGGTGCCTGAGCCCAGAAAAGCCATCTGATCCCTGGGCTCCACTCGGGGTCTTGTGGCTCCTGGGGGGCAGTGACGGGTAGGGAGAGGTCCCTGCAGGAAAGGCTGGGCATCTCGTGGGGTCTCCTCGGAGCCCTCCTGTCAGGTGTGGGGGCCCTGGATGCAGTGGCATCCCCTCTGCAGCCCTAGACGTTCAGGGAAGTGGCTCCTCTGCTCTCCAGGTGGAGGAGGGGCCTCTGGGCCCCGAGGGTGACCCACACGTGCTTGACCTTCAGACCTGGAAAGCCCTGACAGGCCGGGCCCAGAGAGCCGGACTGGGACTTATTTTGGGAACGCCCTTTCCCAGAAGAGTGTTCTGGGCTCCGCAGATGGCTCTGGGAGGCGTCTTTTCCTGGGGACAGGGGCACAGGACGGTTCATATAATAAACAGCCACTGTGGCTCTCTGCCAGTGGGATCAGGCTGGTGCCAGGCTCTGAGCCATGTCCCTGTGACCACGTGGTCTTGTGGCTCTCTGGGGGCCTGTGGGGCAGTGTACCAAGGGGTTGCGTGTCTGCCAGCTTGGGTCACCTGAGCTGCCCCACACTGGGCTGGGAAGGGGTTCGGGCCAGCTGTGTGGTGAGCTCTTCGGGAGTCATGCCCTCCTCCCAATATGTCCTGGACCACCAGGGATGAGGCGGGATGGCAGAAACAAGGCCCTGCCCCCCGTGCTGCCCAGCGGGGCTGCCAGCGTCCTTCCAAGGGAGCCCGCCTGCTGGGGAGGCAGTGGAGGGCAGGAACTTGGGCCACCATTGCTGCGCCCATGACTGGAGGTTTTGTCAAGTGGAGATGGGAAGCCGCGGCTGCTCGGTGCTGGTGCCTGTTGCCGTTAGCCACCTGTAGGATGAGCTCGGCCTTGGCACCGTGGGCACAGCTGCGGGACGGCACAGGTGCCTGGACGTCTCCTCTGGCAGTGGCGGTTGTGGCCCAGCTGAGCCTGTGGCCTGTTGCCCCACTGCGCTCCCCCAAGTTTCCCCATCTGTAAAGTGAGGGTGTGTGCTGTTGTGGTCCTGAAGGGGTGCTGGGGTCCCCACCCAGCATGCTTGGGAACGTGTAAGGAGTATTTGGTGCATTAGTTCAGAATTGATTTTGACTCCAAGGCTCCTGGGTCATGCCTGCCCTGTGGGGCTGGAGGGTGGGGGTAGGGCCTCTGCTAATGCTCCCTTTGGGCCACATGACCCTAGAATCATCCTGCCCTTCCCACAGCACCCTCCTTGGCTCCGCCCACTGCTTGTAGTACTCCTGGAACTGTGCACCCCTCCCCGATGTGGCTAGGCCCACCGGACATGCCTCAAGGCCTCACTCCCGCTGCTCGCTTTTCTGGGCGACAGAGGCCCTGGGCCTGTGGTCTTTGCTGCCAGGAACACCTGGGAGGTGGGAATACGGCTAACAGGCCACATGCTGGGAGGGCGGTGAGGCCTTCACACGGTGCTGGGTGTGAGCAGGGCGGGGTGGGGTCTGGATCTGCGGAAGCCTGCGCTCGGCCCAGAGCACCGTCTTCGCGGCAGACCTGAGTTCCAGCGCTGCCCCCTTCCTAGAAGGGCGGTTCTTCTGGGAGTCGTGACAAATGGCTGAGGTCTTCATGTCACCGTAAAAGTGGGCCTGGCGTGGGGCAGAGGGATGCTAAGTGGTGGGGAGTGTGGGGCCCAGGTTTGGGGAGGCAGTGGTCCCTCCTGCTAGCCTGGCCCAGCTGTGGAGGGGAGCAGGCCCTCCGATGTGAGCCGGGCTCTGGCTGCACTGCTGTTCCCTGTCCGAGGTGCTGGGAGCTCTCATCGGGGTGATGGGTGGCCCCGCTCCGAGTGGCTGGAGACACCTCCCTGTGCCCCGTGCAGTCAGGGTGGCCGGGGAGAGGAGGCGACGTGTCCTGCTGGAATGGGGGTGTCCGGTTCTCCATCTTGTTCTGTCTGCACACGTGTGCTTTCATTCGAAAGTAACCCCATAGGGCTAGTTTTATTACCCCAATTTTACGAAAGGGGAAGCAGGACCTCTTGTAGGAGACTGACTTTGTTCAGATTTGTTTTTTTTTATGATATGGCAAACATTCTTACTAGTATTTTCCCAAAATGTTCAGATTTTTAAGCTTTTGTTTTTGTCCGTTTTAGTTGAGTAAATACGCAGAAGCACTCTGATCAGGGTCATGCATGCCGAGCATGAACATGTTGCTCCCTGACCCCGCCTGATACGCAGTCCGCATCACCCCAAGGTCTAGTCCTTCAGGCAAGCCGTGAGGAACTCAGTTGGAAAAGCCAAGCGCAGCTGCTCCGCGGGCTGGAGATGCCCCTGAGGCCACAGCCACTGCCCGCATTCCCCCTCCACCTCTCTGCTGGAGACCCCTGTGCTTTTGGTGATGCAGCTTCCCGCATTCCGGGCTGCTGGCCCCGTCCTTGTTGAACTCTGTCCTCTGCGTTTCTGCGAACAGGAGGCTGGGGCCTTGGGGCTCATGGAGGAGACCCTGGGGGAGAGGACCACTCTGGCCTCTGCTGAGAACAGGCTACAGGCGGGTTTCCAAGTGGAAGCAGGGAGGTGGTCAGGAGGGCTGTCAGCGAGCTGCCGGGTGGGGGGGGGAGCTCGGGGGGCCGTGTGGTGTGTGAGGTGCCTGGAGGGAGTTTGAGCCCAAAAAGTAAATTCTGGGGATCGATGGGACTAGAGGCGCCGGTCAGAAGCTGCCTGCTACTGATGACTGAGATTGGCAAGGAAAGACTGGGGCCTGACCTGCAGCGGCGCATCGGGGGGACTGGGAAAGGGACTGATGGCGGCGGGGAGCGGGCGCGGGCGGCTGGGCGGAGGCCCCTCACCTGGGGGCGCCCGACCTCAGCCCCTCAGCTGGTCTTTTGGGTTGTATTTCTGTCCATAAGCAGTGCCCACTGCTTGAAATTGCCATTTCCCTCTCTCCCCACTGCCTCACACAGACGCGTGCCCCTCCTGTCAGCCGCCCTCGCTGGTGCTCGCTCTTGGCTTTGTTTGTCGATGTGAAGTATTTACTTCATGTCTATGTTTGCGTTCGGAGCTGAGCCATGTGGTAAATTGTGATTTTTTTCTTTTCTGCACAACTTTGTTTTCCTTGGAGTTACTGCCTTCTTTTCTAATTCGCTCTGTTTTCTGTGTGTGGACGCTAAGTCCGGAGTGCTCCTCTGGGCCATCTAAGTCCCTTCTCGGTGGGCTGGGTCGCTGATTCCTTGGGGGTGTCTCTCCTGGAGACGTCCGCCCTCCTTGAGGCCCCTAACCCCCCACACACATGCAGACACGCTAGCGGATACCATACATTCTTTGGGGGAAAGCACAGAGTGCAGGTGGAGAATGAAGCCATGTGGGTGCTGGGCCCTGGTTCAGGAAGTGGGTTCACCCTCCACCGCTCCTGCAGGGCTGCGTGGTCACAGCCAGTGTTTATTGGCTGAGCAAGTCCAGCCCCTGCCAAGCCTCCACGTCCGTGCGACTCCACCAGCCTGCTCCAGCTCCCTTGGGAACAGGGACAGGGGTGAGGGAGGCCAAGGGCAGAGGGAGTCAGGATGGGGAGGGCTGTCAGGAGGCCCTAGGAGAGCAGCTCCCCCCACGGCAGTGACCAGCCCTGAGCTCAGGTGGCATGAAGGAGAGCCTGTGCCCTCCGAATACCAGCTCCTGTCCGCAGTCTCCTGGGGATCCCATCAAGATCTGGCAGGGTCCCTCTGGGCAGGGGCTTGGAGGGGAGTCAGGCTGGGGCCTGGGAAGCCTAGGACAAGAGGTGGTCTGCAGCCTCAAGGGCAGGGGCCTCAGGCTGCCAGCTGTACAGCTGGCATTGCCCAAGGGCCCAGCAGAGGTCCAGCTGCTGCACTGGCTCCCAGCCCTGCAGCCTCCACCGATCACAGTGACACTGGCACCCCACCTGGGCCACAGAAGAGCCCAATCTCCCCAAACTATGTGGCCAGGAGAGCTGTGCTGCTGTCTCTCTTGAACCAGATCCACTTCTGGAGATCTGTTTCTCCCACTTGAACCTGCTTTGTGGCCTGAGATTGGCAGGGATGAGGGAGTCCGCAGAGGACATCCGGTTCTGCATGGCCCGGAGGCCTCTACTGGGCCTGAGTCTGGCTCCGGCTGAGGCTCTGGGGGAGCCAGTGTTTGGGGCTGAAAGGGGCATGATGCCAGCTGCCTCCCTTGGCCATCTCTCCCTGCCCATCAGGCCTGTGGTGGACATGGGTGCGTGGGGGTGCAGGTCCCCTCTGGAGAGCCCCAGTGCCTCGCAGGTAATTGTATTTACTTTTCCTGAGAGGCCTCCTGTCCTCTCATTTGCTCCAGTTAGCCACGCTCTGCCTAAGCAGCCCCAGCCCACGTGGGCAGCCCACCTCCTGCCCCAGGGCTCAGGGAAGCCCTCCCTCCAGCTCCTCAGGCCAGGGACACCCAGCTGGCTGGTCAGGCTAGTGCCCTCAGCTCCTCTGGCTCCTGCCCCCTTTGACGGCCCCGTTTCCCACGTACCCTTCCACGCATCACGCCGCCACTGCAGGGCGTGCTCGAGAGGTGGCCACAGCCCCATGCAGCTCCGGCTCCCGTACTTGCTCCCGCCTTCTGGGTCAGACATCCTGCCTCACGCAGCAGCCTGGACCTCAGGGTCCGCCCATCCCAGCAGGGTGCTCGGCTTCGCCCTTGCGAGCCAAGCACTCTCTACCAAAAGGTGGTGATGGCAGCGTCTTTGCCCAGCACAGCTGCACGCCGCACGCGAGGGCTGGGCCGGGCCCCTCTGCTGGTGGCTGGGCCTGGCATATGTGTGGCACCGAGAGCTGTGCTGCTGTCTCTCTCGAACCAGATCCACTTCTGGAGATCGGTTTCTCCCACTTCAACCTGCTTTGTGGCCTGAGATTGGCGGGGATGAGGGAGTCCGCAGAGGACATCCGGTTCTGCATGGCCCGGGAGGCCTCTACTGGGCCTGAGTCTGGCTCCGGCTGAGGCTCTGGGGGAGCCAGTGTTTGGGGCTGAAAGGGGCATGATGCCAGCTGCCCCCCTTGGCCATCTCCCCCAGCTTTCCACATTCCTCTACTGATGAATGGTGACCTTCGGGGGTTGGCAGCCAAAACTAATGGGGGCCTGTCCACCCTGGCTAAGGGTGGGGGTGAGTCCTACCTAACTGGGATGGGAGGCGGCCAGAAACTTCTCTGGGGGCAGGGGGAGGAGCACCGCCAGCCCTATCTCACACTTCGGGACCCCTCAGGGGTTCCAGCTCATTCATTTGTAAAATGGGGACTCCCAGAGGGAGCCCACCAACATAAGCTCCCATCCGGAGCTGCTCCCTTCCCACAAGGAGGCCCTGGGCACAGCCCAGCAACCCAGCTATGCGCAGCAGCCACCATCCAGCTCTTTATTGGAGGACACGCAACTCCTCAGCCCTGGGCACGCTGACATGCGGCGGGATGCGCGGGCATGCACTCACACAGCAGCTTCCCCGCCGCCCTGGGCACCGAGTAGGCATGGGAGGAGAGGCCATGAGGACAGTGGGGCCACTGCCCAGCTCCCCTGGGCTGCCTGGAGGTGCCCTCTCTAGGCCCCCGAGTCTGACCCCAGCAGGGGCTTCAGATGGGGCTCTCAGCCAACACGGGGAGGCTGTCGGCCAAGCGGGTCTCCGAAGAGTGGTCCTGGCTGGCCCTGTTGCTGGCACCCCCAATGGACAGCAGCAGCTTCTCACTGCAGGGGCCACCGGTGGGCTGGGCTGAGGCTGCATGGCTGCCAACAGGGCGCTTCTGCAGCGCTTTGCCCTCGCGCCAGTGGTGCCAGCACCGCAGCAGCTCTGACTGCACCTGGGGGGCAGGTGGGTTGGGCCAGTCCTGGGGCAGGCTGGTGCCACTGACCCACAGCCCCCAACCACTGTGAGCCTGGGCAGAGAGCAAAGTGGGCTCGGCCGCCGTAGGACACCAGGTTCTTTGGTTGCTGGGGACCCCCTTCCCTGTACGCCCCTGAGAACAGGTTGGCCGACCCATCTCAAGAGGCCTGAAGCCCAGTGTTGTGGCCACTCTGCTCAGGGAGCACGGATGGGCATGCAGGGCTCCCACCCCATGCCTGCGCTCCACCCGGACCCTGACCTCGGGGCTGGTCCCAGACCCGCCTCCCACCTACCTCCTTGTTGAGAAAACAGTAGAGGACAGCAACCAGCAGGCCCTGGAGAGAGGAGATGGTCAGGGCAGACCCAAGGGTGAGGGGTGATGGGGGGGACCAGCGGTGCACAGGCGGGGCAGACACCTGGAAGGAGCTAAGGAAGAGGTCGAAAAAGAGCTTGGCGGAGCGCAGCGTGCCCTGGGCGTGCTCATCTGTCACGAAGGCGAACACCACCTCGTGGACCCCCAGCAGAGGTATGAGGGTCAGCGTGGACTTGGCCAGTCTGCAGGGGCAGAGCCTGAGCCAGCGGGCCCAGCACTGCCCCCGGCGTCCTCATCCTGCCCACTCCCTGTCTCCAGGACCCCTGCCCACACCCACCGCAACTTGTAGTCAGTGTAGCGCATCTGGTGGGCTCGCAGCTTGGCCACGAGGATGTGCAGGATGTGAATGAAGATGCAGAAGTTGATCTGCATGTGAAGGGCAAGGCTCAGGGCAGCCCTGGGCCCCATCTGTCCCTCTGGCAGGTGGGCCTGGCAGCCAGCTGGGGCGCGCACAGGATGGGTAGAGGCCCAGGGCGCCGGACAGTATCCTGGCTGAGTGCTGGGGCCTCCCTGTCTGCCCAGGCAGGATGCAGTCGGTCTCCCTGGGCTGCCCCAGGCCAGCGACAAAGGAGAGGCTGGGCCAACCACACTGGCCTCCACGCCCCACCCTACGGGGCCAGCATGTACCCTGTGTCCTCACCAGGATGGCCAGGAAGACCGGGAAGCGCAGGATCCACCAGAAGCCCATGTTGCCATTGCTGGTCCAGCACCTGCAGGCAGGGCGGGCTCATCCCGGCAGCTCCCCAGACCCCTGCCCCGACCCCGCCGGGATCTAAGCAGCGCCTCAGGAGGGGCAGGGCTGTGGCCACAAGCGCCCCCATCCCTGGGCACCAGGTCAGCTCGCCCCCGCCGCCTCTGGCCAGAGGCCAGCACGCCACTCCACACAGCCTGCCGGCCTGTCCAATCGTACTCACTGGATGTTCTCGAACAGACACTTAACCACCGCCCAGGGGACGATGAACAGCATGGGGGCGCCTGTGGGGTGCAGGGGGGCAGCTGTGGTCCTGGGGCCCCAGGCAGCCTGCCCCGCAGCCCCCTAGCCCACTCACCCCAGCCAACGGTCAGGTAGAGGGTGAAGAAGCTCCTCTCCGGGGCAGAGGCGAGGCCCAGCAGGCTGTGCAGGTACATGCCCTCCACCAGGAGCCAGCAGTAGTTGGCCATGACGCCGTATTGCATGAACACCGTGGCCGCCCGGCAGCCGGCCACCGCCTGCCAAAGGAGCAGCGCAAGCTGGGACCAAAGCCACTCGCCACCCCAGGTCTAGGCCGGGAGGCCGGGTCTGGGCGCTCACCCCGTCACTCAGCCAGATGCTCACGCTGAGGTCGTTGCCAATCTTCTGGTTGTAGCGGGTCTTGAGCAGCGCGTCGATGGCCAGGACAGAGCTGGCCTTGAGCACAAAGGACGCAAACAGGTTCGCATGGATGTAGTTTCGGGTGCAGTGCAGCTTGCTGTGGGGACAGCGAGTCAGCCTCTGCCCACCACCCTGCCACCTTGCCCCCCAGCTCTGGGCGGGTGGGTGTACCTGAGGCCCAGCAAGATCACCAGGGCCAGGAGCAGAGCCCCCAGGGACAGGGAGTACCCCACGGTGTACATCACCTGGAAGCTGTTGTACATCTTGGCTACCTCCTTCTGTGAGTTACAGCAGCTGGTCAGGGCTGGGTGGGGCCACTTCCCCTGTCCCCACAGGCCCCCAGCTCCACCCCCACGCGCTGACCTGGACCTTGAGCTCCTCGTCATCCATCCGGCACTGGGAGGCATTTCGCCACGGCTGCCCCCGGGGCCCGCGCACCCACTGCCCATCGGGCCCACACCGCTTGAAGACGAAGTGGTGCTGCACTGCGGGGCGGGCTCTGGTCAGCGCCGCACCCTGGTCTGGGTGCCCTCACCAACCTCACATCCCCTCTGTGGGTACCTTTGTGGTGCCAGGGCAGGTACCAGGGGCAGGACATGCTGGCTGTAGTGTTGGGAGGGGTGTCTGGCCAGCAGGAATACTTGTCAAAGGTTCTGTTACAGACCAGCTCTGCATGATGGGGCAAGGTGGGGTACCCCTCAGCAGGGCCTGGCCACACAGGCCCCCTTGCCTTGCCCTGGAAGCCCCTGCTCCCCAGCATGCAACCTGTATGCAGATCCCTCTGAACACCCACTTCCCCTGGACCACTCCCACCCATGTCCCTTTGGGCACCCTGGGTCTACACTGTGCCCCAAACCCGCTGGGGTCTCCCCTCATCCAGCACCTCCCTCTCTGCAGCTGAGCCCCAGTTCTGCTGGCACCCTTCCCAGGTGCAGCACAGCCCTGGGGCTCACAGACCTGCTCCCTCTGCCCAGTCAGGCCCCTCCCTCCCTCAGGTGCTGGCGCCTCACCTCCCAGCAGCTCCCTGCCCACCTCGGTGACTTCCAGACTGGCCCCTGAGTGGTCCAGTGGCCCCGCCCCACCCCGCCCCTCTTGGGTCTGGAGTGGGCAGTGCCCCCTGGGCTGCCTCCCCCCAGTCTGCTGGGCCTGGAGCCCCGAGGGGCGCAGAGCATCCCTGGGCCCAGCAGCTGGGGTGGGTGGGCACTCAGCTCCGGGGCACCTCACCATTTCTTTTGTTCCTGGCTGGCCTTGGAAACGCCACTGGCCTCTTCATGCCTGGAGAGCTCAGTAACTGCAGGGACTGGGGGGGCCGGACTCACCTGTGGGTGGGGGCAGCAGGCTCAGGTTGTGGAGACACTGGTTGCCGTAGAGCTGCCACTTCTCAAACAGGAAGTCCATCACCTGGGCAGCGGGGGCCTGCAGCTGGGACAGTGGCGGCAGACGGTGGGGCCACCGGCAGGTGGGGCTGGCAGGGTGCAGGAACGAGGGGATGGCAGTGCTCACCTGGCAGGCCAGGAGCAGCAGCAGGAGGTGAGGGCCGCGTGGCAGGGCTGGGAGCATGCCTCTGGGCAGCCGCCCCCCCACATCTGGCTGGGGCTGCACAGCTAGCGCAAAGGGGCCTCGTGGGCGCACACTCTGGTTCCCAAGTGTCACAGCAGCAGGGGCTGTGGAGGGTCCCCCAGGAGTGAGGAGAGGCAGCTGGGCTCTGCTGTGACCAGAGGGGTGTCCTGCATCCCTAAAGCCACCCCTCTGAGGCTCCACCCTGTTGATCAGGTGGGAGCTGAGAGGGAGGAGACACCGGAAGTAGTTGCTCTTGGCCAGCGAGGGGGTGGTGGTCGGGCCCCGTGCAGGAGGGCTTGCCCAGGGCCTTGGGGGCTGTGCCGTCCCCCCTGCCTGCTGCTGGCTGGCGCTCTGACCGCTCCGCTCCGCCCCCGCACCCCCCGCCACTGCACTTGTGGAGGACACTGTCCTGCCCGGTGACAAAGCTGTGGACATGGAGCACAGCCTCCCTCACTGCCCAGTTCCTTTCGGCATCCGCCATCCTCCCCACCTATTTTTAGCCCCTGGGAAAGTCAACGTGCCAGCCAGGGGGTGCCAGGGCCATCCACCACTGCCACGGTCATCAGGATGGCCCCAGGCCAGCCTCCAGCCTATCCAACTTGTGCTCAGGATGGGGTGTCTAGGTACCCCCCTGGGCCCCACCCAAGTCTCAGGCCTGGCCTCCTGCGTCCCCTGGGGCACAGCATGCAGGTAGTTGGCAGCACGTTACCTTGAGATTAGCTCTGCTGGCTGCCAGGGGTCCGAACACAGGACCCACGCCCTCATGGTGCCTGCACGGGGCCAGGGGCCTGGCTCTGGGCGGGAGCCCGAATCTGGCAGTGGCCCCATGAATCCTCCCTCACTGCATCCAGAACCCATCTTCCACTCACAGTGAGGTCCTCAGGTACAGCAGGGAGCACTTCCCAGGGGGGCTGGCTGCAGGGCCCCTAGGACTGACTCGAGTGAGCCCCTCCAGGGCTGTGACCAGGCCCTCCTCTGGGCTCTCTGGTGAGGAGGGAGCAGCGATGGACTGGTGGACGGACAGATGGGCAACTGGCTAGCTGGAAAAGAGGGCCTGGGAGCAGCCAGGGGAGAGGGGAAGGTACAGGGTACAGACTGGCCAGAGGTGGAGGGTTCCTGCCTCCTCCTATGAGGGATCAGTTCAACCTGGGGTTCCCCTGAGATTCACTCCTCACCCCTAATGGGACCTTGAGATGCCACCAGGAAGTGTGGGAGCTCAGTGACCAGGCAGCCACCTGGATCACAGCCTACTATGGGGCTTCTAACCCCAACCCTTGGCCGATGGCCAGGCAAGACCCCGTAGTCCCTGATCCCCAGTCCCCAAGCCAGGTGAGGAGACACCCAGGCTTAGGGCTGAGGGTGGAGGAGCCACCGTGTGGAGGGCTTTCTTGGCAGAGAATGTGGCAGGAAGGTGGGGAATGAGGGGCAGTTCAGGTGTCCCCAGCCCTGAGGTCACCACTGGGCCCTATCTCCTGATTCTGATCAGACAGCCCCGTCTGCCACTGCCCCTTGCACACCCACGCTACGAGCTGTGCCCAGCTGTTGCACAAGGGGAGGTGGGTATACAGGTTTGGGGGTGCAGGTTGGGCTAGAGGCTCTGGTGGCAGAGATGGGGAGAGTGAAACAGGCTGGCTGGGCAGAGTGGACAGTGAAGATGCAGGAAGGGGACGGGAGGAAGGACAATGACCGAGGAGCTGTGCGACCAGAGACCCTGAGGTCGGGGCTGGGAGAAGGGGGAGCTCTGGGGACATCCCAGTGAGGAGCTGAGGAAGAATGACAGCCCCTTACACAAGCCTAGCTGTGCCTCGACTTCCCTGTTGGAGAGTGGGAGCTCACCTTGCTGACCTCCCGGGCTGTTAAGGTAGCCTAATGAGCTAATAGTGGGGGAAGGACAGGCAGGACCCCCCTGACTGCCCCTGGTGGGCAACCTGTGTGCCCGCTTGGGGTCAGTCTGGGGACCCCAGAGAGAGGCTGGGCCCAGGGTGCAGGGGGAGCAGGAAGGGCTGCCCTGCGCCCCTCTTCTGCTGAGCCTCCCTGACCTTTCTCCATGGCAGCCAGGGCAGAGGTGTATGGGGGTCTCTCCACATACTCTTCTCCCACTCCTGGTCTCGTGGGTGGGAATGGGAATCCTTGAGGACTCACTGCCCACCTCCCCAGCTCATCGCCCAGGGACCACGGACTGAGTAAGTACCCCAGCTCAAGGCACTACTAGCCCCAGGGCCTCAGGAAGTCCCACTAATACAAGAGGCTGAGGGTGACCCCCCACCAGGTCTCTGATAGAAACACAAGAAGGGGCGGAAAGGGGCAAGGGGCAAGGAGAGTGCGGGGCTGGAGGGGCTGTGAGCCTCTCCAGGCTGAGGTTCTCGGGCCCCTGCCCTGGGCACCTGGGTGTGAGGTCAGCCCCACAGCAGGGGGTGGCATTGTGGGCGCAGGACACATAATTTCACTTCTCAGCCTCAGTTTCCCCACTTGTAAAGGGGAGATCTCTGCCTCCTCCACCAACAAGTGAATGAGCTTGGCCTTCTGAAGGGAAGGGTGGAACATGGTGCCCAGGGTCCTGCCTGGGGGGACACGAAAACCCCAGGGCAGCCTGTCAGGCATGGGGATAAATATTTGTTGAGTGGATAAGACGATGAGAGATGATGAGGCAACCAGATGTGAGTGAGCCCGGCTCCCGTGGCCACAGCTCCACTCAGCCCCGTTTTCCACCTTATTACCCTCCTTGCAATGCACAGAGCTCTGGTGGGGGTGAGGGCGACTGCCAGCACCAGGACCCCACTCCTCCCACACAGTGTCAGCCCAGGAGGGCTCCCTGAGGGCTGGGGGCCGGAAATCCAGGTGGCCTCACCCCAGCGCCCGGCTCACCCCCTCTCCCCTTTCCCAGCCCTGCCCCTCCCCATGGATTTACCCGCCCACCCCCACCCCAGGCCTGGCAGAACACAGCACTCCCGAGGGCTCGCGGCCCAGCCACAACCCACCGATTTCCAGTGGGGATGGCGGAGAGACCCAGACCTGGGGCGGGGGAAGGGGCCTCCGGGGTGGATGCCCCCCGGCGAGGAAAGGCAGCGCGGTCATCCCCAGCTGGCCCTGTGACCCGGATGGGTGGCC
Source organism: Manis javanica (assembly GCF_040802235.1). NCBI lineage: Eukaryota > Metazoa > Chordata > Mammalia > Pholidota > Manidae > Manis > Manis javanica. Next base: position 182,300,695 of record NC_133159.1, on the reverse strand, counting down.
TGAGGACTCCCAGCGCCCGGGGTAGGAGGTGTGTGTGGGTGTTTGTGAAACTAGAGCAAGAAGGGAGGTCACGGCCCCAGGGCCGGGCACGCAGGCTATTGACAAGGCCTGATTCCTGCGTCTCCCCCACCCCCGCGGGGCTGGACGGGCCTGGAGGCGGGCCAGGTGCAGCTCCCCCCGCAGCCTTCAGCCCCCAGCACAGAAGGATGCGGGCGCCCCGATGGAAGAGGTCAGTCGGGTCTGGACGGGGGCAGAAACCGACGGCGGCGAAGTGGGAGTGGGGGACGCCAGAGAGGCGGGAGCGGGCAGGGCAGTGACCCGCCCTCGCCGCAGGTCACAGCGACAGGCGTGGGCCTCGTGAAAAGCGGACCAGGCGGGGTGCCGACGCCCTTCGTTCATCCCGGGGAAACCCGGGTAGCTGGCTGTGCCGCTGGGGCGACCTGGGAGCGGGGGTCCGCCGGGCAGGGCGGCAGGGCTGCCGAGACCCCGCGTCCCCGGGGCGCCTCCGCGGTGCTGCGTGTGCGTCCCTGGGGGAGGGCGCTGGGGGCGCCCCCCGCCGTGCTCCCCACTGAGCGGACGGCAGGGGGAAGTGGGGAGAGCCCAGCGCGCCCGACGGTGCGGGACCCGGTGCACCGTCCGAGCTGGAAGGACGAATCGCGGGGGCTGGGGACGGAGGTGTCCGACGGGGGTGCGGACGGAGAACCCGGGGCCCCGAGAAGGCCTGGCCCGTGACCGGGGTCCCCGCCCGCAGATCCCGCGCTCCCCGACTCCGAGGGCCCAGGTCGGTCCCCGAGCGCCCCTCACCCCACCGGCCAGCCAGGTGCTCACCGCGCGCGGCTCCGGCCCGGCTCCCCGCTGTCCTCGGCGCGCTCCGGCCGAGCCCGGCTCTGAGCCCCCGCCCGCGCCCCGCGCCAGCTGCGCGCAAACTTTCCGGCGGCGACACTGGGCGGCGGTGGCGGCGGCGGCGGCGGCGGCGGCGGCGGGGCGGGGGCGGGAACAGCGCGCGGGGGGGCGGGGAACGGCGACCGAGGGTCCCCGCCCCCGCCGCGCCCCGGCCCGCACGCCTCAGGCCCCGAGCTTGCTCTGCAGACCCCTGCCCGGGTGCGCCCCCCTCGGACCCCGGCCTGGCAGGCAGCGGCCGCGACGGGCCTGCAGTGGCCGCGGGTCGGGGCCGAGATGGCTAGGTGGGGAGTTGGGAGGCTGCAACTCGCACCCTCCCTCTGCTTCCGCCACGTGCGGGGGGTTCTCGCCGCGTCTTTCCGTCCTTGAACTGATCCGCTGCAAGGACCGACCCCCAACTCACCGCCCCGACCGAAGCCCCCGGGGCCGCGCTTCTTCCACCGCACCTCGGAGCGGCCTGGCCTGGGGTGGGGGCCGAGGAGTGTGCCCACCGGCCCGGCGGGGAAGGCCCTCCGCTGGCTGAGGCTAGGCGGTCCCGGGGTGCCCCGTCAGCCCCGGCCACCCCCCTTCAACCCCCTCCAGCGCCGCCCATTCTACAGGCCCACCGACCGGACTCCAGCCCCCTGCTGTGTTCCCGGCCACCGGGCCTGCAGCAGGCGGGTCCCCCACTCCTTCCACGCCTCCTCCTGCCCAGACTCCTGAGCCCCAGGCCCCCAGCCCTCAGGAGGCTTCCTCTTTCTCCCCAAGTCTAAAGCCCCCATCCAAGCCCCTGCTTTGGGGCCGCCCCCTCCCTCACCTGCTCCCCAGCCTCCCAAGACCCTGCTCAGCACCCAGGGACCTCAGGGCCACCAAACCTGCCCGCCGTTGCCCTCTTCAGCTCTCCCTGTCCCCTTGGGGCTCCCTGGTCTGCAGGTGTCCCACCCGGGACCCCTGTCCAGCGCCCTCTGACCTGCTCCCAACAGCCCGGAGGACCCTCCTTCACCCACTCACCTGCCAACGGTCCCGAGGGCTCCAGTCCGTCAAATACCGGTTCTCCTGTCTGCCTTCCTCTGGGATCGGTCTGGGCTGCCTCCCCGCGGTCAGCCACCATCGGGCCACCACCGTGCTGGGACGTCCTCCCTGGCCCGGTGGGTTGGCTCCTTGGTTAGATGCTGTCCTTGGCCTGAAGGGCTCTCCTCCTCCTTTAGGGGGACATCTGGACCCCCCGGCCTTCCCCACCTGCCACGCTGAAGCCAGTGCTGCTGCCTTGTGAGGTGCCTACAGCTAGCTGGCACCTAGCCCACCTCTCGGCACGCCGCTGTCTGAGGGCTTGGGGGGAGGGCAACCTGGGATGGGTGCCCTCCAGACACCCATCCTTAGCTAGCCCGCCTGAAATCCTGTCCCCAGAGTGTTCTGGTTTAGGCAGAGGCCAGAAGGCAAAGGTCACAGGCAACGGTTGGGAAATCTGGCTCTGACTGCACAGGGGCTGCCTGTGTGTGGGGTGCAGGGCCTGGGGAAGGGGAGCCGTTCTGGTTTGGTGCCCAGTGATTCCTGCCACCCGCCTCCTGGGGGCTGGGCCCAGATCTGGGTAGGTCTTGTCTCCCCAGGGAGGGCCTTGCCTTCCAGACTTGAGCCTCACCTGTGAGTGGGGTTAACATTGCCTGTAAGCCTCTGTGAGGAACCTCCGGGGTCCTACAGGTGCGGTGGACTGACTGGGAAGGGGGCTGTGTGACTTCAGAGAGCCCTTCCTTCTCTGGACCTTATTTCCCAAAGGATGGTTTTGGCCTAGTCAGAGACCCAGCAGTCTGGGCAGGCTCTGCTTGGCGGAACCTGGGTCCCAGCAGGAAGGGATGGGTGTAAGACGTGGAGTGGGGTGGGGGCCATACCTGAAATGTGCAATACAGTGGGGGACCGAGAGGAAACCTGTGTGGGTGGGGACCTCCTCACCCCCGCTGGGCTGGGCCACCTCTATTTATGTAACAATTCATAAGACATAAACAGCAGGAGCTGGGAATGGAGGGGCCAGGGTCTTCCTACTCAGCAGTCTAGGGGCCTGAGGACCTAGGAGGCGCCTGCCCCCTGCCAAGTCCCTGGGGGTCCTGATGGGAGTGACCAGCTCCTGTGCTCCAGGGCAGGCCAGGATGGGGGATAGCAGACAGATGGTCCACCCTTGTGTTCTGGGCCTTGAAATGATGGTCGTAAAAGAAATTGAGTGGCCAGACTGTCAGAAGCCCAGCGCGGAGGGGCCCTGGGGCCGGGCCGGGAGGGCACACCAGGCCCAGAGGCTATGGAGCCATAGGAAAGTGGGAGGGAGGAGGCGGCCCTGCTGCCCGTGTTGGGCATCACAGGGCGCTTCTTTCTAGGCCTCTGACAACCATAATGAGAAATGAAGTGAAGGGCCAGGGACCCCCAGACAGATTTGAGAGACCACGAGCCGACGGCAGAGAGGCACTCTGGAGGAGGCAGAAGGGGCACCTTGGCTCTGTGTGGTAGGGCAGGTGAGCCGCTGGACCTTTGGGAGGCAGGCAGGCAGCACCATAGAGCCCTTGTAAGTTAAAAGCATAACATCTGAAAGTTTTGAAATTTAGTAGGATTGAAAGACTGGGTTGAGGAAATGTGGCAGGAAACAACAAAGATCCATTTGAGATAGGAACCAGGAAAGGAGGGCCGAGAGGGTGCAGGAGTGGGTGCAGGGTATGGGATGTCTAGCACTGGAGTGACAGGTTCCATCAGAGGCGGACGCCTGGGAAGCCGCAGTCTGAGGCACGCATGTCCCAGAAGCTCCTCCATGGAAGGGCCTGCCGCACACTCCGCATAGTAAGTCAGCAAGCCAGCTAAGCAAATAAACCCCACCGAGTCACATCTCGGGACGTTTCAAATAAATCAAAATAGAGATGCAGAAAGCCTCTAGGGAGGAAACACGGGACTCCCAGAAATAGGTGCTCTGGGAGCTCCCAGGCCGTCCCCAGCAAGGTGCCACATTCCCAGGGGACGTGTTGCCTCGGATCCCATCTCCAGGCGCATCGTCCTCCAGGTCTCACTTGCCTGTGGAATTGTCGCGGCTCTGGAGGGGGATTCGCCCCACGCTGTGCGTGAAGAACACACCACTGAATCCGAAGGCTGCAGAAACCAGAATGTGAGGTGTCAATCACTTGTGTGCTGTTTGCATGTAGCAATGATAGTGCATTTGACAGACTGGTTAAAGAAAAGGTATTACTAAAGTTGATTTTGCCCATTCTTTTTTACCTTTGAAATGTGGCCACCAGGAAATTTAAAGTCGCACATCAGCTCAGCGCTGTGCTTGTGTAATACCTCTTCCCAACGCTGCCCAGGAAGGAGTGGGGAACGGGTGGGGGAGGGAGTGTAGTGGGAGCCCCGGCCTTGCCGAGAGCGGTGCTGCCACAGTCAGGATGTGGACCCAGGCGATCTGTGACCACCCAAGCTCATGATGCCCCTGGACTGAGTGCAGGGGGACAGAGGGGGGTAGGGGCCTATCCCTGGCTGGTGCCAGGAGGTCTAGATGATGCCGGCAGTGTGAATCAAGACTTCCATTCACCCCTTCACCAAACACAGATGAATGCCTGCTGTGCACTGGGTGCTGGGTGCAGAGGGCCGCTGGCGTCCTAGCGGAGAGATGTGGACCGTGGCAGCCCGGGGGATGCGGCAATGCCAGGCTCTGGTGTGTCCCACGAAGAACAATAAAGCAGGGTAACGAGCCAGAGTGAAGAAGGTGGCTATTTCAGGTATTTTATTTTTTTAATATTATGAAACATTTCAGAGAAAAAAGTAGAGAAAATGCCAGATACCCCAAGAAGTCAAACATTAAAGCTGTAGTTGAAGGGCTACACCTGCCCTTTCCCCTAACACTCCCCCTGCCCCCAGTGGGTGTCCCTCCCAGGGTGTTGCCACTTCTGTGGCACAGGTATGGATATATGAAGGGTGCAGAGCACCGGGCAGCGTGTTCCTCAAGGCACAGGGTGTAACCCGGCACAGTCAGCCCCTCTGCCCAGTACTGTTCTTGAGGTCCTGCGTGTTGCCCCCGGGCACACTGGTGCGCTGGTTCCTAATGGCTGCGCGGCATTCCGGCCGGTGGGGAGGGCCGCTCTCCCTGCCCGCGGCCTGCCCCTTCTGCTCTGGGCAGTGACGGTGGGGAGCCTCCCTGGCAGGCCTCCTGTGCACACATGGGGCTTTTGCTGGTCTTGAAGTGTTTCAGAGAGCAAAGGACTTGAAGTCCAAATGCCACATTTTCCCATCATGAATTGTTCTTGCCACTGGGGCAGCTTTTGTGCCTTATCTGAGAAATCTTTGCCTGACCAAGATACTCTCCTGATCTCGTTTTCAAGCTTATTGTTTCAGCTCTTAGTTTAGGTCTGTGACTTACTGTGAGTGGATTTTGCAGGCGGTACAATGTGAATTCTCTTTCTTTCTTTGGCAGATGGACCCAGTTGCTCTAACGCCACTTACTGGAAAGATGACCCTTCACTGAATGACTTTGGCCCTTTGTGGAAAAGCAGTTGGCCATCCATGCTGTGCGCCTGTGTCTGGGGTCCGTCCTGTCCCACCGATGGGTGTGTCCCTGTCTGTGCCAGTGGTAAGTACATGCCCTTGGTGACCCTCACTTTATAGCATGTGACTTTTGGGTAATGTGACTTTTCCAACTTTACTCTTCTTTGTCAGAAATGTTTTGGTATTATAGGTTCATTGCATTTTTATTTCAATATTAAAATCGGTTTGTCAGTTGCTACAAAAAGCCTATTAAGATTTTGATTGAGATTCAGTTGAAATTGTGATCAATCTGTGAGAAAGAACATCCTAACAACACTGAATCTTCCAGTCCACGAACAAGGCATCTCTGTGCATTGATTCTGGTTGTGTTTGGTGATTCTCAGGACACAAATCTTACATATTTTTACTAGATTTCTTCCTAAGTGCTTCATGGTTTTGATGCTATAGTCAATGGTGATTTTTTAAAGTTTCCATGTCCAGCTCTTCACGTCTAGAAATCTGTTCATTACAGAAATATAGCAGATTACTTTATTTCATTTTTTTTGCATGTGGCTTTCTCTCCTTGCTAAGCTCACTTATTACTTCTGTTTGTGTTGGTCGTAGATTCTGGGTCTTTCTGGGAAACTGGCTGTCCAGTCTGTGTGCCAGGACAGGTTCCCTCTCACTCACTCTCTGTAACGTATTTCATGGGCCGGCCCCTGCGGGGTGATGTTCAGGAGGCACAGTGGGAGCGGATATCCCTGCCTTAGTCCCCGTCCCTGGGGGGACACGCTTTCAGGTTTTCGCCATGTCGTATGATGTTATTCGTAGGGTTTTCAGAGATGCTTTTTATCCATCTGAGAATGTTCCCCTCCATTGCTAGTTTGCTAAGAGTTTTTTAAAGTCATGAATCTATGTTGAGCTTTATCAAACGTCTTTTCTTTTTTATGAGACAATACTTTGATTTTTCTTTCTTAGTCTGTTGCTATCGTGAATTACCCTGATTTTTGACTGTCCTACCAGCCTTGCATTCCTGGGATAAATTTCACCTGGTCATGAAGTATGATCCTTCTTACATATTTCTGGGTTTGATTTGCTAACATTTTATTAAGGATTTTTGCATGTTCATTAAGGATCTTAGTGTGATTTTATTTTCTTACAGTAAGAAAATCCCCTGGTTTTGGCACCAGGGTGATGCTGGGCTCACAGAATCAGCGGGAAGGCGTTCCCTCCTCTCCTCTTTCCTGGAAGTTAGTGGAGAAGTGATGGTATCACTTCCTTAGATGTTGGTGAATTCGCCGGGGAAGCCACCTGGGCCCGGGGCTGCCTTTCTGTGAAAAGGCTTTAACCGCAAATTCCGTGTCTGTAATGGTAGCGCCATTTTCCTTGATATTACCACATTTACTTAAAACTTTTGTGCCGCTATTTAGTACCACTAGCTGGAACTAAGAGTTTCTCAAATTGCCACATATCTCCACTGACACGGGGTTCTGTTTTGCTTTTAAATGGCATAGTATTTTCTTTAAGGTGCCAGGTCACTGGTGGCAGGCATGTCTGAGGGACTGGATGAAGGTGGGCGAGGGCTCTGTTCTGTCCCGGCCGTGTGCGGGACTTGGCCTCTGACTCGGCCTGCAGGGCAGCCGACATGTCCTTTTACCCAGCTGCAAACTTTCCCGGCCCGTCTGCTGCTGCCAGAGGCAGAGATTTAAAACACCTTGGGGCTGGGGGGCCCTCCTGGCAGGCTCTCGGCTGTGCCAGGGTGCAGCCAGGGCCTCCTGGAGCTGGTTCCTGGTGCCCTGCCCTCGCCTGCGGCCTGGGCCCAGCAGCCATGGGCCGGGGAGCCCGCTCCCCTCTTGCTCCTGGCCTTGCTCTGAATCCAAGATCGGGGCTGCGCTGTCCGAGGACTTGCTCATCCCGGCAGAGGACGTGTGTGCCCACAGAAGGCGTGCGCGTCTGTGTGCACGCACAGAAGCCCTCCCTGAGTCCCTGGGAGACCCTCAGGAGCACTGGGGCAGCAAGGTCTCCAAAGCGCCGTGGCCAGGGGCTGCTGTACAGTGTGGGAAGGCCCTGGGTGGCCCTGCCTGAGCCAGGCCTAGGGGGGCTTTATCTGGCTGCTGCCTGTCCACATAGACCCAGCGTGAGCCTCAGATCCAGCTGCAAACGGGCCTGTGCAAAGGCACATCAGGTGGCACCCAGTGTGGCTGGATCAAATCAGGCCACCGAGAGATGGCAGTGGTGGGAAGGGGCCCTGGGGCCACCAGCTCTGGATGGAGTCAGGCTCAGGTTAGGGACAAGGCAGGAGGGCTGGGGGACAGGTGGGCAGAGGCATGAGCAGGGCAGGCAGCCCCTGACCCAGGAGCTCAGGATGGGTATCGGCTAAGAAGGGGGCCAGTGAGGGCATAGCAGCAGCCAAAAGGGCCAGGCAGGGGTGCTGGGGCTGATAAGAGGCTGGAAAGGACAGGTAGGAGTCCCACAGGGCCCAGGGCCAGGGCGAGGCCCAGGGAATCTGTGGAAGGCCATTAAGCCCGGAATGTGCCTGGAGCCACCGACGCAAGGGCCGCTTGCCTCTTCCTGGCTCCGTGTGCCAGGCTCGGTCCCGCCAGTGGCGCATAGGTCACCCATATTCTGGCGCCAGCCACCCCTCTTCCTTGTCTCCTCCTTTTCGTCAGCCAGCCCAGAGCTCCGCTGCGCCCTCCCATCTGGGCTGGGATTCCCTGTGGAAAAATCAGGTGGATTCTCCAGAAGATGGCTTCAAGCCAGCAGAGGTGGGTATTGGGGCCCTGGAGCCGGGAAGCTGGGGTTGTCCACCGCCCCCCCTCGCAAGTTGCTGGCAACGAGCTGCTCAGCTCGAGTGGCCTGACCCGGGCCATAGTGGACAGGGCAATCGGCCAAGCTTGTCTCCAGCTTTTGGAAGGTACGGGGCAGTGACAGTAATTCTAAGGATTGGGTATCAGCTGGCCTGAAGCCTTGAAGAAAGCTGAGCCAGCCAGTAGCAATTCCAGGCCTGCAGAGAGACCCAGAACCCGTCACAGGCTCTCCTTGAAGCTTGCGTGTTGACGTCCTTATTCACAGAGGTAAATAAGGTAAGATGAGGTCACTAGAGTGGACCCTGGTGCAGTCTGACTGGTGTCCCTGTGAGAGGAGGTGATCGGGACACAGGCACAGAGAGGGACAGCGCGAGTCCCCAGGGAGCCAAACAGAGAGGCCCCGAGGAGCCGGCCCACCAGGACCTGGGCCCTTCTCAGAACCAGGCTCCGGACCTGGAAGGCAGCAGGTGTCTGGCGTTCAGCCCTGAGCCTGGGTGGCCCTGCACGGTCACCCTGGCAGCAGGTATCATCTCATTTCCTAAGGTCCAAGAGCAGGTTGTGCCACAAGTCAGGCCAAAGACCAGGCTGCAGGGGGACGACATCCACCCTCCAGGCTGTCCCCCCGCACAGCCGGAGCCCTGATAGCCAAGGTGGACCCCACACCCCCGGGGATGTCCTCAACACCCAGACCAGCCTCCCACTGACGGGGCCATGCCGAGACCCCACCAGGGCCAGGGGTACGCAAGACCCGCCCTCCTCCCCACCAAGGCTTCTGACCAGTAACCAGCATTGAGTGTTCATGGCCCAAGTGGGGAACTCCTCTGCCTGCTGCAGGTGGCGGTGGATGTTCTCCACAGATCTGCCACTGGGCAGGTGTGTACCAGCCACGCGGCGTGGACATCGAGATGGAGGGCACTGGGGGCATGGGATTGGGCTGGATGGGGCTGTTTACCAATGTGGAAACAGAGGGTGCTGGAAATTGGCCCTGCTGTGCCCTGGGGCCTTCAGGCGTGGGGAAGCTGGCAGCTGCCTAGCACTTTGGCAGGGTATTGAGGGGGTGAGAGAACTCTGAGGTGGGAGGGCCCAGGGGGCAATGAGGAATGTGCTCTGTGTCCTCCTTGGACCGGAGTTGGTGGTCAGTCCTGCCGGACCTGGGTTCCCTAGTGCGTCTGTGGAATGACAGGGCCCCAGAACGGCAGTGGCCAGATGGGCCTGGGCTCACAGTGCACAGCAAGGCAGGGGGACCTCCTGGGCCCTGACCCACAGGGGTCTCCACATGGCATCCTAGCTATCTGCTGCCGTGTGACAAAACAGTCCCAAACGTGGCAGCTTAAAGCAGCAAACACTGATCACCTCGTAGCTTCTGTGCGTCAGGAATCTGGGTCCAAGTGCTGGCCAAGACTGACAGGGACCCCCTTCCACGCTCACCCACATGGCTGTCACGGGCCGCAGGTCCTTGCTGGCTGTCGTCTGGAGACAGTGGGTCCCTCCTCTGGACGTCTCCACGGGGCAGCAAGCAAGACCACAGCCACAGTCTTTATGACCTCATCTGGAAGGGACGTCTCCTCACTTTTCCCACATTCTGTTGGTTAGAGGCAGGTCAATACATCCAGTCTGTGCCCAAAGGAAGGGGCTTCATGAAGGCACAAATGCCAGGGCATCCTGGGGCTGCCTGAAGGTTGAGAGTGAGTGACCCCTCTTCCGTATCTCAGACTGGCGCCAGGTCTCTAGGAGCCGCATGTGGACAGAGACCACTCAGATGCTGCCAGAGCTGCAGTGAGGTTCTGAGCGGGCCCGATACCAGACGCCCAAGGGCCAGGAGGCTTCCCTGTTGGGTGGGGACCACAGAGGCAGAGGTGAGGTCACCCCTAAAGACTGAAGACACAGGCCGCTCAGCAAGTTGAGCCTAGAATCCCTGTGTGATCAGGACTGCGCTTCTGGCAAGGCCCAGAGGGCAGTGCAGGCAGGGACCGCCCCACACGTGGGCACACCCAGCAGACGTTAGCTGTCACGGTGGCCACAAGGTGAAAGCAAGGAACACATCCACCGGCGGCTGAGTGGGTGAAGTGCGGCCCACGCCACAGCGACAAACTACTCGGTCTTGGGGAGCCCGGCGTGCGCCCCAGCGGGGATGGGGGGATCGGCCTGTCGCCAAAGGGCACGCCCTGTAGGGTTCCCCGTAAATGAGGCCCCGGGAGGAGCCAATGCTTGCAGACAGAGTGGGCTGGGGGGTGCAGGGGCTGGGGAGCAGGCTGGGAGTCAGCGATTAATGGGAACATAGCTTCAGTTTGGGAGGATGAAAAATCTCGAGACGAAAGATGATGTGAATACTTAACACGACCGATCTGCACGTTCAAACACTGGCACATTTCATGTGAAGTAGCACATATGTATTGTAGCAGGATAAGGAGAGCTTGAGATGCAGCGGTGGGGTGCCCATCACGCCCCACTGACTGCCTCAAGTGCCATCTGTGACTCGTGTCGGGAGGAGCCTGAGGGCAGCTGGGCAGGGCGCCGCCCCCCGGAGCTCAGCCTCCCAGCCGGCAGCCATTCGCAGTGCGGCCCTGGGGCGGGTGCTCCTCCGCCGGCCACAGAAGGGAAGCGCGGTGCCGTCGCCTGAGCAGCGGTGCCCTGTACTCCAGGTCCACGGCAACGGCTCCCTTGCAGCCCCAACCTCAGCCCTCCTGCGCCTCTGCACCGCACCATCACCCCCCAAATCATGCCCCAAAGCAGCCAGAGCCACCTTCACACTCTGTCCTCCACCTTGCTGGGGTCTCTCCACGAAGTAAAACTCCCGTTGTCCCCGCCCGGTAGGAGTTGGGAAGGACAGACACTCCTGGCGGGACAGACTGGCCACGTGGTCTGGCCCCACCTCTGCGCTCAGAGCTCCCCAGCGGTTCTGCCCTCGGTCGGGTCCCTGAGCTCATTGCCTGGTGAGCCCTCCCAGGCCCCTCCTCTGCCACTGCGTTCTGGGTCCCATGGCCCAAGGGCATGCTGGGCACGCCACTGGACGCTGAGTTCTGGACCCCCGTGGGCGTGGCTGCCCGCTCTGAAGCCCTCCGGTGTCTCCCCGGGGGGTGGCTCAGAAGGACTGGCCTCCGGAATTCTGTTAGTTTCCAGGCGCCTCGTGTTCCCAGCCAAACCTGGGGAGCGTGTTAGCCGGCTTTGTGTCTCAGCCTGGAGGGCCAGCCTGGCATGGAGGGGGCCTCTCAGCACCCACCCCCTGCCAGCACCCACATCCGCGGGTCCATGCCCTGCTCAGCCACCTCCTGCCAGCCTCGGCCTCCCCGCCCTCCGGGCCAGCAGCAGCCTGTGGCTGCCACCCAGTGGCCACTCGGGAGTGGCAGGCTTCCTGAAGGCTGCCGGCCTGCCGGGTGGACCCACCTGCTCCCAGCTGCTCCTCCCATCCACGTTTTCCCTCCCCTGCTCCTCAGTCACTTAGCAAGTGGCCGTGAGCTTGGGGGGGCCAGACCCGGGTGGGTGGGCCTCAGGGCTCCAGGGACACAGCTGGGAAAGCCTCGGCCCAGCTCCCCAGAGCCAACTTCCTAGCGGGGCTCGGACAAGATGCATCCAGTCTGGAGCCCGCTGGGCAGGCGGCGGGTGGGGTGGGGAAAGGGAGGTCATCACTGTCTCAGGCTCAAGATTCGGCCGCTCTACCGGGGGCCCACTTGGGGCTCCCAGACCTTACTGCGGGGGCGGGGGTCCCCAGAAGGAAGGCAAGTGGCTCTGGCCACCAGTGCACTGCAGCTGGCCTCGGGGGGCACACACCCCACCCAGACCCTGGTTCATCGCCCAGCTGCCAGGAGTGTCCTTTTCTTTCTAGAACAGCTTTATGGAGACTCACTCCGTACAGCACACAGCTCGGCCACTCCAAGTGCAGAGCCAAGGGTTTTACTACAGTCGCTGTCGCACCACCGTCCCCACAGCCAGCGCTGACAGTATCTGTCTCTACGGATGTGACTTCACAGGCATGGTGTCACACCGCATTTGTCCTCCACTCACTGACCGCCTGTCCTCAAGGTCCATGCATGGTGTCAGGTGCCAGGATCCCCTTCCTTTTGAGGCTGAGAGGTGGTTCATACAAACGCCACAGTTGGCTCATCCGTTCTTCCAGAGTGGACGTCCGGGTTGCTTCCACCTGTTGCTGATTGTGAGGAGGCTCCTGGCGTGGACGTGGCTCATTCCCCTTGGGTGTAAGCCTGGGAGGGGAATTGCTGAGTCAGGTGGTAACCCTGCATTTGTTAGAGGAGCTGCCGGCCAGGGGAACCCTTTTAACACCCAAACCAGACCCAGTCAAGGCCCTCAACAGCCCCTAACCACCTGCCGGCCGCCCCCTGCCCTCACCAGCTCCCATCCCAGGGCCCAGACCTGCGGCCGCAGGGCCTTGGCACACGAGCCTCCACCTGAAGCTCTCCTGTCTTCCTGCTCTCTCCACACTCCTTTCTGGAATTGCCGCTGCGGGGTTTGTGCGGTCAGCTAGAGCCCAGGCCCGGAGGCTGCAGGGGGCGAGTGCCTGGTGTTTTGAAGCATATCGGACATCCCAGATCACTCGGGGAGAACACGTTCTCTGAGCAGGAGAGGATCCAGAGCGCTTGTAATTTCTAGTGGGTGTGGTGGGCCTGCCTGTAGAACATTCTCCAGACTCTCCTCATTGTCCACAGCATCTTGGTTTTCTTTGGGGACCCTCTCCCCACTCGGAATCGAGGGGCGTCTGGAAACCCGACTTGGCCAGCAGCTGTCCTGTCCTGGCAGACTCATCAGGGTGACAAATGACTCAGGTCGGGACAGTGAGGTCATTGGGTCCTTGCTGTCCTGTCTCCTTGAGGAATCTGAGCTGGTCGAATGGGGCCACAGTCTGAGGAGAGGCTGCCTGAGGATGAAGCCATGGAGAGGAGAGCTGGGCCGAGACAGGACAAGAGGAATGGGTGGAGCACCCGGACCGAGCCATGCTTGAGGCTTTACACCCGGGTGTTTCAGTTCTGTGGGCCAATACATTTTCTCTTGAAAAGTCAGTTTGAACCGGGTTTTTGGACCATGTAATCAAAGACTCCTGGTGAATGCAGGTGACCCACAAAAGATGGACAACCTTAGCCCATTTTTATATCAGGTTGTTCTTAGTATAGTAATTTTTTTATCACATAGTTTGCATTTGTTTTCTCTGGTCTGTTATTCATGTGCGTGTTTATGTGTTTGTTCATTAAATTTTTCATGTGTAATTTAAAAAATTGTTGTATAATCAAATGTCTGTGTCTCCTCCCATAATTTATGGGTTTAAATTTTGCTTTATCTTTTTAAGGAGATGGCCTTTACTAGGCCACTAGCGATTTAAAAAGATCACCGATGAGTGTTGACTTGCCTCAAGCACTCTTTCTGCAGCTATTGAGATGGTCCTGGGGTTTTTTTCTCCTTTAATGTGTAGTGGGAAATATGTTCATCAGTTTCTTTTTTTAATTTTTTAAATTTTGGTATCATTAATGTACAATTACAGGAGCAACATTATGGTTACTAGACTCCCCCCATCACCAAGTCCCCCCCACACACCCCGTTACAGTCGCTGTCCATCAGCGTAGTAAGATGCTATAGAGTCACTACTTGTCTGCTCTGTGTTGCACAGCCCTCCCCGTGCCCCCCCCCACATTATGTGTGCAAATCATAATACCCCCTCTCCCTCCCTTCCCACCCACCCTCCCCAGTCCCTTTCCCTTTGGTAACTGTTATCTTGGGTCCTGTGATTCCGCTGCTGTTTTGTTCCTTCAGTTTTCCATTGTTCTTACACTCCACATATGAGTGAAATCATTTGGTACTTGTCTTTCTCCGCCTGGCTTATTTCACTGAGCATAATACCCTCTAGCTCCATCCATGTTGTGGCAAATGGTAGGATTTGTTTTCTTCTTATGGCTGAGTAATATTCCATTGTGTATATGTACCACATCTTCTTTATCCATTCATCTACTGATGGACACTTAGGTTGCTTCCATTTCTGGCTATTGTGAATAGTGCTGCGATAAACATAGGGGTGCATCTGTCTTTTTCAAACTGGGCTGCTGCCTTCTTAGGGTAAATTCCTAGAAGTGGAATTCCTGGGTCAAATGGTATTTCTAGTTTGAGTTTTTTGAGGAACCTCCATATTGCTTTTCACAATGGTTGAACTAATGTACATTCCCACCAGCAGTGTAGGAGGGTTCCCCTCTCTCCGCATCCTTGCCAACATTTTTTGTTGTTTGTCTTCTGGATGGTAGCCATCCTTACTGGTATGAGGTGCTATCTCATTGTGGTTTTAATTTGCATTTCTCTGATGATTAGTGATGTGGAGCATCTTTTCATGTGCGTGTTGGTCATCTGAATTTCTTCTTTGGAGAACTGTCTGTTCAGCTCCCCTGTCCATTTTTTAATTGGATTATTTGCTTATTGTTTGTTGAGGTGCGTGAGCTCTTTATATATTTTGGATGTCAATCCCTTATCAGATCTGTCATTTATGAATATATTCTCCCATACCGTAGGATGTCTTTTTGTTCTACTGATGGTGTCCTTTGTTCACCAGTTTCTTGACATTTGAATCCTGCTATAAGCCCAAGGTGGTCACAAGGTCTAACATTTTTTATATGTGGCTGGTTTCCATTAACAGGTTATTTGTGCTTCCTGCATCTATAGTCATGAGTTAGATTGGTCTATTAATTTTCACTTTGGAGTTGAGATCATGCTAGCCTTCTGGGGAAATTTTATAAGATGGGGATTTTTCTGTTCCATTAATATCTAGTAGAAACTCACCTGTAAAAGCAGCTGGATCTGGTGTGCCTACATGAGTTTTGATGATATGTTGTGGATATACACCGAGATCTCCCAAATGAGCACAGGCAGGCGCCGAGCGCTCAGCACCTGCTTGAGCAGGACGGCAGCCACCTGCTTGGCAGGAGCGCAGGCAGGCAGAGGAGGGGGACAGCTCCATCAGGAGAAGGGGGCGTTGGAGGCTGGGCCTGGGGGAGCTGTGGGGTGGCGAGGCGGTCAACCCAGTGGGATTTGCACAGGCACGTGTATGGCTCTCCTCGCTGGTCCTTTCATATGTTGCCGAGTTCTATTTGCTAACGCTTTGTTAGAGATTTTTGCATCTGTATCCATGGGGCGTGTTTGTCTGTAATTTTCTTATTTTGTATCTGGTTATGTTATCTGGGCCGTACTAGCTGCATAAAGTTAATTGGAATGTTTTCCTCTTCTTCTGTTTTCCGGAGAAGATTGTGTAAAATTCTTCTTTAAACGTTTGGTGGGATTCTCCAGTGAAACCATCAGGGCTGGAGATTTTCTTTGGCAGATTTAAAATGGATTCAAATGTCCTTAATAGTTACAGGACTATTCCTGGCATCTATTTCATATTGGATAAGCTGTGCTAGTATGTGCTTTTCTAGGAATTGTTCCATTTCGTCTAAGTTGTCAAATTTATGTGTGCAGACACATTCATAATGGTCCCAGTACCCTTTTGGTGTCTGCAGGGTCTGTGGTGATGTCCCCTGTCATCAGTTTTGCTAGAAGCTTGCCAGTTTTCTTGATCTTTTAAAGTCTTTTTGTTCTTTTGATTTGCTCTATTATTTGTTAACATTTATATTTCTTTTCCTTTTGCTTGCTTGGGACTTTTTTTACTTTTCTTTTTCTACTTCTTTAAGTGGAATTTTACATTTTTTGTGAACTTTCTGCTTTTCTAATAGATATGTTTAATGCTATGAATTTCCTGAGCACCATGTTGTTTGTTGAAGCCCAAGAATTACGTTGTATTTTCATTTTTTTTTCAGTTCGATTTTTTGTTGTTTAGTTTTCAATGAGACATCCTCTTTTGACCCATATTTTAAAGTGTGTTGTTTAGTTTCCAAGCATTTGAAGATTTTCTTGTTATCTTTCTCTTACTGCCTTCTAGTTTGATTCCACTGTGGTTGGTGACATAACTGGCATGATTTCGGGTCTTTTAAACTCGGCGAGTTTGTCTCTGGCTCAGGATATGGCCAGCAGTGGACAGGGAGATGCGTTCTGCCGGCGTGGGTGCCGTGTGCTGAAGGCCGATCGGCCCCGTGGGCCGGCGGTGGTGAGGTCCGGGTCCTGCGTCTGCGTGACTTGTGGCCCTGTTGCCCTGTCAGCTGAGACAGAGGAGTCTCCGGCTGTAACGTGGAATAATCTTTCATTTAAAATAACTCTTTAGGTAACTCTTAAGTGAAAGAGGAAATTAAAAGTTTTGAATAATCGATAATGAGAGAACATTATTGATCAGAAACTTGGAGAATACAGCCAAAGTCAGTCTCCGAGGGAGAAGTTTGCAGCCTTAAATGCATAACTGAGAAGATGTGAATGATGAGTCTGCCAAGTGATTAAAAGGGTGATAAGGGAAATTATGAACAACTCTATGCCAATACTTTCAACAAAGTCCTTGGAAAACCCCACAAACTACCAAAGTTCACCAAAGAAGCAGAGAGCCTGAATGCCCTTCTCTATGAAGGAAATTGTACTTTTAGTTAAAAACCTTCCCACAAGGAAAACTGAAATAAGTAGGTATATATACAGAAATAAATAGCTTGCTCGGGCTATTTGTTTAAAAACTCAGTAATAAGAAAACAACTTGATTGTTAAAAAGTGGTAAAGCATTTGAATGTCTAGATACTTGTTAAAGAAGATACTAGTCAGCAGAAGCCCATGAAAAGACACTCAACATCAAATGCCATGAAGAAAATGCAAATTATAACCACACTGAGAGTCCGCTGCGCACCTGTTAACATGGCGAAGGTTAAAGAAACCGAGGACACCACGTGTTGGTGAGAGGCGTTGTGGCTGGACTTCTCATCCGCTTCTTGTGGGAATGAAACATGGTACAACCACTTTGGAAAACGGTTTGACACTTTCTTAATGGTATTTACCAAGAGAGATGGAAGTGCGGATCCGTACCAGGACTTGTACACAGATTCTCACAGCAGCTTTATTCACATAGCTCCAGATGGAAACAGCCCGAATGCCCATCAGCAAGTGGGTGGGCGGGCAGGTCGCAGCCTTCCTGTCCCCAGCACGTCCACATAGTACTCGGACATAAAGTGTCATCAACAGGGTGGATGGATCTCAAAATCATGCTGAGTGAAGAAGCCACATAAGAAAAGAGTATATTATCTGATTTCATTCACATTAACATATAGAAACCCATTGCAGTGCAGCAGGTCCAGGTCTTCCGAGGATGCGGTGGGTGAGGAGGGGCAGGACCTGCTGGGCTGGCAGACGGGCTCACTGCTTTGACTGGGGGGATGTGGTCTCGGGTGCATGTGTGTGTCCAAACCTAGGACACCATGTGCAGTCCGTCCAGTGTCTATTATACCTCAGTAAAGCAGTTAACCCCTCAAGTGGTCTTTTGGAACCCAGTGGCCCCACTGTGAGGAGCACAAGCACAGGGAGAGGCCACCTGCAGACGTTCTGGTGGGCAGCCCCAGAGCCCCAGCTGGCAGCCGCCTCCCGTCACTTGCATGGAGCCCTGTCGTGGGTCCCCTGACGTCCAGGTGCAGCAGTAGCTCTGGTGTGCGGAGGGGCAGGGAGCCCCCTCCTGGGCAGTGTGTGGCTGCAAGCTGGGGGTCCTCGGTGAGTCCAGAGGACACTGCCCTGCCCCATCCAGCTGCCCACCCCCACCCCAGGTCAGTCACGTGGGCAGTGCCACCCTCCTCTGGGGCAACCCTCTCCAGGGAGCTGTCCCGGGCCGACTGCACCGCGGGCTGTGGGAGAGCAGGTGGTCCAGGTATGGGCAGGACTGAAAGGAGGGGGCGATGGTGCAGACGGGAAGGCGGACGGCCCGGACAGGAAGGGGAGAAACGGGGAGGAGGCAGGAGGGACGGAGAAGAAGAGGCACGGGGAGCCCTCGGCAGCCTGCGGGGCCCAGAACCAAGTGCCCGCTGTGGGGAAGGTGCGCGGAGGACGGAGCAGGGCCTTCGGGGAGAACCAGAGGGGGGCGCCCCTCGGGCCTCCCTGTGCTGCCGCAGCGGGGCGGTAGGGGCCGCGGCCCGGGAGGCCGGAGGCTGGGGGCTTGGCCAGGGACCAGGCTGGACACAGGGCGTCCAGGGCCCCAGGCCAGCTGAGGGGGAGGCTGGGCCGTCAAGGGAGCGTGAGGACAGAGGTGCCAGGCACGGGGTGGGGGGCACAGAGCCACCCTCGCTTTAACTGAGAAAGGTGTTCTCGATGGCACGCTGGGAGCCAGGGGCGGGCCAGGAAGGACAGCCACACCTGTGCCCCCCGCCTGGCCGAGCCACGGGCTCCCAGGCCCGCGCTGTCGGGGTTGCAGGTCAGGCAGGCCACGTCCGAGGGCCGGTCCCCGGGGCGGGCACTCAGGCCCGAGAGCCCCGGCCCCCTGGGCAACGCCGCCGGCAGGTGCCGCCGAGGCAGGGGAGTCGGCCTGGGGGCGGGGGCGCGGCGCAGACCCGGGCACCGCGCCCCCCGCCCGCGTCAGCCCCTGCGGCGCCACACGCCCCGCTCTCCAGTTAGGCGACGTCCGGGGGGACACCCGTTGCGTGCCCCGCTTCTGCTTTTCCTTTTTCCTCCTCCTGCTGGAAGGCAGGGGACGAGCCAGGCCGCCCCGGGCGGGGGCGGGGACGCTTCCGGGGAGGGGCCGGCCCGCGGCCGGGGCAGGATGGGCGCTCCGACCGCGCCCGCCACGAGGCAGCCCGCTTCGCCCACGGTGCGTCCGGGGGGTTGGTTCTCTGCGGAGTTGGGCACATCCCCCGCGCCTGCAGGGCGCTGACGGAGCGCTGCGTTCCGTGCTGTTGCAGAGCCCTGGGTGATCGCGTGTCGGTCCCATTTTAACAAGCAGCCTTCTGTGCCGGACACCCGCGCTGGTTGCGGTGCCCTCGGTGGGTGCGGGATTGGTGTCCATTTTGTTCTGTTCTACTTTTCTGTGTTGCTTGAGGGTTTTCTTAACAACAGCATTTTTTTTTAATGGAAAAAATTCACACACTTGCGCGCCCCCCTGTGCAGGGCGCCACCTGTGTATCCGATGTTAGTGTGTGTGCTGCCAAAGCGAGCATTAGGCAGCTTTAGACGTAACCCACTGGCAGAGAAAACCCAGCCCGACGCTCCAGTTCAGGATGGACTTCAGTCGGTAGGTTTTGCAGCAGTGGGGAAAATTCCACGTGAACCAAGCCCATTCCGATCTGTGCTGTGAGTGTGTAAGGGGAGAATGAATCAGCGAGGGAGCGATCCCCGCCCACTGCTGCAGGCCTGCTGGCGCCGCTGCGGCCGGAGCTCAGAGTGGGGCGAGGGTCATCCTGGGCTGCGGCCTTGGGCTGTCGGAACCCGTGTGTCTGCTCAAGTTTGTAGGCCCAGTGGAGAGAGAACTGGGCTAGAGGGGCCTGGCTAGTTTGGACAGGGAGACAAAATCTTTATCACCACATACCATACAACGGGACCATTTGAAGTGTACAATTCATTGGTTTTCAGTATATTCAGGGATATGCAGCCATGGCTGTGATAATTTTGGAGCATGTCCATCAGTCCCAAAGGCCCCCCCCAATCCCCAAGGCAGGCGCTCCCCATTTCCCCATCCCCTCGCTGCAGGTGCCCACGAATCCAGGTTGCATGGCTGTGGATGTCCATGCCTGCCACATCGACGGCCATACAGCTGTGGCCTTTGTCTGGCTTCTTCCACTCTGCAGAACGTTCTCAAGATCCTGTGCTGTCGTGTGTCAGTTTTTTCCTAACTTTTTATTGCCAAATACTGCATTGTACAAATATACCACGTTTTATTGACCCCCTCTGCCAAGTGGTGGATATTGGGTTGTTTCTGTCCTTTGGCTATTGCTGCGTGGACATCTGTGTGCGAGCATCCTGTGGACATGCTTGTCACCCCTGTAGCAATTGGCCCAAACTTGGTCAGTGACCACCAACTTCCCTAATTTCTGCCTCTGCTTCCAACCCAGGACCAATCAGAGCCAAATACATCCCCGTGCCAATTCCACTAGGCACACCGCCTTGTCACCCCACAGCTTCCCCAGGCCCCAGCCTCCAAGGCCCCCTTTTCCTGATGAGGCTGTTCCCCTCCTCTGCCTGCCTGCGTCTCTGCTAGGCAGGTGGCTGCCACCCTGCTCAAGCAAGTGCTGAGCACTTGGCGCCCACCTGTGCTCCTTCGGCAGTTTCCACTCGTTTCCACGAGTTGTGGGTCTCGATCCATTCCGAGTTGATTTCCGCGCAGTGCAAGGGGAGGGCAGTCTCTGCTCTGGCACGTGGATGTTCAGCATCCAGCGCCATTGGTTGAAGGGAGCTTCCTTTCTCCATTGAATGGCCCTTGCGCCCTTGTTGAGATTTCTTGACAATACCACGGAATGTTTTGTAAACTGTAAGGTCTTTAAGAAAAAAGGCCGAGGTGACCATGAAATGCTGCCCAAATGTGAAATTAGTCGGCTTCATTCCTTGAGGCCAGATGGCCTGCAGGAGGGGCGGTGTGGACCAGGGGCTGCAGATAGCCCACCCACCGCTCAGCTCACACTCAGGCTGGTCTCCATCCCACGTAGACGGGAACACAGGGGAACTTGGGCTTGCACACCCCCTGGGGCTGCTTTTGCACCTTTCCAGCCCCAGCTACGGCCTCTGGGGAGCTTAGACCACAGCCCTCCCGTGCCCTGGAGTCCCTCCCAGCGTGCCCTCTGCACCCTGCCCTGCAGCAGTGCACCCTGCCAAACCAGACGAGGCACTTTGTCCCTCTGGTCCTGGTCCAGGGAGGCACTGTGTAAATGGGGCCAGCTGGGAGGAGGCTGGTGAGATGCCAACTTCCCAGGTTGCCCTGGCACATTTGCATGTAGTGAGATGATCCCAGGGCTCTGAATCAAAGCAGCTTTAAGGGGAGAACGTGGCTCCCAAGCAGCCCGTCTCTGGCATTTGCTGCCTTTTTAATGCTCCTGGTCTGAGAGGCAGCCGACCCCTCATGACCTTGCTGGCTCACCCCCTCCACACACGGTCAGCACTCAGTGTGGGTTCCCACTGCCCTGGCAGGGGCACCCGTGCAGGCATTGGGCTGGTGCCTCGACCGTGTAAGCCCGTGCTCTGGCTCCCCACCCGCCTGGAGCCTGAAAGTGGGGCTCGGCCTGTGTGTCCTCTGGGCCATGGCTCTTTGGTGCCCACCTCCAGAACCTGAGCAGACCCCTCTGGAAACACCCATCCCTGGACCATGCACCGGGAGCTGCACCTCTGCCCAAGTGCTGGCCCCCAGAACTGGGTGGGGCCCGGGTACAGAGCTGTCTGCTGGTTTAAGGTAATTTGGTGACAGAATTGAGAAGAAAGGCAACAAAATCTGGCTGATCCTGCAGGGAAAGGCCAGGAGGGCGTGCTGGAAACGGGCGGGACCTCGCTGTCCTGGGCTGGAGGCCCCAGGACTCCAGAGGTAAACCGGCTGCCACCTGCACACAACAGCTGCAGAAAGTTGGCAGCCGACTGACCACCATGTTTTTTACATACAGTGTAAAAATTAGTCATAGTTAGGTTACATTAAAAAAAAAAACTCCTTTGGAGAAGTGCTTAAGTATCTATCTACAAACACATCTGGGGTTTGCCTCCAAATAACCCCAGACGGGGTGAGGCCTGAGAGGTGAATGCTCACTACCTAGGCTAGGCAAGTGTTTATTGTCTCCAGAGCAACCGTCACCACCGATCTACTTTTAATGCATGAAACGCTCCACAGCCATCTCCTTGCTCAGGGACGAGATTCCAATGTCCAGTGAGCTGCAGAAAGACCACTGTCCATCTGGGGCCAGCTCTACCTCCTGTCCTGGGGTCCCTGAAGCCCTCAGGGTGGGGCCCATACAAGCTCCCAGACCGCCTATCTGTCCGGGGGTCTTCGATCCAAAGACCCAGCCCCTTCTGGGCTTGCTAGACACCTGGTCAGTGCCCAAGACCATCAGCATGCTCAAACGTGTGTGTGGAGGGGTCCTGTGGCCCTCACGTGCTTGCCAGGAAGGGATGACCTGGACACAGTAACCCCACTGCTCAGACCACAGCCTTGCCCCTTTCTCTCCTTGCCCTACTTTCGGGCTGATGCCTCCCCAGCACCCCCCAGTTCCTTCTTTCCAGCCCTGGGACCGTGGCCCTGGCCCCCATAAACTGGAGAGCCCTCTGTGAGACATGGGGTCGGGGGGGTGTCTTACCACCCCTGGCCTGAAGGGCAGCCCCAGCCCAGGGTCGGCCCGGGCACAAGGACCGTGTACACACAGAGCAGTTCACCACATTTTATTAGCACCCCCTGCAGACCCTCTCTGGGCTGGGGAGACGGGCCGCTTTGGCAGCGAAACCCCAGCGATGGCATTTTGGCTGACTGGCCACCACCACAGGAGGCCTTGTGATGACCGCTTTCCATATGGGGCACACCCCACAGCCCACCTCTGCCCGGGGAGCTGAGGGGCACCGTGAACCCCCTCAAGATGGCAGCCGCCTCTTGCCGCTGAGTTTTGGCCAAAGTAATCATTAAAGCAGCTTGGGGTGGGTGAGCAGGGGAATGAGGGCTTGACTGCCACTGGCAGCACCCTTGGGCCGCATGCTCAGACCCTCCCCCAGGCACACGTATGCTGTCCCTGTGTCATTTGCATACTGGCCCGGAAGCTGTGGGGGCACAGCTACCTTTCAGGATGTCAGAAAAGCCATGGTCCCTGTCCTAAGATGAGAAAGACGAAGTGCATGTGAGCACGTGTGACTTGGTGAGCAGTGCTGGGGCCCTCACCCCCTACTCTGCCCACCCAGGTCCTTCATGAAGCTGCCGGACGGTGCTGTGGGCCCTGACAGCCGCTCAGTGAGAGGGAACCTTGGGGACCAGAAGAGAAGGGGCTGGGAACCCCGGACCTCAGAAAGCTGGACAGTCCACCCTTCCCACCTCCAGCGCCAACTGCCGACTCAGGGAGAAAGCCAAGCCGAGCCTGGACACCGGTCCTCCCAGTGAGCCTTCAGGGGCAGGGAGGGCTGCTGGGGCACCAGGTGGGGAGAGCCCGGGTGGGCGGGGGGAGGCGGAGGGGACGCAGGTCCTGGGAATGGGCTTGGCCCAGGCAGGCTGGTGCGGCAGGAGCCTGCTGGGGTGCTAGGGAAGGTCCTGGGTGACCAGGCACTGGGGCAGGTGCTGGGCTCAGGGTGGCAGTTGGCCTGCTGACCCTCCAGCACGCTGGAGGAAGCCGGCCCTGGCTCGCACATGGTCCAGCCTGCTCCGCCCAGGACCATCAAGGCGACACCTTGGTGCCAAAGTGTTTGCGAAGCTGTTCCAAAAACACGAACGTGAGCACGGTGTGGGGCACGAGGCGGATGCCAGCAGGGAAGAGGCCCTGGGTGGAGGAAGGAGGCATGAGGAGCCCAGAGAGGGGCCCCCGCCCGCTGCCCTGACCCCGCCCCGCCCCCGCCCCACCTTGTAGAAGGCCAGTGGCCCCAGCTTCGCAGTGTCCATGGCGCAGTGCAGAACGCCCTGCAGGAAGGGCAGAGCCAGCGGAGGAGCAGCTCTTCTCAATGATCGGCCCGAACCAGAACGAGCCCTGCCAGGGCCCGCGGTGGCCCCACATATGGGGTGGGCGTGCAAGGAGGGCTGGAACGGTCACAGCGACCGCAGGAGGCAAGGCGGGGCGCGTGCGCAAGGCCAGCGGCCGCCCTGGCTCCTGACGCGGCCAACCCAGAGGCCCTGGAGGTGCCCCAGCGCGGGGCCGTGACCAGAACTGGCAGGCGGGACAGGGGCAGGGGCAGAGTCTCAGCTACTAAAGACACAGAAGGCACTGTGCATGCGGGTGACGCCCCTGAGGGTGCTGCACCCACTAACTTGAATGGCACTGCACCACTTCACTGACTGCAGCGAGCAGGATGATTGGGCATGGGGTCAAACACTCTGATTTAAGAACACCCAAGGCCAAGTGCTGCTCCAAGATGGGCTGGGATGAGGTCACGGGTTCACCCAGCCACTGAGCCCAGCAGCGGCAGGACAGGACCCCTGCCCATGTTCCCAACCTAGCTCCTGGGCCTGTCCTCTTAGAGGGACTGGTGACTGCAGCCCCCACTCACCTGATACTCGCCCTTGGCGTTCATCAGGCGGGTCTTGAGCACATCTAGGGGCTGGCACAGGAACGTAGCACACCCACCCTAGTGGGGGACCGTCACCAATGGGCCTTCCAGGCGGGGGGGCAGGTGCCCCACACATTCGCCTCGCAGGCCTGCTCTGGGACGTCCCTGGCCTGCATTCCTAGGATACCCCAAGGCCTGCAGGAACTGGGACCACGGGGGGGACACCAGGACTCCCCTGGCTCAGGCACCAGGTGACCTGTGAGCTCCTCCCCAGGGCCCAGAACCGACCAGACTCACCCACAGCATTCTGCCTTCTGGGCCCTTGCCTCGGCTCCCAAGGCTGGTCCGGAACCCCCCACCCCCATCGCCCCAGCACTCACTGCGATGAAGCTGGCCACGAGGTGAGTGAAGATGCCGTCGGACAGGTACCCTGTGCTGAGGACCAGCTGCTTGGCCTGGTCATAGCAGGACAGCTGGAGGAGGAGGAAGGGTGGTCAGGGTCCAAGGGATGGCTCCCAGCTCCTGGGAAAGCAGACACATCCACAGGGACACCGCCTGGATGGACCACACACCTACTCTGTGGGTCACCAACACAGTCACCGAGCCTGGGCGGACAGGTGAGGCCCCAGCACAGAGGGGCCTGTGCAAGATCATACATCTGACTGCCTTTGCCCCCCTCCTCAGCCCCGACCTGCAGGCCATGCCCACTGCCTTCCTCCGGGATCTTGGGGTACCGAGGCCGGGCTCCCCACACGCTGCCATAGCACATGCCCTACCTGGCCCACGGTGACAAGCATCCCTCGGCTGGATGCCATGGTTGCGCCCGAGAACAGCTTCTTCAGACCCTCTGCCGAAGGGAGGGGGTCAGGCGCCGGTCCGCATCCCTCAGGCCTCCCCCCAGGTCCTGCACGAAGCCCCTCACCCCCTCTACGTCCTCAGGACCCTCCCCGGGGCCCCACCTGAGGCCGCCCCAGGTTTGCTCAAAGGGCCTCATCTTCTCACCTTCTCGGGCCACACGGTACAGGCCGTCCAGGGCGTGAGCATAGCTGCCAGGGGACACAGCACGGGTCCACGTGAGGCTGCCCCTGAGCACCAGCTCCCACAGGAGCGCCCTCCCGGGAAGAGCCAGGCCAGCAAGGCCACGGCGCTCTGAGGAGCACTGTTCAGCGCGGGCCCCCCATAGGGGCCTCGGCACCTGAGCCCACCTCCCCCAACCAGTTCCGCAAGGAAACGCCCGGGCACCAGCCGCTTTGGGGGGTGCTGGCTCGGAGGCAGGTCTGCGGGCTGTGACCAGGGTGGGGGCACGGGCAGCCCTGCGGGGCCCTTGCCTCCCCCTCCCTCCGTGGCCTATGCTCTGGCTGGAGGGGGCCACAGGCTCCCCCCGAACAGGCTGAAGCTGACTCCTGAGTTTAACTGAGGCCTCAATTTGTAAACACAGCTTGAGAGCTGACAAGTGTCCTAGACTTTGTGAAAAATGGTATTTTTATTATTAGAACAAGAAAAAGGGCCCCAGCCCCCAAATCCTTCTAAAGGCCCAAACTCACTCAACCTAAACCATCCTCCATGCAAACATGTTCAAGGTACAAGCAAGTGGGCCACGACAAGCCCCTTGGACCCTCCCAGCCCCCCCGCACCCCAATGCCAGTCAGTTTCCACCCACATGGAGCTAAGCCAGAAGTCCTGGGGGCGGAAGCAGTGTGTTCCCACAGCTGCCAGCTGCCCCTGCTCTGCTCCAGGTGACCCCCGCCTCCCCGGCTGCGGCGCCTCTGGAGTCCCAGCTAGGCCCTGGCAGCTGCTCGGGAGTCTCGCGGGCCTGGGCTCCCCTGCACCTCCCAGTCACACCTCAGGGGCAGAACTGAGCCCATGACTCACTTTCGGCGCTGATTCTGGGGCAGCTTCACGTCATTCTGCATCCTGAAACCACCAGGCTGGCTCAGGCGGGGGCAGGGGTCAGACACGCCCTGCACAGACCCCAGAGGGCATGCGGGGCCCCATCACAGGGTTAGCAGCACCCCCTCCCAAGGCCCAGGCCTCCAAAGGCCAAGGGGCTTTTATTCCAGGCTGAGTACCCTGCAGACCGAGCCAGTGAGTCCCAGCACTCAGGGGACAGGAAAGACCTTGACCATGAAGGAGCCACACTGACCTGACGTTGACCATATCTGCAGGGGTCCCCACGAAGCCTCCAATGCAACCTGGAGCGACAGACCCCAGAGCCACAGTGTGAGGGGCTGGTGAGGTCTGCCTGCCCAGCCCACCTCTGCCCTCCTGGCAGCTCACCGCTGATGGAGCCCAGCAGCACCTTCTTATAGAAAGGCAGGGGCCCCTGGCTGTCCTTGGTCACTTGGTCCCGCACAGTCTCGTAGATGGCAAACCGCGCCAGGGAGTAGGTCATCTGGGGGGAAGGGGCCCAGCTCAGAGGGTGCAGGTGGAGGGGCTGTGCTGGGCACGTCTGCACCCCTCGGCCCTCCCCATTCCAGCCCTCGGGGTATGTGGTCATCACGATGTGGACCACAGGGACACCAAGGTGTCCTCCCAAGACCGTGTGGCTAGCAAGCAGCGGAGCTAATTTGCAAACCCGGGGCCGGCTGATTCCAGAGCCCTGCACCCTCTCCCCTCCCGGGCCGCAGCTTCCCCATCCTTAAGTGGAGGTCTCAGGCCAGCTGTGGGGGCAGGGCTGACCCTGCAAAAGCAGAAGCGCCCCGCACACCCCCTCGCTCTACGTCAGCTCCCCAGGCCTTGTGGGTCTTCTTAAGCAGCCCTGAAAAGGAGGAGGAAGCAGCTTGGGCGCACACAGGGCGCACACAGTGGGTAGGAGGCCCAGCCACATCTGAATGCTGGCCTGGGAGACACCAGCCACCCCCTCAGCCTGCATGGCTCGGAGCTGCGAACTTGGACCAGGGCCTAAGGGAACCCCTTGGAAGAGCCCTGGCCACGAGTCCCCCCCATGGCTGAGGCACCTGTCTGCACAGGGAGGCGCTCAGGCCGTTGTAGAGCGCCAGGATGCCGTCGGAGCGCACCACCTGCAGTGCCATGCCCGTCATGCGCAGCCTCACCTCCTGCTGCGTCTGCAGATGGACCTGGAGGGGCAACATCTGCTCAGAGCTGCTCCCGACCCCAGGCCTGCTCCGCTCTAAGCCTTTCCACAGCTACTGCCTTGACACCCTCAGATGACCCCGTGAAGGCAAGTGCCACCAGCATCCCCAGTTAGAGACAGGAAACTGAGGCACAGGGGGGCAGAGGCTGGGAGGTGCGACTCCACGCTGACACTTGGCAGCAACCTCTGTGCCCCGCTATTGTTTCACAGGGGCAATCCCTGCTGTCACGTGAGGCAGGCGCATTAGAGGCTCTACAGGCATGTCTCAGTCCTCAGCATCTGCAGAGGGGCAGGGCTGTCAGCCCCACTTCACCTGTGAGGAGACTGAGGCAGGGTTCGGACCCCGACAGGGCACTCTTTACCCAAGCCCACCGCTCAAGAGGTTGTGGGTATAACCTCATAGCAAAGAGTAATGGGGACTTGGAAGAGGTGGGTGGGGATGGAGGAAGCCTCATGCCCAGTTCAGCCATGCAAGCCAAGATGGACAGGGCAGGGGGCACTGGGCCTGAGGGCAGGGCAGCCACGTGGGCAGCAGCCCCAAGGAGCAGTGTGAGGACTGAGCCAGGACGTGGGGCAGAGGGAGAGAGCAAGCAGCTCTAAAATGATTTTTCCAAGGACCATGCCGAGAGGTGAAGACCCCGGCCAGGACCCCCATGGCTGCCAGTGACTAACCACTGTACCTCACACAGGGCCACTGGGGCAGAGGGCAGCCAAGGTCCTGCGGCCATCTGCCTCCCCTGAGGCCCTCCTGGCAGGCAGGGGTTCTGCCGCAAAAAAAACCCAGCACCTGGGGGTGGGGCAAGGGGACGGCGACACCCAACAGGGCCTTGGACAATGGACATGGACCTCGAGGCTGGCCTGGGGCTGAGGGGGGCTCCGAGGGCCCTTGGAGGCCGTAAGCACCCCATCAGAGGCCCCACAGGGGCGGGGGCAGGGACGCAGGGGTGTGCTTGAGCACCTGGAAGGATACAAGCGATACCCAGAGAGGTTCCTTTCCCCAAACCAAAAAGCACCTTCCTCTCCACTGCCACTGCCCTCTGGCTCTGCAAGGCCACCTCTCGGGCCCTGCGGGCTACCAGGAGCGCAGCCCTCTCCCAGGGAGAGCCAGGCCTGGGATCTGCTGAGTCTGCTAATCAAGAAAACCAAACTCCTCCCTTTAGGAAAAAGGCTGCTGAAAGCTGCCCTCAGGCAGGGGGCCTGGCTGGGTGCCAGGTCTGCTGAGGCTTGGGTCAGCCTGGCCGCAAGGGCTAGTCCCTCCCAGAGGGCCTGTAAGGGGTGCAGGCTGCTTTGGGGTGGGGGTAAGGAAGCGGTGGCCAGGTGGCAGTCCCATGTGACCACAGCTCAGGTCCCCAGGGCAAGGCCTCCTGAGCAAACTAAACTTAGGCCTCTGGCCCACCCTCCTTTGTTCTCTGTAGTGAGAAAGAAGCAGAAAACACCCCCCCCACCCCCGTTGCTGCCCTGGGAGACAAGTGAAGCTCTGTTTCATTGTGCCCCATAAACAACTTTCTAAAAAATGTAGAAAGTGGGAAAGCTTCTCACCACCCTTGGTAAGGCAGAGCGTTCATGCACGCAGGCCCCATGGCTTCCAGGTGCCCACACAGTCCAAGAGGAACCAGCCCAAAGCAGGGGTGCCTGGTCAGCCCACTGGCTCAGGCCACATGCCTCCTTCCCTCTCCCTCAGTGAGGACTGGGCACCCACTAGGCAGGGGTAGCGGCCTGGTTTGTGCCCTGGGCGTGCTAGAGCCCAAGTGCTTCTCCAAGTGCCAACAGCTGTGCACCCCACCAAACCACCCCCTCACCTTGTAAGCAGGCAGAACTTGTGTCCTCAGAAGCCAAACTGGCTCAGAGAGACCCAGTGACTACCCCAAGGTCACACAGGGTGGAAAGCACAGACCAGAGCCTGGAACTGGGCGCCAACGACGGGGAGCCGGCCCGGCCCCTCCCCCGCCCCCGGGGTTGTAAAGGCCCGGGCATCTCCTTCCACCCCTTCAGCAGGGCCCCCGGGCGGGTGGGGTAGTGGGCTGATGCCCTGCGGGATCCCGGCAGAGCAGAACCAGGCTGGCCAGTGGCGGCGGGGGCGGACGACCCCGGCGCCTCCCCTCGCACCCTGCCGCCCGCCCCGGCCCCGGCTCCGGCCCCGGCCCCGGCCCCGGCTCCGGCTCCCGCCCCGGCCGGCCCTCACCTTGAGCAGGTCCAGCGGGTGCGTGCAGCAGGCGGCCCCGCAGGAGGCCAGCCCCCCGAAGTACCAGCGCGACACACGCGTCTCGGTCGCCATGATCCGCCGAGGATCGCCGCCGCCTGCTCGGCCCCGGCCCCGGCCCCGATGCCGACCCCGACCGCAACCCCAACCCCGACCCCGGCCCGGGCTCCTACACAGGTCCCAACCCGCCCCGCCGCCCGCGAGCGTTCAAAGAGCCGCCCGCCGCCCGCGCCCGGTGCAGCCAATGCGCCCGCGCAGCGAGGGGGCGGGGCGAGACCGACTCCGCCCACGGGGCGGGGCCATGGCCTTAAAGCGAGCGCGGCGGCCAAGTTGGTGAACCGGAGGGCGCGGGCGGCGCCTGTCCGCGGGAGGCGGCTGGGCGGCCTCTGCCCCTGCCCCCCGGACCCTGGGGTCCGCCCCCGCGCCGGGGGCGTGTCTCCGCAGGCCACGGTCGCCGCGCCCTCACCTCCCGCCCCGCGCGGCCTCCCGCAAACGCCGCGCCCGGCGTCCCTCGCCACGGCGCCCGCCCTGCGCTACCGAAGAGCAGAACGCCTCCTGGGCCAGGCCGAGGACTGCAGGAAGCCCGGGGCTAGGCCAGTTCGGAGACCAGACGCCCGCTCCCGCTCCCGGCCACGGGCAGCCCTGGGCAGCCACCTGGGGGAGGCGGGAGGCGGGGCGCGGGGGTTCGGGGTCCCCGACTCGGGTCGCCCTGGCCTCAGCAGACGCGTCCACCGCGCGCAGCTTCCCCCTCTCATCCCACCTCCCGGCAAACACGAAACGCAGGTGTGCTTCGAGCGTGAAGGGGCACAGCTGGGCAAGGCGAATCCCGTCCCCAGGGCCGCTCTGGGCAGGGCCACGTGGACCGGGCGCCCTTTGCAGGTGGCAGCTACTGATCTGAGGTGGGGCCAGAGACCCCTTCCTCAGAGAAGGACCTGTGTCCTTTAGCCACTGCAGCCTCCCACCCCAAAAGAGAAGGGTAAGGGGAAACGATTCCTGGTTCCCTCAACCCGCTGAGCCCCTGAATAACCAGTGCCCCCTGGCCTCTGAGCAATGCCTGGGCAAACCCCGCCATTTGCTTAAAGTGACCACTTGGAGGCACTAAGACTTTTAGAACCCCAGGCGGCCTCCAACCCGAGGTAACCAGCTGGGGAAGCGAAGAGCAGGCCAGAGAGATGGTGTCCAGGCCCAGAAATGCCTTCAGTGGGGGAGTGCGGGCCAGGCAGCAGCCAGCTTGTCAGAGTGGGGCAGGGTGCGATGGAGGCTGCCAGATGGCACGTGTCTGGAGTAGGGTGGAGGAGGTCGCAGGAATTCTCTAGAAAAAACCAGAGTGGGAGCTACATCAGAATTCCTTAGGAAATATGAAATCCCGTCACTGGCCATGGAGGTGGCGTTCACAGCTAAATACACAAGAGCCTCTAAGAGATGGTGCCACTTTGTTTAAAAAACCAGAGCTGACCAATGGGCTGCAGGCGGCATGGTCTCCGAGTCTGAGGTCCCAGAGCAGGCAGCGTCATCCCAGCACACTCCCTCCAACAGGCTGGCACAGGCCCTGCCCAGCATCTTGTTCAGAGTGTACCCAGATGTCTGAGTCTGTGTTGGCCCAAGGGTAACAGGATCAGCCCCCCACCACAAAGTGAACACCCAACAGCCCAGAAAGCAGGCGCCAGGCCATGAGGTAGGTGCCGCCCCTTGCAAGGTCATCCACCAGGCAGGCTCCTGAACCTTGCGGGCAGGGAGAAGCCGAGGCCCAGGAACAGGAGCTAGAAATCGAGCGGAAGTACACTGCTAAGCAAAACTGCCGTGAGGACTAGAGGTGCCGTGGGAGAGCAGCCAGCAGTGTGGAGGAACCCTGGAAAACGGGGACTGCAAGATGGGGCACCCTTTTAAGAAAAAGGTGGATTTTGCAAACTACAGGTCAGGGAATGGAAAAGGATCCCCAACCAAGTTCTCAAATGAATCATGACTTGTACATAAGCCCAAGGGTGATGGGGAGCTCAGCCTGGGACCTGGAGTCTGGTGACTCCACAGGGTGCCATTCACACTTCCTCAGGGTGCTAGAGGAGGGAGGATGGAGCTGCATGGGCAGCCTGGCAGACACCAGGGTCCTTGGAATGGGGGGCGATGGGCGTGGGAGGAATGTGCTCCAGTTCTGCATCTCCCTCTGCTGTGTCCTCTGTGACCATTCATCAGCCTGGACAGACACAATGCTGATGCCTACCGGGATCTTGCGGTCTCATGGCACCAACAGCAGACCTACCTCCCAGAGCCAGGCCTAAGGGCCAAGGCCAGTGGGCTCCAGGGTGATCCTGGGGCACACCCCAGCTTTTTCCAGGCCTGAGACACTTCACAGGCCACCTGCTGCCTGAAGCAGATCGAAGGCAGCTAGAGGGCCCGGGACCCCCATCAGGAGCCTGCGCGCCAGCAATCTACCCAGGGAGGTGAGGCCTCGGGTTCTCACAGCACCTTCAGGTATCTGACAGCAAGGTGAGGTGGAGGGCACCACCTGGCCACCATCCAAGGACCAGGCTGGTGTGAGGCACAATGAGGTCAGCCTGACAGTGGCCCCTGAAGTGCAAGGTTACCCCCACCTTTGAACAGCCATCCCCAGCAAGTCCAGGACAGGGAAAAGGCCTTGGGGTGGGAGGGTCCCAGTTCACCTTGGCTCCGTCAAAATGAAGCATATACTTTACAGGTTACCAGTGGGGCCCTCTGACACCACAGGCCTTACCTGGGGGCCATCCCTAAGGTCAGACCACTCCCTTCCCCAGGAAAAGGCCATTGGGCTGGGTCAACAGGACCCACAGCAGGGCCCCCAGCGACACAGCAGTCACCTCTGTGCAGGGAAGGCCCTGCGGAGATCTGCTGAAGGCAAATGAACCCCTCGGGATGGCGCGGGCAACAGGCCTGCCAGCAGGGCTCCTGGGCAGGCCGGCTTCCCCACCCCCAGACCCTCCCACAAGCTTAGCCACAGGGAGGACGCATTAGGTGTGTGTGGGAGGGCATGCCAGGCACACCCACCTAAGAGCCTGCCAGCTCCCCTGCCTGCCCTGAGCCATCCTACAAGGGGTGACGCTCCTGGTCCCACAGCCAGCTGTGCAGGACACTGTACAGACGGGGGACGGGGTGCAGGGGCAGGACCTGCAGAGGGCAGAGTGCGTAGCCCCTCATGTCACAGGAACCACCTCCCCACAGTGCAGTACCCTGCCCTCCTGGTCAGCCCAGAACCCCCGAGGCCTCCCTGGGAGCAGGCCTTGCCTGCCCTCTGCTTCGGAAAGGGGGGCTGCACTACTGACTCTGAAGTTGCCTCATTTCCTGTCAAAAAGCTGCTACATGCCCCACACCTAGTTCCTGGTGAAGACCTGGCATCGGCTGAGTGGCAGCTGCCGCACCTCCAGCAAGATGGGCGCTGCCTAGAACCCCCAGGGTACTACTCTGAGGTTCTCAGGATGGGTGCCGGTACACAGCAGACCCCAACAATGGTCTGCAGATCCTCCCATCCCACCGGTGCTGAGGGTACCAGGAATGGGCCTTGCTGTCCTGAGCCGGCCTCCCTAGCCAGCCAGCAAGCTGACTCCACACTGCCCAGGGCGGCTCAGCCACACAGCACTCAGCGCACACCGCGCCTAAACCATGTATTTTTCTCTGTAGCATCCAAGGGGCGTGCGTGTTAACTCGTGGTGCATTCCGAGTCCATCTCTAGGGCACCTTCCCTGGGGCTCTCTGGGGCAGCAGCTGCCCCTCCCTTCACGTCTCCGGAGGTCCACCCATCTCCCAGGATGGCGTTAGCCATGTGGTGCTGAGCTGCTCCGGCCGGAGGCTGCTCAGGAAGCTGGGCCGGCCATGGGGCGGAGTGGCCGGGGCCCATCAGGTCCCAGGGACCCGTCCACAAGTCCTTTGAGAGGCCTACTCCAGAACCACAGTGCCGCCCACCGCCTCCAGGGCTGCCTTGATCTTCTCGGCCTCGGCCTTGGCCACGTTGGCTCTGATCTCCTGGGGCAGGGATTCCACCAGCTTCTTGGCCTGTCAGAGAGCAGAGTCAGGAACCCGGCCCAGGCTGCTTCAACCAACCTGTCCCAGGAGGGCTGGCCTGAGGGCTGCGGGTGGCAGCGGTGGGTGGTGCAGCAGGTGGAGCCTCACCTGGACGAGGTTTATGCCCTGGACGTAGTTCTTGATTTCCTTGATCAGCTTCACCTTGTCCACAGGCTTTGCCTCTGTCAGGCGGATGGTGAAATGTGACCGTTCTTTCTGTTTGGGGATGTCTTCTTCTGCCACCTGAGGGACAGGGGAGGGGGGTATTGGCAAGGTGAGTGAGGATGGGGCAGGGCGTGTTCACTCCTGGGCCGCTCTACCCTGGAGCTCCAAAGGTGCGGCCTGGCAGCGCCTGGGGACCCAGCGGGAAGCCACACCTGCTGGCCTGTCGCGCCGCAGGCACTCTCCCTCACACGGCCCTGATTGAGACCAGGCTGCAACACCACGCATCGTCCCACCTCTCTGGAGGCTGTCCAAGCCTGCCTCACTTCAGTTTCCCCATTCCTTAAAAATGGTGATTTAGGAGCTGGGTCAGGGTGACATCCGCAGGCTTTGCAGGGAAAAAGTCACAGGAAAGCACAGCCGCTCTCAGCCAAGCCTAGTTATGTGTCAATGACAACCAGTGTCAGCTCCTTCGGCAGGTGACCTACAGGGCACCCGGGCACGATGGGGCTCCTGCTGCTGTGTGAAGCCCATAGCACCAGTGGGAGAGGGGCCACCTGGCCTAGCTGGTCTGGATATGCTGTCCAATTATCACCAGCTTTCTCAAATTATCTCAAAAGCATTCCCATTTAAACAATCAATTACACTGTAGTTCTCCTTCCTTGCCCTCAGTGTTCAGCTGAATCTGGTCATCCAGTAAAGCCACCTTCCAGTGCATGGGGCAGGGGGCAGATGATGTGAAACCATCAGACACATGTGGAGTGTGGGAAGTGCTACAGGACCACTGACCTGGCTTCCTCAGTGGGAGATGCTGGGAGAAGGGGGCTGAGGGCAGTGACCCAGATCTAAGAGACTGAGGAGACCCAATGGCCAAATGCCACACACAGAGCTTGTCTGGGCTTGGGTAAAAGAACATTATAAACAAAGTCTAGGACTGTTAGTGAAATCCCAATAGGCCTTGAAAGGAAATCACGGCTACTTATGTTCATTGTGTTAATGGCTATGTTTAGGGAGGTGTGCTGAGGCAAAGAGCAAAGGGCAGAGGGGCATCTGCTTTAAGCATCAAGACACAGGTACAGCAGATGGGGAAAAACCTTAATACCTACTGAGGCCAAGTGACGAACATATAGATGGATAATTGCTATTATTTGTACTTGCAAAGAAATCTGAAATTTTCCATAACAAAACCTGCAACCACACCTCCCCCACACATTTATGTGTGCCTTGAAGTCCGCGGGGTTTCTTGGGGAGACCCACAGCTGCCCATCACTTCCCCAGCTCTGCTCAAGCCACAGACATGCCACGTGGCCCTTGTAGCCTCTGCCGGGAAGGCCTTTCTCTTCCTCCACTCCTCACATTTTCTCCCCGAGTGCCACCTCCTCATTGCAACCTTGGAAATTGTAGCCTTCTCTTCCCCTTACGCTTCCCCCCTGCTTTTCCCCAGAGTACACATAACATTCTACACTACTGAACATAACTTCTTTCTTTTTCCTTCATTTGGCTCTTGGTTCGCTTCCCTCTGCAAGAAGTGGGGTCTCCATGTGGGCAGGGATGAAGTACCAGGGAGGCCGCAGGGGACCCAGTGTGTGACTGAGGCAGGACTGAGTTGGGGTGCAAGCGGTCTGACCACGTGGTGTGAGGCAGGCTGGGACCCTAGCCTGGGCTCACCTCCGGGGCCGCTGCAGCAGAGGCAGCACTGGGCATCACACCTCCCGCCTGCATGAGTCCGACATCCTGGATCTTCAGCGTTTTCTGCAGGAACATAGGACAGCAGTTTCAGTAGCTGCCTGTCACACCCAGAGACCCTCAAAGACAAGCCTGGCAGTCCTCACACTCAGGGAGCACACTTTCGACGATGCACCACACTCGCCAAAGGCACCAGGAGCAAGACACGGGCCCACATTTCGCTGCCCAGGTTCAGGCCTGTGATACCTTCAGGAGCTCGTTGAGGTCTGAGATCTCTAGGAGCGTGAGGCTGGCAATGTCCTGGACCAGCTGCTGGATCTTAGGGGGGTACTCCTTCGGGGCGTTATCCAGTGGTGCACCAGCGAGGGCCTCCCCCCTTCGATGGCTGCTGCACCTCATCAGCCTCACCGCGCAGACACAGGGCACCTGTTGCCTTGCCCCACTATTCAGACAAACGGTCACCCTGGCACGAGGGGGACATAGATCGAGCAGTTAAGTAGGTGCCATGAGTTCAGATTTGGTTCTATGGTCCCAACCCAGGGTTCTGACTCGGGGGTCCACATGGATGACAAGGGGATCTCTCAGCTACTCATGTTCTTCAAAGATCCTTAGAATCCACACAATTGTGTGCAGACATGCTACCCACGTTGTTTCCGGTTTGAATGAACTGTACCAGCCCACGTGAATAAGGCGGTAACTTGAAGGCATTCTGCTGCATAAAGCCTTTCAGAACCTGGGGCCCTTGGCGGCGAACGCCGGATCCACTTTTAGGAGCCCTACCACCTCACTGGGGGGCAGAGGAAACTGAGGCTCGGAGAGGGGCGGGGACCCGTCCAAGGTCATCCCAGGCCACACCCGCAGTCTCCGCGGCCCGCGAGGTTAGGGGTCAGCACGCGGACGCCCTCACGCCCCCCAGATTCGCCGGGACTCGCCGAGGCGAGGGGGCGCCTCCAGCCCGTCACCTGCGGACGCCTAGTGCCCGGCCGGCGGTCCCCCCGTGCGCCCTTGCCCCACTCTCGGAGGCCCGAAGTACCTGGCGAGACGGAGCGCGGCGCCCCGAAGGCCGAGACACGGCCCCCATAGGGGGCGAGCGGCCGCCGGCAGCATCGGTCCGCGGGCGGGAAGGTCACACGCGGCTCCCCGGGCGGAGGGACGCTCTAGCCGCCGAGCAGCGGAGCATACGAGCTAGAGGCGGGCGCTCTAGCCGCCAGGATTACCGAGCATACGAGTTACGGGCAGACACTCTAGCCGCCTGGGCCGAACATACAAGTTGGGAAGACGCTCTAGCCGCGCCTTGCACTTGCCTCCTCTTGCTCCCCACGATTACCCAAAAAGGGAGAGCTGCGCAGGCGCAGAGGCTCGATGCCGGTGACCAGGAGTCAGGCTGTGGCCCGCACTGTCCTCGCCCTGCGGGGCGGAGGAAGACCAAAGGAAGCTGAGGCTTGGCGCCAGGCTCCGTCCGAGTGCGGTAGGCTGGCCTGGCCCCCGGCCAGGGACAACCTCCGGGACCCTTGACCACACTGGACAGCGCAGTGACCACTGTCGCCCGCGCAAGCGTCAGTCGGTGGTTTTTGGCTGGTGACGTCTGCCCTGCCGCAGGGCGGGCACGAGGGTCCGGATGCCCTTCCTCAGCTGGCCACGCCCGCCCGCAGCCTGTGGCACGTAGCACGGGGTGACCCCGCTGCTCTCTCCGGTTCCCTCCCCCTACGACTGCCTTCCCGTCAGCACAGGAGCGAGGCCCGGTCAGGGCTCGGGATTCTCTGCTTACAGCGTTTGCTACGGGTGGTGACAGAGCCCTGGTAGGGTCCGAATGATGGGGTCCTGGGCGGAGAGGCCGGTCTTCATCTAGAACAGCCTCTCTAAGCCCTGGCTGGCTCCAACTGCCGAAGTCCTCTGCACTCCCGTCCGCTTCCCTTCGGGCTCGCGGTGTCTTCGGCCCAGGTCTCTGCAGCTCGGTCCCCAGGCCCTCTGCCAGCGTCTGTAGTGAGGGTCCGGAGGCCTTGCGCTTTGTATGTAGCGTGCAGTCTCCTCTCCCAGTTGTCCCAGGTACCACAGATGGTTTTCCTAGTCAGGGCTGGGGCAGTCCCGACTTCAGGCCAAACTGAGAAAGCAGGGTTGCCCTCTGCCAAGCATGCTCCTGTTATCCTGGCTCTGCCTTTAACTGGAGTTCAGGTAACCTCTGTGCCTGATAAACTAGTTCATTCCTTCGTAGAAGAGCTAATGAAATGCTGACGCCACCTAAGGTTTGGGTGTTTTAAGGTGTATGAAATGTTCTGAACTCTGGGTGCCAGAGGCTGGAGGTCTGTATTAAACATTTCCCTCTAGACTACCAACTCTTAGGTTGTAGTCTGCAGTCAGACTAGAGTAGTGGGCCCCACGGGTCTCTCCCAGGAGTCAGGGCAGAGATGCTTGGCTCCCCATGAACACAGCTCCACGGACACTGCTGTGGAGCTGCACCTGGGGTGGGCAGGCTGGCCCCAGCTGCCACCTTCCTTCTGAGCAGACACTCTGACACTTGCTGAAAGACATTTTATTATCAGTGTTCCATTCCATCTACTCAGGGGACTGGATGAATGAAGTTCAGAAGCAGAGACGCTGGAGACAAAGCCCCCCTTTCTGTGAAGGCCAGGAGTGCTGCTGCTGACAGCCTGGGGCCGCATGGGGGGGCTCTGGGGAGCGCACACGCCAGTCACAGACCACAGGCCCTGAGGACGCACAGGTGGGGATGGACGCTGCGGGCTGTGAGGGCAGAGGAGCTCCCACTCCAGCTAGCCCTAGAATGGCCAACGTGGGGCTGGGGGCTTCCTCTCACAGAAGGTCTTTCCCTCTTACCCTCCTCCCCGAGACACAGCCCCGGAGAAGGAAGTCAGAGACCAACTCACAGAGACAGGGACAGTGCACATTGGGGCCTTGGGGACATGGAGGCAGCAGGCAAGGACAGAAAGGACGGGAGCTGGGGTGAAGAACCACCCCATTCACATGGAGCAGGGACACCACATGGTGAGGAGAGGACAAAGGGGGGCAGAAGGATGGCACTAGTTAGAGACGGAGGTGGTGGTTCGGAGAAACCTAGTGTTACTCTGGCCGGTGAGCTCCAGGCCTGGGTCAGTCGAAGGAGATGAGCTGGGCTTCACTGCCCTGTGCTGGTGGCCCCTGTGCCGGTGGCTGTTGGGCCACGGGGGGCTGCTGCTGGGGAGGGCCACTGGAGGGCGCCATCTGTCGGGGGGAGGGACACATGGCCATGGGTCTTTCTAGGCCCCAGCCTCCCACCCTCTAAGGGCTTCTCTAGCACACTCCAGCCTGGCCTTGCCGCCTTGTGTAGCCCATCAAGCCTAGCCTGGGCTGTGCCCGGGCCTCGTGAAGCCCTCCTCCCAGCTTGGCATGCTCTCCACCCTCTTCCTGTCCCGGGGTAGGGCTGACCCCAGGAGTTCCCCACCACCTATGGAGTTGAGCTTGTAAGTAAATGTGTGGCTGTGCGGCCATGGGTGTGT
Source organism: Manis javanica (assembly GCF_040802235.1). Taxonomy (NCBI): domain Eukaryota; kingdom Metazoa; phylum Chordata; class Mammalia; order Pholidota; family Manidae; genus Manis; species Manis javanica. The sequence continues at coordinate 182,261,848 of NC_133159.1, read as the reverse complement.
ATGCCTGAGTTCTTCTGGCCCGCACAGTCCACTCCTCCCGGCAGCAGCCCTGGGAGAGCTCACCTGCTGATACAGGGGCTGCTGCCCCGAGAGGTAGGGCTGCTGCGGGGGCGGCAGAGGCGCATCTTGGCTGGGGAGGGTGGTCATGAGATTCTGCAAAAATGTAACAAACCCCCAATGCTGAGAAAGGAGACAGGTAGCAAGATAAATGAAAATGTTCCTGTCTTGGAAAAATCAAATGCCAACCAGCTAGGGGGACCCTTGGAGGGGCAGGGGTGTTAAGCAGCCTGCCCAGGGCTCCCCGGCCTCCCAGCACAGGACCCCAGGCCTCCCCAGTCTGGACGACCCTCCCCATCTCCATCCCTCACCTGCATGCCATAGGGCTGGTAGCCCATGGACACCGACTGACTCCCCACGTAAGCCATGGTGCTGGACTGTGGAGGCTGGGAGATGGCTGGCAGGCTCTGTGGGGCCTGGGAGGCCACATTCTGCAAGGAAAGAGGTGTGACAGGAGCTGGGCCCTGCACCCGAGAGCAAGGGCCTGGTGGGGGCAGGGAGGGGCCTTGCCCACCTACCTGGTAGCCCTGGGTAGCAGCAGGCTGGTAGGATGAGTAGGCTGGGCTGGTGGTGGGCCCTGCTGGGCCCTGGGGGGCTGCCTGAGCGCCCGCGGCCCCTGCTGGGTACATGTAGGCACTCACCATGCTGGGATCTGTGGGGGAAGAGAGAGCTCTCAACCCTACCGTGGGGAGGGTGTTGTGGGTCACTTCTGAGTTTCCCTTTTTCTTTTGCCTTTAGAGACCAATTCATGTTTCACATTCTCACAAAAGGAAAAGAAATGAAATCAGCAAGGATGAGAGGGACACGGAACCCAATCAGGCGGAGGAGGTGAACCAGGTAAGGCTTAGTGGTGCAGAAGGGGTGGGGGACCTGCTGTGCGCCTTCTGGGCCCACTTGGTCCCTGAGCCCTCAGTCTAAGGACACCAGACCACGGACATAGTAACCTTGGTCAGGAGGCACTGTCCCCCGGGGCCTGGGCTGGCGTTCCTGAAACCACTTTCTGTTCTAGCAACAGGTAGACCAGCAAACAGAGACCAGAGGCGGGAGCCACAAACATGGAGCTGGAGTAAAGTCAGTTTAACATGTGCAGACAGATGGGTGCCCATCTGCTCAGACGCACACACACACACGTGCCCTTGCTGTCTGCTGAGGTGCGGTGACACCCAGCACCTAATCTTGTTTCTAACGCCATCCTCCACTGGAGGAACAGGGCTCCCTGGAGAGATGGCCGACTGCAGGGCTGGGAAGCCATGACCACAGGTTACATCTTGTACCAAAAAAGAGCATCCGCAATGGGCTGGGGCGCGCCAGGACACAGGAGGTGGCCTGTGGGGCTCCCCTGGGCCACACCGGAGCGATCTGAGCACCAAAACAAACAGTGGGCGTGAAGGCCTGTAATCTTCTCAGTAAAATGAGTCCACACTGATCTGAATGAGCCATGAATAAGGAGAAAGGACGGTGTTCTCTCCAGCAGAGAGATACCTAACAAGCAGGGCAGAGACAGGACACAAAGCCACCCTGTGGCCAGTGTCACAGTGGGCTCAAACCAAAATAAGCAAAAAATACTAATACTAGTGGATACAAACTTAAAAAGAAGAGTATTTGTAAATCGTATTCTACCCAGAACACTTAATTACCAAAAGTCACTTTACAATAGAGAGACCTGGCAGGTACCCCCCAAACCACACGCCCAGTAATGGGTAAGGGCTCGCGGCTCACAGAACATCACACGGCTCCGTGGCCGCCAGCCAGCAGGGGCCCGGGGGGTCCTGCTGGAGGGCCTGCTGAAGCCACACAGGGTGCTCTGTGAGGCCGCGGCCAGTGCTCTCTAAGTAGCCGCATGAAGTGAACGCGGACGGAGGCCGGCTCCGGATTAGGGGAGACGAAAGAGACAGGACACCTGAATACCGCATACACGAGGGGTTTCTGGCTGGCACAACAGGCAGCCTGGGCAACTGTGGGAGCTGGGCCCAGCTGAGGGTGAGGCCGCAGCACAGCCCGGTGGCTCCTGTCTGCCTGCCTGGCCCACCAGGTCGTTCTGGTTCTGGGAGATTCACCTGAATCCCAGGTGCAAGGGCAACACCCGCCTACCTACCCCCTGAAGTGGGTCAGGAAGGTGTGCACACATGTGCTCACCTGGATATGTGTGGAGAATGCAAATGTGGCAAGATATTAATGTCTGGGGATCTCTTTGTACCATTCTTTTAACTTTTCTGTAGACCTAAAATTACGCAATAAAGATAAGGAAAAGGCGGTGGTCTGGGGCTCATCTTGGCTGGTTGGCACCTCTGCCTGCCTCTGTTACCTGCTCCAGCCCCGGGCATGCTGGGGTAGGGCCCGCTGGTGGCCGGTGCTGGTGGGCTCATGTACACGGTGTGCATGGGGGAGCCCTCCACTGAGCCTGCTGGGCTAAAGGTGCCAGGGAAGCTTGCGGGGCCAGAGGGCTGGTAGAGCACGCCTCCGGCTGCGGGCATGGCCTGAAGCTGGGGACAGAAAGAGACGGCTGTCAGCGAGGTTCTCTACCACTGAGTCCCTTGTGGGGGTGGGACAAGCGGCGGGTGCATGCCTGGGCATAGGGCAGGGGGAAGGCCGGCATCTGGGCCCTCATCTGGATGGTCTGCTTCTGCTGCTCCAGGCGCATCTGCCGTTCTTTCTCTTGTTCCTGCAGGCGCTGGATGGCCAGCTGCCTCTGCACCTCCAGATACTCCTGTGGGCCACAAGGCGGTCAGGGCCAGCCATGCCCCCCGGGTCCCCACGGTGGGGGCAGCCGCCACACCTGCTTCTTCTGACGCATGACCTCCAGCTTCTGGGCCAGCTGGATCTGGCGCTGGCGCTCAGCCTCCTCGGCCGCCCTGCGCAGCTTCTCCCGGTGCTCCTCCCGCAGGGCGCTGAGTGCCCCCCGGGCATCGCGGATCTGCGCCAGCTTGTCCTGCAGCCCCTCATAGTACACTGTGGGGAGAGGGCAGACCAGAGCCTTGGCTTTGAGGGGAGCATGGGCTGCCCACCAGCAGGCTCCTGCCTGCACTGAGCAGGCCTGGCTCTGCCTGGCTGACTTCAGGAAGCTCAAGGCCCAACAGACTGCCTGTCAACAGGGTTCCCATTGCGGGGCAGGGGGCAAGTCTTCCTTGAGCTGATCGTCCTGGCTCGGTGGGATGCTTCTCATCACGGGGACCGCCTCCCCTGGGGCCCACCCCCAGGAGGCCCGCCCACACCCATGGCACCTACACCTGCGCTCATCCAGCTGGTTGAGCAGCTCGAGCAGATGGGGGTGCATGCCATTGATGGACTGGAAGAGGGACAGCACGGCCGAGTCGTTGGTGATGCTGCGGCCTCGCACGTGGTTGCTCTTCATGCGGTTGACAAAGGTGGTGACAGCGTTCTGCAGAGCCTTCAGAAACTGTGCGTGGTTCTCCTCCGACTCCCCATTCTGGTACTGCTGCTGGGGCACAACGGGGTCCAGCTGGGCATCACTGAGCACCCCCTGAGCAGGACCACTCTGTCCAGGGGCCTTGGCAGTACCCCCTGCACAAACCCGCCATGCCAGGCCCTGAGCACTGAGCTGCTGTGCATCTCTGGCTTGATACTCTCAGTGGCCCTGCAGAGGGGCATGCTGAGCAACCCATTTTATAAACGAGGGAACTGAAGCCCAGGGAGGCTCTGCTCCCACCCACAAGCATGGTGCTGGCCAGGATGGAGCTGGCTAGAGCTTTGCTGGCCTGGCTCTTTTCCCCTCTGCCCCTCCCTGTAGGTCTCCCACCGGTGGTGACAGGGGACCTGCCTCCCTGCAAAGGCTCTGGTTTCCTACTCCAATGGCCAACAGCGTCTAGAAGCCCCAGAATAGGGCAAGGACTTATCTGGGTGGTTCCAGACTACCCTAGAATATTCTGGTCTGTTCAGGACAGGCAGCAAGAGGCTAAGCTCTGGGTGACAGCCAGCCTCCGAGGTCTTCTATGGGCACAGGCTGGCCCTTGTGTCAGCACAGGTGCCTCGGTGGGGCCTGGCACTCTGCATGCCAGGACCTTTGTTCTCCACCCAGCCTGGTGAAGGGAGCCCAGCTTACCTCACCAAAGGGGCCACCAGAGGGGGTCAGGAGCTGAGACTCTGTCTCTGGGGGGGGATTCTGGAAGAGACCAGCAAAAGAGGGGGGGTCCGGCCTGTCCCGGTGCCTCTAGGAAGGGGCCGCGGGCTAGGAGGGCCAGGAGCAGCCCCTCACCTCCACTGTGTTCGAGGGGGCTGCGTGCCCCTCCCCGGGCAGGGCGGCGGGCTCCGCGAGGGGCGCCGGTGCAGACGGGGTGGGGCTCTTCCGTGCTTCCTCCTGCTTTTTCTCCCAGTAGTTCCGGTTGAGGTACCGGGCAAGCTGCACAGACAACAGGGGGTCACTCCCGAGAGCCGGGGAGCAGCGAGGGGAAGGCCCCATGCCCAGGAACACCCTCACCTCAGGTTCGATGTCCTCAGCCAGAGGTGCCGACGAGTTCTGGGGAGACACAGCGTCTTAGGGCCACGGTCCCATGGTCCAGCTCCTCCCGGACCACCACTGGGAGGGCCCAGGTGGCGCTGCTACGACGACACCGACGGCCAGAGCCAGTCCGAGGGGCCCCGAGAGGCTCCCTAACCATGAGAAAGCAGAGGCGTCCTGCCGGCCCTCCCGTCACCACACAGATGGCCCCAGTAGGTAGGCAGCAGGCTGTCTGTAGCAGAGCCCTGCACAGCTTCCAAGTGACGTTCTGCATCTTTGACCCCCGGCCACCCACCCCTACTTACATGGGAACTGGCCAGAAAGGTTGGGTCAACCCCTGCAGAAAGTACGTCCTGGAAGGGCCACAGGGTGAGACCACAAGGCAGACACCTTTGACCCCAGGGCTCCCCACTTCTTCCTGCTCTAGGGGTTGTGGGACAGGGGGCCCCTGACCAGAGCCAAGAGCTGTGGAGGCCAGGCTGCCCCTTGATGTGTGCCCAGGGGACATGGCACCTCCTTTCTGGGGCAGACCTTCCACGGGAAGTTGTCCCAGCCCCCGAGGGCAGGCTCACCACTGGCGATGAGTACAGGCTGCTGGCAGGGGGTGCCGAGGAGGCCACGGGCACAGGCTCTGCCTTGGGGTACGCAGCATACGCAGACTTCTGTCTCTGTGGGAGAGCCAGGAAAGGTCTGTGGGGAGCACCCCGGCACGGCCCGGGCCCACACTCCTCTGCCCCCCCCAGACATGCAGGCGCGCTCCCCTACCGCCCGACGCAGCACAGCCTCAGGCCGCCTCCCCCGCGGCTCACCACCCTCTCCTTCTCCTCGGCCTCTGACTGCGACAGGGCCAAGGCCAGCTGCAGCTCCTCCTCCTCCTGCAAGGCGCTCTCATCCCTCTTGGGGGGCAGCTGCAGAAGGACAGGCTGGTGAGCAGGGCCCAGGGCAGAGGCACCCCCCGGGGGGCTGGGGCCAGTACCTGGGACTGCTGCGACAGTGGGCTGGTTAGGTACTCCGGGGGCAGTTCTGCTGTGGAGGCCTTTCCTTCTGCTTTCCTGCAGGTGACAGGAGGCTGGGGGTGGCGAGCACCGGCCCCCAGCCCCCCGAGTCCTCCAGGATTCCGCCTGGGACTTCCCTCCCATACCCACATGACAACCACACGTCACAGAAAGGCTGGACCCACAAAGCAGCCGTGTTGTCCCCGGGCCTCGGGCCCCCGGCTGGTCACCTGGCCTCAGCCACAGCCCCCTCCCAGAAGCAAGGTTCAAACACCCTCTGGGCCAGGCTGCGGCTCTCTGCAGCAGAGGGAGGCCACCACGGCCCCGAGGGGTCAGCGTCACCACCGGCACTGGGACCCACAGGCAGCATGGGCCTCTGGCCCAGCCGCGCTGCCGGAGTCCCGCCAGGAGACAGAGCCGTACGGGGGTCGCGTCCTTCCGAGACGTCTGCATCACGCAAGACAAGGGCCGGAAAACGCCTGGGTTGGGGAGCCCCGGGCTGAGCCGGAGGCTGGCGGGCCCCCTGGGCGATGGGGTGCGCAGTGGGGCTCACTTGTTCAGCTGCTCGAAGCAGGGCTCGCACACGCGCACCTCCTTCTCGATGCCAAACTTGGGGATGGTGGAGGACCTGGAGGAGCACTTGCCGCAGAAGATCTGGCCGCACGCCCGGCAGTGGTGCTGTGACGAGGGCAGTCAGGGCGTGGCCTCGTCGGGCCCCCCGCCCCTTGGCCCGCCTTGCCCGGCCCGCCTCAGAGAGCACCGGAAGTCGAATTTAAAAGAAAGACTGGCAGGAACTGTGCAGGAATGGTGCTGACAGACTGAGCAATGAGGGGGTCTGCTCAGACGCCCCAGCCCCTGGCCCGAATGCCTAAGGCCTGTGCCACAGCGGAAGAGATGGACGGCTCGAGGGCCTGAGCCAGCCAGGCACGGCCAGCCGAGAGGAGGCAGTGGGCCACCAAGTCCCACCAGAGCTTCACCTGGCAGCACTGGCCATCAGGCACCAGGGCCTTGAGGACCATGCTGGCCACACAGCTAAGGGTTGGATTTGCTCCCCACACCCCCAGCCACGGCCCAGAGGGGAAGGCCCTTCAGTGGGTGCAGGGCCTCCAGGCAGCAGTGGGTGGTCTGGGACCTGACAGACCCTCCCCTGTGGCTGCTCAGGGCGGTCCAGGCCAGCTGTACTCACCTTGCGGGTCACCACCCCGAACTGCACCCTGCACCGGTGGCACTCCTCGGCATCCACCCAGTCAGGCGCCTGGGGGCGGCGGTCAGGGTCAGGTGACATAGCCCCGCCTCCCTACCAGGACTCCCACTCCCCACAGAAGGGGGAAGACCCCAGGGTGAGCCAAGCCACTGCAGACTCAAGGAAGGACCCTCCCTCCAAGAGGGTTTTCCTGTTCTATAAATGGTGACAGCAGTGAAGACTTCCCGCAGCTCTGGGGACACGTAAACATCTGTCTTACAGCCACATGAGCCCACTAGCAGAGCCCAAGGACACCTCCAACAGCCTGGATCTCAGCGTGCAGAGGAACAGCTGCATGGTCCACTTGAGACAGTCAGATGTCCTCATTTCCAAGACAAACAGCAGCCCTGCTCCTGAGAGCCAGACCCTTCCGCTTCCTAAAAGCACTCAAGGCCTAGATTCCCAGCACCCGCAAACTTACTCTCTCTGCAGCAAACATGGCGTCGCTCTCCTTGAACTCTGGGAAGACGTGTCCTGGAGAAAGGGGACAGTCACTTGCACGTCCTCACACGGTCTGTGGTGAGACCTTTAGTGAGGAGCTATGTGCTAGCTCTTGGTTTCTACCTCCCCAGAAAGATTTACGAGAGGTGTTCCACACACCCCGGGCGGCAGGCACAGAGACCGCATGCCAGAGTCTTGGCCCATGAGGGTGTTCCCCATCGGCACTCTGCTCCGGGGTCCACAGCACAGAGCCAGGCTTGCTCCCACCAGGTCAAAGCCTCACAGGTCCTTGGGCCTCTTGTCTGCCTCCCAACCGCCCAGTCCAGCCAACTACACATCCTAGTACTGGTCGTGGCAGGACTCCCAAGGCTCTTTTGAGGCCCAGACCCCCCGGGAACCTCAGGAAGCTTTGCATGAATTCTCTAGGAAAGGAGACATGTACACACACCCAGAATCTGATGTCCAACGCAGGGATTGAGGGCCTGAGGCCAGCCCACCAACCTGGATGGGACCCTCATCACATTCCCCACATGGCCCTGCCCACTGCACAGCCACCAGATACTACCCCTGCTCGTGCTGATGCCCCTACTTTAGGACCAGGGGATGTGACCGAGGCTCTGCTCAGCTCAGACGTATCCTTCACTGCCTAGTCCGAATGCGGCCACATCCACTGCCTTCTTTGCAGAACGAACCAGCTCTCCGTGGCCACTGCAATGGCCAGGAGGAACACAGAGGGGTCCCTAAAACCCCACCTCGGTGGCCACACACCCACTTACGTCCTCCTGGGCTCCCCAGCTCTGGCCAGCACCTCGGCAGTCGGGCTGCTGGAGCCCAGGACTTTGGCACTGAGTCTGCTGTGGGGTGCAGGGCCCAGACCTCCTCTGCTGGGCTCAGCTCACACTCAGGTCTGGCCTGTGTGCCGCCTGCTCCCCAGCAGGACCTAGCACTCTCAGAAACGAGTGGCTGTTAACCTGTCACTGTGTTGTCTGAAACACCACCCACCCCTGCCCTGATGGGGCATCTGAAGTCTGGAAAGATGGACTCAACTGCCCAGGTTAGGGATGAGGCCATGCTGCCCTGTGGGGACACCTGCTCCGTGTTCTCACCACCACCCACAAAGTGAGGTGCCATCCCCCAGCCCTGCACTGGCTGGACACAGCTGCCCTTGGGCCCAGCTGGCACAGGGAGGCCCCTCAGTTCCTGAAGGCCATGTCCCGAGCCTGGGACTCACCCTCCACCTTCATGATCTGGTACGTGTCCTGGACTACTTTATACTTGGGCTCGTTCCGGAAGGCATGCGCCCAGGCCTGGATCAGGTACAGGATCTTGTTTCGGACGTTCACTTCTACCTGCCTCTGCAGAGAAGGACGAAGAGCATCAGAAGGGCCCTGGGACATGCAGGTGGAAAGGAGACCTCTTGGCGTGAAGAAGTGGCTGCCAAGACCCCATTACTACAGCCAGGAGGGGAGGGGCCCTCAAAGAAGGCATGGGCACCATGTGCTGACCACTGCCCAGGCCCAGCCCTCCTCACAGAACCTCATTCCCTGAGGACAAACTCAGGAAAAACTGGGGGACCCCCGAGGCCAAAGCTCCCCAAATTCCACTACTCTGTAACTGCCTTTTTTCCTCCTGCTCCACGGGAGCCTGACTGGCCCCAGAATTCCCTTGGTCTGCAACCTACCCTGGCCAAGCCAACACCACGTTTTAACACATAGGACCAACTAGGCCTGCGCTTAGCAAACAGGTGTGTAGTGGCCGGTCACCTCCTGGTCACTGCGGGCCTGGGATGGTGGAGGCAGCTGGACCAGGAAAAGCCCCAGATGCAGAGCCACCACTCACACTGGGTTAGGGCACAGCCAGTCACATTCTAGAGCTCTCTCGGGGACACTGTCCATACATGACGTGCAGGAGGGTGGCAGGACAAGAAAGCTGCTTCATGGAGATGCCGACTAAGCTCACAGCTGGGCTTCTGATCCTTTCCCATAACCCTTGTCTAGTCAGTGAACCCCCGCCACCATGCCGTCATAACCCTGTCCCTCCAAGAGGGTAGTAACTGGCTCAGACCATGGGCAGCATGGGGACACAGTTGTGCCAGGTTCTGAACCTGTCCACTCTCAGTCACAGGCGGGAATGGCCTTGGCCACCAGTCAGACTGGAGAAGCCCTGCTGTCAGTTCAAGTCCCAGGTGGGCTCTTGGCTACAAGGACCCACAGGCGCCTCAGGCCCTGGAAACTGTGGCCCAGTCCTCTGGTGGTGGCAGAGATGCTGTCTGAGCTGTACTCCCCAGCCGGCACACCTCTGTGGGACACCCTATCAGCTCAGAGAGTGGCTGCACCTAACTCCACATCACACAGCCTCCCGGTGTCGCCACCCACATCACAATCCCTGCAGGAGTGGCTGGCTCGGGACGACCTCTAGGGGCCCTGGGAGCTTTTCCTCCTTTGCTACAGGAGGTGTGATGCCTACTCCCCAAGGGACCCCTGCTCTGCTGTCTCTACCCAACTCTCCCCCAAAGATACATCCAACTCCCATGCCTCCCTGCTCGGAAGCCTTCCGGCCTCTTCCTGGGACCCACCGGCCCCAGCGCCCCCCCGGGGATCTGCACACACTGTTCCCTGGCTGCTCGTGCATGCAGCTCTGTCCACCACCTCTCCTGCACTCAGCAAGCACCCGCTGCGCTTCAGGCGGGGGCACTGAGCCCTGCGCCGGGAGGCTTTCCACAACCCCCAGACATAAGACCAGCTCACTCTGGTAAGACCCAGCCTGACTGGGCTGCAGCCTGCACGCAGTGCAGGGACTCCCAGCACCAGCCCTCCTGTCCTCCGCCCTGCCCAGCACCGCTCCTGCCGCAGGTGCCAGCAAGCATGCGGAAACCCGACTGGCCCCGCTGGACCTCCCTGCCCCCTGAGGGCACCTTCAGCAGCTCCTTCAGCTCCTCCATGGTCTGCTTGTTGGCTACCTCGTCATGAACTGTCTGGCCACAGTTCTTCACCACGGACTCCATGACCTACAGACCCCAAAGAAGGGAAGGGTGGGGCTGCTGCTTAGGGCAGGGACCCCACCCTGGAGGGGCCCACCGCCCCATGAGAAGGCAGACCCTGACAGGCCCATCGGAAGGGCCCGTGCAGCCACCTCTGGGTCTAGCAGTAGCCCGTGATCCACATGCCCCTCCCACTTGAACGGGTCACCAGGGATAGCCAAGGAGGGAGACCAGAGTCAACCCTCGGGCCCTACGTCTGTCAGCCTCAGCATTTGAGGCACTACTCCCATCCCACTCCCCAGCAGGCAGGCAAGGCCACAGTGTGGATGCAACTCTGCCACCTTTGCCACTGGGCAAGGACTCTTAAGGCGACTAGTGTGCAGGAGTCGGACTACCTCCAGGGCATACAAGGCCACATGTGGGTTCTTGTCATTGACTTTCTTCTTAATGGAACTCACAGCATATTTTGCTCTGGAAAAAAAAATATATTAGTGAAAGCAGAGAGAGAAATAAAGAAGAAAACAATCTCAGCAACTAAGATGAGAAAAGCCCCCCCACTGTCTGGTCCTCGAGAATTCCGAGCAAACATTACTGTAACCATGCACCTCCAAGTTGTACAGAGAAAACCCTTTAACTGTCCCTGGGTCTCAAAAATCCTGTCATGCAGACCACCCAGTCTTCCCCTTATGTGCCTAATGTGGTCAGCTTCCTCCAGGGCAGAAAGCCGCAGGCCCCTGGAGGATCAGTGAGCCCCGTGCAAGGAGAGCCTCCCCTGCTTCTGAGGGAGCGCAGGCCCTCCTCACTTACTGCGTGTCCCCCTGGCGGATCAGGTCACAGATCTGGAGGATGGACTCCCAGTCAGTCTCCAGCAGGAGCTGGCTGGTCGCTTTGTCTACGGCAGAAACGCATCATTACAGGGCATATCCTGCTTTGTGATTCCCTACACAGTCCCCTCAGCTCAGCCACAGGGCGGAGGGACTGTCTCCTCCCCATTTGGGCCAGATGGAAAACCACGTGAAAACCCTCCTGATGCACGACAGTGACGACCAAAGTGCTCTCCTTCGCGCATGAGAGACAAAGAAACTGAAAAAATTACAGAGAATGCCTGTCCTGTGCTGTTCCCAATGCTACAGGCCTCCCTCGATTCTCATCCAGCCTTCTAAGGCAGGCAGTCCCACCGTTCTCGCACGTAAAGAAACTGAAGAGAGACGAGGCCACACAGCTCCCTGGGGACAGAGCAGGATTCAACACTATGCTCAGCTGCTTCTCAGCAGAGAATTCTGCCACCTCACCCCTCAGAGTACTGTTTTTTCGTAAGTTTAACCATTCAACGAGATCCCAGCAGGGGCAAGGCTGGGGTGAGATGCCGCACAGCACGGACTCTAGCCCTCCACTGGAAGTGTTTTGTGGGGCGAAAACAGCATCAACCTCCAAGAAGGATTCTCCAACAAACACCGCTTACAACCATCACCTCTACTCTGTCACCACCGTGCCTAAAACATGCGCTCTGAGGGGCTGCCTCACCAGCCCTGCCGCACGTCTCCGGAAAAGACCACTAAGTGTTCCAATTAGGTGCGCCTGCTTTCAGTCCTGCTCTGGCAGTAACTTCTGGATCGCTCTTGGCAGGGCTGCCTGTATGTCCCAAAAACAAGGAGGGCGGCTCATCTGAGGTCTCCGAAACAACTTCAAGGAAAGATGCTGACCGTTCCAGCACCCCGAGCGCCCGTCTCAAACCCAGAGCGCTCAGTTTCACGGGGGGAGAAGGGTACATGCCCACAAACATCTGGTTTCCTCCCCAAAACCTATGGCTTCTGCAAAACCCTTTAACAGTCCCAGGGTCTCAAAAAACTGAGAGGATGGCCTTGCACCTCCGACCAACAGGAATGGCTGGGGCGCCTCCCGGAACCGAGCGGGGACCGACGCGGCTGGGCAGGCTCCTGGGGGACCCTGGGGCTCCACCCCCACCCCAGGCAGCGCGGACTCCTGGAGGGGAGGGGTCTCCGAGGCTTCACCGCCTGAGTCACCGTTCCCGTGACTCAGGATGCTGGCAGACGCTCCGGATCCACACGGAGCCGTCGCTGCCCCCGCCCCTCTCGGCCGCCTTGGCACGGACCCGGCCTCCTCGGCGGAGCCTCACTCCGTCGGTTCCCTGCCTCGCGGCGCGCCCACCCGGGGCGGCGCACCCACCCCCTGGCCCAGGTAGCGCGGCGGCCTCCCAGTTCCGCCTCGTTCGGGGCCCAGCTGGGAGGGGGCGGGAGCCGCGTTACCTAGGAGACGCTCGAAGGTGCCGCTGCCGCGCCCCATGGCGACCCCGGACCCGGACCCGACGCCGCGACGTTCCGTATTTAGAGCCTGCGCGCCCCCGACTTCCGCTTCCGCCTTCCCGGCGGGCACGCGCTCGCGGCCGATGCGGGTCCCAGTCGCGAGCCACGAAGAGGCGGGCCTTTCCGCTCGCCCTGTGCGACGACTGGATCGCTCCCGTTGAGCCTCAGCACCAAGAGCCAATGAGCAGCCTGGACGCGAGTCCTATCCAATGGGAGCGAGGCGGACGGGGGCCTTGCGTCGCCGGGGCACCAAATTACGGGAGCCGGAAGGAGCGAGGGGTTGTGATGTGTCTCTTGCTGGGGGCCACCGGCGTGGGAAAAACGTTGTTGGTGAAGCGGCTGCAGACTATCCTTCCGCGCGGGGTTATGGGACCGGGAGCCGGGTGTGCCCGAGGGACCAGGGCTAGAGGCGGGGTTTGGGGAGCCGGGGGCACCATGGTTGGGGGATGGGGTTGGGGGGGTCTCCGGGCACCGGGGCCTGGAGGACAAGGGTGGGGCTTGGGGGCTCCCGGGGCGAGGTCCGGCCGTCGCCCGCCTCCTCTACTCCTCTCGGGATCCTTGACCGCCCGGCACAGCTGAGCTCCTCGGATGGGAAGGGCGCCCTGGGCGATCCTCCCCCGACGCGGCCCACGGTAGGCGTCCGTCCTCCCGCAGGTTTAGTAGTCGGCATGCCCTTTATAGTTTTAAGATCTTAGGGCTGTTTTAAGTGGAGGGTCAGTGTGTTGGATACGACCCCGGAAGGTGAGTGAGGTGTCAGAGGCAGGAACTGCACTCCATTGAACAGAGCTGCGGTGGATGTGGGTGCATGGCGAGGGACCCCGAACCGCTGGCCCCTCACCGCTGTTCAGACTGCTTCCTCTGGTCGCCCCGGAGGGCGAATCCAATTGATGGGCATTGGTGCTCTGGCCACAGCGAGCCCTGAGGGGTAGGGCCCTGGACCCCTGGAAGCATCCTCTTCCTTAGGGTTCTGCTTTAGGGCCCAAGCCCTTGAGAGGGCCTGTTAAGGTTTAGGTAAACCTGTTAGGGTACAGGTAAAGGACTGGGCAGGTTGCTATACAGGAGATCCAATGGGAAAACTCTTGTTTTTTCTACCTGCATTGGGGTTTTTTCCACAGGTGGGCACCAACCTTACTGACATCGTGGCCGAAAGAAAGATCACCATCCGGGAGCTGGGGGGCTGCATGGCCCCCATCTGGTCTAGTTACTATGGAGATTGCCATTCTCTCCTGGTAGGTCACAACCCTTTGAACTTCCTTTGACCTATGTCCTCTTTTTGGTATTGTCTGGACGCACTTTGTATAGGATGGAGTTTGGGGCAGTCAAGAGTCAGTCAAGTCAGCGGGGCCCCCTTTGAGTTGCTTCCCTCTGGGAACCTGTGTGGTCATAAGGCCGGTCTCCAGGCTGACATGAACACTCACAGAGGCTTCCTGAGGGTGGTTGGTTGTGCTCGGAGGTAACTGCCTGACGCCTGCTGTCTTGTTCCCCTGGGTTGTGTTTTTATGTTTGTGTTTGAATTCTACATCCCCTGGGTTCGTCCCATCCTGTGCCCTAAATTCCAGGACCCTTCCTGGGAGAACTGATGGCCACACAAGTAGAGAGACTTCCATGTAGGTGGAAACAAACAGGTGACACCTGGTCACTCTCATGCAACTCATTTACCTCTGCTCCTGTCTGTCCCCAAAGCCCTTTATTTGCTCTTTATGAGGTCTGTGATGCTCCGGGGCGGAGACTTGGCAGGGACTCTCCGTTAGTGGGTGGCCTCAACCTCCACTGCCTTTTCCCCAGTTCATGGTGGACGCCTCCAGCCCCACCCAGCTCTCCGCATCGTGTGTGCAGCTCCTGGGTCTCCTTTCTGCAGAGCAGCTGGCAGAAGCATCCGTCATGATACTCTTCAATAAAACGTATGGGTCTGTGAGCCCAGAGGGAGTGCGGGGGGTGTCCCAGGGAGGAGCTCCTTGGAGTGTAGCCAGGAGAGGGGCTCGTTTGGGAGGGGGCACAGCAGGGGCTGGGGCAGCCCCCTCTGACAGAGCACTTCTTTCACACCAGTGACCTGCCCTGTTACATGACTGTAGAGGAAATGAAGTCATTAATCAGGCTCCCTGACATCATTGCTTGTGCCAAGCAGAACATCACCGCGGCAGAAATCAGTGCTCGGAAAGGCACTGGCTTGTCAGAGGTTCTGCGCTGGCTCCAGGACACCCATAAGACCGAGAGTTGACTACCCGCGGAGAAACGTGGCTGGCTGGCCCTGTGGCAAGGAGGAGAGGCTGGGGCCCCTTGGCCTCCAGCAGTTTGTGCTTATAGACACAGGATGACCTGATGTACAAGCCCAGAAGGTGGTCTTCTGTGCCAGTTTGCAATGACAGATAAACTGAGGCACACGGGTTACAGAAACTCCTGACGGCTGGCCTTTGAATGCAGACTGTCCTGTGGACTGGAGAGGACAAGCCTGCACGTGTCTGGGTGTCCAGCTGCATGGGATGGTGCTGCTGGGATCTGTCCCCCTCCTACCAGGAAAACAGCTCCCCTTTGGGGTGCACAGCATTGCAGAGCCTGCTTTCAGCTACAGCACAAGCTCCAACCTGTTGAGTTTCTGATACGCTGAGGGTGTGAGGCTCTAAGAACCAAGCCTGATCCAACAACAGTGACATGTTCACTGGTTCCTTTGTTCAGCAAACATTTGTCCCCAAGGAGCCTGCAGAAAGCAGGGTTCAGCAGGTAGGAGAGGGTGGGGGAGGCTGGAATGGAATGCAGAACCTCAGGGTCAAGGTGTCCTATCCCACTGTGTTCCATCCTCTAAGCCAGGGGGCTTGCGGGGAACACCTGTTGATCGGTGTGTTCATGTCCTAAGGTCCCTGCAGCAAATCCCACAAACTGGGGCTTACACCAGTGGGAATTTACACTCAGTTCTGCAGGCAGTAAGACAAATCACAGGGTCAGCAGGGTTGGTTCCTTCTAGAGGCTTGAGGAAGAACCCTGCCTGGCCTCTGAGCTGCTGGTAACCTTTGATGCTCCTTTGCTAGTGGCTTGTAGAACTTGAATTTTGGCTTGTCTTTGTGGGACCCTCTCCTCATAGGGACACCTGTCATTGGATTTAGGGCCCACCCTAACTCTAGGGTGATCAAATTTTGAGATGTGTGATTACATTTGCAAAGACCCTTTTCCCAAATTTCACCTTTACATGTTCTGGGGTTATGACCTGGGCACATCTCCTCAGGGCTACTGTACAGCCCACTACCACGGGATAGGCAGCTTTCGACCTCAGCTAGCAGTCTGGACTCACCGGGCTCCAGGCATCTGCTGTCTTACTTCCTCTGTGCAAAGTGGCAGGCTCAGAGCCTCAGCCTCTGCAGGTTCCTGCTCTCTGCTTTGGGACCAAAGCAGTTGGCTTTCAGATGTCCCCCCATTTCAGAGCTACAGCACAAAACACTCCCCGGAGACATGCACTTGGCTGTTTCAAGGGGTGACTGGCCTGTACTGTCTGAGCAGAGCCTCCAGCCACGGGCTTAGTCTCTTGACAAGTGAGAGTCAGGCCTGGTGACACCCCTAATGGGAAAGCTGGCCTGGGCTAAGGGCCACTCTGACAGGGCCTGGGAAGACAATCTCATACTTTATCAGGCCAGTGGAAACTGGTTTTAAGACAAACTTCCCTTAACAGCCAGTTTCTCCCTCTCCACTCTCATGCAGCACTCGATGTGCAGGGAGCAGGCCCTTCTTAGGGACCTGCTCGCCCTGTTTCTGATGCCATTCCCATGTCTCAACACCCTATAAAAAGGGTGCAAACTGGGCAAGTGGGCCTGCTGCCCATCCAGGCTGAGGAACAAAAACGGAAGGTGGAAGTACAGGTTCGAGGAGGCGGGAAGGTAACCGAGAGCCAGGGTCAGTCCGACTGCATGTGCTGCAGGAGGGAGTCCCAGCTACCTGCCGCGAACACCACCCCTGGTCACCTTGTGCAGGGGCTGGGGTCACCCGCCACTCAAACATGTCCCCAAGAGAATACCAGTCGAGTTCAGGCACAGCTTCCTCAGTTTAAATGTTTAATTGGAAAATAAGCTTCCCTGTAGATACAAACTCTGGGAAGGGCAAAGGGATCCCCAGGACCCACCAGTCTCCACACACTCTTGAGGGCTGCCCTGCTGGGACTGGGCTGAGCCTTCTCAACTGTGGCCCTCCTCCTTGCTGTTGAATTTCCAAAAGCTTTGGAGCCTCCCCACCTTTCACCTGTACCCCAGGTCAGATAACACCTGGCTACTCCCACCTTGGTGCCAGTGGGGAGGTTCAAACCCTGCAGGCCCTGGCATTGGCGGGAACCTAGCACCTGTTGGGAGCAGGATGGAAGGGGCTGCACATCGGCCTTCCCAGAGGAGCACCCTGATTTCCCTCCTGCTCGAAATGCCCCTTCTAATAAATTTGCGTATTTCGGTTTCAATTCAAGCTGCCCCTTCAGGGAAAAGGCCATATCCAATTCTCCCTGAAAATTTTGAGTGCTGGCCCTAAAGGAAATTGGAAAAAACCACTACTGCCCTTGTGACTACCCCCAATGATGGGAGAGTGAGACCCCCATGAGAACTGGACGCAAGCTTATGGGAAAAAAAGATACGGAAAATTTACCTGGGTCAAGGTCCCTTCCCCTGCCCCTACCTGGCCTCCAAATGACATATTCAATTAATGGTGGCAGGTGGGTACAGAGAACAAATGATATTCTGTGGCTAGCCTGCCAGAGAACAACTGGCAAACTATAAAACACATGACAACAGGGCATTACCTAACCAGCTCAGAAAAATCTCGTCTTACTGAAAATGGGTGTGAGGCACAGTCCATAAAATTTGTCCCTGCCTGCCAGAAGGTCATCGTGTTCTTTTAGAGCCTCTTTCTTTCCTACCAGAGATGAAGAATGGGAGTATAGATATGAAAGCATGAGAATAAAAATATAATTACTTAAAAAAATAGAATAGTGAACTTTAGATTCCAAGAGTCTGGCACCTACTTAACCTTTGTAATATTTTCTGGCCGCAATAACTAAGAACAAAGCTTACTTAGAAACAAGTTAACTGCTAAGACCTGCCAAACGATGTAACTCATTCTCCAGACTCATGTAACCATACTGTGTGTCAATTAAATGATTCATATCTGTACTTCATGTAATCACAGAGTATATAATCAGGCTGCTACTTTTCATTAAAGGCCAGGCTCAGCTTTGCCAGTGTCTGTGTCCTCATCCATTCAGTCGCCGACACCGTCCATCCCTCAGGGACTCCTGGACTCGCTGGAGCTGGACTCCAGCACATACCCCCTAACACGAAGGACCCAGAGCAGGACCTTGCCCTTGCTGTTGAGCCATCCTAAACCTGGTCTCCCCTGAGACCTGGGTGGCATAAGGATCAAACCCCAACCCTCTTGGTGTGGGTGTCGCCATCAGCCTCCACATCCGAACCACAGCCTGGGCGGACCCCACCTGCCTCAGCACTGCAGTCTGAGTGGTGGAGATGCTGACGCCCTCACCCTGGGTCGGTCGGGCTGGGGCTGCCAGCTGCGCTGTACCTGCACCGTTGACCCTGGCAGTCTCCATCATCCACTTACTGGACCTAAATTGCTGTGTCTACAATGCATTGGCATTTAGGGACAGGATTATGGGATTGGCTCTCCCTAAAATGGCCCTGGGTTGAGTCAAGTCGGAACTGTGTGTCCAGAACAAAGCCGTAACACTAGGCTTGGGACAATGGTAGGTATGCCCAACTGGCTCAACCCCATGTAAGGGACATCAGACAGCCTGCATGACACAGGCTGGTGGGTGGTCACTTTTTAGGGGAGAAAGCAAGGGGGAGCACAGACCTGGAGCCCTCGCCTCAGCCCAGGGTACGCTCCAGGCAAAGGGCTCGGCTGCAGGCCACAGGGCTGCCTCGACCACCCAGGTGCGGCAGCCCCCATCTCTTGCTGTCACAGGCATATCTTTGGCTTCTTCCCAGAAGGGAGGCAGGGTGGCTGAGCCCCCCGCCGCTGCAGCTCCTTCAGTGCTCTGTAGGCCTGCACAGCCCGTTCTCTCTCCTCCCCAATGATCCGTTGGCGGGCCAGCGAGGTGGCTGGAGGCTGAGACACACTGCTGGGGTTCAGAAGCGTTCTCAGCATCAGAGATTGCCTGCCAGGCTGAGGAACAAAGATGGAAGGTGGAAACACAGGTTCGGGGAGGAGGGAAGACAACCGAGAGCCCGGGTCAGTCCAAGAGCTGAGAGCCCAGCGAGAAGGCCGTGCTCTTGTGTCTGTGGACCCAGGCCAGGCAGCTCCAAGGGATGACCGGGGCAGCTCCCAACCGCCCCATCCCTGCTCACCTGGCCCTTGCTCACGCGCATCCTGGGCTTGGCGGTCAGCTCGGGGGGCTGCAGGACAACCTCGCCAAACCTCACCGTGTCTGGGGGCAGAGAGCATAGCTGTGGCCTGCTGCACAGACGCCCACTTCAGTCCCAGCACCCAGAGCCACAGTCTGCCTGGGTGCACAGGTGCCTGGGCCCTCCCCAGTCCCCTCTGCAGGGACCTAGGCTGACACAGTCTCTTCGGAAATAGAGACCTTGGAGCAGCTCTCGCTCCAGCCTTTCTGCTGTCTCTTCCTCCCTTTTCTGCCGGACTTTATCCAGTCGCCGCTTCTGGAACCTGGGGAAGAAAGCACAATGGCACCCAGACTCCTAAACACTCATCCCACGGGACTTGGGAGGAGGTGGAGGTCACCCTGCCCATGAGGGCTGCCCCAAGTCCCCACTCCTGCTACTACCTGCAACCCACAGCCAACTGCCAGAGGGCACAGACCCCTAGGCCCCTCCAAAGTTCCAAGTCAGTGGATCTTGGTGGGGGCCATTTTGGGTTACTGCAATGAGGGGAGGCCAGGGTGCTGCTTGACACCTGTGCTGCACAGGACAGGCCCCGCCTGAGAGCCACCCAGCCCCAAGTGTCAATTGCTGCTGCCTCTGAAGGGCCTGGCAAAGTAGCAGAGATGTGACATGGCCCCTTAATGTGGAGCCTTTAGCCACAGTTCTGGAGATGGCTGCAGCTTTATAGACGGTATCTGGCACAGGTTTCCTGTGATGTCATTGTTATCAGCTAACATGAGCGCAAAGATGACCATCCCACAGGTAATTCCACAAAGTTGCAAACAATGTCACACTTTCACAGCTTTCAGAGAAACTGCTCATGAAAAGTTTGGGTTGGTTCACCTCCAAAGTTGCAGTTAAGGCAGAAACATCTCAAAAGACCCTTGTTTGCTAAAATCACCTTCCCAGCCCCGCCTGCAGGCTCACGGAGGTGGCACATGACTTTGTTTCCAGCTGTCTCCAGGGCCGGGGGGCAGGAAGGGCAGACATGCAGCTGGCGGTGGGTTCTCTCCTGGTGCTGGATGCCACCCTCAGGAACCCTTAGGTTCTCACCCGAGCCTAGTGGAGAGGCCGGGAGCTCTGCTCTCCAGACAAGCAGATGAGGCTGAGAGAGGTCACAGAGCCTGTGCCAATGACATAGCCAAAGACTGTCCATCTCCTTTGGACCAGAAAGGTGACTACTGTAAACAGAACCCTGGTCCAGGTCTTGGGAGAGAAGGTGACACTGGCTGACCAGAGCTGCGTGTCAGTCTCAGCTGGATCCCCACCCATGGCACCGACTCCCATGGGGGCAGGCACGGCTGTCCGGAGTGTACCAACTCTCATCTTTTCTCCACTTCCCTACAACTGGCCTGGGGTGGACAGGTGGCCCTTGGCCTCACCTGGCTATTGGAGGCCCTTGGTGTTTTTCCAGAGAAAGGCAAAGACCAAGCCAGGTGTCCAGAGCTCCATGGTTCAGAGTGCTCCTGAAACCCCTGGCTAAGAAGCTCTGAGGCAGAGAAAATGCTCACTGACTGACAAGGATTTTAACTTCTGACCACATCTTCCCTGAATCATGGGTGGGGTGTGGGTGTCTCCTGGCAAGAAAATGTTGTTGCTGGAGCCAACAGGGGACCCCCAGCCCTGCTCCCCCAGACCTCCAGTCCCCACTCACGCTTTCTTCCGCTCTGATTTCTCTTTCTTGGCAGCTTCCAGCACCTCGGGTTGCCGGTCCACCTGGTTCCTGCTAAGGAACAGCACGTGCTGGGCCTCTTGCTCCATGCGCTGGATGTAGGCTCCACTGGACTCCCACTTCCTCTGCCTGAACTTGGGGACAGTGATATCTGGCTCCAGTCCCTTTGCTTCCTTCTCCATTGTCTTTCTGAAGGCCACCTGGGCTGAGGACAAAGGGAGACCTCAGAGGGGGCATGGTGTGATGGACAGAAGGAAGAGGGTGATGCCAGGCCGACAGCCCACGCTGGCTTCCCCTCCCAAGGCCCCAGAAAAGTAAGACCAGGCTCAAATGGGAGCAGCCCAACTGCAGTGGCTAAAGAGGCTCAAATATGCCTATAGGGATGGGACCCCCACAGTCCACAGTTCATGTCAGTGGCGTCCACCACAGCTGGGCTGAAAAACAAACAAGAAACAACCAAAGTATCAATCAATAGGGGGCCTGTCAAATGAATTCCCCTGCTACCCACAGACTTCACTGCACAGCTGTTGAAGACAATACAGGAGAGCTGCACGCAGGGATGAGGAAAAGTTTGTAAAATCCACGGTAAGGGAAAATCCAGGACACTAAGCAATATGTAGGTTGAAAGCACAGCTTTTACACTGTGAATATGTGAAAACATGCACTGTTATCTCTCTCGGGAAGGCATTCAGAGATGAGCAGTGGTTTCTTTCAAGGATTCAGAGACAGAAGGAGACTATGTCCTATTTCATACCTTTCAGAGCTACTGATTTTACCACATATGTGAGTTTGTATCTTTCAAATAATTTAACAAAAAAAAGTGCTGGTTCAATGGCTCAAAATGTGCTGTCTTCCTCCGCAGCCAGTGTACCTCCTCTGCCCGCCCCTTCCTCGCCTCTAAAACCCTCTATGAAAAGCTTAAGGTTTACAAAGAAATTATAAAACAGCACTTCTGAAAAATTAGTCCCATGTTTGGGAAAACAAATACATATATAGACAAGAACACACTGCTCTGTTCCCCAGCGAGCTCTGAGCATTTTCCCCGGCCGAGACTGACAGGCGGGCCCGACATGGCCTGGGGGGAGGACGGGAGGGCTAAGTTTCTCAGAGGGGACCTGACCCTTTCCTTCCTTGACCTTCGGACACCACCCACTTCTCTCTACCCCATTTCTGCACTCTGATCCCAGGAACCACCGTTTCTCATCCGCGAGGGCCTCACGAGCCTGCTGTGTCCACTCTCACTCTCTTTTTCGTTCTCTCACAATTTTTGAACTCTCCTTTTCGCTCACTCTCACAATTGTTCCATAGAGACCTTTTCTCAAATCCAAACCAACCTGACGCAGCTCTGCGACTCTTGGGGGTGAAATGAGCGGTCCCCCCACGAGGCCCCGGGACTCCCTCGGGAGTCTCATGGGAAAGCGCACCCGCACCGGCCTCCAGCCGCCGCTTCGGCCCAGGGACACAGGCCTCCACCGGCCCGTGAGGGCTCCCGCAGCCTCGGACAGTGCCGTCCTGGCAGATTTCGTCCGCCCGAAACACCGCCGAACTTCGGGGCAAGTCAGGGGGAGCGGGACGCAGCCGCACCGTCACCCGGCGCGGGCCCGCACATTACCCTCTTTCTTCCTCTTCTTGTTGCTGATGGGGTTTCTCATCTCCTGGCGGCTCCTCATTATCTCTCGGAGCCGGAAAGGGATTTCCTGTTCGTCCCGGTTCTTGGGCTTACAATTCACTTTCTTCTTTCCTTTGCTGGGAAAGAGAAAGGGGTGGACGTAGGGGTGAGACGCGTCGCAAGCCCAGCATGAGCAGAGTCACAGAAACCGAACCTGGGCCTGGGAAGAGGGGCTTCGCGCGCCAGCCCGGCTGCCGAGACGCGTGCCAGCCCAGGGGGCACCCTCTCCCGGGGGCTGTCCCTGAGCTGGGGGCTCGCAGGACGCTGCTGGGAGGCGCTCCGGGAGCCCAGGGGCCCATCGTCCCTGACCTCATCCAGGATGACCAAGGCGGCACCCTCGCGCCTGCGCTCGCCCGGCTGATTCCCCCGCGCGCCCACAGCACCGAAGGGCGGTGAGACCCACCTGCGCGGCCCGGGCCTTGGTCCCGAGCGCTGCTTGCCTCGCGGTTGGTGTCGCCGCTCCTGCGGCTGCCCCGGGCGCCCGGGCCCCGCCAACCTCGCGGGGCAAGCCATTCGGCGCCCGGCGCCCGCCATCTGCACGCTGGGCTCTCCCCGGACAGCCACTTCCGCCCTTGCGGGCTGCACAGCCCACGACGCCCACTTCCGCTTCCTGCGCTCAGCCTCGCGGTCGCTGGGGCGGTGCAGCTCCCTGGCGGGCCGGGATTGGCCAGGACGGCCGCCGCTCACGGGTCGTGGGCAGGCAGCGGGCGATGCTGCCGCGGAGCTTAGCCGGGGGAGGCCGCGCGGTGGCCGCTGCCGCTCGCGGCCAGGCGAGTACCCGCGGGGGTCTGCTGGGCGTGTTCGGAAGCCGGGACCCAGGAGTGACCGGAGAAGCCCAGCCGCCGCGCCGGCTTCTGCTCTTTCTGCCCGCTCCTGGCGCGCGGGCAGGGCCGCTGTGCGGCCGGGCAAAGCCGCGGGCTGTGCGAGAGGCTTCCGAGCGCGCGTCCTCGGTTGGCAGCATCTCTCCAGCGCCTGCAGCGTGCGAGCCCCTCGGGGAGGCCGCGGCAAACAAGGAGCTAATGCTCCTCGCAGGAGGTGCTAGAGAAATAAGTAGAGGTCGGGCGGTGTCGGTGTTTAGTGCCCTGGCGTCGCATAAAGCGGGGAAGGGGGCCGGGACTGCAGGAGGCGGGGCTGCCCACGAGACTCTGGGGATGACTCGGCAGGTCCCGGCTTCTCACGTTGCAGAGGAAAACGGGTGAAGGGGTGATGCCATCCAGATGGTCAGAGGGGCAGCGTTCGCCGTGCTGGCTGGAGTAGGGGCAGTGGCCCGGAACTTACCGGCTTGCCCCGGCCCCGCAGTCCTGTCCACGGAGCAGAATCGTCCTGGCTGGAGAGCCAGATGTCCCCCCACCCCACCATCTGCTGGAGTGCACAACTCCTGCGAGACCCTGCATGCAGCACTTCTCATGGGTCACTTCATCCTACCAAAGCATTAGGTCCAGTTTACAAATGGGAAACCAAGTCTGGAGGTGAGGAATTGTGGAAGGTCGCACAGGAAGTGAGGAAGCTAAGGACATGGAGCCCCCTACCAGTGACAGGAGGCTGAAATCTCCCCAGAGCTGGGGGCAGGCCAGGCCTCACCAGCTTCCTGGAGACTCATACACTTATCTGCATTCTTAGGGATCCGGCCGACTGTCCAGCTGCAACCGATGCCAGAGGATTCCTGGAGGCGGTGGCATTCTTCACAGGCACCCTGCCTGGGTCCAAGTCTGTGAAGGCCGCAGAGAGCTGGGGAAGGAGGCAGGCTCCCAAGCAGGCACAGACAGCGCCAGGCAGTCCAGGTCCTCCCTGCCTGGTGGGCGCCCCTCAGAACCTTCACACCACCTGCCACCTGAGCTCCAGCCGCCCACAGACTGCTGCATGAGCGGCTGCCCCAGCTGCGTGTGGGTGCAGTACGCAGATGCGCTGCTGCACCACTACCAGGATGGCGGGCAGCAGGCTCTGGCTGCCCTGGAGGAGCACGTGGCCGACGAGAACCTCAAGGCCTTCCTCAGGGTGCAGATCCAGCTGCACATGCGGAATGGAGGCTGAGCTGGCCTGGCCCCACATCCTTGCCCAGTAGGCTCCCACCTGCCATCTCCACTCAGAAGGCAGCACAGCCTCCTTTGTTTCCAGCTCCCTTGTGGGGCTTGTGTCGGGGACAGAAGGAGCTATTTGTTGACCCCTCCTGAGAATAAACAAGTTCTCTGTGGTGTTTAGATGGGCGCCCATGTTGTTGCCTTTGGGCTTGTGTTGCCTTGTCAGAGAGCAGGTGCAGGTTATCATGTCTCACCATCTCTGAGGGTGAAGTAGGACCCATTTCTTTGAATATTCAACTGATGATGACCATGGGGCCATGTCCCGATACCTCCCATATCCCAGAGGTCCTGCGTGGAGGTCAGCTCTGGTTACTCAGCAGGGCAGCAGAGGGAGGACCACCTAGTCTTGTGAGGTTGCCAATGGCAAAACCCTCAGCGGAAACAGATGCCCACAGAGAGCCTGGGAAGCACCCCGTGTGTCCAGCTGCAGTCAGTCTCCAGCTGTTGTGTTCTTGGGTGGACAGTCTACTGCCAGCCAGGCAGAATCAACCTGCAGGGGCCTGAGCACCACTTAGCCACCAGTCCTTCCCGCAGCTTAGCCATGGCTCCCAAGGCAGCTGGCCAGGGCAGATGGACCTTCAGGCCTTGGGCTTTAGCCCTAGAACCCACCTCCTGGCCAGCCTGTTCCTTGGCTACAGACCTGGCCACTGGACCATCAGCCCAGGTAGGACTTTGTCTTAGGGCCCTTACTGCCTATCCCCATCTCCTGCTGACCCACATCCATGCAAATGTTCCCCTCTCCCCTCCATACATTCCAAGCTCTAATGCCATGGCCTGGCCAAGGCGGGGGCCAAGGAATTTGTGCCTGTTTTATCTCACTTAAGGGAAAAGTTAAAATTGTAATACAATTTCAAGAGGGATTTGAGCTGATAAACAGCATTTCACATAGAGATCTGTGGATGGGAGAACTAAACCACACAGCCACAAAACATGGTGCCACAGGCTAATACCTAGTAAGACACCCAGTAATTCAGGCTGTCATCTTGGACAGCTGTCATCCAGAAAGTGCTGGTTGGCTCAGAGAAACGTGACTATGGCAACACGTGTTTATTACACTCTATAATCTCAGGGAGCATCTAATCTAACCCAGTCCTTGTACAGATTGGAAAATGGCCCAGGAAGAGAGATTTTCCCTAGGGACTGCAGCACAGCGGAGCTCAGTGTGTTCCAGAGCCCCCGAAGGTCTGCAGCGTAGAGGTGGTGTATCAGAGGTGTGGGGAGAGATCTGTTTTCCTCAAAAATAAGAACTTACAAAAGGTTTTCTCTATGTCTATACGTATGTATACACATTATATGTGTGTGTGTGTACATGTGTATATATCCCACCCAGTAGATCCTATGAAACTAGCCTTAATTTGGAATAAAACAGCCATAGCAAACCTGTGTGGTGTGAGATGTCCCCAGAGGGGATCCATCGGCTTTGCCCTTCACAGTGGGGCAGACCCCATTCCTAGATGGCAAACACGGTGGTCAAGCCTGCCAAGCTTGTGGGATCTTGTTTTTCCTCATACATCCGTTTGTTCCTCAGGGACTCCCTGAGCATCTGTGAAGCATCGCCCTGGGCTAGACCCTAGGGCCCAGGGGACATCTGGGCCCATTCCAGTCTACTGTGGAAGGCAGAGGTTAACACAGAAATTACCCAAAAATACAACTACATGATAAATAAAGACGGAAAGCAGCACTGCCATGAGGTCTCCACAGCAGGCATCCTGGTCTGGTTTGACAGGTTGCCATAAGGATATGATGCTGGGGCAGAGCTCAGAAGTCCGGGAGGAGGGCGCTGGGGAAAAGGGAGGGAGAAAACACACCACACAGAGGAGCAGCAGAGGCGAAGGCCCTGGAGCGGGAGGGACGCAGCAAGAGGGAGAGATGAACGGTGAGGACGGTCAGGGAGGCCCAAGACAATGGCCGGTGCCATCTGGCCTTCATTTCAAAGATGAGCAGCTCCAGGAGAGAGTCCTGCCCTCCCCTGGCTATTCCTGAGCTCTTCCCCTTCCTCTCCTGACCCTGGTTCATCCTTAGTGGGTATCCAGGCTCCTGACCACACCTGAGGGGGAGCCCCTTCCATCTCCTGGAATCCTTAGCGGTGATGCCCGCCTGAGTGGCCTGCAATCTCATTAGTGTGCGTCAGAGGTGGTCTTAATCAGCTTGCCCCGCATGGGGATAAATGCCCTGCCAGCACCCTGCTGAGGGAGGCTGTGCCGCTCACACCCGTGGCCCCAAGACCTGCCTCTGCTGGTGAGTACTGACCTCCAGTTGCGTTTTCTGGCAGCCACTTACCCGGGGGTGTCAGTGGGTATTTGCCCAGAGGTGGGGGGCTGGCAGGCTTTCACCACCACAATGAGGACTGCGCCTGCAGGGGTCCACCCACCACCCTGTTCTTCGGAGGATGCCCAGCCTATTGCCTGTGCTTCCCCATGTCAAACTGGTGCAGGCTGTCCCCAAGGCCAGCAATGGTACAGGAGCCTCAGACCACACATGTTTAGCCAGCTTGAGTGGGCACTAGCCACAGGCTAGGGCAGCTCCGCCCGCAGTTTCCCTGGGGACAGCATCTAATAGTGAGAGCTCCGTCAGGTCTCAGGGCTGCGCATACCAGGCCCGTGGCCCAAGGGGAAAGGGTCTGCCTGGGCTCTAAGGAGTGGGTGTCATGGGGTCTGAGCAGCCAGGACTACCTGGCCCGCTGCTGTCCCCCTTAGACCCTGCGCAGATCTGGCTCCTGAGCCCTAGTCCCTCCCGGGCTGATGCTTGTCCCAGCGCAGAGACCGAACCTTAGGGAGGGAAGGCCCATGGCAGGGTCCACCCCAGTCCCAGGCACCCTGCACCCGCTGCCAAAGCCTCCTCAGCAGTTGGCCATCGGTCCCTGCATCCCGGTTGGTCTTTGCCCTGGTGCTCTAGAAGGCAGCTGGGGGTGACCCAAGGCTGGTATCAGGCATCGTGGCCCACAAGACCAGGGCAAGAAAGGGGACCCAAGAGGTCATGCCTTGGGGCATCCAGTGCTGGGGGCAGTCGCGTCTGCCTGTGCCATGTGCTCAGCCCCTGAACCTTCTGGGCTCACAACAGCCCAGATTAGATTCTCGCTCTGGTGCTAATAGGCTTGGAGGAAGCCAAGCTGCCCTTGGCCAAGGTCACCAGGGCTTAGGGCAAACGGAGAGAGGCTCTGGGGAGGAGGAGGGGAGGACATCCTGTGCGGTGGTGCAAGGACACCAGCAGGTGACACTGGCATCCAGAGCAGGCTCCAAGCACAGCTGAGTGGCCAGGGTATTTAGTAGCAGAGGGAAGACACTGGCCAGTGAGGGTCACAGCTCAGCTCAGCCGCTTCCTGCCCAGGCACCTGCCTTCCTCTTTCTTGAGTCACTCATCTCAGCACTGGGGGCCTGATGTGAATGAGACCAGGTGTTCCAACCCCCAGGGGTGGGTGGGAACACAGGGGAAGGGGGTGGGGAAACACCCAGTACTCTCATTCCCCCTGTCTGGCCCCAGATGGAGCCCCACAGTGCAGTGGCAGGGGCTTCCTGGGGGTAGATGCTACTGTCCAGGTCACACAAAAGATGGCTGGGTCCTGTATCTCAGGGTCCCCTCTGCTCTGAGACCTGAGAGGTGCATCAGAAGTAAGAGGGCTGACTGGGACCCCTGGCCTGGTCTGCCCCCAGCGCCCAGAGTGAGGGAGTCCAAAACCAAAGGTCACCACAGCGTCTCCACCAGCTTGGCCATGAACCTGGAGCCACCCAAGGCCGAGGTCCGGTCAGCCACCAGGGTGACGGGGGGGCCCGTCACTCCCAGGAAAGGGCCCCCCAAATTTAAGCAGCGGCAAACCAGGCAATTCAAGAGCAAGCCTCCCAAGAAAGGCATCCAAGGGTAAGCAGCCCAAGGGAGGGGCGCCTCTGTGAAGGGGTGGAGGCTGGGTGCCCCGCGACAGGAGGGGCGGGGGGGCTGCGCTCTAGGGAGGGGTCTGGGGAGGGCGCTGAGCCACCCTCCCTGGCTGAGGGTGGTCCCAGCATCCTAATGACGTAGGACAGTTCCTCAGGGCCTGAGCCGGGCCTGTCTCAGGGTGCCCCATTCTGGGACTGGGGGGCAGGTGGGGCTTGGGGGCTCCTGTCACCCTATCCAGCTGCCATTGCCAAATGGGCATGGAAAGCACGCCCATGACACCCAAAGGCTCAGCCACAGCCCACCAATTGCTGCGCCCCGTACACACCCAGGGCACACTCACACTCTGAGTTCTCAGGAACCTGCACTCAAGTGCATTCATGCCCCCACCCACCGCTACACTCTCTCCCTGTCCACCGTCCCTGACCGCTCTGTGTCCTTGCAGGTTTGGGGACGACATTCCAGGAATGGAAGGCCTGGGAACAGGTATGACAGCTTCTGTCTGGGGTCCATGCAGGTGCCCCTACTCACCCACCCACCAGTGAGTCCAGCCCCCCAGCCCCCCTGCCTCAGGCCAAGGCTCACTTAGGCTACCACCCCCCACCCCCAGCTTGTCCTTCATTTTCTTCCCCAACGTCAAGACCCTACTGAAGCGGGGGTTGTTCCCACTGAGCAGGTTTGCCAGGCGCTTGGAGAGGGGTCCTTGCTGTTGCCCTTCCCCCTTTCTTCTGGCCCGCTCTCTCGGGCCTGCTGCACCCATTCTCTTCCTGGATAGGGTGCCCACTTGACCCCCCTGAAGCTGGTGTGTCCTGGAAGGAGGGCTGTACACCTGGGACTTGTACCCGTACCATTTGGGAGGTGGACAACGGTACCAAGGGGACAGTGACCCCTGGGGCCCTCGTGAACCTCCTGTTCCCCTTCTCCTGCAGACATCACGGTCATCTGCCCGTGGGAGGCCTTCAACCACCTGGAGCTGCATGAGCTGGCTCAGTACGGCATCATCTAGCCTGGACCCGAGCCCAGGGTGCCAGGGCAGTCTCCACCGCTGCCCACTGAAACCCCTGCTCAGGATTCCTTTGAGGAGGCCCACCCTCCGAGGGTGTTCAGACTGCCCAGCTCATGTCTGGAGACCCTCCCAGGGCAGTTGCTCAGGCCCCCAGATGCACTTAACAGGAGCCCACCACCTCCCTGCAAGATACCCTCTCAGGCCAGTCAGGCCCTGCTTAACCTCTGGAGACCCTGGCCCAGACCCTCTCCTCTCGTGACTAGAAAGCCGGGGCAGGGCCTCCCAGGAGTCCCCCACACCCCGGTTCCCCGGCCTTAGGGGGTCCTGAAGGCACCAGCAAGGAAGTCAGACCTCTCAGAACTCATCACGCCTGCAGGAAGCTCATCCTTGACAACCTAGCTCACGCTTGCCGTCTCTGTTTTAAAATAAAATTAGTGTGTCTCTGCCTGCTCATCAGGAGTACTGTGAGCGGGGCAGGGCCCAGAGGCATGTGTGTCTTCAGCTGGAGTGTATGGACGTAGGTGCAGGGTGGTGGGGACAGCAGAGGTCTGGCCAGTCTGAGAGGGAAGGAAACCCATTGAGGGCTGAGCCTGGGCACCCCCATGGCTGGGGGCACAAGAGCAGGTAGGCCTGGGGGGTGGCAGGCAGCCCCATGTGCTCCCAGCAGTCAGAGCAGGCCTCGCCAAGGAGGTGGGGTCAGACAGGGCCCACAAACAGCTCACAGCAGGACTAAGGAATGTCTGCCCCACCTCACAGGTGAGGAAACAGGTACAGAGAGATTGTGCAGTTCGCCCAGTGACCCAGCCAGCCCATCCTAGTGTCCACTCATGCTGGACAAGCACCCACCTGCGGTCTGGCAATCCACTCCTGACACCACAGCCAGGAGAGCAGGAGCGCCGCCTTCCCCCCCAGACCTGTTCAGACTGTCCTGAGCCGCAGTCAAGGCCCAGATGCCATTCACAGGTGTGTCCACATGAGCCAAGTGTCCTCAAGGGGCATGTTTGCACAGCAGTGATCAGTGATCGTCGGGAAGGCCTTCTGTGACCCCATTTATGTGAAAGTCAGAAAAGGCTATGCTAACCAAGGGTGGTGAATCGGAGCAGGGGTGACCGCAGGGAGGGGTCGAAGGGGCCTGGGGGCTGGGTCCTGAACTGGTGTGGGGCCGCAGGTGATTAGATAAGAACTCCTGACACAGCCCACTTAAGACTGGTGTGATTTACTGTACAAATGATACATCTCAGTAAGATTTACTTCCCCCTGAAAGAGCACTCTCAGGGGAGAGGCCTGGACCTCATCCTAAACCACCCCAACAGGCAGGGAAGTGGGAGGGCAGGTGCCAAGCTGTGCTGAGGACATGGGACCTCAGAAGTGGACCTCCTGGCAGGGGTCGGATATCAGCGTCGGAAGTGGACTGCATGGTGGGGGCTTGGAGGTGGAGACCTAGCAGCCGATGTCGTTCATGCCCCACCCCCATGCTTGTCTGCAGGTCAGTGTTGGCCCACTTTGGGCCACAACAGCGTTTGTGAGCTGCTGGCACAATGAGTGGTCCAGAGGCAAAGGCCAGCTGGGCCTGGGGAGTCACAGAATGATGAAAGAGACATCAGGCTAAGTCCTGGGGCAAGGGGACCCAGGGGAGTGGAGGCCCAGCAGGGGCCAGAGGCCAGGGTGTCGGAGGTGTGTGGTTACTCAGGCACCTTTCCTGGGGGGGAATGGGATGACCTGCAGCCCCAGATCCCACCCTGGTGCCCCAACTTTGTTCTCCCTACTGCACCACCAGGACCCCGAGGGCTTACCCACCCTAGCCCAAATATTCCTGTGTTGGAGTGGGCGACACAGCCACCTGCTCTGGGAAACACTATAAGCTGCACCCTCATTCAGGCCCAGGGCCCTGCAGCCCCCTGGTGGTTGACAGAGGCCCATCTTCCCAGGACAATGCAGCAGGAGTTGCAGCAAAGCCCTTGGGAGGGCATGGGTGGAGGTGGCCATGGGAAGGGCAGGGCCTACTGTTCTGGGACCCACCCGTGTGGGGTGTCTCCTACCCTCCTTCAGTCTTCCATGGCCACATGGATGCAGGGCACTCAGACATCCAAACATTTCACACTGAGATGTCTTGTGTGATGTTCTTACCAAACCCCTCAAAAGTGACCTTCTAAGTGTGCTGGCTCAGCCTTTATGGAATGGTTCCTGTGTGCCCACCTGGTCTTGGTTGCAGGGAGCAGAGATACACAAGGCCTAGCCTGGGCCCAGTGTGTTATATGTGTTTGTGTGCACACATGAGTGTGCAGATGTGAGTGCGTAAAGGAGCATGCACATACGAAGCGTGTGTACAACTGTGTATGTGTTTACACATGTGAACATGTGTACAAGTGGGTATGAAGTGTGGGTGTGTGTTCATGTGGGCACATGCACACGTGTGTACAGGTGAGCACATACATGTGAGCACTTTGTGCTCTGGCTGCAGGCTAACAGGACCCACTGCCCATCCTGGTAGGTGGCCATCCCACCCATGGCAGAATGACCAGGGCACCCTGGTAGTGGGTGATGGCCAAGTGCAGGGTGTGCCCCAGCTCTCCTGCTGTGGATCCCTGAGTGCCAACATGCAGGGCCTCCACATCGCCCTCTGGTATCAAGAAGGCAAGGATGTTCTGAAGAAGTGGCAGGCAGGTATCCTCACAGGGGACAGCTAGGCACCTGCCAGGCTCACTGCACTAGCTGCCAGCCTCTGCCCCACTGAACCCCACTGGGATGCCAGTGGGGAGTCACATTTTAGGGCTTAAGACAGCCTCTGCTTGTTGAGATGGACCATCTTTCTTCCTGAGCCCAGATTTTCAGCTTCAGTAGGTGAATTCCCTGTAGCTCTGCAGTGTGGCCAGGGCTGTCAGGGTGCTGGTCCCCCAGCACTGTGGGGCCCTGTGTGGGCCTCAGCCTGGCAGGTTCTGCAGCTGGTCCATCAGCACATCCAGGGGGTAAGACAGACCCTGGTGAACTGGTTCATGGCTACAGTCCTGGAAGACCCGCTGGTAACTAAATGCCAGTTCACCCGATTTTTTCACTGTAAAAATGCGAAACTATTCACCACTAGATAACATCCTTTCTGGTTTGAGGTCCCTGGGCTGCCCTAGCCCCTGAGCTTCTCTTCTCAGAGACAGGAAATTCAATGTGGTCACCACTGTGTCCTAGTGTTTGGAGGGACCCCAGCCATGCAGACAGAAGGTAGCTCATGCCTCTCTGACCCCAGGCCACCCTTTGCTCTCTCCCTGGCCTGGACGGCAGTAGGAAAGCAGGCTCAGAGCAGACCCCCACCCATCACCCAGTTCTACAAGCCCTGGGTGTGCACCTCCCCACACCTCCCTCATTCCATCTGAGATGCATGTGAGTGTTTATGTGTGTCAAAGTTGTGGTGGGCTTGTGGGGCCCTCTGGAGGCTGCAGAGGGCAGAGGCTGCCAGGAGACCCTCTGCACCTGCTCTCATGGCAGAAGAAAGGGTGACCTCCTGGGAGACGCCACCTGCCCAGTCCCATCCCCAGCACAGTCCCCACCACCGCCCCTCCTCTTCTTTTGTTTGACATTTCAGTTCCAGCTTCTCTCCCGTTTTTTAACAATCATGGGCAAGGTCAGGTACGAATTTGCAGGGCCCAGAGCACAATAAAAATGTGGAGCCCCTTGTTAAAAATTAAGGATTTCAAGGCCGTGACGGCTGAGCGTGGAATCACACACGAGACTCTTCTGAGTGGCACGGGTCAGTGGCCGCGAAGCTGGCCCTGGTGGCATATTTCATGTGGCACATCCTGTGGAAAAGAAACATTGATCTGAAATGCGGTTAAACTCATTTATTTCTCTTACATTAGATGCAAGGGAAATACCTTTCTTTTGAACCATTTCCCTGTGACCAGGTGTATGGAATGACGTTTGCCCGGCGCCAACAACCCACGCCTGCTTGTGTTTCTCCCTGGACCTTCTGCGTCGCCAGGCCGCAAGGCGGAGCCCACGCCGTGCGAGGGGCGCCTCTGCGGGCGACGTGGGCGCCTCGAGCCAGGCCGGCCCAGGCCCGCCGTGCGCCTGCGCGGGCCGCCGGCACGGCCGGAACCCTCTTTCCGGGCTGCGCGGCCGAGGGAGCGCGTCGGGCGACGCACCGGACGTGGCGGCGGCGGCGGCGGCGGCTGCGGCGGCGAAGCTGGAGCGGCGGTGGCGGCGGCGGCGGGAGGCCGGGGCTGAGGCTGGGGCTGCGAGGCCCGCGGGGCGGCAGGCGGCGGCGGCGGCGGCCCGGAGCCCGAGCCCGGAGGCGGGGTCGGCCGCTATGGCCGAGAGCATCGTGAGTGGGGGCCGGGCGAGAGCGGCGCCGGCATGAGGCGGCAGATTTCCCGGCGCGGCCCGGCCGCCGCCTCCCCGGCCCCCTCCCTTCCGCCTTCGCCTCGCTTGGCCGCACCGCTTGGCGGCCTGGGCTCCGCCGGGCGGGGGGCTCCGCCGCGGGGCCTTGCCGGGCGCTGGCGGAGGGGTCCGAGCCCTTGGGGCCGGGGTGCGGCCTTGCTCGCCTCCTGTCTCTCCTTCCTGCGCCCTCATCCGCCCCAGCGAGCGCCTTGTCACCGCCACCGAAGGGAGGGCCCCGGGGGCAGCTGGGGCCCCGGCAGGGCCCCTCCTCGCGAGCCGAAGCCGCGGGGCACAGGCGCCCGACGCGTTCTGCCGCGCGGGGGCGGGGAAAGCTGACAGCCGCCTGCCCAGAAAGGAGCATTACAGAGGCCGAGTTCACTTTTTGTCCGAAATTAGGAATTGGCATTTCCTCTTCCCCCCGAAAGTTGGAAAAAAAGTCAGTCGTGTGTTAACTTGTGGAAAGTTTCCCCCAGAAAGTGTGTCTGGGAAAAAAAAACCCCAAAACCAACAGAGCGGTCGGACAGACACATTTTGGTTAAGTGAAGGAATATTTGGGATTTCCCTGGGGAAGCAAAGCAGGATTGAGCGGCAAGCTGTGTTCAGGCTTTCGCCTGTGGCGGCCTCTGCGGTCTGGCCAGGCGGCAGGAATGGCGTTGTACCCCTTCCTGAATGACTTGGGGCTGCGGGAGGCCAGCTCCCAGGGAAGCCTTGCCTCTAATCCCTCCCCTCCCTTGCTCTCCGTTCAGGGGCTCTGTTGAATGCAGAGGGGCCATGTTGAAACGGCAGAGATAAACTCCTTTTAAAATAGGATTTACTAATCATTGGGGACTTACAGAAAAAGGTTAAGTATTAGCCCTCGAAATCTGCTTTCAAACTTTCCCTTTACTGTAATACTAATTGAATTCAAGTATCCAGGGACAAGCGGGTTGTTGCAGACGAGGCCATTTTTCTGCTAATGTATATAAAGGCAAGGCTCTCATTGACAGCATTGGGTCTTGTTGAATTACTTAGATTGCGGTGAATTGAAACAGACCCTTTTCTAAAATTGACTTCAAAAGTTTGCTGTTCTCTTTTAATGCAGAAGGAGGTCTTCTAAAAAATCGTGGATATAAATATGATTTTTATCTCATATTTCTTTGACTCCCCCAAGAAGTGTTGTTGTAAGTAGGGAGACCTAAGTTACCAAGAGACTGTGTGTCCATGTTGCCAGGGGTCTCGTGTGTGCTTTACTTTGTAGCCTGTTGTTGGAGGCCAAGCCAGAACTTCCCTCTATACAAGTTAGGCTTGTCTCTTGGGGCTTCAATACTGGGCTGAGCTTGGAAACCCGGACTGCCATGGCCTTTTGTAGATGATCAAGTAGAATGACTTCTTAGGTTTTAGAACTCCCCGAAATGTGTAAGCCTCACCTTTCAGCTCCTCAAGGAGTTGGGTGTCATGCTTTTGACTGGCTAAATGAATGGTTGCAGAATCTCCCACAGAGAGACAGAGCTCTTCACCTCTTAGTGCTTCTCAGTGTTGGGAGACAGACTGCAGTTACAAACAAATGGAAATATCTGCCTGATACCCTTGCTGCATATTATGAAACCAGTTTTCTAGGTGTTGAACCCGGAGCAAAGTATACTGGAAATCAGAAGTCAACAGAATGTGTGTTTGCGCTCCAGACAGATGAGTGAGAAGGTTAAACAGATGTAGTTAAAAAGCAGAAAGGTAGGACATATTTGTGGTCTGAACAATTGGGATTTCATAAGATGTTTATTTGAAACAGAATCTTAAAAATTGAGAACAATACGGGGACAAAGTCTCTTGAGTCAAGTAACAATTCTTAGGAAAAGAGGCAGACTCAAGCTGCTTGAGGAAATTCTAGATTGTTCTGAATTTGATAAAAGTAGACAGTAGCTCTAAAGCCTTTGTGGCATTTTTGTTGTGTGTAAGTGAAAATCGTGTTTTTAAAAACAACAGCTTGTGACATTTTTTCATCTGTATCGTGTTTTGAATGTAACGCACAGTGTAGTGGTTGCTGATGAGAAACTGCTGCGTGAGTACCTTCCGGCGTGACGTTGTCGGTCTTTCCTCCCATCCCCTGGGCGGTTGGAGCATCGTCTGTCCCGTTTGCAGCAGGCATGCCGCTTCATGTTCGCTCACTAAAGCGGGAACTTGTACGTTGGCCAGGCTAGTAACCCACCTTCAAAAGGGCTCTGATGAGCATAAAAACCAAGTCCTAGAAAGTGGCGCTTTCTACCCAGTAGCCTTTCAGGGCTGCTGACCAGGCTTGCCATGAAAGTATTTTTTAAAATCCTGTGCTGAGGCTTATCAGAGTATTAAACTCCTTTATTTTCTTTTGATCTTTTTATTAAAAGTAGATAAAAAATTAAAAGATATCCTATGATTCAGGGTGGGGATTTTTCTTGCTATTTCTTTTTTTTTGGTAAATATGAAGAGAAACGTGTTAGTATTTCAGATATATATACTCTGTAAATAGTGGTTAAAAACTGAAGTTGCATTTTATGAGCGAGATGATAGCTGAGAATCAGAGCAGTAGTCTTAGGATGTGTTGGTGGGCCTCACACCTCTGCTTCATCTTTCACAAACATCGGGTTGGGTATTGCAAGGGGAAGGGAGGGCGAGGTCTGGCTTTACATTTCAGTGACCCAGATGCTGAAAGAGTGCAGATTTTAGTCTCAGTAATAGATCAGGATCAAACCCATTTGTGTAACCATCTTG
Organism: Manis javanica; assembly: GCF_040802235.1. NCBI lineage: Eukaryota > Metazoa > Chordata > Mammalia > Pholidota > Manidae > Manis > Manis javanica. Next base: position 182,225,612 of record NC_133159.1, on the reverse strand, counting down.
TTTCATTTACAACAGATAATTCGAGTCCAGTCCCCAGATGGGATAAAGCGGATCACAGCAACAAAGAGAGAAACTGCTGCAACATTTCTGAAAAAGGTAGCTGTGGCGGGTATTCACCTTTCAGGATCTTCTTTATCCTACCTGTTACTCCCGTCCCATCCTCTGCCTTTCTCTCTGCCTCACTTCCTGATTCTGCCCACCCTGCACATTGCTTTTCTCTGGCATGATTGGTTGGATTGATAGTGGGGTTTGTGTCACAGCGAGCACTGCTTACAATTGTAGTTCTGACTTTATTTGCTCAGGAAGCGTTCCTGAAATCCTAGGATTTCCCTCTGGGTAGTTTGTTGTCTCCTTGCATAGGGAAACAGAACCGAGAGCTGGTCAGTTGGAAGTGGTTGGAGTCGGAGAGAGAGAGTTTAGTTTTGACTGCCTGACCAGCGGCACAATAGATATCTCTTAGGAGAAATTTTCTTGGGAATACTCAAAAGCAAACATATTTATTTCTCTGAAATATGTTTCCCAGCAAATGAAAATCCTTTCCTCTGTTTATTAAAATACTATGGGTCAATTATAAAAAGTTCCAACAATACAGAAAAGGATAAAGAAGCAAGTAAGAATCACTTGAAATTCTACCACCCGGAAATAACTGTCAGCATAGCACATACACACGCATTCCAGCAGACATGCCTGTGAATACACTTAGTAAAATGGAATTGGACTGTACTATCGCTGTACTTCATCAAATCTAAGACATTATTGAGTTTAAGGAGAAACATTCATACTACTAAGAAAAGATGCTGTCACGCTTGCTTTCCCTTGTCATTTAGATTTTAATTACATAAAATGCTTTTTAGATTTACTTGGAAATAATTTTAGTTGTGTATTACTTGTAGGCGTGCATAAAAATAAAAAGCTAAGTGAAATCAATTGGGTAGGATTGCCCTGTGATGTCACACTCTGAGTCTAGCCCTTCTGAACTGTTTTTGGCTCAGCTGTCAGTGTCTGTTTTACTGCAGAAGGTCATCATCTGCTCTCAGGAGGGTCAGTGGGCCAGCTGCTGACACCTGTGCTTGGGGCTGGAATTCTGTCTGTCTTACCAGACCAGCTTAGCAACTGGGATTCGTATTCTTTCCCTGATTGATCATTAAATGGCTTATTGGATAGAAATGCTGACAGATGAGAGTTGCCCAGCCATGCCACCTGGGTGGCAAGTAGATATATGCCCAGGCGGTGACCCATATGGCAGTCCTGTTGTCCTGCAGGCAAGAACTGTAAGCTCGTCAGACGCATCCATTCCAAAGATGTCAAAATCTTATTTGATAATTTTTAAGACACTTTTTTTCACTTAATAGATTGTGGACATGGTTCTATGTCAATAAATGTAGGTTTACATCTTTTTTAAAATTGTGGCAAGAAATAACACATAAAATTTTCTATCTGAATCATTTTTAAGTGTACAGTTCGGTAGTGGCTGAGTACACTCATGTTGTGCAGCCATGATCCATCTCCAGGAATTTTTTTGTCCTGTAAACCTGAAATTATACCCATTCACAGCAGCTCCCCTTTCCCTTGCACCCCCCCACCCCCCGGTATTTACTGTCCTACTTTCTGTCTCTATGACCTAGGCTCCTCATGTAAGTGGAATCACACTCATTTTTAACAGCTACTAATTTGGCTGTGCATATGTGCTCAGTAAGTGGGTTTTGAGAGGGCCTTCTTGTCTCCTCACAAACGTGCCTGAAAACTGTGTCAGCTGTTCTGCACTTGCTGGCCCCACACTTGGTAGCCTCAATCCTGGTTTAGTGTGTGGCCTTGTGCCCTCTAAGGAAATGGATGTTTGTAAGTGTGATGAGATGTTTTATGCTGACAGTGTCTCACAGAATCTTAAGAGTTCTTGGTTCGTTAGGGACCATCTAATGCTTTACATTCAAAAGTTCTCTCTCTGAATCATCAGACCACAGACCTTCTGGGACATGTTCTTCTGTGCCCACCAGTGCCCCTCGTCGCCTCCGTACTGAGCTTGCTCTGTTGGGTTTCTGTTGTTGCCCCCCTGAAATGGTCCTTAGTGAGTCATCCCAGGTCCTACCTGCTCCAGTAGTGGGCGGTTCTGTCCTGTCTTAACTGGCCTCTGAGCAGCACGTGACAGGGTCCCATCTTAGAATACTTAAACTTTTTTTTTAACCTTGAAATAAGGTATATACTAAGAAGTGCTTGAAAACATAGACAAATGAGTGATGACGGGCAGACATCCAGGTCAAAGTGGGGGCAGGGCCGGCACTGCAGAGGCCCCGCCCTCCTGATGAGACTCCCACTGCTTCTCCCTCCTGTGTTTTGCCACCTCAGTATGCATTTCTCAGCCCTAAATTTTAGTTTCACCTGTTTTTCTGAACTTAACACAAATGGAATCATGGCACATACTCCTTTTTGATCCTTCAATTATAAATGTTTGTATTCTATAACATGTTTCTTATTTTATAGCATTAATTACACATCAGAATTACCTCAGATGTAAATACAAAGTTTTTAAGATTTTAATCATGTTCTTATGAGACTCTGCTAAAATTTCTTTTTTAAATGTCCAGGGCCTTGTGTTAGGTTTCTGTATCTTTAGATAAAAAACTCACAAAGTTCACAGAAGCAGTTACTTTTTTTTTTTTTTTTTTAATTAAGGTGTCATTGATATACACTCTCATGAAGTTTTCATATGAAAAACAATGTGGTTACTACATTTACCCATATTATCAAGTCTCTCCCATACCCCATTGAAATCACTGTCCATCAGTGTAGTAAGATGCCACAGAGTCACTGGTCTTCTCTGTGCTACACTGTCTTCTCTGTGACCTCCCGACACCATGTGTACTACTCATAATACCCCTCAATCCCCTTCTCCTTCCCCCACCCCTCCCCTTTGGTAACCTCTAGTCCCTTCTTGGAGTCTGTGAGTCTGCTGCTATTTTCTTCCTTCAGTTTTGCTTCGTTGTTAGACTCCGCAAGTGAGGAAAACCATTTGGTTCTTGTCTTTCTCCACCTGGTTTATTTCACTGAGCATAATACCCTCTAGCTCCATCCATGTTGTTGCAAATGGTAGGATTTGTTTCTTTCTTATGGCTGAATAATATTCCATTGTGTATATGTACCACATCTCCTTTATCCATTCATCTGCTGATGGACACTTAGGTTGCTTCCATATCTTGGCTATTGTAAATAGTGCTGCAGTAAACATGGGGGTGCATATGTCTTTTCAAATCTGAGATCTTGGTTCCTTTGGGTAAATTCCTAGGAGTGTAATTCCTGGGTCAAATGGTATTTCTACTTGTAGTTTTTTGAAGAATCTCCCTATTGCTTTCTACAATGTTTGAAACTAATTTACACTCCCACCAGCAGTGTAGGAGGGTTCCCCTTTCTCTGCATTCTCTCCAGCATTTGTTGTTCCTAGTCTTTTTGATGTTGGCCATCCTAACTGCTGTGAGGTGGTATCTTACTGTGGTTTTAATTTGCATTTCCCTGATAATTAGCGATGTGGAGCATCTTTTCATGTGCCTGTTGGCCATCTGAATTTCTTCTTTCGAGAACTGTCTGTTCATATCCTCCGCCCATTTTTTAATCAGGTTATTTGCTTTTTGGGTCTTCAGGCTTGTGAATTCTTTATATATTTTGGATGTTAATCCCTTGTCAGATATGTCATTTACAAATATATTCTCCCATACTGCAGGATGCCTTTTTGTTCTGCAGATGGTGTCCTTTGCTGTACAGAAGTTTTTTAGCTTGATGTAGTCCCATTTGTTCATTTTTGCATTTGTTTCCCTTGCCCGAGGAGATGGGTTTATATTCAAGAGATTTTTGCCTATGTTTTCTTCTAAGAATTTTCTGGTTTCATGACTTAGATTCAGGTCTTTGATCCATTTCGAGTTTACTTTTGTGTATGGGGTTAGACAATTACCCACTTTCATTATTTTACATGTAGCTGTCCAGTTTTTCCAACTCCAATTGTTGAAGAGGCTGTCATTTCCCCACTGTATATCTGTGGCTCCTTTGTCATATATTAATTGGCCATATATGCTTGGGCTTATATCTGTACTCTCTGTTCTGTTCCATTGATCTATGGGTCTGTTCTTGTGCCAGCACCAAATTGGCTTGATTATATGGCTTTGTAGTAGAGCTTGAAGTCGGGGAGTGTAATCCCCCCAGCTTTATTATTCCGTCTCAGGATTGCTTTGGCTATAGAAGCAGTTACTTTCATAGGAGGACCATGAGAAAACCCAATACATAAGTTCATGCATTTCCAAAAGTGGGATTCAACTTGTGTGCAGTACTGTTGCTGGTTCTCATATTTGAAAATGCACCTGCGTCTTAGTCCTAATAGGAAGCATGAAGCTCTGGTCGTGTGGTCTTAGGGGATTTACCTTTACTTGAAGGGCTATACCACACCCCGTACCCCATTGTGGAAATTCCTTTTCATCCCAGGAGTATTGTGGTAACTTTGATGCAGCTAATAATACTCCTGGTAAGAGATTATAGTTTACAGTGCTTGTCTACAGAAAAACATCATGTTTTTGCAGAATAGGTGAAGTACCACAATTCCTTAATTTCAGTTTCTATTCTAGCTGTTTCAGAGAAAAGTCAAAAGTAGTATTTTTAGTCTTTAGTCTTACTCTTTTTGCACTTGGGAAATTTTATGGTCTTAATTTCCCACTGCTTTATTTTCTTAATGCCACTTTTAGCTTGGAAAAAAAATCGTATGATACCAAATACTTACTATAGCACATCTGATATAAAATCTTGACTGTTTAAAGTCCTTTTTACTATCACTCAAAATTTTAGAATGATAGGGTGCTCTGAAGTTACTTTTAATCTGTTTTTTTAATTAGTAGAAAATAAGGTTAGTCTGCAAAGTTAATCATTAAATTTATTCTTTTCTTCTGATAGTGAACAAATACTAGGCTTTACCAATAATTCTGTCATAGGAAAAAAGCAACAGGTAGAACAAGGTATATACTGAGGCGGCCCTTCAGTCGCCCCAGGGAGCCTCATGCCTTCAGGCCAATCTCATCCCTGACCTGCATGTTTAGAGCTCGTCTCTTCCGAGTGCCTCACTTACTTCCAGCCTTTCCTCTGGCCTGAGTGTCTGTCGGGTGTCGTTCTTCTCCAGCCTCAAGAGCGTCTGCTGGCATCCCTGTGGTGGGTGAGGCCTGCTGATAGCAGACGTGCCAGGTGGAGGCCTGCTGGCCTGAAAATGTTTTCATTTCACCCTTGTATTTGAAGGGTATTTTTGCCAGATACAGAATTTTGAGCTGACAGATTATTTTTTCTTCTTTATTTTTATTTTATTTATTTATATTTTTTTTATTTTTGTATCATTAATATACACTTACATGAGCAACAGTGTGGTTACTAGATTCCCCCCATTATCAAGTCCCCACCACACACCCCATTACAGTCACTGTCCATCAGCTTAGTAAGATGCTATAGAGTCACTACTTGTCTTCTGTGTGTTGTACGCCCCTCCCCGTGCCCCCCCACATTATGTGTGCTAATCGTAATGCCCCTTTTCCCCCCTTGTCCCTCCCTTCCCACCCTCCTCCCCAGTCCCTTTCCCTTTGGTAACTGTTAGTTCATTCTTGGGTTCTGTGATTCTGCTGCTGTTTTGCTCCTTCAGTTTTTTTTCTTTGTTCTTATGCTCCACAGATGAGTGAAATCATTTGGTACTTGTCTTTCTCCATCTTCTTTAGCACTTTAAAGATGTCACTCCCCTGGTCCTGGAGCCGCTTGACGATGGTGCCAGGGGTAGTTCTCTTTTTGCTTATCCTAGTTTGGGTTTACTGAACTTTCTGGATTTTTTACCCTGTGTTTTTCATAAAATTTGAGGATGTTGTCTGTTCTCCAAGTATTGTTCAGTCCTAGCCTTATTCTCTTCTCCTGAGGGTCATTTGATACTGTCCCAGGGATTCCTAAGACTGTTCATTTTTCTTTCAAATCTGTTTTCAGATTAAGTAGTTTCTGTTAGCCACTCTTTAGCTTAAATGACTCTTTCTTCGGTCATCTCCCTTTTGCTGATAAGCCCATCCAGTGAATTTTCCATTTCAGTTATTGGATTTTTCAGTTGTACAATTTCCATTGATTCTATTTTATCATTTCTGGTTTCTCTGCCAGGATCCTGTGTTTCTTCATTTGTTTAACTCTACCCTGACAACCCCTAAATGTTGAGCTCTAGCTTGGATCCCTCTTCTGGCCTCAGATTCAAATACTAACCGCTTGTCTTTGCCCCCACTAGGGTGTCCAGGAGTCACCTCAGATCTCAGCAATAAATGGAAGGCCTGATTTTCCCTTCAGCCTTCTTCCTCCTTCAGCCTCTTCCGTGGTTCCCTCACAGGTGTCATCTTCCACCCGGTTCTCAAGCCAGAAATCTGAACATCGTCCGATGTCCTTCTTTTTCCTCACCCATCCTGCCCCTCATCCTGCCCCCTAGCAGGGGCTGTTGATTATGGTCACCGGAAGGCATGCCCCTCCCTCTGTCTCCACTATCCTGGCCTTGTCTGAGCCCCATCTCCTCTGGGTGGGACGGCTGGCTCTCCCGATTCCTCTTCCCAGCAGCAGAATGGCAATGAGAAATAAGATCAGTGGCTTAGCAACCCCCTGCCCTCAGCCCCCGTGGCTTCCCAGCTCCTCAGGGCCATGTGGTCCTGCGTGCCGCTCCTGCTCCCTGCCATTCTCGTCTCATACTGTTGCTACCTGCCCATGGGGCTTCAGCCTCACTGGGCTCTGCCCAGCCCCTTCCTGCCTCCCAGCTGTGGAACTTGCTCCCCCTGCTTGCGTTGTTCCTGGCCCAGCTCTGTGCAGCAGCCTTGCTCTCCTCCAGGCTCTTGCTCGGGCTTGCTCCCCACCTTCTCTGCCCTTCCCAGGAGTGGCCTCTCCCACGCTCCCTCTTCTCCTGCTATGATGCTGCTCTCAACCTGTGGTTTTGTCTCTGTTGACTTGTCTCCCCCGTCAGATGGTAAGATCCTCCACGGCATGACCTTGCCTGTTTTTGTTCGCCGTTTGTGTTCTGGGTGCCCTGTGGAGCGGCACACGGGCCCGCTGGTTTGTCACTGGGTGAGTGGGTTTCCCCACACCCACACCCACACAGCACGTAGGTATCACTTATGTAGAGGCGTCATTCTGCCCTTCGTTCTGTTTCTGTTAGGTTTCAAAATTGGTTGGGTTTTTACAGTTGATTTCAAAAGTAGAACTTAAAGTTTCCAGAAATGACCATGACTCTTGCTTGCTTCAAATTCTTAAATGTGTAGTCAGGCTTATTTGCACAGGGCTTTGCTTCCTTTTGGCCACTTTTCTCATTTTACTTGGCAGCTGTGTAAATGATACAGATTTCCTCACAAGACAGCAAATTAAGAGAAATATGGTTAATGAAGTTTTAAATTTAATGAGTGTTCTTCTAATCTTGTCTGATATACATGTGGTTAGCATAGTGATGCTTTGATACTTTAATCTCTGTTTTTGGGGGCTTGTTTTAGGTTGCAAAGGAGTTTGGCTTCCAGAATAATGGCTTCTCAGTTTACATCAATAGAAATAAGACGGGAGAGATAACAGCATCGTCTAACAAATCCCTCAATCTGCTAAAAATCAAGTAAGTGCCCAGTTGGGGGAAGGAGTGGGAAGGAAATGACGCCAGTTGCCCACCTGGGGTGGCCCAGTGTGCCTGTTTCCCCCGCCCCACACTAACTGGTCCTATGCACTCACCAGAGTGCAGGTGGCTGTATCTCCTGCCAGGCGTTGAGCAGTTCCTGAATCCACAGTTACGTTGTGCTGGTTGATTGACTTGCAGAGTTCTGAGATGGGTGTCACAGAGAGTCACGGTCTTGGGGGTGCTGCACACTTGGCTGCTGGTCTACAGGAAGACCTTGATGCAGCCCTGTGGAGTTCCGCCGTGGGGCTGCCTGGTGGTGGGAGGGTGGCAGTGCAGCAGCCCAGTGCCCATACCCTGTTTCTTGCTGGTGAGAACCCCTTGGGCTCCTTAGAGGTGATCAGTAATGTCAGGAGGGTGTCCAGCGTGTAGAAACCTCCTGCACAGTCTGCCGTGCCGCCTGTTGTTTAATTGGAGCACAGCCATGGCCACCGGTTCACGTTTTCATGCTACAAGGGCAGAGCTGAGTGCTCATGACAGACTGAATGGCTTGCAAAGCCAAAAATTTTACCATTTCGCATTATACAGAGAAAACTTGCTGACTGCTGTTTAAACTGGATGTGCCTGCTCACGCATCTGGGAGAGGAACCCAATGTCGCTTAGTCCTCATAGCAGGCTGGCGGCCCTCCGGTCGGGCTGCATGCAGCATGGTTGCTGTGGTCACTGGCTACGTGGCTGGGCTGGGCTTTGCTGGCAGCTGGCTGGGTGCCTGTTTGTTTACCAGTCAGAGTAGGAGGCTGGTTGGCATGGTCAGTTTTAGGTTCAGAAATCGGTATATCTAAGAAAAAAATGCAGTTGCAGCATTCGTTTATTTGTTCTTCATCAAGTTCTTGTAAGGCACCTGCTGTTTGCCTGCTCTGTGACCAAAGAAAGCTTTTCATTGTTGTCATGTCCATTTCCAGTGTGGCTGATAGTGACCTTTCCTCCCTGCTGATATTATCAAGGCTCTCGCAGCTTGAGATCACTTCTCGTGAGTGTTGTACAGGTCTGGATTCAAGTGTGCCACCTGATGGCTGCGTGCCTGGGGGAGCCCCTTAACCCCCCGGCCTCACCGCCCTTGCCTGCAGGGGTGCGCAGGGGGGCCTTTGCATGGTTGCCCAGCACATGCACATGGCGACCCCTGACGGGACGACAGCTCTGTTCAAAACCTGTTCTGATAGCCGGGCACAAGAAGGGGGGCTACAGAACGAAACACCTTTGGGACAAGGGCATCAAGCTGCAGTGTTGCCCCTCCAGTGCCGTACCAGGGGAGAGGGCTGGCTCCTCAGCAGGGGAGGCGGCACCTGGAGTGGATGTCTTCCCGAGTCACGCTAGAGAGTGTCCTTCCGATGAGAGTCTCGGTGATTCCCGAACAGGCCTTGAGAGCTGCCCGAAACCTGTCTGTTCAGCCGTGTCTGAGACCATCTGAGTGGTGGTCACCCTTCTGCAGCCTGTGTTGGCTTCACTGCACTAGCTCCTGGCTTCTGCCGTCCTGGTTCGGTCCATTACGATTCTCTTGCTCATTTGCTAGTGGTTTGTTTCCTGTTCTGGATGCTTTTAAGACCTTCTGTGTATCCTAGGATCCCACAGTTTGTGCCTGACCTGTCCAGGTGTGGGTTCTTGGTTTCTTTAATCCTGCCTCGTGTATGTTGTATTTCTGTATCTGTAGCTCTGGCCTGGAAAATTCTTGGCCATTATCTCTTTAAACATTACCTTTCCCTGGCAGTGTACGCAGAGAAGACAGGTAATGATTCTATAGGTCTTGCTGCACTGATGGACAGTGACTGTAATGGGGTATGTGGGGGGGACTTGATTTTAGGGCGAGTCTACTGACCATAATGTTGTTCAAGCAATAGTACATGAACGACACCAAAATAAAAAAAAGACAAAAAACAAAACAAAACAAAAAAAGATTACCTCTCCCCAAATCTTGTTATTTCAGTGATTACATTTTCACTCTCAAATACTCTGTTTGACTCCACCTCAGACCCAGCCGCTAGCTTCACGGGCTCATAGGGACCACGTGGGTTCAGGCCCCTTCCTAGTGTCTGCTCTTCTCTCACGCTGGCCTGCCCAGCGTGCAGTGAAGGCCCTGGGTTCCTGCCACACGCATGCTGTTTCCTTCTCGGGTCTCCCGGTGTATTTGGGGCTCACGAGAACACTGCAGTGTCGTCCGTGCTATCTGGAGGTCTGATGTGTTGTCTGGCCCGCCTGTTTGAGGGGCATCTGAGAAGAGCCACTGAAGCTGTGGGCCCTGCCAGCCTGCTTCTCAGTGAGCCTGTCATTTCGGAAATTTTCTTTTTGCTTGTGCTTTTGCCATTCCATTTCATTTAACATTCCCTGTACGTTCATATTCCATATCTTGTTCTTCCAAATCTGAAGCCCTTGGCTGTCTAAATCTGACTGTTGCTGTAGCTGCCCACTCTTGCGCATGGTGGTTTATTTCTCTTGTACATTGAGTGACTGTTCTTTGAGGGCAAACTTCGCCAGGTTGGCCAAACTTGGTCTTGGGGAGTCCTGCAGGACTGTTCTATGGGGGAGGGTTCTGCTAGCACCAGAGGGTGCCATGGACCCAGCATGCCTTTGAGTTAATTTCTGTCTTTGGGCTTCCTGAACCAAGTAGCATCCCTAATTCTGGACGCATGCAGAGCAGGCCTTTGGTCCCAGATGAGCAGAGGTGACTCTTTCCCACTGTGCAGTGGGTGGAGGCTGATGGCATTCCTCCTTGGTTCCTGTCACAGCTGTTGACATCCTTCAGATGTGTGAAATATATGTGGTGTTTCAGGCTCAGCAGCCCACGTGGGCAAGAGGCTCAAGGTCTCCCCTCTTGTCCAAGAAACAGCTGTGTGAGCCCACCTCAGTTCCTGTAGTGGGCTGGCCAGAGGGCAGCTCTGAGCTTTGTGTGGCCTGTGTCTCCCCTACCCTCCTGTCTCAGCTGCTGTTGCTGTTTGGGACCCTGGGGGAGTTGCTTGCCTTCTTCACTGCTCCCCAGGGCATTTAGAGTGTCTGTTGAACTGAGGTAGCAGCTGAACCCAGTATCCTGTAGCTGTAGGGTGTTTAGGAACAGCTGGCCCACTGCCAGAAACAAAAGTCTTTTGTTAAAATCTAGCAATTTTGTCACCCCTAAATTTCAGAAGGAAAAAGCGTTGTGAGCATGTCTGCCAACAAGCTACAGCCAGTGTCCTGTGTCCTTACAGTTCGGCACTGTGACCTTTGGCTCCTCTTCTTTCGGTTTGTTGGTCACTGCAGCCACAGGCTGTTGCTTCGCTCTTTTTTGTGTGTGTCTGTACTGCTGGTAAGTATTCACCAGTGGCAGCGCTGCAGTGTCCTCCAGAGGTCCGGTGTTGATCTGTAGTGTTGCCGACATTCTCCGGTGGCGCAGGAGCCGCAGTGCTTCTGGGAACGGCTCCTGAGTAGAAGGGTGTGTCCAGCATCAGGGCGCAGCAGTTTGACTGTTAGTCAGCAGTGAGTGAGCAGGGGAAGAGTATAATTTACATGGAAAATGATGGAAAACCAGTTGTTGCTGTTTGAAACGTCACCTGTTGCAGGCTTTTTGGAAAGTGGTACGTCAGTGGCTTTAAAAACAAAAGCGCTTCAGTCTAACATGGCCACTCCCAGAACTCTGCCCTCTGGAAGTGAAACTCTATGCTGCCTGCCATTGAAACGGGCAGGTAGTACACCTGTCTGCCAGTGTGGGAGCTGCAGAAAGGTCAGGAGGGAATCTGCGTAGCCATGAGAAGTAACTGTGCAGGGGTTCCATTGGTGCTGTCGGATGGAGAAGCAGTGGAGAAGCGTGTCTTTGATTTCTCATTTTTGTTAAGCAGTGACATATGTCTATGTACACATGTGTGTGTGGGTAAACTTGAAGAGAATTGTGAGGAAGGTAATAGGTATATAAAATGCGGAAGGATAGATGGCTAAGGGACAAACGGGAACGTGGGAGCCAAGCAGAGTCAGAAGGAGGGACCACACTGCTTGCAGACAGCCCAGGCACGTGTGGTTTGCGTGTTCATCTGTGAAGTCGGACGGGCAAAGGGTATATCACGCTTTCTCCAATGCAGTAGTAAGAGAGACTACAGTTACAGAGAACCCGCAGTTGACCTTGAGACTGCTCAGGAGTGGGGGCGGTGGAGAGGGAATTCTGGTCTCTTACTGGAGAATTCTGGTCTCTGGAATTCTTGGCGACCTTGTGACCTAGGCTTCCAGGCTGGTTGGGTTTCCTTTTTGCAGCTGTCAGACATTCTCACCTCCAGGGTGAGCACAGCTCCGGTGCTGGAAGAAAGGACCGCAGGCCTCCAGGTATGTTTGTTATTTGAGCAGGCATGGCGATTTGTTGTTCCTGTTTCCCTCGAGCCTTGCTGGACCCTCGTCTGAAATGGAGACGTCTGCTCCCCCGGGGTTGAAGGCTTGTGGTGCTCCCAACGTGGTGGAAGATGAGATCGACCAGTACCTTAGCAGGCAGGATGGAAAGATCTACCGCAGCCGTGATCCGCAGCTGTAAGTGTTTCATGGGGTTGTGTCCCACTGGGGGCCTCTGTGGGTCTTAAGATGTAGTATTTGTAACATGTCCCTTTCAGTGGGTATCTTGAAATATAAGTGTTGATTTTGACCTATTTCAGTTTAATTTCACTTTGTTATTTTGTAAGCTTTTTCTTACTGTTGGAGTCTCAGAGTAGGTTCCACGTGTACGTTGAAAGTTTTCAAGTATTGGGAAATAAGAGAATTGGAAGAAGGGAGAGGCCTTGACCAAGTCTTCAGCACTCTGTCCTGAGCAGTACTCGATTGCCGCAGGGCTGACCAGGAGCCAGCAGCTGTGTGGGGTGGAGGGTGCCTAATGCGTGCTTGACCTCAGCACTATGCCTGCAGCACATGCTTCCTGTTTTCTGACCTGAACGCCCTTTGCTCATTCTGTTTTGAGCCCTCACTTCTTGCATGGGATTATATACATGCTTACGCTATATACACTTGTTTTAGATTTTTTGCAATTCTATTTGAAGAAGCCAGTTAGAAACACCTAAGTTTATCCTCGGTGATGTGAAATGACCTGAGTGAAGGTTGGTCATCTCTGCAGAGGACTCTCTTCTAACTGCATCACTTGGTGAACATAATGGGGATTCCAAAGACTGCATTAGCAATTGGTGTCTTAGATCAAAGGGCCCCAGGTGGTGCACAGCTGCAGGTGGCATGGGGCCACTTCGTAGCCAGAGCCATTAGCCTGCATGCCTCTTACTTACATTGGCATCCTGCCAGGGCACCAGCGCCAGCTCCCCCATGAGCTGTGTCCTCAAGGCTTCCTCAGGAATCTTGTAGTGCATGCCTGTGTGCGTGTGTACACATCATGACCTGTTACCTCTAAGAGCCTGCCTAATAGGAGACATAGGCCGCCTCTGTTCTGACACGTAGAGCTCACATGCATCTCAGAGTTCTGACCCCACTTAGAAAGTGATCTGATTAACCCTGGAGGAAACCAACGCTTGGCTTTCCCACCAACCCACCACTGCCCTCAACACCTGCGCACAGTCCACTGTCATAGTGTACATGTGCACATTTCACGTTTTCTCACTAAAATGACGGAAACCCACAGAGCCAGGCATTTTTTATGCCTTCTTCCAAAATGCACAAAGTGGGTGTTTTCCAGACTTGAGCTATGTATGTATCACTCTTAAGGTGTTTGCCATATCCATGTACCAACCTTCTTGGTATTTGACATTTTTATTTCAAATGACTTTAATCTGTTCACCTTTATTTTTAGTCAGTGTCATTTTAGCAGTTGATATCCATGAACCTCACAGGTTTGATGTGTTGGTCAGGTTTTTCTAATGTACATCCAAACCATTAAATTAAATTATTAAAAAATGTTTGTACTATCTAAAGTAATCACAGAAAAAAATCCCACTGGAAGTCCATTCTTGACTGTCAGTGGGGTAAGCAATGGACCTTTCTGAACTAGGAAATGAGTAGAGATTCATTGTGCTGAAATCCATCAGCCCGCTGTCAGTCTAGGTCAAGGACCATGGTCTCCTGTGGGGCACATTTGTACTCTGGTTAATGTGTAGATGTGGCAGTCGTTGACTCCCAGGTGCCATAGAAGCCTGCCATTGGCCAAGGAGGAGGGATTGAGTTTTGGGGTCGTTTTGTGATTGGGAAAACATGAGTAGGGAAATAACATGTGTTTATTTGTAATGTATGGTGTATGTTTTGTTAAGTATGGTGTATTTTGTACTTGTGGAGTTCAGTTATTTAGTATGGTGTACGCTTTAATATAAAAGATGTTGGGTAGCAGCAACAGAAAAACAGGCCTATTAATTGCTGTGTATGTCTTTGTTGTGTGCTCCCTCCCAGATGCCGACATGGCCCTTTGGGGAAGTGTGTGCACTGCGTTCCTCTAGAGGTGAGAGTCTCTGCGGGTGGAGTAAGTCCTGGGCGGGCGTGGCAGGCTGCTTCCCAGAGCCAGCTGGAGGTCCCTCTAGGTCCCTGCACTTGGTCATAGCGATTAAAAGAGCTGTCTGTTTATTGCCCTGGCCTCATAGTCCCTCTAGTGCAGGCTGCACAAAGGACGAGCCTTTGTTTACGGGAGTGACCTTCTGGGTGGATTATGAAAGGCTGAAGCACCTGTATGGCAGTGATAAAGGGGCAGCATTAGCAGTGGGCTCCCTGGATGGTCCTTTTAAACCCTGGCACAAAGCTGGACCTGGGGGTTTTTGCTTGTCATCATTTTGATTTACTTAGTCCTGAATCTCCTGCCTCCCCTGCTGATGTGGCCTGGTGAGATTGAGAGTCACCATAATAATGCTGACTGGTGACTTCTTAATGCTGAATCTGCGGCAACGAGGCCAGCCCGGTTTTTATGAGGTTCTTGCTTTGTCCTGCGCTTTTTTCCCCTGAAAATTTCCTGGTAGTTAACTTGACTTGGAGCATTTTGTATTTAATAGAGATTCATTACACTCTTGAGAGGTCACTGGTGCACACAGACTTGGTTCTGACCTGGAATGATCTGTGAGAGCCAGGCACCCATTCTCCTCCGTAGTTCTCCCCGGGGCCTGGTGGGAGCTCGGTCGCCCTGCCCCTGTGACAGTACTGACTGTGTGTTCTGGCAGCCGTTTGATGAGGACTACCTGAACCATCTTGAGCCTCCCGTGAAGCACATGTCCTTCCACGCCTACATCCGGAAGCTGACTGGAGGGGCTGACAAGTAAGCAATCCGAGTGCAGTCAAATGGCACCAGAGGCTTCTGTGCGCAGAGCTCGTCTTGTGCATCTGGCAGATGTTGCTTGAAACCTTTGGGCCTGTAAATGAGAAAAGTAAAGGTCAGGGTCTAGGCACAGAGCAGCTGAATTCATGAATTTGCCCTGATGGTAGAAAAGAAACATGTGGCTAGAGACTCAGATGCCCTGCTGTCATCCGTGGTGCCCAGGGTGCTGGCAGATGCCAGGCCGGTGATAGGCTCTTTGAAGGCCCGTGGGGACCTCACAACCCCCCCTTGGTATGTGATTCCCTCAACTTAGTTGTACCCAAAGGTGGGTGGGATAAGGCCATTTGTGTGTCAGTGGGGTCTGAGCCCATGCTCTACTCTCTGGAGGTCATCTTGGCTCACCTGGTTCATAGCCCCCGCCAGCCCTTCGCCCTGGAGCCGTCTCTTTGTCAGCCTAACTTCACAGCCGTGGGAGCTGCAGTGAGTGGGCTCATGGTGCCTCAGCAGCGGCTGTCCCCAAGCATGCACTGTGGGCAGAGGCCACTTGGGCCGCATGCAGTGCAGCTAAGACTATGGGAGAGCTGGAAGCATTTTGGTTTCTTAGACCATGTCAGCGCATGCCTCTGCAACCCCACTTCTGTTGACTGGGCCATCGTACCATGATTTCGTGAGTCCCCGTCAGTGCAACAAGCAGGGCCAGTGGCTGAACCCAAGTCAGCAGCATTGCGTGAAAAATGTCGTGTTGGCCTGATTATAGTTTTTCTCTGACAACCCGCTGACATCCTAAAACGACTTTCTAAAAAAGTTAGACGAGGAGAAAAAAATCTCGGAGTCCGTTCTTGACTGTCAGTGGGGTAAGCTATGGACTTTTCTGGACTAGGAAATGAGTAGAGATTTATTGTGCTGAAATCCATCAGCCTGCTGTCAGTCTAGGTCAAGGACCATGACCTCCTGTGGGGCACATTTGTACTCTTGTTAACGTGTAGATGTGGCAGTCGTTGCCTCATCTGCTATGGCTCGTGCCATAGCAGCCTGCCATTGGCTGTGGAGGAGAGATTGAATTTAGGGGCTGTTTTGTGAATGGGAAACTGGCCACGGGTGAAGTCAGTTGTGTAGCTTCTCCCTGCCAAGTTCAGGGTGGGTCACAGGACTTCTTGGCAATCTCCTGGGAATAGTTTTTATCTGAGTCAGAAGCAGAGTGCTGATGTCTCTGATACGTATCCTAATCAGGTTTTTCCTGTGACTAAGAATTTTTTACAAATGCCCAAGTACTAGACCTATAATGTAAATGTTGCTGATAAATTAATGAAACTTAAAAAGAGCTCCATTTCCTCTCAGTGGCATGGATTAGATCAATAGGCACTCAGTAGAATTTTTCAAGATCTTCATGGGTGTTTGTGACAGGCAGTAAAAACTGAAACTAGATAGGAAGATAATGATGCAGTCTCCTACTGTCTGAGTGTCTGGGACAGAAGCTAGAACCCCAGCAGAGGGAGTTTGGGCACGTTTTTCCCTTCTGTGGCCTACCGCACATGTAGCTCCTTGGAGCTCTGTCCAGGAGGCATAAGGTATTGGGCGAGTTGTTTCCAGTGTGCTGCTAAACTTTGTGCCACTGTAATGCTTACCTTACACAGTTGTGTCTTCTTTATCAGGGGGAAGTTCATCGCCCTGGAGAACATTAGCTGCAAGATCAAATCTGGGTGTGAGGGGCACCTTCCTTGGCCCAGTGGCATCTGCACCAAGTGCCAGCCAAGTGCCATCACACTGAACAGACAGGTGAGACAGCCACTGCATCTGGCTTGCAGCAGGAAGCAGATGGGCTTTCAGAGCTGAGGAGTGAGAATTCCCAGAAGAGACCCCTCCTAGGAGAGAGGCGGCCACCAGCAGAGTGTCAATACGGCCAATTCTCAGGGTTTTTTGACTGACCAATTGACCCTTTCTTGGAGATCATACACCGAAGACGTCACTCGCAAGCTCTCTCCCGCTCGCGTAGCGTGGAGGGAGGCCTTCGGTGCTCTTTTCTGTGGCTTGTATGGAGGCAGAATTCTCTTGGTGACTTTAAAATGCTCAGGGTCGTAGCTTTACTTTTAAGAAGTTGTGGCTGTGGAAGCTGTTACCAGAACTGTCCTGGGCCCAGCTCAGGGCACCTGTCCAGGCGGCTTGAGGGGGAGGAAGAGCACAAGGGGCACCCCACTGGTTCCGGCCGTTGAGGCCTGCCTCCCGGGGTGAAGTCTGCGCCTCCTGCCTGTTTGGCGACCTCTTTCTTCCTTCCTTTTTCTTTCCCTCCCTTCATCCCTCTCTGTTTCTCTTTTTGGAAATGATTTTTTGCCTTAGAGATTGGATTAGGAAAACCTGCAGTTCAGTTCAGGTGAAGTCCCAGGAAGATGAATCTGAATTAATTTGTGGAGGACACCTATCCCCACCCCACGCACTCACCAGAATCTGAAATGGTCTTTGGGGCAGAACAGTTTCTTAAAGCATTGTGTGTGTGCATTTAAAGAGCTAGGTTAAGATATTTTTGAATGGTTAAATACAAAAATCATTTATTTTTGATGGTTCTCATTTAGCCCATTGTTGTTAACTCTACAGAAATACAGACACGTGGACAATATCATGTTTGAGAATCACACAGTCGCTGATCGCTTCCTTGACTTCTGGAGGAAGACGGGGAACCAGCATTTTGGGTATTTGTATGGACGGTATACAGAGCACAAAGACATTCCGCTTGGCATCAGGGCTGAAGTAGCTGCCATTTACGAGCCACCCCAGGTAGGCGTGCCCAGCTTAAACAGCCCTCGGTCTGGTTCTTTGCTTTGGAGGCTGTGTGGTGCCCTTTCCACATGGCACGTTGCTCCTTCTGCTTTATCATTTGTCTATCTATCTGAACATCTCTCTGTGCACACATGTGCACACGCACATATGGACACATGCACGCTCATGCACACACACACACACAGTATTTATTTTTCTGAATTACTGGAGAGTAAGATCATGCCCCCTAAATACATCAGTGTGTTTTTCCAAAGAATAAGGATATTCTGACTAGTACATTTATCAACTTAAGTAAATTGAACATTGATACAATGTCTCTATCTCATCTGCCATCTGTATTCTACTTTTGTCAGTTGCCCCAAAAGTCACACAGTTGCTCCCTCTCTTCTCTTACTCTGTATCTCCTCTGCGCCGCCTTCAGTCAGCTGTCCCAGGAACAAAGGAATTAGAGGGCCACAGTTAGGCATGTTATGTATTTCATGCCCCACACAGCTGTCTCAGAATGACAGCACCGGCCTCACTCCAGGATAGGACTGGAAGCAGGTCAGGGTTTCCTGGTGGGCGGGAGATAGTCCTTAGGGTACGACCGACCACTGGGACCAGCAGCGGGTACTGTGTGTGCTGAAATGGGCGTGCTTGTGCCTCTGTGACACCGAGGAAGCCGGTGGGTGGAGAATGAGGAGAGGGGTGGGTAGGACACATTACGCATTGGCGGCTGAATCTGGGTGGTAGGTATGTAGGTGTTCATGGTAAATTCTTTAAACTTTGCTATACATTTGTAATTTCTTATAAAAATGTTGACAGAACTTGGCATTTCCAAAGTCAAATCTACAAACTAGGGACCCCCTTCATTCCATTCCTCTCTCCTCTGCAGGTAGCCCCACTTTTGGTTCAGAATTCCGAGGTTTGAATGTTTTAATATAAGCACTACCCACACAACTGCCCATCCTGTCTCCCTCTGTTGTTTGTGTGTGTGCCACACTGTGTGCACTGACCCCTGTGCTGTGTCTGGGCAGCACTCCCTGGCTGACTGACTTTTTGAGTACACTCAGGTCTGAAACTGTAGGCCTGCGTGCGGCCGACACTCCCCTCCCTGGCTGTGTCACTCGCTCCTGGGTGTGGCCTGCCCCTGTAGACATGTGGGTGTTCACTGAAAGCTGCAGATGAGGCGCCTGCTGCGGCCTTTTTGGCTCCTTTGAAAGGAGACACCAGATGGCAACAGAGACCTGGTCAGAGGAGAGAGACAGGGATCTCCCTGGGGGTGCGCAGGCGCTCTACACACGGGCTGTGTCTGGGAGCCCAAGGTGCTCATGTTCAGCTCTGAGGAGGCTCTCGTCCTGAAGAGTTTCAGCAGTTCTGTGGAAAGTGCGATCGAAGGAGGAATCGGAACAGAGACCTCCGGCGTCCGGACTGTGGACTCCAGCCAAGGCCGGGCTCCATGCACCAGGGGAGCTCCGGTCTGGGCTCCTGGAGGCGGGGGCGGGGGCTTCTCGGGGCCTCCAGCCCGTGAGATGCTGGAGCTAGTCTGCCACATGTCCTGAGACAAAATCCTTGGTTTTGTTCTGAGTTTGTGATTTGACTTTTGCTCGGGGGTGTTAACAATTTCCCTGTGGCTGCTACCCAGCAATGCGAAGTTGCCTGGGAGCCAGCCAGAGCCTGAGCCCATCTACTGCCCTGAGCCGAGTGCTCCAGCTGCCAGCCACTTGGCTGCCCATCTCAGGTGTCTCTCCGTTTGCTCAGGGTTGTGTCTGTCCCCCTTACCCCATACCTCTCCCGTAGAGCTAGGCACTGTTCCTGCACACATTTCCCAATTTACAGCCCTAATACTGCCTATAATCTAGTCATGCCTGTTTGGAGTAGAACTGTGTTCAAGGGAGTTTTGAAACTAGCTCCTTTCCCCAGAGAAGGAACCTTAGGAAAACGTGTGGAGAGCCTTCCTTAGCTCTGAACCACCACACACGTGTCATGGAGCTGACGGAAACTAGCCGAATATCACACCTCATTTTCCAAGTCTTGATTGGAAACGCACTGTTGTCTGAGGAGGGAAAAGCCTGGGGGGCTGGGGCTGTGTGTTGTGGGGTCTTAAGTGTTTGACAAGGGGGCCCAGTCCTCCTTGGTGCCCCTGAGCCCACCTGGAGCTGAGTAGCTGTGCTGCTGCTCTGAGACCACTTCTCACCTTCTCCCCGTAATGCCTCCACAGATTGGTACACAGAACAGCTTGGAGCTCCTCGAAGACCCCAAAGCCGAGGTAGTCGATGAGATTGCTGCCAAACTCGGCCTGAGGAAGGTACTGAGGCTTTCTGTTGGCCCTTGAGGGGGCCCTAGGCTCTGGCTGGGGACATCCGGGTGGGTGGCACGGCCAGGCTTCGTCTGGGACTGAACTCCAGCTGCTAAAGGTCAGGTGCAGGCCCAGCACGTTTTGAAGCCTCTTGTTTTTAACTGGGTGCTGGTAGCTTTTATGTTTCCTCTGATTTAAGGTAAAACAAGAACATTGCCCTAAGCATAGAAAACCAAAAAATGGTCCCCATGCAGGGGCTGGTACATTTAAATCTGCTGATCACACTTCCTGAGAACTGCCTCAAAGAGGGGAGGAGGGAAGCAGCCAGGAGCCAGACTCCTTCTTGCCCTGGAGGGGACCTCTAGGCCAGTTGTGTGTCTTTCCGCCTGCTGTGGCACACCTCTGCTACACACACACACACACACACCTTTGCTACACACACACACACCCCTGTGGTGCACCTGCGCTTCACACACACACACACACACACACCTGTGGCACACCTTTGCCACACACACACACACACATCCTGCCTGCTTCAGTCACTATGGGATTTCCTGTTCAGTTTAGACGTCTCAAGTGTGTAAGCCTTCCTGGTTTTACTGGATAGTTAGATGGAAGTTTCCTTTTTGAGTCTGTTGATCTAGTCTATCCTAGGTAAAATTTATCCTTGCTAAAACTTCCAGGAACTATAAAGATGGGTATTTTACAGGTCCATGTTGAACAGGCATTTTAATACATCTTAGAAGTTCACTGTTCATAGTTATGCAAATTTTATCCTATATTTCCTAATCAGTTTGGACAGTGAAAAATTACCTACAGTTAAAGAGGAAAAATTGGAAATGTGCTTCATAACTTAAGAATGTTCTAGAGCAAAGTCACTATATGATTTTAAGAAAAAAATGTCCTATTTCTGATAAGGAGTCAACATCTTGATTTAGGGTCATATTTTGATTTAAACTCTGGAAGTTTCTCTTGTTCAGAAGAGAAATCGGTGCAGGTCTTGATTGTTACAAGTGTGTAGCTCATGGTGATCATAATTGTAGTAGATCTGGAACTTACTTCAGTGTCTTTCTCCAAAACCCTGGTTCCTTGGCCCTTACTTTGCTCAGCTTGATTCTGATTCTGCTTTATTTACTGTTTGAGGTCACTTACCCTCTAAGTCTCACTTTCTCCATTGCCATCTTCCTTGGGTTCTTTGCTTCATGTGAGCAGTTTTAAAGAAAATAAGTCTCCAAGATCCCTGTGTCATCTGTAGGAGACGGATGTGAAGAGTTCTGTATTAGATGTTAGGCACCAGATCACTTCTCCAAAGGACAGAAGTGGGGTGTGTGCCCAGATTCCAGGCCTCCTCATCAACCTCCTGGCCAGGGCTGGTTTAGGAAGGCTTCATGGGCACAGGAGCGCCGGGGGCCACAGATCACACAGATGGCACTGTGGTGGCAGCAGAATGCGCAGGGAGGCCAACCTTGCCTCATGCTCTGGGTGGCGTTAGGGTGCACTGGTGACCCCTCAGACCCTTGTGCCCCGATGCTTCCTTCGGCTCCCAGTGGAATTCAAAGGGCAGCTGGGCAGAGTCTCCTTTGTACTGTTCCTTCTTACTGTAAGGGCCTTCCCTAGGGTCTGTTTTCTATCTCATAGAGAGAGCCCTAGCATCTGAACAGCTTTGTCTTTATGACATGTTTGCTGTCTGTCTTCCTCCTTGGTGACGGCTCCCTGTTTGCTGACATCCTGCTGACCTTGTCCACCAGCAGTTGGTACTGTAGGGACTGCTGATGGGTGGATGAGCCCGGCGGCAGCAGAGGAGGCTGGCCGGTGTCTGCTGAGCAGAGCCCGAGAGCCCAGGTGTGGCCTGACAGCCTTGCGGAGGAGCACCGATCTTAAGCTCCCCGGGCAGGAGCCAGGGAACATTTGTCATCTATTTGGGGAAAGACTCGGAAGATACTTTCCTTTTTCATGCAGGTTGGCTGGATATTTACAGACCTCGTCTCAGAAGACACCCGAAAGGGTACAGTCCGGTACAGTCGAAATAAGGTGAGGTGGGTGGGGTGCCTGCTGAGCCTCCAGCACTGGCTTGCGTGCACCTGAGGGTCTCTCCATAGCTCATCTTGGCTTTTAGTCCAAAATATTTTCAACACAGTGTTCCTGACAAATTAAGACTGAGTTTGTAAATTCTGTTCCTTGGAGCAAAACCCAGCTGGCTTTTACAAACCAGTGCTTTATAGAGGTGTGGCCTGCCTCGTGCTTCTGGCCTTCAGAGTCACTTGTGGTTTATATGAGGAGTCCATAGGGCTAGCATTGGAAGGGTTTGTTTCACTGCAGGTTTTGACGTGTTATGATTTAGTTCTTAGTATTTTCTAAAGAAATAGAAGCAGTTTTTGACATGATCTGTAAAACATGATACGCTGGCTCTCTTTCCTTAGGACACATATTTTCTGAGTTCAGAAGAATGCATCACTGCAGGAGACTTCCAAAATAAACACCCCAACATGTGTCGGCTGTCTCCAGATGGACACTTCGGATCCAAGTTTGTCACTGCAGTAGCTACAGGTACAAGTGGGGCCAGAGTCACAGCAGAGATGTTACTTCCTTGTTAATATGTTTTGTTTCAGGAGCTTTGTATTCTTGACTTACAGTACATTTTCTCAATGGGCCAATGAAACATAGATTCCCCTTTCTGGTTTATGGTAAAAATCCTGAGCTAACAGTGTCACCTGCAGAACTGCTGCTCACGGCCTCAAGGCGGCTCTTCTCATCTAGTCCTGGGCCCAGGGGAGCTTGATTCCAGATCCGAGCCCCGTCAGCCTTTGCTCTCCTTCGCAGTAGCCAAATGTGACTCGCTGTGCGGGAGAAAAGGGATGCGCTGTTTCTGTTGTCGGTTTTTGACATCATGAATGGGGGTGTGCTTTAAGAAACTGTTTCTGCAGCTTTTTTGGGATGATGTGTGGGTGTGTGGTGTTATTTCTGTTCCATGCTATGTACATTACATACATGATAAAAGATCATGGCCTCTAAAAAAATGGCACAACATTTTTTATAACATGGTTGAGATAGGTTGTTCTAGAAGGACAGAGGACCATACTGTTTACAAGGAATAAGAGTTTGAAACTTGGAGACCCAACTCATAAAAACATAATCTGGTCTGTTTTTTTAAAATAAACACTTAGCCCCATCCTGTGAGGACCTGGTTTCTACCCTAAGAGTCGATAATCCAGTTCATTGATGGTGACCATCCTTCCCAGTTCTGGAGAAAGAAGCATGCCCCCAATTAACAAACACTGGTTTACAGACAGCTGGAATGTACAAGTAACTGGATCTTTCATTAATCCCAGTTGAGCCTGTGGGAACCATGAAGAAAAGCATCTGTCACACCACCAGAGTTTTTAAGTTCCACTGATCGAAGATCCATTAGATTGACAGGCACCTTCTTTTTGAAACGAATGTGGTTTGAGGAGTGAAAGGCAGTGCTAGTTTGTGTCAGGGACAAGTTTACTCCTAAGTTGTTGCTACACCAGGTGTCAGGTGCCTAAGGGAGTGGATGGGGTGCTGGCCAGGAGCGGAGGAAGTGGTCTCCTGCTGCATGAGCCTGTCCAGGCGGCAGGAGAGCAACTGGGACCCAGCGCCAGGGTGGGGAGCAGAGAAAATGCACTCTGGCTTCACGCAGGATCCGGCCAAGCCAGCGAGCTCTGTGCTGAGAGAGCGGAAGGAGAGTAGCTTTCCACCACCTGCATCCCATTCCGTTGCCCCTCCACTGGGCTGACATTCTGGGGGCAGTAAGCTAGACTGGTAGCTCTCAAGCCTGTCAGACGGGACGCCACATTTTTAGAACATCTTGTGATACCCCTTTACTATCCAGAAATGAAGAATCATAGGGAATACTCTGCCAGTACCATTCTGGGAAAGCTGAGCGGTGGCCTGAGCTCAGCACGAAGGAGAAGTGGTGGTGAGGGTGCACGCGGCAGGCTGGGGTCGGCATGTCAGGCCGGTGGTGCCGTGATGGCTGGAGCTGGGGCGGGGGTGGGCCTGCGCAGGCTGGGCTGCAGACAAGTACCGGTGGCTCTGCCGCAGTGATGCGCCCTCCTGGATGCCTGGTAGCGCTGCCCGGCCCTGAGCTGGGGCAATGTCCCCTGCTTGCACAGTACTGCACTCCTGGGGAACGTCCTGTGTGTTAGAGCCGCATGCATTTGCTTTTGCTGTTCTGTGTGATTGGTTCTAATCTCCGGTTATCATAATAGGGGTTTTTGCCCCTGTGGGTATGCAGGGGATGTTCTAGGTCATGGGGTGCATGGACCAGTTCTTTTATTTGCGGGATCCCCCCACGCATGGCAGAGCGTCCGATGTCTCTGACCCCGGCCTGCTGAAGCAGACAGCCCCCGCCCCGTCACTGGGGCCGGCAGCATTACCTCGCCGGTGCCCAGAGCTGCTCCCGGGAGCACCGTGGCTTCGGGCTCCCGCAGGCTCCTATGATGGCCGAGCCTCTTGGTGACGGTTTCTGTGGGGAATTCCATGATGGACCAGAAGAACTGGTGCACCTTTAGAATTAGAATTAGTTTCTGACTTGGGGGCTGCCTGTACCTTCAGTTATTGATTCACCCCCTTGTTGGGACTTTGTGAATTATAGATTTTCTGTGGAATTTCTACATCTGAAATTGGCACTTCACCGAAAGGTTTTAATTACGAGGCAGTAGATAGTTTACAGTAAGGTCTGCAGCAGTGTCTTCTGTTTCTGTCTCCCCCGTGACATCGTGAGATGCTCAGGCTCACAATTCTGTCCCTTTCCCAGGGGGCA
This sequence comes from Manis javanica, assembly GCF_040802235.1. Lineage (NCBI taxonomy): Eukaryota > Metazoa > Chordata > Mammalia > Pholidota > Manidae > Manis > Manis javanica. The sequence continues at coordinate 182,200,924 of NC_133159.1, read as the reverse complement.
GCCGAGGGACAGGGGTTATCCAAATATCATAGATCTTCTAACCCCAAATGAAGTTCTTCCCCTACATCTGTGGTTCTTGACTAGGGACATGTGGTACCCGGTGGAGCTGTCTGAAACCCGTCCATTGCCCAGAGTTCCTGATAGGACAAGAGGGAGCCAGCCTAGTGGCGGTCGTTCCCTGGAGACCAGGCCACTGCATCCTGGGTGCATGGTGCCTCCGCAGCACAGTGCTCGCCTCTCCCCAAGCTGCTGGCCAAGCCATGAGCCCAGGTGCTAGGCAGCAGGCGCAGCAGGCCTGGCCCCTTGCTTCATGTCTGTGGCTCCGCACCCTCAAGAATGTCCCCAGTTTGAGGCCTTTAGAGAGAGAGAGTCAAGATTGTGTGTCATGAGCCTATGGGGCGTAGTGGGAGGAAGACATGTATCAGAGCTCAAGCTGAGACTCCTGTTAGGATGCCGGCACCTCTGTGTCTTGGTCATTGGGCATACCCGTTTATCTGGGCTGTGGAAGCTACTTTCTGAGGCATCTCAGGAGCAGCTATGTCTGTGTTCCTTCTGTCAAAGCCCCTTCCCATCCACATGTGGGTGTCCTGACAGGCTGATCTGGGAAGGGAGTGCTAGTTAACTTGTCTGGCCACCTCTGCATCCAACCAGTACTGGGTTTCTGGCAAGGTGAAATAAACCTCTCAAGATTTGGTCTCTTGCTCGATGTGGAAAAGGGGGACTTACCCTTCCTTTTAGTGAACCTATCTTTGGGGACTATCCATATGGACTAATTTTGCTTTTTTAGCAGCCTTCAGTTTTACAAATACTGGTCTCCATGTTTCTCTGGTTTTCAAATGCCAGAATTTTCTTTTCCTAATGACTTACCCCACTTTAATGATGAGTGTAAGAACAGTGCCCACAGTACTATGCCCACAGTAAAGTGATAGGCAAGTGCGCACCATGGGTGGCCCAGCCACACCCTTGCCCGACTTCCACCTTGTCTCTTCACAGACCAGAGCCCTCATTTCTGGGGCTGTCACAGCCCCGAACACACTAGAGGGTGTAGGGCCCCATGTCTGCTGCCTGATGTTAATATGGTGGTCATGGCTAGACCTGGCCGCCTCTCCCAGGTGTGTGGGCGCACACAGGGGGATGCTAGACGGGTTGTCAGGTGTGCCTTTGGAGCCCAGTGTGACTGAGCATTTGGAAGCCAGCTGCTACCAACTCTGGTGTGCAAAGTGGAGCAGGCGTCAGGCCCCTGGCTTGTCCCTTTGGAAACTGGCTTTGCCGCCATCCTCCACCTATGCTGGTAAATGTTTGAAAGCTAGACAGACAAAATTTCTGTTCCCTGATCAGTAACTTACTCTGTTTTGTCAGAAACTAAAATAGAGATGTTGAGGTTTTCTTTAAATTCTCCAAAGCCATAGAGAATAATGAACATTAGAATTGCCAGATGACTCTGATTCTGGAAGTGGCTGTGTCTGTGGTGGGGAAGTCGGCATGTAAGTGGTCTTGGCTTACCTCTTCCAGAGGCTCAGGCTGCGTCCTCACAGCCAGGCACCTGCTCGGTTTCACCTGACCACGTCACGCCCCCTCAACAGCTTTTTGTACCACTGGTCTTTCCCTACATCCCACTAGAGGTTTTTATGGAGTGGCTGAGCATGGTAAAGGGCGGAAGGCATGGAGGGCCCTGTGCCCTTTGGTTGTGTCCACACCCGATGTGGCTTTGCAGGTTTCCAAGGTGGAGGCCACCATGCATGCTACAAACACTGGCATTGTTTTTAGTGAGTGTGGTCTCTGCTGCTCTTGTCCCTCATGCCTGCACCTCTCCTTGTCTGCAGAGCTCACCCCTGTCTCCCATGTACTCAGGAAAGGAAGTTTGCTAGATGCAGGGCTCTGCCTGTCACTCACACATCTGCAGAAACCAAGAGCCCAAGTACCTGGTGATGCTCTGTGTAGTTTTGGGCGGATATTGGAGAGCGTTCAGTAATCTTTCCCAATTCTGAGATCTCTGAGGAGCTGTGGTGGCATCTCCATGCCCTGTATTCGAGGTCTTGTGCTCAAGCCACTCACAAAATTTTTATTGACTATTTTAGAAATCTTACCCAAGATCGACTCTTGAGAGTTTGTTCTATTGGTCTGAAGTGAAGAACAGCAGATGGGACCCGTGCTGAGTATGTTTGGGTGGATTCTCATTGAAGGTCTTTCTCTTGCAGGTGGTCCCGACAACCAGGTCCACTTTGAAGGGTACCAGGTGTCCAATCAGTGCATGGCCCTGGTCCGTGACGAGTGCCTACTGCCATGCAAGGATGCCCCTGAGCTCGGCTATGCCAAGGAGTCTAGCAGCGAGCAGTATGTGCCAGATGTGTTTTACAAGGTAAAGTATGGTGATGCAGACAGCTGAGTAGATGGGAAACTGTGAACACTGTCTTGGTCTTTACTGATTCGGGGTTTTCTGGCCCTATAGCCATTTGTCAGCTGTGGTTGTTTGAGCCCAGCTTGTGGGTAGAGGCATCCTATAGCTTTCTGGGATTTCTTATTAGCTACTCAGGCATCCATGATGTTAGGGCTTCTGACCAGAGGTGACAATAACATGCCCCGGGTCTGGGGTGTGTGACACTAAGTGAGCAGCAGAGCTTCAAGCTTCTAGAAAATGAGAAGACGGTATGGCCAGGGCATCGCCAGGAGTAAAGCTGTGTGGTTGGTAATCAGGCCCTCCTGATGGGACCACAGCTTAAGCTAACAGTTTAGACAAATAATTGCCCATTTCTAAATCTTTGTTTCTTGTGAAAGCTATAAAAACTATTTTTAGTGAGAAATGTCTGGTTTGAACATGTAGAGTCAGGGCGTCCCCGGAGGACGAGAGACACGGATCTCACCTCAGGCCTGAGCTGTTCCTAGTCTTAACCAAGGTGCCTACCTTCAGGGCAGATGCAGGTTTCGTCTGGTACCATTCTCCTGCCTGGAGGACCCCTTTCACATTTCTTACAGTGCAGGGCAGTTTTTGTCTGTCTGAAGCGTATTCTGTCGTCACTGTTGAAGGGCACTTTCACTGTACAGCATTCTGGGCTAGCAGGTAGGCCCAGCTGTGGTGTTGCTGATGGGGAGCCGGCTGTCGCCTTGTGTTCTTGTCTATGATGCAGCTGGCTTCCTGCTGGCTGCTCATCCCGTCCCCTCTTTATCACTGCCTTTTTGCAGTTTCATCATGATGTGCCTGGGCACTTTTCCTCGGGTAGCCTGTGCTTGGGGTTTATTGAGCTTCTTGGGTCTGTGGGTCTTTTAGCTGTTGTGTTGTTTTTTGTTTGCCATGAAAAACTGCTGCAAAGGGCGGCCGTGGAACCGCACTGCATGCTGCGCCTCAGCCCTGCAGTCTGGATCTGGGCAAGTGTGGCTGTGCTCTCTGCTCAGAGTCTGTTGGGGACGGCCCTGGTCTCCGTCAAGGCTTTGGTGTCATCTGTGGCATGAGGCGTTGGCAGCGCTCAGTCCTGGGCACCAGGGCATGATGGTGCATGGCGTGGCAGTTCGGTGCTTCTCCTTCGGGCTTGCGGGAGCAGCTGGGACAGCCACCAGCTTGGGCCTGGGGAGGGCTCCGGCTCCTGATTTGGCCACCCACCCAGATGATAAGGTCATCTGATTTTAAGTTCAGTTGATGAGTGACCCTAATTACTCACCAAACCTCCTTTGCCACATGAGGGGACATAGTCACAGTCCTGGGGAGAAGGGTGGGAAGCACTTCTAGTAGGTTTCAGAGTTCTCTGCATGGCATCCATTCTTTGATCACTCCCTCTCCCCTGGGGCTCCAGCCACACAGGCCTCAACTCTGTTGATGTTATTTCCATCTGCCTGCTTCCTGTGTTCCACTGTGGCAGTTTCTGTTGCTGTCTTCTGGCTCGTGCAGTGCCTGATCCGCAGTCTGTCCCAGCTAGGATATTTCATTGCTCCAAGTTCAGTTTGTCATTTTTGTTTCCCATGTTTCAGCTTAGCTTTTTGAACATGCGCGATACAGTTACCATGTCTGTTTTGATGTCCTTATCTACTAATTCTGTCACTGGATCCATTTCGATGAATCTTTCTTCCTGATCATGGGCTGCAGTCATGTTATTTTAAGGCCCTGTGTCCAGCGTTTGGATTGTCTGTGGGTTTGCAGCTGTTGTCTGCTTGGATCATTTGTCTTTCCTCTTCACACACTTGGTGAGTTTTTGCCATGTGCTGGTCTTGGTATGTTAAAAAGCCCTAGACCTCAGAGGACCTTTCCACCAGAGAGTACTTTGCCTTCCTCCAGCGGGGACACAGGGTGGTGGGCTGTCTGCCTCATCAAAGCAGTGCTCAGCTGGGCCAGATCTGACTTGCACTTGGGTAGGACGGTCTACTGCTGAAGCCTTTTCAGTGTCACCTCCAGATGTTCTGAGCAGTGGCTCCTGCCTGGGCAGAGTCTGAACTCTCATCCAAGACGGACAGGCGCTCAAGCAGGAGAGGGCTTCGTCTCAGTGCCATTGATCCCTCTCCCTGGCTTTTCATCGATTGCTTTTATTTATTTATTTTTAAAAAATTTTTATGAGAAGACATCTATTTATTGTTCCTGCAGAAAAGACCTGGAGTTATAAACACTAGTCTTAATGTGGGGTTAATTTTCTTTCTTCTTGTTCTTTTTTTATTTTGTTATCATTAATCTACAATTACATGAAGAACATTGTTTACTAGGCTCCCCCCTTCACCAAGTACCCCCCACAACCTCCACTACAGTCACTATCCATCAACGTAGTAAGATGTTATAGAATCACTACTTGTCTTCTCTGTGTTGCACAGCCCTCCCCATTCCCCCCCCACACTATACATGCTAATCATAATGCCCCCTTTCTTCTTCCCCCCCCTTATCCCTCCCTCCCACCCATCCTCCCCAGTCCCCTTTCCCTTTGGTAACCGTTAGTCCATTCTTGGGTTCTGTGATTCTGCTGCTGTTTTGTTCCTTCAGTTTTCCTTTGTTCTTATACTCCACAGATGAGTGAAATCATTTGGTATTTGTCTTTCTCTGCCTGGCTTATTTCACTGAGCATAATACCCACTAGCTCCATCCGTGTTGTTGCAAATGGTAGGATCTGTTTTTTTCTTATGGCTGAGTAATATTCCATTGTCTATATGTACCACATCTTCTTTATCAATTCATTTACTGATGGACACTCAGGTTGCTTCCATATCTTGGCTATTGTAAATAGTGCAGCGATAAACATAGGGGTGCATCTGTCTTTTTCAAACTGGAGTGCTGCATTATCAGGGTAAATTCCTAGAAGTGGAATTCCTGGGTCAAATGGTATTTCTAGTTTGAGTTTTTTGAGGAACCTCCATACTGCTTTCCACAATGGTTGAACTAATTTACATTCCCACCAGCAGTGTAGGAGGGTTCCCCTTTCTCCACAACCTCACCAACATTTGTTGTTGTTTGTCTTTTGGATGGTAGCCATCCTTACTGGTGTGAGGTGATATCTCATTGTGGTTTTAATTTGCATTTCTCTGATGACAAGCAATGTGGAGCATCTTTTCATGTGTCTGTTGCCCAACTGAATTTCTTCTTTGGAGAACTGTCTGTTCAGATCCTCTGCCCATTTTTTAATTGGATTATTTGCTTTTTGTTTGTTGAAGCATGTGAGCTCTTTATATATTTTGGATGTCAACCCTTTATCGGATCTGTCATTTATGAATATATTCTCCCATACCGTAGGATACCTTTTTGTTCTATTGATGGTGTCCTTTGCTGTACAGAAGCTTTTCAGCTTGATACAGTCCCACTTGTTCTTTTTTGCCTTTGTTTTCCTTGCCTGGGGAGATATGTTCATGAAGAAGTCACTCATGTTTATGTCCATGAGATTTTTGCCTATGTTTTTTTCTAAGAGTTTTATGGTTTCATGACTTACATTCAGGTCTTTGATCCATTCTGAATTTACTTTTGTATATAGGGTTAGACAGTGATCCAGTTTCACTCTCCTACATGTAGCTGTCCAGTTTTGCCAGCACCATCTGTTGAAGAGACTGTCATTTCCCCATTGTATGTCCATGGCTCCTTTATCGTATATTAATTGGCCATATATATTTGTGTTAATGTTTGGAGTCTCTATTCTGTTCCACTGGTCTGTGGCTCTGTTCTTGTGCCAGTACCAAATTGTCTTGATTACTGTGGCTTTGTAATAGAGCCTGAGGTTGGGGAATGAGATTCCCCCACTTTATTCTTCCTTCTCAGGATTGCTTTGGCTATTCGGGGTCTTTAGTGTTTCCATATGAATTTTTGAACTATTTGTTCCAGTTCATTGAAGAATGTTGTTGGTAATTTGATAGGGATTGCATCAAATCTGTATATTGCTTTGGGCAGGATGGCCATTTTGATGATATTAATTCTTCCTAGCCAGGAGCATGGGATGAGTTTCCATTTGTTAGTGACCTCTTTAATTTCTCTTAAGAGTGTCTTATAGTTTTCAGGGTATAGGTCTTTCACTTCTTTGGTTAGGTTTATTCCTAGGTATTTTATTCTTTTTGATGCAATTGTGAATTTGATGCAAATTGTGAATTTGATGCAATTGTTTTCCTGATTTCTCTTTCTATTGGTTCATTGTTAGTAGATAGGAAAGCCACAGATTTCTGTGTTAATTTTGTATCCTGCAACTTTACTATATTCCAATATCAGTTCTAGTAGTTTTGGAGTGGAGTCTTTAGGGTTTTTTATGTACAATATCATGTCATCTGCAAATAGTGACAGTTTAACTTCTTCTTTACCAATCTGGATTCCTTGTAATTCTTTGTTTTGTCTGATTGCCGTGGCTAGGACCTCTAGTACTATGTTAAATAACAGTGGGGAGAGTGGGCATCCCCGTCTTGTTCCCGATCTCAGAGGAAAAACTTTCAGCTTCTCGCTGTTCAGTATGATGTTGGCTGTGGGTTTATCATAAATGGCCTTTATTATGTTGAGGTACTTGCCCTCTATACCCATTTTGCTGATAGTTTTTATCATGAATGGATGTTGAATTTTCTCGAATGCTTTTTCAGCATCTATGGAGATGATCATGTGGTTTTTGTCTTTCTTTTTGTTGATGTGGTGGATGATGTTAATGGATTTTCGAATGTTGTACCATCCTTGCATCCCTGGGATGAATCCCACTTGGTCGTGGTGTATGATCCTTTTGATATATTTTTGAATTCGGTTTGCTAATATTTTATTGGGTATTTTTGCATCTACATTTATCAGGGATATTGGTCTGTAATTTTCTTTTTTGGTGGGGTCTTTGCTTGGTTTTGGTATTAGGGTAATGTTGGCTTCATAGAATGAGTTTGGGAGTATTCCCTCCTCTTCTATTTTTGGAAAACTTAAAGGAGAATGGGTATTATGTCTTCTTTGTATGTCAGATAAAATTCCGAGGTAAATCCATCTGGCCTGGGGGTTTTGTTCTTGGGTAGTTTTTTGATTACTGCTTCAATTTCTTTGCTGGTAATTGGTTTGTTTAGATTTTGTGTTTCTTCCTTGCTTAGTATTGGAAGGTTGTATTTTTCTAGGAAGTTGTCCATTTCTTCTAGGTTTTCCAGCTTGTTAGCATATAGGGTTTCATAGTAGTCTCTAATAGTTCTTTGTCATCGATTGTTTTTTGCATCCCCAGGTCCCTTCTGTCAGCTGGTCCTGTGGCTGAAATACCGGGAGAGTGCCTGTCAGGAGCTTGGCCTCCCCCACCTCTCAGAGTTAAACAGCATCCCGTGTGGGGACCAGCTGACACCCAGGCCCTGGTCTCCAGTTTTGTGGCCTGCCTGCCCTGCACATCTGCTGAAAGCTTGGCTGCTCTCTCTGTCTCCGGCAGGGGCTGTGTGACCAGCCACACTCCTGTCTTCAGGCTGGCATCAGCTGCCCCAGGCCACTGTCGGAACCCTTTGGAGTTCAGTCTGTTTGGTCCTTGTTTATCTTTGCTGCTCCCGTAGATCTCTGACAGCCTCAAAGTGCAGCTCTTACCGTTTATTTGTTCCTTGTTGTGGGAGTGCTGACCTGCCTTGATGAGGAAGGGGAGGTCCTTTTTCTTTTACCGTTGTTGCCCACTTTGAATATTTCATCATACTGATCATGCTTCTGTTCTAGAATTTTCCTTGCAGCCCTTTCATGATGAGGAAATAGTTGTTCCCATTCCAGTAGGATGGCCCTGGTTTGCCTGTAGGTGCACAGCAGCACCCACAGGGGTCGTGACGCTGGCTTCCAGTGCGCGTCTTGCTTCCTGGGAGCTTTGTGGGTGCTTCCTGGGAGCTTTGTGGGTATTTCTTCTCATCCTCACTCACAGCAGCCATAGGGTTGGTCTTGGTACGATTGTCGTCATCGTCATCCTCATCGTCCTCCCTGATTTCCAGCTGAGGAAAGGGAGGCTCCGGGGTTCATGTGGCTGGTAAACAGAGAGGCGCGCACGGAGGGCTGTGGTGGCAGATTCTGGGCCTCCAGCGTGCTGCTGCGGGGGGCCTCCCTTCCCAGTGCGCTCTTGAATCTGTGCGGCTCCGTGTGCCTGTGCCGCTCGCCTAGCCAGGGAGAGTTGTGGGGTGGATAAAGAGTCCTGTTTGGAGAGCCAGACACCCTGCGTGCGACCCGGCCCAGAGGTCCCCCTCTTTTGCTGTCTCTGCCGACTCTTCCAAGGTGAGCCCGAAGCCTTGGAGTCGGTCCCCTCTGTGGATGACCCCCCAGGAGCGCGTGCTCTGAGTCCGTGGGGGGAGGCTTGACGGCAGCGCTTGCAGCATCAGCTCGTTGGGTTCTGTGATGTCCCGCACACCCTTTCTTAGGTCAGTACCGCACTGAATGAAATTTTCTCCTACTGTAAGTGTATTTAGACACTGCGTTTATAAAGAAAATGATTTTGAACAGTAGGTACTAATACTGATGACTTTGTCAAGAACATGTATTCTAGAGTGCCATTTAAGTCAGTTTAATTCCTTAATGGTTTTTCACTATGGTGTAATGTTTTCCCTTTCCCTGTTTTGTTATCCTGGTTTTTCATTAGAATGAGTTTCATTGCAGGCATACTATAAAGATTTAATTAATCAGAATCCATTTTTGAATCATTTCTATTGTGAAATAGCCTGCATATGAAAGAGTCAGTAAAATGTGTTAAGTAAGAATAATAAAACACATGGGCTTTATCCTTCAGCAATACAGTGATGTCGGTATCGAGGAGCCTTTGGGGCCCTTGCCCGCAGCGTCTTCATTGTGTGGCTTCTCCACTGTTTGCACCACCTGTGGGGTATCCTTGTCTGCCTCTTCAACTTTATGTAAATTTAAGCCTGTGTGAGATTATTTCCTGGTGCCTCCCACCCCTTCCTCTTTGCTCAGCTGGCCTGAACTGCACCTCACGGGTGTGTGGGGCTCAGAGGCTTCGTTCCCACTGCTGTGGCTGGTATGCAGCAGCCCTGCCCCTGCTCCCGGTGGGCATGCAGGAAGCCTGTGGGCCTTTCCTTCTGTGAGTAGCCCTGCTGTCCAGCTCTAGTCTCTGAATCCTGGTGCATGTTGCATGAACTTAGAGTCCTGGAGGCCGGGAGGGCCCAGGTGGGGGATGGCTAGGAGGTGGGGTTTGCGCTGTTCTTTTTGACCAAATACCAACAGTCAGTGAGAGTTCCATTTCTCCACAGATGCACCACCACTTGGTGTCATGTAGTATCTGAGGTTTAAACGTGGATTTCTTCAGTTACTAAAGAGGCTGAACATTTTTAATTACATCACATTTTACTGGTTATAGTGTCTATTGATGAATTCTTTCTCATGGCCATTACACTGTGTCCAAGATACCTAGGCCAGTATTTGATAATTTCCTTAAAATGATTTTAAATTTAAAATTAAAAAAATTTTAAATAAATGTGTGCACTTCTGGCCATTGTTTTTTTTTTGCTGTTTTTATTATTTCTAGCAAGTCTAAATTTTGAAACAGCTTGATTGAGATACAATTCATGGGGCTTGCTTCTTTAAACATAGTGTGTGGTTCAATGGTTTGGAGTGTGGCCACAGCGCCATGCAGCCATTACCAGAGTTGAATTCTAGAACATTCTGCCTTCCTGAAAGGAAACCCCGTTGTCCAGCTGTCACGTCCCTTCCCTCCCAGCTTCCCAACCCTGGGCTGGCACTGACGTGCTTTTGGCCCACGGGTTTGCCTGAGGAAATCATACAGTGTGTGGTCTTCGTGACTGGCTTCTCTTACACCTGACGCATGTCATCAGGGTCCGTCTGTGGTCACACCCTGTAGTACTTCATCCTTATTGAGGAATAATGCTGTGTGTGCGCACCACGCCACCCGGGGGTGTCAGACCACTGGGAGAACACCCGGGAGCAGACACAGGCCTGTGTCCTCACGGATCAGAAGTAGAGCTGGTGGCTGTCCGGCACAGTCCACTCTGCAGTCAGGTGTCTGTGTTACAGGGGGGCGGGGGGAGGGGACAGGAGTGTGTAGGGCAGCCATGGTTTTCGCCTTGTTCTGTCTCCTCCTCGGCTCTCTGGGATGGAGGCCGTACGCTGCTGCCGCTGTGGCCGAGGGATGCTGGAGGGGACCTCAGAGCCTTGCTGGAAAAGCCGGGCCCGTTAGTAGAGTCCTGTCCTCAGCTGCAGCCGTGCCGTTCCTGTCACCACATTAAGAGGTGCCTGTGGGGCAAAGGACAGTGGCTCCGCTGTTTCTGCTCCTTTAGATCGTTGCTTCTGGGGGCGGCTCACTTGGGCACCTCTCAGACTGGGGGACAGTGAAGGAGAGAATGGGGGAGTGCTCCATGGTGGTCTGTGAGGAGGCAGCTCTCAAGCCCTCCTCTCTCCGGTAGTGTTTAATGAAAGTGATCTGGCTCCCAGCACGGGCCTCGCCCGTGGGCAGGTCATGTTTGTGCGTCAGATGCTTTGAAGAATCACAAGCTGTAAACTCTTATTAAATGTCCATACATCAAATCACACCTAGAAATTAGCATGAGGGTTAGCTGTTCTCCCCCACAAGTTCCTACCTAACAAGGTGCATTTGTAACACAGTGTTTTATAATGCAAAATCAATGTTCTGACTCATTTTTAGAACCTAAGACCTGGTGGTGCTGTCCTGAGATTTAGAGAGTTTCATTTAACCGTTTTTGGACCAGCTTGCCTGTCTGTGGGCGGTGACAGCTGGGGTCCTCACGGAGAAGCTCAGCATGTGTCTTATAGCTGAGGCTCTTCACCCGGGCTGCCTGGCATCGTTAGAGGACTTGAGCAGTGCCGTGGGCCTCTGGCTCAACCCTGGCACATGCTCCAGAGACTTCCATGCATAGTAAGGATGAACACATCACTTGATTAATCAAACCCCCATCTGTTCTCTTTTCAAAGTTTTAAAAATTAAATATCGAGTACATATGAGAGATTTTATTTATTTATAAAATATGTTTAAGGAACAAAGAATACCAAACCCTGAGTCTCTGCTCTGAGTTTAAAGACCAGGACGTTCCTGTGGCCTTGGAAGCCCCTGTGACCCTCCCCTCTGCTTCTCCCTCTTCTCTCCCCCTCGGGAGGGGACTGCGGTTTTCAGTGTCATGCTGAGACTTTTGCCTTTCCTCCTCCGCGTGCCCTGTGCGTTGCTTTCCTAACCAGGTAGTGTCGCCTGTTGCTGTGCTCCGTAGGTGGGAAGTGGTGCCCTTCCTGTCCCCCAGAGACTTGCTGTGCTCACTCTCCCATGAAGCTGCCTGAGACCCACTGTGTGGTTGCCCATGTCAGCCTCGGCCCAGCACCCTGGTTGTACCGAACTGACCTCCACTAGCCCACAAGTGTCCCTGTCACACCCCCCATTCAGGCTTCAACATGGTGTTTCGTGGAGTTGTAATGCTCCGACCCTTGAGGTCAGGCTCCTGTTTGTTTGTTTATGGGCTGTGAAGTGCATGTTCAGTCCAATCCCTGTTTTTCTCCCCCAGTTGCTTTGTCTTCATCTTAGTCCCTGTACTCTGCACCCTGACCCTTCATCAGCTGGGTGTGTAACTTAGTGTGCTGTCCTTCCAGGATCTAGTGTCATGTGGTGCAGGAGGTTTGCGTTTCAGGCTAGCTTTATGACTCTTGTCTTTGTGGTTTGGCATTTTGAACAGTAAACATAGTTTGTTGTCTTCTATGAGGTTTATGATTTTGTCTTAAATGTTTAGGTTCTTAGTTCTCCTGAATTGTTTTAGATGTTTGGTGTGAGGTAGGGACCTGGTTTCTTTCTTAATATTTTTTAACCATGTGGATAATCAACCTTCTGAATCCCATTTATTGAAAAAGCCCCTTCTTCCCCTGTGAATCTATGGTGCTTCTCTGTCATTGGTGTCTCCACAAACATGGCATGTTTCTGTCTCCATTCCACTCCACGGGCCGTGTTTCTTCACCCAGCATTAGCACCACACGCTCTTCATCACCTTATTGTCATTCTTTATACCTCTTACTCCCACCCCACCTTGCTTTCCAGGAGCCCAGGCTGTTCCTGACATTTCACTCTTCCGTATTAATTTTAGGACTGGCTTGCAAGCTGCCTCAAAATAAACAGGTCTCGTGAGGATTTCGTGAGCCCCGTTTGCTGCAGAATCGCCCCCGAGCGTGGGAGGTGCCGTGCGCATGTTACTTTCCTCGTTGTCTCTCGGAAAGTCTTGCCCGTCACTGTTAGATTGTCCCTAGGTACTTTATAGTTTGTGCATGTTGCAAATAGCATCTTTTAAAAATCACTTTGTCAAGTGATTGAAACTGGTACATATTTTTAATTCAGCTTTGCTGTATTCATTCCTCTGGTTTATATATATATTCTCTTCGGGTTTTCTACACAGACAAGCATGTTATCCAGTAATGACAGTCCTGGTTTTCCGTTCCTAATCATTTGCTCCTCGTGCTGGCTGGAGCTTCAGAATGTATAGTCTTGTTTTTAATCATGAAATGAATGCCCTCAGGATTTCATCATTAACCATGACTTTGTTGTGGGTTTTTTATAGTTTTTTTTGTTTTGGTAAATATCCTTTTATCAGTTGGAACATGCTTTTTATTTCCATGGCTCATCAGTTGCTTAAAGTTAAGCGGTGAGTTCCCTTTTGTCATGGACGTGTTGTTTCCTTAATCATACCACCATTTTCTTAGATTGCTTCCTGGCTGTTGTGAGAGCAGGCTAGAAGTGCTTCCTGGGGTTGTTGATAGCCCTGTAGGGTTTGAGACCCTCGTTTCTCATATGTTTCAGGAAAATAATCAGTTTGCGCAAAGAGACCTATGAAAGCAAGCATTGAAATAATCCTTTTAGTCTTCCTGTGGGCTTTGGTGTTGGATTTAAAATATACATTGTAAAAAGCACTCGCACCAGTGTTTGTCTGAGGTTGTTCATCATGGTCTTATCTGGGGTAACAGAAATTGGAAGCTATTTAAAAGCCCAGTGACAAGGGCATTAAATTATAATACATTTATATGGTGGAATATTGTGATCACTAAAGGTGTTGTCTGAAAATTATTAAAAGAGGCGGGATAAAAATTACGGTGTAAAATTAAAAATGTACGTGTATATGTGATTTATCCCAATTGACTTTTTGTTTTTTAAAGAGATGTAGATGGTCATGCATGTGTGTGCATTCACATGGAGGACAGGAGCAGAGAGCTGGGAGGTCCGTCAGGAGGGCCACGTGTCCCCACTCTGTCCCGGGCAGGATGGTACAGCCTGTGAGGCTGGCAGGAGTATCCCCTGTGCAGATGGGAAGGGCGCGTGAGATCCGTGACGTGAAGAAGTAGCGTGAGCCCCACGTGAGGCATATTTATAGGCCAGGTGCTTTTCCTGAGGAAATTCGTGCTTGGCGTGGGTTGACGCGGGGGCACCTGTGGATGGGCGTGTGCGGGTTCCCTTCCTGCTTTCCCTGCGTTCCATTATAGTTTAACAGCAGGAGTTACCTGTGCCCATGCAAGCACACTTGAGCTCTGCAGAGACAGAAGACATGAGCAGTGATAACCTCCGTTTGCATCTAGCGTGGTTCCTTCTCGTTTGTGTTTCTGTTCTTTTAAATGCATTCTTAAAAAGTGTAATTACTGTGAATGAATGAGTACCTTCGCTGAGCATGTGGCCAGGTCGTTTGAATCAGCCTGTATGTTCATAACAGCCGGTGGCCGCTTCAGTTGTTTCTGGTTGCTTTTGCGGCGGCTCGGCAGCCACTGCAGTGTTGGGCACAATGCAGGTGCCCCTGTCATCAGCCAGGGCAGGAGGGTGTGGCTTAGGGGAGTGACATGGCCCCTTATGTGGACCTGCAGTCATGGTGTTTTGACAGTGTCTGGGACCACTAGCCTGGAAGAGATTGGGGTGTGATGTGACAGTGGACATGAGAGGTAAGGGCCAGCCCAGCCCAAGGCCTCCTACATGGGCGGGTGGCTGTAGGGGAGGCCTGGAGCAGAGACAGAGTGTGCACCCCCAGGTAGTTTAGAGGGAGCTGGGTGCCACGCAGAGGAAGAGTTTCCTTGCCGAAGGTGCTGGTGAGTCCAGATTGGGGCACTCTTGGCACCACATAGCTAGCAGAGCCTTAACGAGCAGCTTGCATTGAGGGCAAAGAGGCTGGTTAGCCTGGGTTTAAGGAAGGGACCAGTGGGATCAAGACATCTTGTTGAGGTTTTTTTAATGCAAGAGAAATAACCTGCAGGATATATACTGCTGGCAATGCCCAGGAAAGAGGGGTGACTGGTGGTAAGAAGGCAGGGGCTGCCATGGGGGCTCTAGGGCCTTCAGAGAGCTGGCAGTGGGTGGGGGACAGACAGCGGGGATGGAAGAGGCTTGAACTGAAGCCCAGTTTGCTCACAGGAAGCCAGGGTCTCGGCTGAGCCTGAGGCGAGAGTGGCGTTGGAGGTTTGTGGAGTGAGCTCCCAGCTGCAGGTCCTGGAGCTGGGCAGTCATGGCACAGTGTCACGTGTTTCAGACACACATCTTTAGTGATCACAGGAGTGCCAGTATTCTCTAAATGAACACATAAGACATTTCATTATTATGAAGTCAGATGTCCATTTATGATAGAAAACCAGAAATTATAGGTGAATAAGAAAGTAGACCCCCAGTAGCAGTCTTCACCTGTTTCCTGCCACCCCCATGCACATGTGGATAGGGAAGCTTGTCGTGGCCCTGCCATGAAGTCTGCAGCCTCTTTGTCCAGACCAGGATACCTGCTTGGTGTCATGCCCGGGTCCTGTGGGACGACTGTGGTAAACAGGTCCCATGATGCCCTCCACCCAGGCTGTCTGGTGGTGACTGTTGGGGATCCTGGCGTGGCGCTGTTGGGCCTGAAGCATGTGACAGTTAGCCAGGTGGGGTGGGAGCCCATCCAGGGGCCATACGCCAGGGGCCTGAGGGTCATTTGGGCTGGAGTGTGCTTAAGATGGGTATGGTGGGCCGTGAGAGGCCACAGAGGCAGTGGTGGAAGGTGGTTCTGGAATGTTCCTTTTGAATGTGGTGTGAGGAATGGCTCGGAGGCAGGAGTCTTTTTTAGCAATAGCAGCACCAAGTGCCAGTGGCTAGGCCGGGAGAGGGTGTAGGCAAGATGGGAGATGGCTGGGGCTGGCATGAGTGCAGGAAAGAGGCCTTCTGGGCATGGAGTTGGGGAGCCCGTGAGAAGGCTGGTGCCTTGAGCCAGGTGGCGTGTCTGCTTCCTGAGGCCTGTGGGGATGGAGAGGTCGTGCAGGAGCCTGGGATGGAACCAAGTCTGCAGTCTGGGCAAGTGGCGGGTGTTGGAGCCATAGGCTGCGGTCAGCAGCAGAGAGGGCAGCACAGGGGTGCGTTCAGGTGCCTGTGTGAAGTTTGAGGTATAGCACAGGAAGGCAGTCGAGCAGTGTGGACTGAGAATGCCATTCTCAAGGTTATCTGCATAGAAAGCCCTGAAATTAAGGAGAGAAATGAGGTTATTCAGAGGATGAAGAGCTTGCTAGACAGACATTGCTTTTAGGGAGCTGGCCCAGGTGCAGGGAACAATCAGGTAGCTTCCTGGCATGAAGGGTATGTGTGGGGTCAGTGGAGAGGGTAGGGACAACTGACAAGTGGCTGCAGTGGAGAGAGGGCATCATCCTTCAAGGAGCTGGCTGTGGAGGGGACAGGGGCTCTCTGAGTGTCTGTGGAGCACCTGCCATGGCCCTTGTTTGCTGACCTGGCCCTCAGCCGGTCACAGGCTCGTCCTAGAATCTGGCGCTTGCCAGCCGAGCTTTGTGGGCCATTCAGGAGCTTCCTCTCCGCATGAGCTCACACATGCTCTAAATTACTGGTGACAAATTCCCAGAGCCAGCATTTTTTTGTTCAGGGATAACGTATTTCAAGGGCTGTATGCATTCTCCCAAAGCTCTTCCAAGGCCCCTTGCAGGCTCTGCTACGGACCAGTCCGGGGTGCCCGTCTCCTCATCCCCGCCTCCCAGTGACTGTTGTCTTTGTGCGTTGCCTCTGTGCACTTAGGAGTCTGTGAAATGATCGGTCACATTTGCATTAATTGGTGAGGTCTTTATATATTAACCTCTGGTCATATCTTGCAAACACGTAGGCTATCATTTTCTTTATACTTTTCATACTAAGAAGATGAAGTATTTTCTGATTCCAAACATCCATCTTCATTGTAATTTCTGCCTTTGTCATCACACTTGGAAAGTAATTCTTTTCCCCTAAACTGTGTATTTACCTGCATTTTCTTATAGTGTTTTTATGATTTAATTTGACATTGAGATCCATAATCCATCCTGTGTATCTATTTGTTACAGCCCCATAATACATTTTTGTTTCTGTTAGGGCAAGACCGTGCACTCTTCAACCATTTTAAAACAAGTGTTTAATCATAGGAGATTATATTTGCTTCTAGCGTTAGTCGGGCAGATTTATCAGTTAATCAAGAAATTGCCAAAAAGAAAAGAGATTCTAAATAACCTATCAGTGTCATATCCTGGTTTAGGAAATAGGACTTTGTGGTCCTTGAAACCTTCAAGCTTAGTTTTCATTCTCTCCCTGGAGTTGGAGATGGCATCTCACTCAGCATGAGTCTGCTGTCGGGGCAGGGGCCCGTGGCCACAAGGGCTCCCCAAGGACCACAGTACACATTCTGATGCCAAGGTCCCAAGTTCTGTGGACGGCCCTGTCTCTGACACTGCCCCCCTCACCAGCTCTCAGATCTCAGGGAGACAAGCTCATGTTGGCAGCACTTCATTCCCTCCCCAGGCATTGGGGACCCTGTGCCCACACGCACGCAGTGTCTGGCCTCTCTGCACATGCAGGCGCTCTGTGGGTGCTTGTCCACTGGCCTCTCCTAAATGATGATTCTTCCAGAACTTGGTTCTGAGAACCTTGTCTTTTCCTGCCTTGTCCTGTGATGTCTGCCGTGGAGCCGCCCCGTTGCTGACTGTCGCTGGCCATTCTTTGTGCCGGCTCCGTAAAAAGAGAGGCAGTATGTTAAGGATCGCATTTGCCTTTTCCAAAGCAAGATGGTGCCGCCCAATCTGGAGTTTGCCCTTATCCTGGCACAAAGCTCCTGTGCCTTGGAGCTAACAGGCAGAGATCCCTGCATTGCCCTTTGATGTCACAACCGTGGTGCCGCTGTTTCCAGACGTGGCCAATAGCAGGTGCTGAGGCTTTGGGGACCTCGATTTTGGACTCGCCCAGTGTTTTGCTGCAGGTGGAGATAAAACTGCTGACACCTTGACAGCTGCCAGACTTAGAAGTAAGACGTCTTCCTCTGAGTGTTCAACCTGACATCCACTAACGCACATAAAAAGTAATTGCCTTTTAAAATGGTGTGTAGGGCCAGGGATTGGTTGCCAAACACATTTGAGTGAAGGCATGGGGGAGAGAGACAAGTTACCTGTTTTTTCCCCTAGGGAAGAGAGAGGGATGCAACACCTTTATTTTCCTGGGGAGCTGAAAGGTGCATTTGGATAGTTAAATCTGAAAGAGAATAGCAGGACACACAAAAAAAGATAGAGGGGCATTTAACAAGAAAAATCCCTAGAGAGGAAGATTAGAGTGAACAGGTGCTAGAAAAATGTTTCTGCATATCCGAGCTTCATTAGATTTGGAGATGAATTCCAGATGGGCTAATTATGTGTGATTTGTTGCACATTATTTCTTGTAGGGGCAAGTCTGTATTTTTGGAAATGGTGATTTCGTTTGATTAGATTTGATTCCCGCCTCCTACCATATTTCCTCCTTTAAGAAACTGCTGCTTCCTCGGTCCCCAGGACCCACTTATCAGGTTGATATCTCGGATTGCCCCTGTCAAAGCCGGTGGAGTCATGGAAAGCTATGTTCCACCTGGCTGCTGTAGAGACGAGCACAGGGCAGCCACCTGTCACAGGGAAGGACAAGTGACTGACCCAAGTGGAGTGGAAAGTAATTGTAGCTTCAGAGGAAGGCACGAGACGGAGCTGTGTGGCGCTTCCAGGACTCTGTCCTTTGGTGGGTGCTAATGCCCCTGGTGTAGCTAGCTGGTTGCATGTATTTGGACCATTTTCTTGGAGGGCAAAGGGGCAGGTTCTTCTTGGCTACTCTAGGTTACAGAGACAGGTAAGGAAGGTATGGATAGACCGAGATGCATTGCAGGCTAGAAATTTGAATTTCTAAACAGAAGGACCAGGGCCAAATGGGGCTCTGGGCTCCCTGTTAGAATACTGGACTTGGTGTGAGTACGGAGCAGACTGAAGGCTGTGTCCCAGGATGGCATGGTCCTCTGACGTCCTGGGGAGTGCAGGGGCGGCCTTGCAACACCCTGCACCCCTCAGAGAGATCCACCTGTTGTCCCTGTGGATCTGTATGCTTTAATAAACATAAATGTTTATGTAAGGCCCCATAATTGGTAATTAATGGATGTATGATTTACATGTGACTCCGTGAATGATTTATATATTGTTAAGTGATGATTTAGGTAGAAAACATTAGCCCCTCTTGCAGAATCTTTAATGAAAAGCATTGGCTCATATGAATTTATTTCTAGAGCTGTTTGAACTCAGTGTGTCTGACATAAATCAGATCTAATTGTCATTTTATGATTAATGAACATATGCTGGCCACTTTTCCCCATAATTAAACTTCATGTTCTGTGCGTTAGACAAAGCAAAACAAATTTAGACTTCAACAGATCGGCAGTGAGAGTTTTCTGTGTGTCTGCATATTTGTATGTGTACTCATTTGTATGTGTTTATTTTTTTGACACACAAGTATTAAGTTCCCATAAAGTTGGGTTTTCAGAGGTATGAGTAAAATTGTTAAGAGTTAGCACTCAGACTTGGCTTTGGAGGCCATGGACTGTGGAGAGAGGCACAGATGTGGCCTGCGGGGCCCTGGGCTGGGCTGCGGGCAGTGTTCATGCCAGGCCATGGGCAGGGCTGGAGTGGCTCCCAGTGGAGACACCTTCTCAGCCAGGAGCCCAGCTGCTTTCCAAGGTTATGGCCATCGTAAAGAGCTCCAAGAAATGATGAAAGGTGGGTTCTTTGCAAAAATGTCCACATTTTCCTTTCTGCTTTCATACATTCCAACAAAAATCATAATTTACAAGGTGAGACCAGCATGTCACTGGCCAACAAACCTTCACTCATGCCGTCCACCTTCGTTTTCTGTTTCAGGACATAGACAAGTTTGGCAACGAGATCACCCAGCTGGCCCGCCCCCTGCCCGTGGAGTACCTGATCATAGATGTGAGTGTGTGTCACCTCCCCACCCCGCCTCGGCTCACAGTGGGGGTCGGGGCTGCTCACGGTGTCCTTGTGAGGGCGCCTTGCAGCTTGACAGCGGCCTCCGCCTGGTGCAGGACAGGCATGCAGGAGGGGCTTGAATTGCTGAGCTGGCAACCCTGAAAAGCTTGCAATTTTAAGGGCGATTTTTTTAGTTTCAGTCTTGTTATTTCCTTAAGAACTTTAAGTGTTAACGTCTTGTAAACTAAACCTGGCCAACCAGCCTCTGGAAGTCAGTGAGCCCCAGCATGGGCATGTGTGTGGTGGGCACAGATGCTGCCCTGGTCACAGCTCCGCTGCCTGGCCGGGCTGGTTCCTAGGAGGCACAGCCAGGACAGTCCTTGCATGAGAGCATAGTGCAGTTTCCTGGGTGGAATTTTAGGAGCCAAGAAGGGGTCTGGTGCCAGCGCATCTTCCCTGAAATCTCAGCTCCTTTCTGGAGGCTTCTCTAGTGGTGGAGATGTGGCCTCAGGCCATAGGGCAACGGAGTGCTGCAGGACGGGAGCCCAAAACGTTTGCAGCAGAGTCGGAGCTCTGTCCAGAGGGGCGGGAGGCGGCACATTTCCTAACTGCTGCCTGCCAGCATTCGTTCAGGCTGCACTTGGACTTGGGGAGGACATGTGGTTCAGGTTGTAAAGTACCATTGCATTTGGAGCAGCAGGTCCCCTGAGCTGGGCCTGTCGATGCTCCCTTCCAAATGACAGCTTCCAAGAACATATTTATTACCTAGGCCGCAAAGGCATCTGTGTTTTAGACTACCTAGGGTGTAATTAAGATGAGAACAGATTGATGGCACACACGTAGGAGGCATCTGCGTGAGGCGAAGCCAGCTTTGCCTCCTCTCCAGCAGCCCCACCCTCCCTGTGTAAAGGAGCTCAGCCCTTCTTCATGAAGTCCTGCCATGGTAGCACGTGGTTGCTGCCGGAACCTGCTGCTCTGTGGTAGCTGCTCTCTCTGTTCCTGTTCCTGTTCCTGGCGACAGAGGCTGAATAGTCCTTTGAGAGCAGGTACCCAGACAGGTGTGCTCAGCCCCTCACCTGGTCCCTGACCCAGGCTGTCTGATGTCCTCAGACCTTGTGACCAGGCAGCTGTTTAGTTGGGAGAGGGTGGGCCATGTTCCCTGGGCTTCTGTGGAGGTGCTCTGGAGGCGTCTGGGTGCCAGATAGATGACCCGAGACAGGCTAGTTAGGGAGAGGGTTTAAGCACAAGATGGGGTATTGGAAGCCCTGCATCCCCTCCCCAGGTGTCGGTATTCAGAGACTGCCTGTGTGAGTCTTGGCTCTCCCTCTCCATGGGGCGGTCATAGGTGCAAGCGCTTCCTTACTTGCTGGTGCGCATCCTGTTCCTGCCGAGCTCTACTCCTTCGGGCTCCCGAGAGGGAAGGACCTGAGTGGGCCACAGGCCTTTGTGCAGCATGGACAGCCCCTCCACTCTTTAGAACCATGACAGCCTCAAGACTCGGCCCCGGGTGTGCCGGCCGTTCTGGGGCTTTGCGTGTCTGGGCATTGTAATCCTAAAGCAGTGTTGGGGGCCTAGGCATTCAGGGCATCTTTATCTTACAGGTGAAGAAAGGCCTAGGATCATAGCTGACAGGCCACGCAGATGGTATGTGGCACTGTAGCTCCAGTCCACACGACTACACAGTTTTGTCAATAAAAGGCCCGTGGGGCTGAGATCTGGGATGCAGCTGGCGGCTCAGTGCATCCTTTAGGATGCGGGCACAGTCGCAGCTCGTCCTGGGCCAGCGGACCTGAAACTGTGTGCTGCCTTTGCTGATGTAGAAAACAGACCAGAACAATGTTTTCATTCTTTAGAAATAGTCCCAGAGGAACCAGAATAGCTACCCTAAATCTGGGTGAGTGTCATCTGCTGCCGCTGGTGTCATATTTAGAGGAAGAGCTGTGTCAACCGAAAAGTGGTTGATGGCTCACGCTGGGGGACTTGCTTGGGGAGGGGTGTCTGCCAGGAGAAATGAAAAGCTGTGTCTGTATTGATTCTTGCACACTTAGACTGTCCCTGTAGCTTCTATTGATTATGTGTTAGGTTTAAATGCACTCTCTGGTCACTAAAGCATGTCTGTGCCAAATGAAGGGCTTAGGCTCCCCTTGGGACACAGGTTCCTGACTCCAGTCTGTCTCCAGGGGAGAGCAGGAGCGTGGTGCCCTGCACCTCAAGGGCCTCGGTCTTCCTGCCTGGACACCCCACTGCATGGGGCAGTGGTGGAGAATTCGAAGGGCCCTAGTGAGCTCACTGGAGGTTGCTGTGCCTCTCGAGACCACCCAGGCTGATCGTGCTGTGTCCTGCAGGCCGAGTGACAATGACAGTGTCAGTTGCTGAGATGGCACCTCACCTTCTCAACGTTGTCTCTGTCATCCATCCACGGCTCGCCAAGTGGAAGCTGTGCCCCGTGTGGTGCTGTGGGGCTTGAGTTAGGTGTCGAAGGAGCTGGCGTACAGGAACTACCCATGTGGGCTACGACCTTAAAAATGAGAATAAAAATAATTTTTTAGTTCGCTTTCCAGAGTTGAACTTTGAGAATGTTCAGCTAAGGGTCACACTAATAGTTTAACTGTTCCCTTCAGTGTAGAGCTGCTAGGATGCTGCTGCTATGAGTAGCTCAGGGTGTGGGGAGGGGGGATGCTCAGGGTTGCTTTGGGCACTGGAGGGCTACCCACAGTACGTTTAGCACAATTGATCTTCGGTTTGTGTTTTTGTTTATTAGATCACAACAACTTTCCCCAAGGATCCAGTTTATACTTTTTCTATTTCACAAAATCCATTTCCTATTGAAAACCGGGATGTGTTGGGTGAGACACAGGTAAGCTTTTTGTTTTTAAAAACATAATTTAAAGTAACTACTACTTGTTTTCTAGTGTCTGTATTGTCCTTCCCGAAAGCCCAAGCCTTCAAACTCTCCTGATTCATTCTTAAGACAGAGCCCAGCTAGGCCGTTCCTGAGACCCTGCGGGCTGCGGTACCCTGTCCGGGGCCGAGGATGACGGGCACCACAAAGGCAAATCCCCGTGAGCATCTGGGTTTGCTAGAAGGACCGTTCTCAGCCGACTTCTTCTTTCTTCTCCCCAAAAGTTATTTGTCACCTTATGTCCTCTTCCAACAGCTGTTTTAGTGTCTGATTGTCAGGAGCGCTCTTTGTGGAGCTGCCTTGGCACCACTGTTTGCTCTGTGCTGGCCCTGTCTTGCCAACTCGCTGCATTTCTCAGGCGCTGCCGGAGCTGTGTGGGCATTTCGCAGCCTGGTTTTTCTGGTACCTGGTGCTAATCTCACTCATCACCTCCTCAGTTACGGCCTTTACTCACTGGCGGACAAGGCCAGGCCAGAATTGCTGTGGCTGCCTGTACGTGCCACATAGGTTGTCTATGAACACACATTGGCTCTTAGATCCTAACTTGTTACCAGGTATTGCAGAAAATAGGATTTTCTTCTGAAGCAGTGTTCATTCACCAAACCTCTGTGATGCTTTGTCTCTTCTCTGCCCATCCGCACAGGGACTCGGGCCACTCCTGGAGGTGCAGAGCCGCTCTTCAGGGGGCTCTCTGGAATTTCCTCTGTGGTTGCGTGATCCCCTGTGCGCACACACAGGCATTTCCTCCTGACCGCCATGCTGCCCTGGTCAACGTGCAACCAGGCCGGAAAGGCAGGCAGGACTCCTGGCCCCAGTGCGGCCCCCTGGAGAGAAGGGGTGTCCCTAGTCTGTTTGAACGTGTCTCACAGCTGGGACAGCTTTGTAAACCTGCTTTCTTACACTTCTTGGTCAGATGTACTGAGAGCATTTTCCTGGGAGAAGAGGGCCACAGCTTATTCTGCAGCTGTGTGTCCCTCCGTCCCTGGGTCCCCTTAGCAGTCAGAGAAGTGGCCATCAGTGCTGTGTCCCACTCCGTCACAGGAGGAAAGCAGCTGTCTTCCGGGCCTGGCAATGCGGAATTGTAATGGGATGTTCACGTCTGTTCTTCTCTTCTGCCCCATCGTTCTAGGACTTCCATAGCTTGGCCACCTATTTGTCCCAGAATACCTCATCCGTATTCCTGGATACTGTCTCGGATTTCCACCTCCTGCTGTTTCTGGTCACCAACGAAGTAATGCCTCTGCAGGTACAGGCCTGAGTGTGCATGGCTGTGGGTAGAGTGCCTGGCTCTGGCCCAGGTGGGCTTTGACTGTGAAGAGGTGCTTCCTTTCCATCACGAAGCCAAGTGCAGCTGAGGGCTGGGCCGAAGTCCTACTGCATCTTGTGGGCAGTCTCTTCACAAGGGAGTTATGGGTAGAAATATGAATTTTTCACCTTTATCATTTGCACTGAAACAACTTCCTAGGTGTCTGCAGCCCCCTCTCCCCCATGATGTGTAGAGGTTTGTTCATTAGAATCAAAAAACAAATGCAGAGGTGGTCTAGCTCTGTGTCTTCTGTCATGGAACATGAGAGGCCCAACAATTTTAAGTCCTTCCATCCTGTTTCAGAATCACAGCCTCTGCCGCTTAATGTGTCTCACCTCCTCCCAAACTGACTGGTTTTACCACGTTGGCCCAGCAGGTTGGGCAGCACCCAGATCCCAAGTACACAGCTGCACAGGTGGCATTAAGACACACTGCCAGGGGATAAGAGGGCAGGTGTCCCAGTTAGCAGTTGCTGTCTCTGTGTGGGAACAGCAGCCAGTGGCTCTAGCCAGGCCCCTGGCACGTGCCATGTTGTGGGTACCCTGGCCTTTGGCCTTTTCTCTGCCTGACACCCAAGGAAATTCCAGAGAGAGAGGAGGGAGTTCTTTTCTGAGCCCCTGCGTCCCTGAGTCAGTGTGCCTCCCCAGAGGTAATAGAATAGAATGGAGGCCCCCCTCCCCTCTGCTCTTCCAGGTCAGGTGGCCTGTCGCCATTTGTGTTTTATCCTGCTGGGTTTACCGTGTGTCTGTATTTCGTTCACAAACTACCCACTGCTGATACTTGACACCAGGCCCCCTGAGAGTCCCACTGGCTTATGCTTTCCCTGTGAAGCCTAGATTGCTGCACCTCTGACCAAAGGGTCAGCCGCTGCCTGTCCAGCTGGACAGGTGGGGAAAGCTGGCTTCTCAGTGGGGCCTCCTTGCTGGTAAATGCCCGGTAATTACAGTCACTCGTTAGAAAACTTACTCTGTAGGTACTGAGAGCTAACTCCCTGAAGGCTTTATGAATCTCTAGTTATATGAACTATTTCAGTTCTCTGCACTTCAACTCTAAAGGCCTAGGGTATAGAGTGCATTTTAAAGACATGGCTGAGAAGACAGAGGGAGAATATGAGGGGAAAGGACAGACTTCTGAGCCATGGGGCCCCTGCCCACTAATCTTGAGCCTCTGGCAGGAGGGACACGAGCTGTGATGACCCAGCACCTGAGCACACGTCCCTTGTAACAGTGGTACAGCAGCCAGGTTGCGGCTATTTGGTAGGAATTTAAATTTTATCTCACTTTAGCACTTGTATTTATAGACCCAAGTGTATATTTTGCATTTCATAGTGTCAGCCTGTGAGGTTAGTAAAAATCCCCTTAAAGTATGTCTTCATGTTGGGGAAGAGGAAACCTATTAAGAAAAGTCTGACCACCAGACGCAGAGAAAGTTGGAACCTTCTGTCTTGGCTTCTTGCAGGACAGCATCAGCTTGCTGCTGGAGGCCGTGAGGACCAGAAATGAAGGGCTTGCCCAGACGTGGAAGAAGTCCGAGCAGTGGGCCACCGTTGAGCAGCTGTGCAGTGAGTGTCCTCGCTGTTCTTGGCCCCAGGGGTCACGGCCTCGTGCTCCGTTGCCAGAGCCCAGAGGTCTGGACATGTGTTCCTCTGCAAGGCTCCAGTACTTCCTGCAGCCTAGAAACCTGACCCGGACGCATTCTGCTGGGCATTGTGAGCGATTAGGCACAGCTGACCTCTGCCAGGCCCCAGGGGCTGCTCATTGCTTGTCTTACGTGCTGTGAAGTCCACAGATGGCCGGTGTGGAGCTCTGAATTCTTACGTGTGTGTACACCAGATCCACTCGTCTCAGGCCTCTTGGGAACAATCTGAAAGTTGTATTAGATAAACAGAAACTACATTCACATATGTGTTGAGAGTATGGAGCCCTTTTGGTCTCCTCAGGCTTTTTCTTTCTCCCCTTTTCCTGCCAGTCCTCAGAGCTTTCTTGATTGATAGGGAGGAAAGAAGTTACAGAGCAGAATGTGGGGACCTTGTCTCTCCAGGAGCTTGGTTCACTCACAGTGCCACCTAGTGAGGGCCTGCAGCCTGTCGCTCTGGGGCTGGCACGCTCACGCAGCTGCACCGGGCTCATGCCCTGCAAGGGTCCGTCAGGCCCAGAATGCAAAACAGCAGGCAGGGTTCATGACTCCTCTCCTTGTTTCTTTGAGAAACACTGGATGCCCTCGTAAGACATCCTTGAAAATAATATCAAAAAATGTTTATACCATTTTCTCAAAATAGTGGGTAGATCTTAGAGCCAATAGCAAAGAAAGCCTTCAGTGGAATCTAAGCCACAAGGGAGCCTCGTGGAGAGTTCCTGTTCTCTTTCTGTGCTGAAATACCTAGAAGCTCAGTGGCCTGAGGGCCTTAGTATTGGTGGTGTGGAGCTTTTTGTTCCGCTTCCATTGTGTACAGTTCCAAAAACCACACCTGGCTGGGACCATGGCTGGCCAGACGTGCAGACTGTGCTGCTTGCCCCATGTTCTGAAGTCCTGCTCAGACACTCTGGGACAGCGTGAGTTGTTCCCACCAGATTCCTTGAAGTGACACCCTGCAACCTCAGGTCCTCGGGGGGCTGTGGTGTGGTGGTGGCCAGCGGTGCTTAGCACATGGGATAACTCTCCCAGGCAGCAGGCTCTCCCCACTCCTACGCCAGGGTTATTTTCTGATCCTTCCCACAGGAACATTGGTTGCAGCAGGCATTAATGTTTTGGAGTCTTTTCTCTTGTCCCAGAAAGACTACCAGAAGAGACTGAGGGTGCAGAGAAGCTTCACGGGGCCTGCAGGCCAGGAGGTTGTCCTGGAAATGCATTATCCTGGTTGGGCGAAAGGAAAACTACATCTGAAAGGCTTCATTCTGAGCATTTAGCATGTTTTCACCATCTCCACTAAATGGGAACCTAAAGCTAGAGAGCTTGTAGGAGCTGGGGCCGCAAGGGTGGGGAGCCCCGGCTGTGCCAGGCATGAGTCCCGCAGCAGCAGCCAGAGTCGGGACTGCCGCCTGCAGCTTCTTCCAGGGGAGCTCCTCGTTGGTGAGCAGTGCTCACTTTGCATCGTAAGACACAAGGCACCTAAGGAGACATCTAATGGAAGCCGCGTAAGACTTAGCTCTTTGAGGAAAGCTAGCATTTTGCCAAAAGAAGTACTAAGTAAATGGAAAGAAATACCATCTTTCTTGGTTGGAAGGCTCAGTACACTTTTAAGATGTCGATTTTCCTCCAAATTGATCAGTACAGTCTAATCAAAATCCTCAGAGATTTGGGGATGAGGGGGGCAGGTCAAAAATAAGATACAAAATTTATCTGGAAATGCAGAGGCCCTAGAAGACAATCTTGAAAAGGACCAAAAAAGTTGGAGAGCATGTACCATCTGATTTCAAAACTGTAAAGCTACAGTGATTTAAGACAGGATGGTATTGGTGTAAGAAAAAATAGTGATTTAAGACAGGATGGTATTGGTGTAAGAATAATAGCCTGGTGGGCCAGATGGAGGACTGGGACTGGTGACGACACGGCAGCTGACACTCAGATGGGGGGAAGACAGCCTTGTCAAGGAAGTGGAATGAAACTGTGGTTATCTGTCTGTTCAGAGGGAATGCTGACTGCTGCAGTACACACTAGATACAAGGATCCGCTCACGTGGGTCACAGACATCATGGTAAAAGCTAAAACTAAAAAGCATTTATTTAAAACGACAAGGTGACTTATCTTCAGCACTTTGGGGTAGGCAGAGGTTGTTTTAGGCGGGATGCGGGGTCTTGTGATAGGACAGAGGTCAGTCGGCCTTGAACAAATGGAATACTTAACATGGAAAAGCACAGACTGGGAGAGAATGCTTGACATGTATGTATGATCTAGGACTCATATCTAAATATATAGAGAATCCCTTAATAATCAAAACAAAGAGCAGGAGTAAAGGCTGGGTGACAGAGAGAGAGGAATGGTTCTATATAATGAGAGAAACGCAGACTAAAGCAGATGAGGCACATGACATGCTCATAGCACAGCAATGATGGGACGCCAACAGTTTTCATGTGCTGGGCAGCTCGTGGAGCAGCTGGGCCCTTGGCGTGCCCTGGTGAGAGTGCACACAGCCTGGTGGTGTCTTCGAAACATCACAGGGCAGTCGTCACCCAGGAAGCCCTTCCTAGGCTTTTACTCAAGAGACGGGAGAACAGGCGCACACAAACCTTTGTGCGGGAATATTTGTGGCAGCTTGTTCATAACAGCTCAAAACTAGAAATGATCGAATGCTCGTCAAGAGGGGATGGATAGGCTGTGGCTGTTCACCCAGAGTACCCCACTCAGCAGTAAGAGGGGAGGTACAGCAAGGGGGCAGGCGGGTGGACCACGTGGGTCGCAGCTGACAGCTGTATTGGCAGGGCTCTGTGTGTGAGCAGGGTACCCACCGCGGGGGGGTCCCAGAGCCCCGTCCGTCCATTCCTGTGGATGTTGCTTTTAGCTCCCATTTCTCTCCACAA
This sequence comes from Manis javanica, assembly GCF_040802235.1. Lineage (NCBI taxonomy): Eukaryota > Metazoa > Chordata > Mammalia > Pholidota > Manidae > Manis > Manis javanica. The sequence goes on along the minus strand of NC_133159.1, from coordinate 182,172,602 downwards.
GCTGTAACGGACATGGACAGATGACTTCTTGGCCATGCAGAAATGCTGAACACTTGCCTCTCTTCCCGGTCTGCAGGCACAGTCGGCGTGCCCCTTCCAGGCCTCCATGAGTTCGGAGCCGTTGGGGGCTCCACGCACACCGCCACAGCCTCCATGTGGGCCTGCCAGCACTGCACCTTCATGAACCAGCCGGGCACCGGCCACTGCGAGATGTGCAGCCTTCCTAGGACCTAGGGCTCCAGGCCCCGCCAGCGGGACTGGGTCGCCCTGCTCTCCCTGAAGCCAGGATCGACGTGACCATGCCCACTGTGGGCAGCCCTGAAGGGCAGGGTGGGCTGGTGGCCCAGGGTCTCTGACCCATGGAGCTTTTGGCACCAGCTGCCTCGCTGGAGGTAGGGAGGCAGGCTGCAGCCGTGCGGGATGAAACCCGGCTCCTGGTGGAGGTGCAGGGCAGCCTCTCCTGGATGCACAAGCCCCTTGGTGGTAGAAGGACGGGGTGCCTCAGTCATCGCCTGGAGCTGGCGGGCGCGGGGAGGGCTTGCTGCTGCCTCCCAGCGTTCTTTTTCCTTCCTTTTGGATGCTTTTTGTTCTTGCCCCTCCCTGGTGTTGGGTGGGCCTCGGGCCGAGCCTGCCTGTGAGGGCCCCTCCCTCCCCTGCTGCTATGGCGAGCGGCTGTGGGCTCCCCAGCCCCGGTCTCCTCCATCTGCAGATTAATCTTCCCACCCTTTTTCCTGCTCTCACCCCACATCCAGGTGGGACTTGGAAAGTCTGCATTGGTTGTAATAACAGTTACCAGTAATTCCTGCCCAGGAGACTATTTATTTTTTTTTTTTAAGATAAAAACTGCATAAAAGGGGAGAGAGAGAGAGAGAGACTAGTGTCCACTTCCTTCCCCCACCTTCAGTGAGTCCCTGCGGATGTGTGCAGGGTGGCTGAGTGTAGATGAGGCCGACCGTCAGTTGTCCTCAGAAGTAAACCTCAGTGCCTGAGACTTCTGCCTGGCCGCCCAGCCACAACGCTGCGGACACGCCAGTCCCAGCAGGAGTGCAGAGGGGCTGCCGCCGAGCAGGGCAGCGGCTCTGGTCCCCTTGGCCCTGCACACTGTACCTTCCCGTTGTCCTGCTGGCCCCTGAGACAGTTTCAGATGAAGGGTAGGGGCAATGCCTGCTGCGAGGGCCACATGGGACAGCTCACGGGGGCATCGGAGAGTTGGCACTGCTGATGGTGTGAGGTATGGGCTGTCCTAGGACAGAGGTCATGGTTTGACTTTGCACATGTGCCCTGGGGTCCCTGATTTCTTCTGTGACTAGGCTGTGGTCTGGCCCTTGCCCCGGGAGTTGTGGGCATCTTGATGCCCCTTTGCCTTAACCAGAGCTGACTCTGAGCTGCACTGCACCCACAGGAGAGGCTAGCGCTAACATGACCATGCCGGGGACTTCATACATCTGCCCTGGAAGCAGAAGGGCAGGCTGTGGGTAAGAGAGCAGTGTGGGCCTCTCATGGTGAGGGTTGGGCCTGGCCAGGGCAGGGCTGTCAGTTCTGGAGGGCCAGGAGAGGCGGAGGAGCCGTCCGAAGCTCTGCGCCCGCTCGCGCGTCTCCCAGCCTGGCTGCTGGGACTGTCTGGCCTTGCTCTGGGCAGCTGCGCCAGCAGAGCTCCAGCCCCTTCCTGTCTGCTCCATGATCAGATGTGAGGGTGCGCATGGGCACGGTGTCCCTCAGCCCCGTGCCGCACCCCTGCTGTCTCCCCGCTTGGGGGGAGGGCCGGAGGGCGCCAACCTCTGAGGCCTCGCTGCCGGTCCCCATGGAAGGGCTCTCCTGCTTGCTCTTGCCTTTGTCCACCACGCCCGCTTCCTTTTCTCTTCCACTATCTCCTTCACTCTGAAGCTGTGGCATCTGCGTGATTCTTTTTCTGCTGTTTTTTAGCTAAAGAAAAAGCATTGTAATTTCTCTGTTTCTGGTTTTGAGTCACCCTTTGTTCAGTAATGTACTTCATAATATTGGCCAAAGAGACGCAGAGCTCAACATAAGGGCATGGCGGCTGTCTTGCCAGAGGGCTCAGACAGCTCAGCCACCTCACCTTGCACAGGGCAGGGGGCCCCAGCCCCACCTGCCCTAACGTGGACACAGCCTCATGCCACCAAGGCACTGTGACCCCTGGGGGGTGACTGAGTACGTTTCTGTCAGGTGAGCACGGTCGGCTGCCCCACTGGGGCTGGCAGGTGCGCATGAGCTGGGTTTGCATTAGCATCATCCGGACTCCTGTCCTACATACAAAGGTCCTGCTGAGCACCTGTCTTGTCATTTCCTGGCCGAGGCCTCTCCCGGTGCCAAGCCTCAGTCCAGTGACTTGACAACTTCCTCTGCACATCACTGCCCTCCACTGACAGGTTTGGGCCATTGAAGGGTAGAGACCCCACCCCCTGTCCGGCCCCTCTGCCCTGGACTTCCCGTGTAGCATCTGGATAGAGGAGGAACAAGGTGTGCCCGGCCTCCCTCAGGTTCCTTTCCTGTGTCTTTCCACCTGCCAGCCAGGTGGCTGCTCCTGGGCCTCTGTGTGGGGGACAGGTCCATGTAGCCAGGCAGTAGTTGAAGGAGGAAGTCTGGAGTTCCCCAGACAGCACAGGTTCAGGGGAACGAAGTCTGGAGGTAACAGGCTGTCTGCCTGAATTGCCCCATCAGGTGACAGCCAGGAGCCACCTTCTGATATGGCTGCTGGCCAGTCTGCACCTTTCAGGACTGCATCATCCTCTGGGGACTCGTTGCTCCCTGAACAAGCATCTAAAACAGACCCCCTGTGGATGTCTGACTGTCCACAGTCTGGCCTGGCTCTGGGCTCCAGGTGGGGCCCTTAGCCGGGCCTGCAGTCCTGTCCCTGAGATGACTGTTCTCAACAGCCACAGCTCCCAGTTCTGGGTTGTCCAGCTGCTGACTTGGTTCTCAGAAGCGGAGAGGTTGGGTTGCTCCCCGCTACCCAGGAAATGAAGCAAATGGAGCGCGTGGCTGGGAAACAGCCCTGGGCTCCTGCCTGCCATGCAGCAACTCCTGCTGCCTGTGAACGGCACCCTGCACGCCAGGATTTCCCTCCTTTCTGGAGGTGTGAGTTTACCTTAGAAAGATGCTGCTGCTGCTGACTTGGCCACGTGCTCTGCTCTCTTGCAGGCTTCCTGCCAGGAGTGTGCACCTCGCACGAACATACCAGAGACCCCCTTGCTCCATGTCACCCCTTAGCCCTGTGGGCTGGCCTTCAGCCCTTTGCTCGTGTCTGAAAACCTCCAGGGACCAGCACTCCAAAGCTCCCTCTGTGCCTCGCGAGTCCATGTGATCAGCAGTCGCCATCACAGTGTGGGGCTTTCCTAGGCTTGCGGTCAGGATCGCAACCCGCATCACGCCTGAGCAAAGGGAGGAGGACAGAGGGGTGACCCGTTGGCAGCGCCTGCAGTCGGCCTGTCCAGTCAGGGCTGACCAGCAGAGCTGAGCCCTGTGCAGCTCAGCCTACCACCTCCCAGATCCACTTCCCCAGTCATTTTCCACAGGACGTTCCTGGCGTAGCTCCTCCAGCGTTAGGAAACAGACTGGGTGGGGACTTGCGTGAGCCAGTGGCTCACGAGGGCTTGTTACTGGGAGAGACAGTCACTTGGAGGGAGCATGTCCTCACTTTCTAATTCTGAAGCCCAAGTGGGTGTTGGTCTCCCTCTTGTCCCCGCACCCAGGACAGCATTTCCAGCCCAGACTGCCTGGGAGCAGAAGAGGCACAGAGCAGACTGCAAACGCCAGTCATGTGTCCATCCTAGCACTGGAAGCTAGAATAGCCGCTGGCCTGGTGTAGGGCCCACCTCAGCCCCAACAAGACGACTAGAACTTGTGCTAGTGATTCTGTGTGTGTGTGGGGGGGGGGGGCAGGCACACCAGCTTCTATGGAATCGGCTTAGCTTCCACGCCCAGCAAACGTTTGGCAGCTGGGCCTCTTCAACATGCCCTGCCTGGCCACGCCCCCCAGATGCCTCTCCTGCTTAGGGGTGTCTTGCCTTGGAGATTTTCCCACCGGCTTTTAGGGACCATCTAGATCACAAAGTCCCTAATCCTGAAGAGAGCTCTTGGCCCCTCTTCGGTCAGCACCTCGCTCCACAGCCCTGGAGGCTATGCAGAGGGGGAGGGGAGAGGTGTCTTGTCCCGGCTTCTCCCTCACCCCCAGGCTGAGCCCCTCTCCTGCAGGACCAGCCGGTCTTCACACTCCACCCCCATTTTTCTGCGCCCAGCCCCATTGTCCAGTCAAGCCAACACTCCCAAGGGAGCTCGTGTTCAGGCATGGGGGGAAGGGGTACTTCTGCTCATGTTCGCCCAAACCCCTGGGCGCAGAGCGGCCCCGCAGCGCGGAGGGAGAAGATCTGCTCTCCCGGGCCCTGAGCGGAGTGCAGCCGTTCCCCAAACCCTGAAGACTTTTCATGGGCAGTCAGCGGGGACCCCGAAGGCGGCAGCCCTGGGGTTCCCGCGTCTGCCTTTAAACGCGTGGGCGCGTTGCTAAGCCGCGCTGTGTCCACCAGCTTGGTCGCAGCCCGCGCGCGGGGGCCCAGGACCCTGAGCCCGGCCCGGCCCCTTCCGGTCCCGACGGCTCCGCGCCGCTTTACGGCGGGGGCCGCGCCTCGACGTGGGCAGCCGGAAAGCACCCCCGCCCCGCCCCCGAGCCGCGGGCTGCAGGATGGCCAGCCTCGCGCCGCGGGTAGACTACTTGGCGCGCTTCCGCTGCCCGCTCAGGGGCCTGGCGGCGGGCAAGGCCCGCGTGCTGTGCCACGGGGCGGAGATCTTCCTGTCCACCGGGAGCGAGCTCGTCCACGTCTACGACCAGGAGGCCAGGCGGCTGACCGTGAGCGCCGGGCGGGGGCCCGGGTGCGGGGAGGGAAGGTTGCTTTCCCGGGCCGGCGCTTTCGTGTTAAAACTTGACTCTTCTCGCGCCACCCCGACGCCTGCTTCTGCCCGTGCAGACGGTGTACAAGTTTCCGAGTCCCGTGTGGCACCTGGAGCTCCTGGCCCTTCGCAGGACTCTGTACATTCTCTGCGCCGGGAGGGGCATCTACTGTTTGTCGCTGGACCAGGCAGGCCGGTGAGAAGCGGGCGCCGGGCTTTGGGCAGAACCCATCACCCTCCCCGTGGAGGAGGCGGACCCGGCCTCAGGCGCCTCGCTGGCTCTGGCCCGAGGCCACCGTGCTCTGCCCTCCTCAAGCTCCCGCCCCGTGACCTCTGTGGCCTGCTCCGCTTGACCCTGGATCGGGTTCAGAACAAGCGCTTCTCAGCTCGCGCGTGTGGGAATGGCAGGCACGGCCGGCCCCCAGCACCTGCGTCTTCGAACAGGTTCTTGATGGAGAGCCCTTAGGAAGCAGGGTTCAGGCGGCCGAGTCTGCAGCCTGGGGTAGAATCCTGCCGTTCTGGCCTTGCTGGGTCCCTCCTCCTCTGGGGTGACGCCCCTTCGAGGTGGGTCTCGGCGAGTCAGTGGTCAGAGGAATCTACACTGGGGAGCTGGGCCCTTCCCAGCCACCATTGTGGAGCCTAGTTGTCGGTATCTGCTCAGTACTGCTTAAGGCATAAAAAGGTAACAGGTCGGGTCACAGACTAGACCTTGGGTCCGACAGTTCTGCCCTGATAGAAACTTTCTATCTGAGCCCTGTTTGTTGAAGCCTGGGCAGACCCTGTTGTGTGTGTGTCTCAGGGTGACTGGTGCCAAGCAGAGCAGTCCTTGGGGCAGGTGGGAGGCAATGCAGCAGGCCAGCCGCTCCCTGCCAAGTCTTCCCCATCCTGCTGAGGGGCTGGGGCGCCTCCCTGTGAAGACCCCAGACCCAGCGCGCTGTGCGCAGGCTGTGAAGAGTATGTGAACGCTCTGACAGCAACCTGTGTTCCTGAAGGTCCATGAGCCAGGACGGTGGGGATGACGGGGACGGTGGGGACGACGAAGATGAGGACAGTGAGGATGGTGAGGACGGTGAACCCCCATGTCCTGTGGTCACCGTGGACCCCGACGCCTGTGCCCTGCCTGGGGCCACGCTGTGTACTTTCACTCTGCTTGATGGGATGCTCGTCACCGTGGCGCAGGGCCCGGCCCGGTGGAAGGTGCAGCTGTTCGAGTGTCCTCGTCCTGGGGAGGAGCCCAGGCCCGGATGCCAGATAGGCGAGGTGGAATTGCCCACCGGCACCCCCCTGGTTGGGAGCCCCACGGAGCCTGCGGCACCCTGCTTCCTTCCAGTGCTCTGCTGCGTGTCACCGCGAGGCTGCCCACAGGGCCCTGGGAGCTTCATGCTGGAGGACGCCCTCTTTGGGCTGCTCTTTGGGGCGGATGCCTCCCTCCTGGAGTCACCTGTGGTCCTCTGCGGTCTCCCAGATGGCCAGATCTGCTGTGTGGTCCTGAAGACCCTGGTCACCTCCAGGTTGGCCCCTGGTGACCCAAAGGCCCTTGCCAAGATCCTCCATCACCTGGAGGAGCCCGTCGTCTTCATTGGGGCCTTGAGGACAGAGTCGCTGGCTGAGGACGTGGAGGATGTGCACGACGTGCGCGCTGACTGCCTGGTGGTGCTCGGCCACCAAGGCCGGATACTGGCTGTTAGGGCCAGCTGGGACGAGGCGGGGAGTCTGGTGCCCCAGCTGCGGGAGTACCGCCTCCCGGGGCCTGTGCTCTGTGCTGCTTGTGGAGGGCCCAGCCGCATGTACCACGGCACCCCCTCAGACCTCTGCATGGTGGACTTGGCTCGGGGAGGCACCCCCTGGGACCCCACACAGCCTGGTGGGGGCCCAGGACGCCTGCCAGCTATGCTGTGTCCGACCAGTTTGAACATCTGCAGCATCATCACCCTCTGTGTGTCATCTAGAGCGACTGAAGGTACGAGCCACTGTCCAAACCTGGCAACCAAAGCCTCAGGCGGGTGGAACCTCCTCTCTGGCATCTCCTCCCCTGTGAACTGGCCTGTCCGCTCCTGCCTTACTCCCACCTTCTGTACACCTGGCGCAGCCTCGTGGTTGCCGCTTGTCTTACGTCCAGGGAGTGCGTGGCTGGGCGTATCCCGTGTGGGTTTAGGGGCTGGAGGTGTGCTCCTGGGCAAGGTCCACTTCTGGTGACCCAGGCCAGGAACATCTCTCTTCCATGGCGGCTAGTCTAGGGACATGCAAATCAGCTCAGGCCTGGCCTTTGCGTTTCTCCTGAAGCCAGAAAACACCTATACCGCTTCCTGAGTGGCTGCTCGCGGCCTGCCCTGTGCCGTGGGTGGGTGGGTGGCGCCTAGGCTCTGGTGGTAGTGTTTTCCCCAGACGGTGCATGGAGGGTTGTAGCCATGTTCATCCACGGTTGGGAGAGAGGATCAAGCCACCCTCCTCCCAGTGCGTATTCCCTGGAGACGTTTCACCCAGGGTGTAACGAGGCCTGCTGTGGGCAGTGCTCAGCATGAAGGAAATGCTTTGAAGGGAGAAGGCCATTGTCTCCACCACAGAGGAGGAGGGCCGTGCCTGGGCATGGTCACCGCAGCAGGGCACGTGCGTGTCTCTGAGGGGGCTGCTATGCTCTGGACCCATGTCCTGGCTGCCCCACCTCGGGTGAACTCGGCTGCAGTGGTATTGGGTTCAAGGGACAAGCAGGTGGCTGCTGCTCATGCCCATTTTGGAGGCTCCCTGAGCCCAGGATGGGAAAAGGGGCAGACGCAAGAGAGCTGGTGGGCCTTCAGGAGGCCAGTGCCAGCAGGGCGAGGGCAGGGAGCTGTGGGCCTTCCTGCTCTGGACAAGCTTGGAGCAGCTTTGCTTCGGCTGATGTAGTGCCCCGTGCGGGTCCTCCCTTGGCCCTCCATAGTCCTATCTACATGTGATGTGCCCAGACACCACCGCACTGCTACCTCTGCCCATGCCAACATCCCCTTCCAGGGAGGGCCCTTCAAGACATGTGCGTGTGGTGGGCATGGGCAGCACTGGCTCCAGGGCCCTTTGGGTCCTGCTGTGCCTCCTCAGAGATGACCATGTCTCCTGCTCACCTGGGTGCTGGCCTTCTGCCAACACTTGCTGAGAGGGCCCTGCAGCTTGCCCTCCTTGCCTTTTGACCAGACTCCACATGGGTTCATCTGCAGGTGGCACCAAGCTCCTGGCCCTATCCGCCAAAGGCCGCCTGATGACCTGCGGCCTGGACCTGAACTCAGAGGTGCCTTGCCCCACCTTGGCAAACGCTGGCCAAAAAATTAAGGACTTGCTCTCTGGAATTGGCACCGTCTCTGAGAGGTGAGCAGCTGGACTGTGGCTCAGGCGGCCTGGGGCCGTGTCCTTGGGAGTTGCCACCCTGGGTGATGGCATTGGTCGGGACCCGGCCCGTTATGCTGCCTCAGGCCCTGAGCGTAAAGGCCAGGGTGCCTCAGAGATCAAACGGGACTTTGCTGTCATCTCAGACCCCATGTCTCCCCTGTAGGGGGCATGGAGACTCAGGGAAGGTGCTGGCAGCCCTTTGTGGCCCATTCAGAGAGAAAGCAGGCTCTTCTCAGCCCTCACCTGGCCTTCCCGTGGCCCCATGCGTCCGTGGGCTCCCCGTCCCTATGCCTTAGGGCCATTCCCACGTGCCTGCTGCCCTGTGGGCTGTCACAGTGGCACTTCAGAGGAGCAACAGGGCCAACTTGAAACTTGTCAGGGAGCGTGGTCGGGGACTGGGTCGGCCCTGTGAGCGGGGGCTGCACCAGCTCCAGCCTCTGCCCCGTGGCCCTGCCGCGTGGGGAGACGTTGGCTCTGATGGCTGGGCACGGCTTTGGAGGTGCAGCACGAGCGGGACCAGGAGGCCCCTCCCGAGCAGGGCTTGCTCTTCCTTGGGGCTTGTGGGGGAATGAGGTTCCGGCCCCTTCCCACCTGGGAGGACACGGCACCCACCACCGTGCTCCTCACCCCGCCCTTGGGTGTCACGTCTGCTCTTTCCAGAGTGTCCTCACTGAAGAGGGCGGTGGACCAGAGGAACAAGGCCCTGACGTGCCTCAATGAAGCCATGAACGTGAGCTGTGCCCTGCTGTCGGGCCAGGAGGGTGCCCGGCCCATCTCATGCACCACAACCACCACCTGGAGCCGCCTGCAGCTACGGGATGTGCTGATGGCCACGTGCCAGCTGGACAACCACAGCGGCTACAGCCTGGGCCACGGCTGGGCCCTTTGCATCCAGGTGCTCACCAGCTCCTGTGCCATGGACCTGGACTCAGCCGGCTCAGCTGTCACCTACACCGTTCCTGTGGGCCAGCTCGGCCCTGGTGGTCGGCAGGAGGTGACCCTGCCCCTGGGCCCTGGCGAGGACGGCACTCTCCACCTCCCTGTGACCGTGTCCTGTGCCCTCTACTACAGCCTCAGGGAGGTCGTGGGCAGGGCCCTCGCCCTGTCGCCCTCCTCCAAGGACCCCTCGTGGGACGAGTGCCCCTGTGACATCCTGCCTGAGCAGGAGGGCATGTGCCTGCCCCTGAGCGAGCACACGGTGGACATGCTGCAGTGTCTCCGTTTCCCCAGCCTGGCTATGCCGTGCACACAGGCCCCTAGCCTGCTTGGCCCGGCCAGCGACCCTGTGGACACCTTCCTGGGAGCTTGCTGCCTTGGGCCAGGCACCGAGCCAGCAGGACCCTCATCGCAGCAGGCCAAGTACCTACCCCCGTCAGTGGCTGCCATCAAGGTGTCGGCGGAGCTGCTGAGGGCCGCCCTGGGGCGTGATCGCTCAGGTTGGTGGCCCTGCTGGCTTTGTGCTGGGCTCAGGGCCTGAGAGCGGTGGACGCAGCGCCCCTCGTCCAGGATCCTCATGTGCACAGCCGTCACCTCTTCCCTCCAGGCTCGTCCCTGTCCCTGTGCTGTGCCACTTTGCAGTGGCTTCTCGCTAAGAATGCTGCTGCAGATGCCGTGAGGGCCCGAGCACTGTCCTCTGTCCAGGGAGTGGCCCCAGACGGCACTGCCGTCCACCTCACTGTCCGCCAGGCAAGTGGGGGATCGGATCTCCTGTTTGGGGAAGTAGACCTTAGTGGTTCTCAGAGTGAGGGGCCATGGGCTGGCAGCGTCTCTGGACCCCACCTCCAGAAGATGCCAGCTTGCTCCTGGGGCCATGGCACCGTTGTGCTGGGGGGCTTTGCAGGGCTGAGGCTGTGCTGGCCTGGCATCTCAGGGCCCCATGAAGACCGGCCTCTCTGACAGTGTCGCGTGTGGGCCCCCGACCCTGCACAGTTTGGGACCTGTAGCCACCCCGCCCCGGCCTGGCGCTGCTTGGTGACGGTATGTTGACGCAGCTGTTGCCAACAACAGCCTCAGCTGTGCTATGGTATGGTGCCCTACCCCACTGAGGAAACCGCTAAACCAGGGCTGCCGGTTCCCAGCCCCTCCTCACACACTTTCCTTCCCGAGACCCTCCTGGCAGCGGGCCCAGGGTCCCCGCAGAGGCTTGCAGAGTAGCCGGGCCTCCGGGATGCGCATCCCCAAGGGTGGTGAGCTGGCCATCGCCTACCACAGCCCTTTCAGGCCACGCCATTGTGTCCAGGCTGGGGCATCCTGGGGCCTGGTGGTGGCCCTGGAAGTCAGGGTCCTCACAGCCCTGTGCGTGCCCCTGCCCACCCCACGGGTCCCAGAAGGAAGAGCTGCAGTGACGGCATCCTTCCTGAAACTCCCTAGGCTCCCAAGGGTCTTGCTGTGTGTCCTGTGCATGGAGCTCTACCCACATGTGTTGTCAGCCAGCCTGCATCGCGTTTCACCCTCAGCTGGGTGTGCACAGAACCCCGGGAAACCTGGAGGGCGCTGGCCCACCCTGATATCCCAAACCACTCCCTGTTGCCCTGCTTGAAGCCCTGACCCTGTCAGGCCCTAGGATGCCCGGTGGGGCTGTGGCTGGGGACGAGGTGTGGGGTTTCTGTGGCAGCAGGAGCGCGGTGGTCCCTCGTCATAGAGTGTGTGCTGTACAGTCTGGCTCCTGGGGTTCTTTCCTGGACACATGTTTGCAAGTGAGCAGATGGACCGTGGCCTGGCCGCTGCTGCAGATGGGGTTGCTGCCGGGGGTTGCTGAGGCCTGGGTGCCATCCTGCACCCAGCCTTGCCCATGTACAGGGTGGGAGGCAGCCCAGGTCGGGGTGTGCAGGGACTCACAGGCTCATGCAGGTCACGTGGACCACAGGGCCGGTGGGGCTGTGGGCAGCCAGCCTCGTGTGTTACAGGTGACGGTGACCAGCCTCTGCCCAGAAGGACCCGTCCAGGCTGTGGAGATCCAGGTGGAGAGTCCCTCTCTGGCCAACATGTGCCAGGCCCACCATGCCATCATTGAGCGAATGCAGGTATGTCAGTCCATTCTGGGTCGGCTTCAGAAGCCTTCGGGCTGGGGACCCGGGACCGTGGTGGTCTGCGGCTGCCTGCGCAGGGTTGCCAGACAGTCCCGTGCCTCCTCTCTACTCCCGTGTGCACGCTGTGTGGGTAAGCTATGGACAGTGGGAGGTGCAGGGCAGCTTTGCTACTTAGTTCTGGGCTAGAGGCCCTGCTCGTACCGTCAGCCCCCAGCACACTGTGAGGCCGCGTGGCCACTAGGTGGTTCCCTCTGTTCCCTGCGTGGGCATCCTGAGGCTTTGCACTCACCTGGCCAGGCAGAGGCTGTGTGTGGAGGTGGTGCCACGGGGTCAGATGCCCTGGGCGTGGGTCCTGGGGCAAGGTGACTACCTGTCTGAGCTTCCACATCTTCGCCAACAAGTGGGAGTTGGTGGCCAGCCACTGGGGCTTCACCCACCAGGCTCAGGGTTGGCTGCTCCAGGGCATGTGGCCACGAGTCCAGGGTCAGAGCATACGTCCTCGTGTTCCTAATGGAAGTCCGAGCCCTGACCTGGGGTCAGGCAGCCGGCTTCCTCCCACCTGCTGTGACTGCAGCTCGGCCCTCACGGGTCCACAGTGGCAGCTGCCAACCAGTTTTGATGACCTAAGTGTGGTTCTTGTCAGCCTCCCCCCTGGAACTTGTTATCAGCACATGTGCCCAGGCACCAGCCTATGTGCCCAGGCCCCAGCCTAGACCTTGAGGAGCAGGGGCCCTGCAGTCCCAACTTTGACAAAGACCAGTCACCTGTGCACGGAGGGGGCCAGGGCCCTGCATTGCCCAGAGCAGGTGGGCAGAGCCACCCAGAAGCTGGAGGGCCACCTTCTGACCACCTCACGGGGCGCTGTGACCCTTGCAGTCACGTCTCAACAGTGCTGTGACCAACCCACTGTGACCACGGCCTCATGTCTGCCAGGAATCTAGTCCTGAGCCTTCCCAGCCATTAGGGTGGTTGGAGGGCTCTGCCTCAGGGGACACCCAGAGAGGCCGGGTGGGCTGTCATCACCCTTCTGCTGGCCTCAACTGTGTGGCCATCCCCAGCCCCTTTGAGCACAGCAGCCAGGTGGTGGACAGTGAAGCTTCGGGGGGGGGGCGTGCTGACCACACCTCCTGCAGGAAGAGGGTGCCATGTGACAGGACCACAGAGTGCCGCTGGAAGCCCAGGACAAGGTGCCGGCAGAGCTGGTTCCCTTGAGGCCTCCCTCCTCGGTGTGCAGAGGCGCCATCTTCCCATATCCCCCCTGGGTCCCCGTGTGTGTGGGTGCGCTGACCGCTTCTCCTAAGGACACCAGTCATAGCAGCCCATGACCCTCCCACAAACAGCCTCATCTGATCATCTGCAAAGACCCTGTGTCTAGATGCAGTCACGTGCCTGGGTGCTGGGCGCTAGGGCCTGAGCATGTGCATTTGGGGCCAGTTCGGCCCCTGACGGAGCACCGATGGAATCCTCGTGTGGGCTGCCGGTCCCGGTCTGCACCGGCAGCCGGCTCCACGCTCTGTAGAGGGGGGGTCCCTGGAGAGCCGTTTTTGTTCCTTCCGGTGGCTCGGTTCTCAGGACCCTGCCAGGTGAGTGGCATCTGCCCCAGGCTGGCGCTTGCTGCTGCCCTCAGGTGTTGGTACTGCTTCTCAGCACTGTGCTCCAGAGGCTTGCAGGGGCCTCACTGCCTTGGCCCCTTGGAGCCTGGATCCGAGCCCTGGGAACACGCTGGGCTTCCTCCCGAAGGCCGGACACAGCAGCCCCAGAGGGCGCTGCAACACGGATGGGGGGTGGCCAAGATGCGGCGGGGGGCTGCAGAGGTGTGGGCGGGCGAGGTGGTGGGAAGTGTCCCCTACAGCACCTGCCCCTTGCGTCCCCCCAGAGAATGGTTGTGGAGCAGGCCGCCCGGAGCCACAGCCCGCCTGACCTCCGCCTGCAGTATCTCCACCAGATCCAGGCCAATCACGAGGTGAGGCCCCTTGGGGAGAGGGCTGTCTCTAGCTGGGCGTCTCTGGGGACACACGCACACACACTGAGGTGTCTGCCAACCCCGTGGTGCTGTGCCATCCCCATGGCCAGGAGTCAGGCTGCGGGCTCAGCCCCACTGCAGGCAGGGGTGGGCAGAAGAGGCGCTGCCGCTGTGCCTCTGGCCCCCTTCCCCTGCCTGTCCCGCTGGCTAGGACCTCCTGTCACCAGCAGAGCCTGGTCTCCCCTCAGCCCAGCTACATCCCCAGGGCCTTCAGGGCCAGGCCGTGTTAAGGCCACACCCAAGTGGCATGTGTGTGATGAAAGTCCCCCAAGAGTCTGGTGGTGTGCCCAGCAGGAAGGGGGGCCTGAGCTGTTGCCACCTGCCCCCAGAAGCTGCTTCGGGAGGTGCGGACCCTGCGTGACCAGCTGTGTGCAGAGGACGAGGCCCGTTCCAGTGCTGCTGCCACGCGGCTCCTGCAGGTGTACGCACAGCTTCGCAGCCCTAGCCTCGCCCTGCTGTGACGGCCAGTGGGCCCCGCCCTGTGGGGTCTGGCCATGCTGCCAGCACCCTTAGGACTTGCGATGCCCCCGTGGCTTTATAGAGAGACCCGAACACGAGAGGCTGCTCAGCAGCTCCTGCGCCTAGGGTGCCATGTTGGCCTGGTTGTAGCTTCAGGTCAGGCCTCACAGCAGGGCACAGCCCTGGCTCCCGAGCAGCCACCCGGCCACCCTGACGGGTGGGTGTGCTCCGAGGTGGGGCAGAAGGGGAGTTGTTGCAGGGTGGTCAAGCTAGTACCTGCTGCCAGTGCCGGGCGCTGCCCTGGCCCCAGGTTCCTGTCCTCTGCCCATGCCACCCTCTCCATCCAGCAGCCGCCCTCGGCCTCCACACTTTCCCCAGTCACCTGGGGACCAGGGCAGCTGCATCCCCTCCACTCAGAGGCAGGGTCTGGACCCCAGAGCAGGAGCATCGTTGCCCAAGTGGCTGCAGAGGGCACGGAGACAAGGGCTCTGGGTTTTGGACTCAGGAGGGTGTATTGCTGTGGTTACTGTCCTCACTGGGCAGGGCTGCCCTTCCCAACAGCACCAGCTGCCACCCACAGAGCCTCTCCTCTCGTCCAGCTCCGGGTGCTGTGGCCCTGCCTCTCCCTGCAGCTGCTGGGGTCACTAGTGGGAGGGTTCCTGTGACAGAAGCACTAAGATTCTGGGGGCTCCTGCAGGTGTCCGGTGGCCGCAGGGTGGCTTGTGGCCAGAACATTCGAGGTGCCTCTGGCCAGGGCTGCGCTGTGCATCGTTTCCAGGCCCCCAGGACGGGCTGCTACCCCCCAGCGCCCCCTCAGTCTGGGCAGTGGCCGGGCCCAGCTGTGATACTGGTGCCCAGTATTTGGGGAGGGTGACACTGTCGCAGACTTGCACACGGCGCTCTCTTGTCGTGTGTGGGAGCAGTGAGGCCCCCGCCACAAGAAGCCACACTTTGCCTGAAGCCGCCTTAGTCTCAGCTCCCTTTTTCTCCCGTCCTGCCGCAGTCAGTGGCCGCTTTGCCTGGATCCCTGGGCTCTTTCTGGACTGTGCGCTGCTTGGGTGAGCCCCACACTGACCCATCGTGGCCTGGGGGCAGCAGGGCACTTAGCACTGTGTTGATCCGGTGCCAGCTGTACCCATCTGGCTGTTGAGGGCTCCAGGGTCCCTACCAGGGAGAATAGAGGCCCCTTCCACAGAGAGGCCCCAAGGGTGCCAAGTTGGGGTCTGGGAGTTGGTGATCACCACATGGACCCCACACTGGAGAATTCTCCAGGGTGGGAGAGGACAGGCGGCTCCCCAGTGTCACCCAAGTCCCCAGGTGCTGCGAGCAGCCGTGACAGCTGCCTTCTCTGAGCAGACAGGCGGGTTCACCTTGGGCCTCTGCTGTTGCAGGGTGGTCTCTAAGGCGATGTGGGGGTGGTGTGACACCAGCTGTTCTGAGGTCACCCTCCTGTTACCTCCTTAAGTGCCACAGGGATGATGGTGTGGCTGGGACAGCCCCCTGGGCCCCCAGAACCAGCCTGTACTTGCAGGGAGAAGGGTGACATGTCCCAGGCCCTGCCCGCCAATTAGCCCCTGCTGCATCGGCTGCTTGGAGCCCAGAGCTGCCAGCCTGGGTCTTCGGGTGCCTGTGGGCCCTCCCATGGGGACCCCAGCCATGCAGGGGGCAGTTTGGTGTGTGGAAGCAACACAAGGACCACTCCCCTGGGCCCTGGGGGTCCACTCGGCCTCCCCCAGTCCCCACTGTGCAAGTCCTGACAGGCGACGGCGAGCCCAGAGGCAGGACAGCCCACTAGCAAGCCCACCACCTCTACTGGGCCATTCCCAAGGCCCCGGGGGTGAGTGCCAGGCCACCTTTGAGTCGGCAGAAGTGGGGCTGGGGGAGCTGCTGCACAGGCAGGCAGCCCTGCGGGGGCAGAAGTGACAAGAGCAGGGCTCACGGCCATGCCTAAGGGTGCAGTCACAGTCTTCAGAAAAAGAGGAGAATAAAACCAAAAGGGGTGCGGAGGAGCTGTCTGAGGTTGGAGAGGAAGAGGGACCGAGCAAGGGCACCGGTGGGAAATGCACCGCAGGATGCAGACCTCCGCGCAGCCAGGTGGCAGGACAGTGTCCCCTTGACCTTGGCTGTGCCTCTCCCTGTCCCACCTTGGCCAGCGTGTCACCCTTCGCCATGAAGGCCAGTCTCCCAATCTGGGCTGCTGGGGAGCCCTTACTGCCCCCCAGCGGCCCCTCCTTGCCACTGCTCCTGACTGCTCCACTCAGCAGGTGTCTAAGGCCATGTGCACTGTCTGACCAAGGTCAGCGAAGGGGTGACCCTCCTCTGCCCTGTGGAGTGAGGGGAGCTGAGGGGCATCAAGCACTGCAGTCTCAGGCCTGGCCCGCGTTCCAGGCAGCGAGTGTCTAGCCAGTGGGTCCCCAACCCTCTCCTGCCCATCACCATCAGGGGGCAGCCCAGGCCACCACTTGGGACAGCCACCTCTGACGCTTGGCCGCTCTGGTCCTGGCTCTGACCCTAAGGCCAGGGGAGGGTCGTGAGGCTGGGATCGGGCAGGCGGGAGCCCTGAAGAGTGGCTGTGGGTGGTGCCGGTTGCTCCTCCCTGCCCCCAGGACACCCCTTCCTCTCCCTAGACATGTGCATCCACTGCCCTGGAGCCGCCCTGCACCCTCTCCCTGCTGTCCTTTCCTGAAGCACCCCAGTCCCGGCTGGCCCTCGTTGGCCTACACCTGCCAGACGCACCAGAGGCTTCAGGCCTCCGGCCAGGGCAGGAGCTGCAGGCGTCAGGAGGGATGTGGAGCTCTACGTGGGGTGACGCCCTCTGGGTGCTGGGCCTCTCCTGGGCCCGTCCCCACTCCTTCCCCCAGGCAATCCCAGAGGCACGTCTCCCACCCCCTCCCACCTCCATGGCCCAGGTCACCCAGCCCATCCGAGAGGTGTTGGCCTGTGTCAGGATCCTTGGGTGCCAGGGTTTCTGGGTGCTGGCTGGTTTGTCAGCATTCATCTCGTCCACGGGACAGCTGGCCTGCTGGGGGCAGGGCCGGCAGGACTCGCCAGGCCCACGAGAAGATAGTGCTTTGGCCCGAGAGCCGCACCTGGCATGGGGGTGGGAGGCCTGGAGCCCCCTTGCAGGGGGAGGTGACGGCCAGCCAGGTACAAGGGCCGAGAAGGACCATCCCTGGTGGCCGGCCCTGCGCAGCCCTGCGTGGGATGAGACAGAGTCGCTTCTCCATCAGGTCCTTCCAGGAGCCCTCGGACTGCCTCCGGGAGGTGGGCAGTGTATGGAGGAGACCCAGAGACCCTCTAACGGCGCCGGCTCTTCCCAGCAGCCTGCCCCCCACCTCTGTCCGTCTTCCCTCCGGTGGAGGGGGTCCCCCCTGGTTCTGGGGAGGAGCCGTGTGGCAGCGCGTGGAGGGGGCAGGACGAGAGGAGCCCCCGGGCTGCCCAGTATGGCGTGGGGCGCTCAGTCGCCTGGAGCCAGGGCTTCCTTGGCAAGGGGGATGGGGGGCCGCGCGACCACCCGGCGCGCGCAGCGACCCCGCCGGCCGCGGACACGGCTCAGTACTCCCAGAGCGCGACCCCCGCCGGCGCGTCCGCGTCCGCGCGCAGCAGCCCCGAGGCGCCGCCGCGCAGGTACTTGCCGCTCCGGGCGCGGATGGCCAGGCGGCCGCGCTCGCGCAGCTCCAGGAGGAAGTCCTCGGCGCGCTCGCCGTCGCTGCGCACGCGGCCGTGGCTGCCGGTGTTCCAGAAGCCGCCGCCGCGGCCCCCGCCCCGGATCTGGTAGGCGCCGTCGCGGAAGCTCAGGCGGAAGGCGTCGTAGACCGAGCGGTTGGTGTCCAGCTGGTTGGAGCCGCGGCGCCGGCACACGAAGCCGTCCGGGCCGCGCAGCACCAGGAGGGGCCGGTTGACGAGCTTGAGGGTGAACTCCTCGGCCTCGCCTGGCGGGGAGACGGGGCTGAGGGGCTCGTCTACACGGCTCCCCGGAGGGGCGTCTGGCCCTGCCACTGGACCCCGGTGCCCCAAGGGTGCCGCGGAGGGAGGGCGCTCGGGCATCCCACCGCCGCCTCACGTCTGGGCGAGCGTCCTGACCAGAGTGTCTGGCGGGCGTTGGGCAGCGGCCCTCGGTGGAGGCCGGGCCTCCGAGCCAGGACGGGAGGGGGGTGCTCACCGACCGAATCGCTGACCGCTGCCAGCTGCCCGTTCTTCTTCATGCACACGTAGCGCCCGTTGCTGGCCTTGAGGGCCACCCGCCGGCCGCGCCACTCCACCTCAAACATGGTGTTGGTGGACCTGGAAGGGCAGGGCAGTGTCCCCTCAGAGCAGCAGGACGTGGGGGCTCAGGGCCGGGCTCCCCCACCCCTGGGGAAGGGAGAGGCGCCTGCCTCCTACCAAGGCACCCAGCACCATGAAGGGCTGCTCCCCACCCCAGGGGGCTCCTCCCTCCCTGGCTGGGTGGTCCGGTGGGCCCTGTGGAGCCGGTGGTGGTGGTGAGGGGGCTAGGGCGGAAGGGGTGGTGTGCTCACACTTGGGTGGCCATGGCCTGGATGCCCCCGTGGGTGACCAGGGTCCAGTAGCCCCCGGTGCTGGAGTAGAAGGTACACTTCTTTGTTTCCCGGTCGGTCTGCATCAGGAACGTCTCATGATCCAGTTCTTCATCTTGGTTGGCCGAGACATTGATCCCTGGAGGGAGATGTGGGGAGCCCCTCACGCCTCTCCCTGGGTGGGGGGTCAGGAGCAGAGGGTGGGGGCATGCTCTTGGAGCAACCCTGAGGCCAGAGGGGGTCTCATCTAGAGCCCTCTGGAAATGAGAAGATTTGGAAGGCACTTCTCAGAGAGTCTGGGAGCTCTGCCCCCAGGGCCATGTGGGTGCACAGCAGACCCCCACGCACTGCTCCCTGGAGGTCACGGCCCAGCTCTGGCCGGGCTGTGGCAGCACATCCCCTGTCTCTGCTCATCATCAGGTAATCCGCCTGTTCCTGCTCCCTTGACCGAGACTCATGCCATCCTCTATTTATAACTGGCCCTAAGCCTCTGGGTGGACACAGCTGGGCCCTGGGTCCACTTCTGCGTACTGAGCTGAAGCCCCCACCCCCCTCTCATGTGCATGGTGTCCCAGGAGCCCTGAGGGAGGCGCCCTGGGCTATGCGGGCTCAGCTGGAGTTCTGGGGTGGCATTCCCAGGGCCTCCATGCCCAGTGCCATGGTCAGGCATAGAGCCTCCCTAGCGTCTTCCCATAAAACATGCCCGTTCCCATGTCAGCTGCCCCTCCCAGTGATGTGGCAGATCACAGACTTCCCCAGGAGGCCAGGCTCCTGCATGTCCAGCCAGGGAGCAGGTGCTGTCTACCTTCCCCCAGGAAAAAAGGGCAACAGCAGGCAGGCCCCTACTGAAGAGGATGGGCTGGTCACCCTTCACCAGCTCCCACAGGCTGCTCCTCCAAAGCCCCCGGGGCCAAGGCTGTCCCTCTGACACGGTCACTGCTCAGAGGCAAAGGCGGCTTGGCGTTTTCACTGCCAGCCCCACCATCCCACCAGCACGGCACCTGCTGCCCCGCCCACTCAGTAGAAACAGACACGATGGTTGCTCTCTGGGTGCTGACGGTCTGCAAAGAGTGGCAGACGGCAAAAACAGCCCATCGCACACCCACGGATGCTGTGGACAGCCTCACCAGGAGGGTGACACTGAGGCGGCACTAAGGGGGTGGGCGCCTTCCCTGCAGTTCCCCCGGGAGAAGTGAGGCCAACAGTCCTGAGGCAGGGGCTGCACCTGCCCCTGCCATCTCTGAGGCCAGGGCTATCAGTGTCACCCACGCACCTCCTCCAGAGAGGATGCAGCCCAGGGACTGCGGTTTGCAGCCATCTGCTCCCAGGACCCTGACTTAGAGGCCAGAGAGGCCTGGAGTCCTGGTCAGTACCTGTAAAAAAGCCTGGGTCCCACTCCCTGGGAGGGCCTGGTTTGGTGGTGGATGTGTGTCTGCAGGCATTTTGAGAGGTATTTTCTTGCTTCTACAAAGACAGAGCCACTGCACCTCTTTTCTCTGGACCTTTTCCTGTCTGGATGTGAGGCCTGGAACAGCAGCAGCCCTCTTGTGACCATGAGGGCATCAGCCTGAGGTCAGAGCTGTGCCAGGAGAGTGGTTCCAGCAGGAGGAAAGAGCAGGGGACTTTGTGATGCCACTGAGCGGGCGATGATGTCCTGCCTGCCTCTGCCCTGTGCCCAGCCCCAGATTTCCATTTGTATGAGATAATCAGTGTTCTCATGGTTGGAACCAGTTTGTGGCCATTCCTGTTACTGCAGCAACCTGCCACATCGCCGTCAGCACCACCGCATGTGACACCCAGTGGCCGGCGCAGGGGAGCCCACAGACTGGCTGACGGAGACAGACAGGGAGACAGTGAGGCGGGCGCTCACAGGCCAGAGACCGGGGCTCTGGTGCTGCCTGGCCTGCAGCATGGCTGGGACCGAGGCACAGCCACCCTGCAGAACCTGCCACTTGAGTGGCTTGGGATCTAGGGACCCTATGCCCCCACCCAGACTGAGATGCCACATCCTGCCTCCAGCCGCTGGTCACCAAGTCAACATCTGGGTATCAGGCAGGCCGAGTGCGTCCAGGCTTATTGCAAGGGCAGCAGACACGAACGTGAGGTTCCCCTGCTTCTACAGTGGGAGGCAGAGCTGTCCTTAGTGGGGGTTCCCTTATCAGAGGGGCAGCGTCAGATGCTCAGAGACCCAGAGAATGAAATGGCCCACACAGCTGCCACCATCACCACCTCTTTCCATAACCAGCATGCATCTTGCTCACAGCCTGAACATGGAACATGGAAATACTTCTGTTCGGCATCTCCACTGACCTCACAGAAAAGCTTTTTCACACCATTGCTGAATTTCATTGAAAATTCCAGCACAGGGACCTTGGTCCAGGCCAGAAAGTGGCATGGCTATACCATGGGGCCTGTGTTGCAAAGGACCAGGGCTGTCTGCCCTCCACCACACCCCAGGACCTGGCCGCACACCACGCAAGTGCTCAGGAGATCCTTCCGGATGCCTGTCTCCCGCACAGCACTGGCCCCGAGGACCTGACTGCAGGCAGGGCCCCAGAGCCACAGCAGGGCTGCATCTCCCGGGTACTCACAGCTGGGCCTCTGCCACCTGCACAGGGTGGCAGTGTGCCAGGCCAGGGATGCCCAGCCACTGTTGGGTACACAGAGCCAGGAGCCCAAGTCAGAGCAGTGGGCCGTGACTAGTGCTTGGCCAGGGGCTGGCGCCTAGCTGCCCTGGGTCACTCTGGAACCTCAGCTTCCTTTCAGGGAAGAAGGAATCACGCATGTCCACTCCACAAGCGTGCAATCACATGGAGCTGGGCCACTGGTCACATGAGGCAGGTGGCCAACGATCCCAGATGCAGGGGGAGCCAGGCTGCCCCTGCCAGCAGACACAGTGCCTTCCCACCAAGAAGCCCAGGCCTGGGAGGGGCTGCCGGCTCCCTGCATCCCCCCAGACTAGAGAGACCCAAAGGTGTCACCCCACCCCACTCTTGGGGCCTGACAAGGACTCCCACTGGTCAGGGCCATGGGGGGCAGGGGACCAACTGCTCCTTCTGGCTCTTTGCCTTGCCCTTGACCCCAGTCGGGGGTGGGGGGCAGTCCAGTGTGAGCAGGGCCTGTCCCCCTGCCCCTCCAGCTGGCACTGTCCATCCCGCATTCAGTAGCCACCTAGCAGCCCAGGGCCCAGCCAAGACATCCCCAGGCTGTCCTGAAAGACCCCTTCCTCCCGGCCCTAAAGTTAGCGGCCATCCACACGGCCCCACCCAAGGTCCACCACACACACATCCCACCCACACATGCTGCTGTGCCACCCCCTCCCACCGCAGCTGGCCCACTGCGCGCTGGTTACCTTGCCGCACCGACACATAGCGGTGGTTGGCAGCCACCATCACCACCTGTGGGTGACTCTCCTCCAGGTCAAAAAGCTCATCCTTGCCAGGCCGCATGTTGCGACCAGCCCTGAGCGTGCCCGCAGGCCCCATCGGCGCCAAGTAGCGGCCATCACAGTCCTTGAAGGCCAGCTTGCCCGCCTTGAACTCGAGCGTGTAGCAGGCACGGGCCTCAGGCTCCCAGACGAGGTGGCCGTCGCTGCGCAGGTAGCGGCTGTCGCAGCATCTCAGGCAGTACTGCCGCTTCTGGAAGGTGAGGGTGATGAGCGCGCCCACCCCCCACGGCGCGTTGCTGTCTGCTGCGATCTCCTCCTCCTGTGTGCACAGGTGTGCGTAGCGCTGCCGGCTCACACTCAGCAGGTGGGCCTGGGGATGGATGGCCAGGTGCACGGCCCACAGCTCGGCCGGGGAGATGGCCGTTGCAAAGCAGGACAGCCGGTCCTCAGTGCCACCGAAGAAGCGGCCGTGCGGCTCCGACTGCAGCACCCAGCACCCATCGGGCTGCGGTAGGACCAGGAAGCGGCAGTCACGGCCCGGCTGCTCCACCTCACAGACCACCCGCCCGTCCTCCTCAGCTGACAGGTAGCGGCCCAGATGGCTGCTGCGGAGGAGCATGGCCATGCCCCGCCCCGGGGCCGGCTCCAGCACCCACATCTGCTTCCTCTTGAGGCTGGGTGCCGAGGCATTGACCTTGAAGCCGAAGCTCTCAGCTGTCAGGTAGCGGTCAGCACCGTTGATGAGCCCAAACCGGGTCTTCAGTACCGGGTGCAGGCCATCGGCAGGCATCTCCAGGGCCTGCCCAGGCTCCCAAGGGGGGCCCAGGGAGCTCCCTGCGCTCTCGCAGTCTCCAAGGCCCCACAGAGGCCCCGCTCAGCTGAGCTGGCCCTTGGCCTCTAGGCCTGGCTGGCGTCATGGACCCGCTGCCCTCTGACCAGCGGCTGCAGGCCTGGGCAGCTCTTACCTGGCCAGTGGGCCACAGAGGGCGGGCGGGAGGGCGGATCAGAGCCGTGCCGGCTTAGGAACAGCGGCTGCCTTTTATACCGCGGCTTGGATTTCAGCCACTCCTGGACAGATGGCGTCAGGGGCCGGGGCCTGGGGCCTGCAGGGCTGGGGAGTGCTGCCTGCCTCGGGGCCAACCACCTCCTTGTCCTCACTGCTGGCTGCTCGGACCCACGGCTCTGGCCCTGTCTTGTAGTCCCCCCACCTCTTGGCCTCTGTCCTTCTTGCCCCCCATGTCAGGGCCCCTAGACCTGAAGCCTGGCTCATCAGCCCAGCCCAGCCCTTTCCCAGACAGAAAAAGCTGCCTGGTGGAAAACTCTGAGGCCGCAACCTGATCACATTCCTCCACCCTCAGTGGCCGCCGGATCCCCTGCCAGATCCAGTTACTGCTTCTCTGATTCCTGCTGCAAGGCTCTCCAAACTGAGTGACCAGCAGCCCAAGTCATGGCCATCCCTCTCAGCTGCCCCATGGCCATAGCCTGTAGCCCCAGGCCTGATACTTGCATGAGGGTGGCCTGGGCTGGGAAGCGGTGGGTAGGGTGTGCCCAGGGCCCTTGTGGCACTCAGACCCAAGCCTGGGAGCACGGTGGCACCTGGCAGCCATTCTGCCACATTCCTGCTGGGTCAGTGGCCTGACCGTGTGGGTCCCCAGGAAAGGACCCCTGGTTTGGGCCAAGAGCACAGCTGTGTGATGGGAACAGTGACACCCCCCCTTGGGAGCGGGGGGGGGGGTGCAAGAGCCTGAGTGTGGGAGAGAAGCCCTCTGGGACCACCTGGGAGGCGGAAGGTATCGGGCCTGGGGTCAGAGGGCTGGGTTTTGAGTGACCCCTGCGCCCTTGGCGCTCCACGGGGAACATACGGCTGCTCCCCCTTGTACAGGTGGGCTCTGGTGAAGCCAGCCTCACTGGGTGGACTTGGGGCCGCACATCGCTGAGTTGGTGGCCTAACTATGGGGTCACTGGGGCGAGGCCCAGGGGGCTGTGTAGTGTGAGGCCCTCCCGGCGGAGGGATGAGACCAGCAGACTAGGAGAGGCTGGAAGCTGGCCACCCCTGGCCCCAGGACCTCCCAGCCCCAGCTGTAGGGTTGCTGGCTGCACCTTGCCCCTGGGCCCATGGGGCCGTCTCCAGGACTGCCTGGACCCACTCAGCTGAGCCCTGCCTGCCTGTTTTCCGCACCTGCCTCAGGGGCCAGGAGCCCAGACATGAACCAGAGCTGCCTATCCTGGGCCCCACCCAGCCTTGGTGTCTTCTTCTGCATCCCAGCGTGTGAACCTCAGGCCTCCCTGGGGACTGCGACCAGGGGCTCTGGGGCACCTCCAGCCACAAGGACCCTCCAGACTGGGCCCTTCACGCTCCAGGCAGTGCCCCTCCAACCCCCTGGGGCCACGATGGGGCCCTACACCATGAGGGTCCAACGGAGTGGAAGTGCCTTGGGCCCCGGAGGCGGGCACAGGGGTCCAGTCGGGGACTGTGGCTGGGCTCAGGAGTCCCTTCTCCAAGCCGTGGGCAGTGACCTCGCCCAGCACGTGCAGACACAAGCAAGACCAGGACACCCGTGCCCCTGCTTGGGCTGGAGTGGGATGCAGGAAGGTGGACCCACGCACAAACCCCTACGCCATGGGTCAGCCAGGGGAGGGCCAGGCTTGGCGCTTCTTGCAGGCTGACGTCATCCACCTCAGATCTACACATTTATGGGGCACCAGCTGTGTGGCTGACAGGCCTTCATGCCAGGCACCCCGAGGCAAGGAAATGCAGTCTGGAGTTTCACCCCTACCCAGAGATGGTGGTGCCCCCATAAACTCCCCCAAGTGCCCAGAGCCCAGGCCTAGTCCTGATGCCAGGGAAACTCCTTGGTCTGGGGGTATGGACCATGCCTCTCTCTCTGCACATCCCAGGCTTCAGGGACACTCCAGGGCACTCCCGCAATGGCTCAGCATCTGTGCCCATGGTTCCCCCAGGCAGGGGCTCCGCCTGCTCACCCACACCCTCAACTCCCAGCCAGGCTGTGAAGGAGCCAGGGTGCCCCGATTCGCATGACATCCTCATCAGTGCTGACGGGTGCTGGCAGGGCCCAGCAGGAGGAGGCCCAGGCGCCAGGTGCCAAGTAGGCCTGGCTCCAGGCAGCCTCTTGGCGGCAGAGGCAGAAGTGGCTGTGGCCTCTCACTGTCAGGGCCCTACAGCCACTGATGGGGGTGGGATGGGCTGCCTGGCAGTAACCCGGAGTACGAGCCAAGGGGGGGCCTCTCAGGCCCCAGGCGTGCCTGGAGAGGCGGGTCCCCCAGCACGAGCTTCCTGGGAGGGAGGCAGTTTGCACGGATTCCTACCCTCAGGACCCACAGCCCTTGCCCAGCTGCCAGCTCATGGCTCCTCTCCAGATCCTCCACAAGTCTTTGGACACAGTAGGTGGTGAGTACGTGCCTGTGAATGTTTGGGGGAGGTCTGGTTCTTGCATGATAGGCTGAGCTTCTGCAGACAGACATGCAGTGTGCATGTGGGTGTGTTGTGCATGTGTGAGCGTGATTTATGTGTGAAGGTGCACGTGGATAGGAGCTGGGCAGAAAGAGCCGTGGCACCTGCTGAGTTAGCCCCAGCTTCAGAGCCCATTGTGGTTGCCCAGCAGGGTGTTCAGGCTGTGCCCTGCACCAGGGAACCTGTTTCAGGGGTGCCACTCACAGCCCTGGTGTACATAACTGCCTAGTGTCTGTGGTAGGCTGGGTTCCAGGCATTCCCCACTGTCCTCAGGCAACAGGGAGCACCCCTCACAGAACCCCTGAGACCATGCTCCCTGCCGGAACAGGGATCGCAGCCAACCACTCGGAGCCCAGAGTCAGCCTGCCACTGCAGCCTGTCCAGGCGGCGCTCTGGGAGTCCCACTCACCTCTGAGTCCGGTGCAGTCCCCTCCTGGGGGGTGGGAGTGTGTACCCAGTGTGTGTCATCTGTGACCCCTGGACCAGGCCTGGGCACAGATGTCAGGCCACCTGACACACCAACTCCAACATGGTTGACTGGAGGAGGGGCACTTTGTCCCAATGGACACCAAGGAGCCACTTGGGTGAGCAGCACCCCTGGCCCAGAAGGCAGGCATTGCCTCAGCTGTTAAAGCCCCCAGCAGACAAGGCTGGGCTGATCCTTGGCCCCCTGCTCTTCTTAGGGTCCCGCTGCGGCCGGGAGCAGAGAGGGCCTTGAAGACGCCCAGGCCCTGCTGTCCATTGTGGAGCTCTCAGGAGCTTCTTCTTTTGGGACACTGGGGCCCGGTAAGGCCTAGCCACTCGGAGGGTTCCCCTGCCCCCACTTGGGCCTCTCTGGGGCTACCAGGGAAAGGAGCCCTGGTCCCACACATCTAGACTGCTGGCCCCAGATGCAAGAGCCTAACCCAGCTCCCACCAGCACACCGCCTGCTGCCATGGGGACTGACGCGCGCGCCGGACCAGGAGCCCGGGCAACGCTGATAGCGGGGGCATGACTGGCACAGGCCGGGTGTGTACAGGCTGAGGAGGGGCAGGTCCCCACCTGAGGGACCGCCACAGGCCACACCCTCCCCAGACCCATGCCGTGGCCCCCTGCTAGAGTCATGCTGGATGTGCCCTCCCCAGGAGCGGGCATCGCTGGGATTGCGCTGTACAGAGGAAATCCCCAGGGGCCCGCCCTCCGTCCCCACGCCCTGGTCTCAGCCTCAGGTGCTGGTGGTGGCCGCTCTGGCATTCCTGTCCCGCCCTGCCCAGGCACTCTGCCTCTCCCATGGCCAGGCCGTGCTGGCCAGCCCCTTCCAGGCTTCTGGGGTCTCCCTTTGCGCTCTGTCCCCAGGCTCCTTGGCCCCACACCTGAGGGCTACCCTGCTGGCCTGGGTGCTGCTGAGCACAGACCATGGCCCTGATTTTCCTGTTCCTGGGCCTGGCAGCTGCTCCTGGGGTCCAGCTTGGCAGACACCCAGAGCCTTGCCTGCTGCCCAGTTCCTGAAAACAGGCCCATGGCTTGGTTGCCTCATGACTTTTTTATGCAGAGCTCTGTGGCCTGCAGTTCCACTTACTGGGCCTGGGCGGCAGCCGGGTCGGTTTACTGAAGGCCTGCAGGCGGTTTAGGGTGACAGCCTCCCTCGGCAGGGCGGCAGGGCGGCAGGGCGGCAGGGCAGGGGCAGTGTGGGAATGAAGAGTGGGGAGGTGGCTCCTGCATCTCACACTGGGCTGCCAGGCAAATCCTGGGGGTGCCCAGCCTGGAAATCCACTCCCACCCCATCATCCTGCCCTGGGCCTCCTCCACCCACCCCAGCCCCCATGCCCCCCACCCCCCTGTCCTCACCCCTCCTCCTCCCTGTCCAGCAGGGCAGCTCATTGAAGTGCTGGTTCCCCTCATCCACTGCAGGCACAGAACTGTTGGCCAGGCTGGTAAAGCCTCCCCTTGGTGCTGTCAGGGTGGAAGGCTGCTGAGATCTCCTGGCTTTGGTTTCTTATAAAATCATAAAGTCCTGGGGATGGGTGGATAGCAACCAGAGTTCTCTGCGCCCTGCCAGAAAACCTGGGGCTCCAGCAAGGCCTGAAGTCCTGAAAGGAACCCCAAGGACAGGACTGAGGCCATCTCAGCAGGCCCAGGTGCCCTGACCACCAGGCAATCTCTCAACACCTGAAGTGCAGGGCCTTGCACATCTCTGGGACCAGAGGGGAGGGGTCACCGGGGTTTCTGAGAGTCAGTCCCTGACTGCGTGGGGAAGACTCAGGGTCAGATCAGCTCCAAGAGACCAGATGGCTGCTCACTGTCCAGGCACACAGGTGCATAGCCAAAATGTGTCATCACCGAGCACAGACGGCCTTGAGCCCACAGCTCCCGAAGTGGTCATGGCACCCTCTGCTTGGCTCCTAGCCATGTGCACTTTCACACGTAAACACGTGAATGAATATGTGCACACACATCTAGGCAGTCAGACACAGACATGTGTACACACACAGAGAAGCATGCACGCAGACACACCCCCAGGCACATACACACATGCGCGCGCACACAGGCACCCTGCACATCTGTCGTCAGAGGCTCAGCTCATCATGAAAGATCCAGACACCTCACCACCTATCACAGGCACTTACTAGGTACCTGCTGTGTGCCAGAAACCTTGCTGGCATCCAAAAAGGACCCAACTCAATCTCTACTTCTGGGACGAAAACAGAAATGGACCATTTCTTTGTGCTAGTGATTCAAGCTGTGCACATGGCCACCTTCCTTTGTCTAGTGGCTCCCGTGGGGACAGTGCCACACTGCTCAGCTCCAGGCATTAATACTGGTCTGCTTTTTATAAAAGTCTTCTCACTGATAGAAGAGGACAGAGAACAAGAGAGAGGCCTTGGGAATTAAATATATGGTAGTTTATGACAACTAAATGTGATATGTGATCTCAGATTAGGTCACGAAAAAATGCTATTATGGAAGTCACTGGGCAATGTCACCATTGAAACAGACTAGGTTAGTGGGCAGTGTCATAGTGATGATAAATCGCCTGATTTTGGTCACTGTACTGTGGTCACATAAGACAATGTCCCTGTTCTCAGAAAAACACGCTGAGGAACCAAGAGGTAAAGGGCAGAGTGTCTGAGACCAGCTCCCGAGTGGCTCAGAGATGAAGAGAGAGAAGTAACAGTAAGGCAAGTGGGGCAAATGGTGAACATTTATTAAGTTTAAAAGTATCTCAAAAAGGTTAAAGACTATACTAGCTAAAATAATAAAATGCACTGCAGGGTCAGACGTCAAAGAAATGTCTCAGAAAGTTAAAAAAAAAAGAAAATGAAATAGAAGGAAAATAATATTGAAAGATTCATTTAAGACATATGACACCCAATTAGTAGAAATCCCAAAACATAAGAAAAAAAAAACCATGAAAGAAAGAATACAAGAAAACTCCCAAGAACAGATGGATATTGTGGCCAGGGCCTAGACGTGGCCAAGACCAGAACGGGAGGCTTTTCTAAGGAGTTTTCACTAATTCACTAAAATTACACTCAGAAATTTTAGATCAGCAGAAATGATGGGAGAACCCTAAAAGCTCATAGAAGCATGGAACAGGCATGGGTGCTGGCTCAGGACTCACGAGACCCATTCCCCAAAGCCACAGGACAAGCAGGAGAGGGGGCCAAGCCTTCAAAATCCAAGGGCACATGTTCAACTTGAAATTTCCCCCTTCAAACTACCATTCCCAGGGAGGGTAAAATACAGGCTCGTGCAGATACGGAAACTCAAAATCCTGCTTATCGGCCATGCCTGCCCCTTGCCGGCTGGGTGACCCGCTGAGCTGTGTACAGGGGAAAGCGGGGCACACGCTGCCGGCCCGCACGAGGGTCTGGGAAGGCTTGGGGGCATTCCCCGCAGCAGTTCACAGCCACAGTCTCCAGGGACCGACCCACCCAGACAGGTGCGAGTGCTGCTTGGGCCACCTGCCTGAGGGTGTCATGTGTCCTTCCCCAGGACCGACCTGACCCCAGCCGGGCTCTCTCCGTGCCCCACCCCTGCGCCTTCAGATTCTGCACCCGTGCTCCTACACCCCCACCCCAGGGTAGTCCATGGCTCCCCACTGCCATGTTGCCGGAGGTCTCCCCACTGCAGCAGCCCTGGCCACCTTCTGAGCCCCACAGCTCATAGCCCTGGGCAGCCCTTGGAAGAGCGGAATAAACTCTCTCCTTCCTCCGACCCCAGCCTCCACAGTCAGCGGGGTGTGTCCTGGGGGGGCACAGAGTTCCGCCCCTCCAATCCCGGCTCTGCCTTTGCTGCCCTGTGGCCTGAAGGGTCTCCGAGCCTCCCTCTCCTCTCTGAATCGGTTCTCAGCTATCCGCCCGGGCCTAGCCACTAAAATAATCCAGTAAGAGGGCTGCCGGGCAGCCGGCGTCCATGCCCCGCCCCGCCGCGTGTCCCCACAGCCACCTCAGGTCCGGGGTCTGCCCTGGCCTCACGGCCGCTCCGCGGATGCCGTCCGCCCCTGCAGAAGGTGCTGGGAAGGGAGGTGGGCTTGCGGGGCCCTCCCCTCTTCCGCTCCCACCTTCCCTGCCTGCGTCAGCACTGGCTGAGGTCACCCGCCACTCCCAAGCCGCTCCCGGTGACCCTCGGGCTGCGGTGACTCAGGCTGGCCCTGCGGCGCCCGGCGCCTTCCTGCGCGGGTCCGTGGCTGCGGGTCCCTCGGGGCGCTGGGAGGGCCGGATCAGCGACCGCGGCCGGGTCTCCTCGCTCGCCCGGCGCGATGCGGGACCCACCTGGCGGCCCATCTGGGAACGACACCGGGACCGTCTTAGGTGGGCCGGGGCTCCATTTCCCGGCCGAGGACGCCAAGCTCGCTGTTCCTGGGGGTGTCCCCGCTTCCTGCGGTGCCCGACCCGGAGACTAGGCACCATGGGCCGGCACCGCGCCGCCTCGGGGGCCCGGGGCAGGGGAGACGCGGGGTGCGCGGAGGGGAGGGGCTCCTGCGCCAGGTCCGAAAGCAGCCAACGGCAGGAGCCGCCGCGTGACCCCCTCCCGCCTGCCCCGGGCCGGAGAGGCGCCCCGAGCTTCCTGCCCCAGTTTGCGCGGCTTCGAGCACAGGCTCTTCCGCGAGCCCCGGGGCGCCGCTGATACTCCCTCTCGGGCCCACCCTGACTCTCCCGGGGTCGCCGGCGCTGACCCGAAGGGCGCAGGTATCTGGCTGGGAACCAGGCTCCGCCCCCGGACCAAACTAGGACACGTGATCCTGCCCCCAGGGGGTCCACCCAGCCGGATCCAATCGGCTTCCCGGGTCGGCCCCGCCGGGCGGGGCCGAGCACAGCGACGTCCTCACCCCGGCGGGTCAGCGTCCCCAGCGAAGTGGGTGCTGCGGAAGGAGCGCGCCGCCAAAGTCTGGACACCCGTCGGAAGCCCGGGCCCGACCCCAGCCTGGTCCCACCTCCCTCACTGACCACCCGAGACGCAGATTCACCCCTTGATAGGCAGTGGCGTGGGACGCTGGAGCCGCCGCCCAGGGTAGTGCCTCCGGCCTGCGTCCCGCCCTGATCCACCTCCAGGTCCTCTGCGTGGCGCCAGGCATCCCTGGCGGTGGGG
The DNA here is from genome assembly GCF_040802235.1 of Manis javanica. Lineage (NCBI taxonomy): Eukaryota > Metazoa > Chordata > Mammalia > Pholidota > Manidae > Manis > Manis javanica. Next base: position 182,141,865 of record NC_133159.1, on the reverse strand, counting down.
ACACCTTTGGCGCAGGGCCCCGACAGTCTGGTTTTGGGGAGCTCGGCGGGGCAGGAGCAATCCCAGAGCGGGGCCAGAGAGTGGGTGCAGGAAAGGTTAGACCTGAACTTCCTGGGTCTTCCCATTGCTCCACCTGTGCCCCTCCAGCCCTGCAAGCGTACCAGCTGTGGAGTCACGCTTGGGGACACAGCGCGACAAGCCTCTCCCCTGTATCCCTTCTGCCTCTCAGTGACGGTCCTTCCCATTTCTTTCATGTTCTCTGATGATGTGCAGGTTCCAGGCACAAGGGACCCCAGTTTCACCATTGCACTGGAGAACTTGCATTCTGGGACAGAGGGCAGAGGCCAACAGTGAATAACCAGCATCCAGACGGGAGATGTGGGCTGGGCTTGAGGCCAGGGGATAGCCTGGAGTTCTGCAGGGAGGAGGCAGCCAACTGGAAGAATGTAACTGGCAGTGGTATAGCCAAGCCCCGGTCCGGGACTAGAGAGCAGTATGGGAAGGGGTGGAAGGTCAGAGCCCGCCATGGCCACCTCCAGCACAGGATGAGGGCTAAGGTTCTGTCTCGAGGCAGTGGGTGGTACAGGGAGCGGGGCAGCCTGCTTTGCACATGAATTGTGGGGAAGCAGGAGGTGGGTGACTGGGCAGGACAGGGCTGTGCTGGGCCTGCTGAGCACCAGGTTGGGGCTTCAGCCAGGTGCCGAGGTAGGGCTGTGCTGAAGCAGCCAGGGGCCTGGAGCCCTGGGTGTAGTCCTTGGTTCCCTGCTGCAGTCTGCAGCAGCTCACTGGCTCACAGAGAGCAAGAAGTGTGCAGACATGGGAATTGGGGAGCACAGGGGGGGAGCTGTGGGCCAGGGCCCACACAGGTGTCTGTGACATCATGGCTGCTGGCAGTGTGTGAGCAAAGGACTCTGACCATTTCCAGACCACCCTCCAAGGCCAGCACTCAGCCCACCCCGAGCGTGACTGCTGTCACTCTAAGGCCTAGGGTCTGCCTTCAGAAACCGAGGAGTGGCAGCCCCATCCAGGGCCACTTCTCTAAGAATCTCAGATCTGATGCCCAGAGGTGCTGAGCAAGTACTTAACCAGCAGCAAAACCTGAACACTTGGGGCGTCAAGGCCCAAGGCTTGGAAAACCTCAGCAGTGAGGCCTGGTAAGGGGTGCTGGGCCACTGTATGGACCTGTCTCCCAGTGCAGGAGGGCCATCCTCCCCTCATGCTACTGGTCCATCTTCTTTACAGAAACTGATGGACAGGGAGGCTGCCGCTGGCACAGTGCGAGCCTGGCCCAGAGCCCAGGCTGTGCCTCCCAGACTAGTGCTGTTCCAGGGGCTCCTTGGCTCCTACTGCACCACGGTGGGGAGATGGGAACGTCCGAAAAAACCTTGGTCTCCGAAAGGCCTGGAGCCATCCACTCCACAGCAGGGATGAGGGAGGGAGGGGCCCAGGGACCATCGCCAAGTATCTGTGCACCTGACCCTCCACCCTCATGTTGGGTGCACGCTGCGAGCTTGTTTCCCTGCCTGTGAAATGGCACCATAGTGGCAACCTGGACAAAAGTGCAGAGGCCTGGCCGGTGCCTCCTGCCCTGGACAAATGGCAGTGATGGGCACTCATCATCGCCGAGTGACTGGACGGCCAGCTAGCAGCCATGAAGGCTCCAAGGGATGGATCTGGGTGCAGGAGGGGGCTGAAGCCCCAGCCTGCAGCCAGCTGTACCTTCCTGCTCAGCCTGTGTTGTGATGGCAAGACAGCAGGTCCCTGCTGGGCACCACACCAGAGACAGAAGTGTGCAGCCTCGACCTGGTCCTTTGACCTGAAACTCATGGGCAAGCAGGCCACGTTGGCAGGAACCTGGCCTTGCCTGAAGAGCATCCCTTAGGACCACTGTGCCAAACAGACGGAGCCCCTATCCGCACGCGAGCCGGCCCAGAGTCTTCGAGAGTGTTAGGTGACGGAAAAATCATCTTGCGTGTGACCTGTCCACAGGCCAAGGGTAGGGCACGTTTGGTCTGCCTCAGATTTTTTTTAAATGAAGTTTTTACTGTGAGATAATTTAGATTTACAGAAAAGATGCTGTATGGGCACTCCTGTGGCGGTGCTACCCTTCCCCGAGGCTGATGTCTTAGGGACATTTGTCACATAGATGACCTTGGTACTTATCATTAATGAAACTCCAGCCTGACTTGTCTTCACCAGTTTTTCCCCTACCATCCTTTTTTCTGCTCCAGGATCCAACCCAGGATCCCATGTTGTATTTGGTGGGAGAAGGAAAGGGATTCCTAGCAGGTGGAACGGCAGAAGAAAGGGCCAGGAGCACATACTCACACCCTGGTTGGAAGCCGGCTAGAGGCGGGAGGCAGGCAGCACGTGTGTGTGGAGGGGGCGCTGGGGGCCATGCTGCCAGCTGCAGGGTGCCCCGGATTTTGGGGAGCACCCATGGAGGCTGGAGCAGGAAGACGACAGGCTGACGTGGGTGTCGGAGGAAGACACCGAAGGACTCTGAGCCGCGTCGCCGAGCAGCGCCCAGAACCCTGGAAGGGGCCTGGGGCTAAGTCTCAGCGCTGCCACACTTCCTTCAGGTTGGCGCCACCTCCCTTCGGGGCTGTCTTCTGAGCTATTAAATGTACAGAAGATGGAATGAGACACAGGAAGGTCACGATAAATCCATCAAAGCCAGCACCGAGCTAGAAAACACATCACGCTCTTTTTCTGGGCCCCGGGTCTCCCCGCTCTCCAGAGCCAGGGCTGCTACATCTGCGCCGTCTCCTGCCTGCGGCGGGGGGCGGCCCCGTGCTCCCAAGAGCGCAGCCCTGAGGTGGCCCTGGGCGCGGTCGCGCACTGCCCAGCTGCAAAACAGAAAAATCACGGTGCGGCGTACGGCTCGCCCTTCCCGCAGCGCCGGACCGTGCGGCCCCGCTCCACCCGGAGCCCGGCCCACCGCGGCCGCTCACTCCTGCCGCAGGGGGTGCTTCCGGGCTGCGGCGCCCCTTCGGCTCCCCACCAGGCACTCAGGTGCGCAGGCCCCGCTCTCTACGGCCACCAGACCTCAGGGCCCACAGGCACGCGGACGTCCACTGCCGCCGCGGAGCCGCGGGACCTCGGGGGGCGGGTAGTGCAGGCAGGTCCCGCCCCGGCCCCGCCCCTTTGTTCCGCCGGCCAATCGGCGGCCTCTTTGACTAAATAAGGCGAGGAGCGCGCCGGGGCCCCCGTCCGTTACTCCCCCCCACCCCCCGCCCGGCCGGTGACTCAGGCCCGGCGGCCTGGCGGGACGGGACTGCCCGGGCCGTGGCTTCCCGGGCTGCGGGTGGGGCCCCGGCGGCGCCGAAATCGCCAAATATGGCCGCGCCGCGCGCCGCCGCCTCCCGCCCGCACACCTGCAGCCGCACCTCGGCCCCCTCCGGTGACACATCGCGGAGGGGGAAGTAGCTCCCCGGCCCTGCGGCGGGGGGCTGGCGACCCACCGGCCGGCCGCCCCCGGAATCTCGGGGGCTCCAGGTCCCGCCTCATTTCCTTTGGGCCGTGTACCCCACGTCCTGCAGCCCGCGAGGTGCGGAAGGAGGGGGACGGGGCAGAGTCCAGGGGCCACTGTTCCCTCCCCCACCTGCCCTCAGAAGCAGCGCGGGCAGCCACCCTCCCAGCACACACCAGACAAAGGAGTGCGGGAGGGAACTGGGTTCTCAGCCGGCACGGGGGCCTGAGGGGAATGTGGGGTGCAGGGAGGCCGCAGATACTTCCCACCTCTTCCATGTGCTCTGTGACATCTTGGGAGCCCCTAGTGGGAAGCTGTCCTTGCATCATAACGCCCCCTACCTGGGGCTTGATTAGGCCCTGGCTGCGCCCACCGGCGCGAGTTAAGAGTGGGTTTCCAGGGGTCCAGCCCCGAGTTCTCCGTGGATGGGGCGCGCACCTGACGGACAGCAGCCTTGTCCTGCACGCCCTAAGTCTAGGGAGTCGTGACCCAGCTGGGCCTGGTGATCGGAGTCGCCGTGGGCGAGGCCTCGCAGTCTGGGGGGCGGCACCCGCAGGTGAGCTCAGCAGCTTCCTTGCGGGCCCAGCGTCCTCAACCACAGAGGTCATCACCACATGACCTTTTAGGGCTCTCGGAGCGCCTGGCCCCGCCCCCCAGTCAGATACCTGCCCGGTTGAGCTGAGCACCCCAGGACCTTGGACGAGTCCCTGGCCTCACTCTGCCCCGCCCCACCGCCATCCTTCCTGAGCCAGTGCTCTTTCCCATGCCTTCCGCTTAATTCTATCCTGAGCTACCCCAAAAGCTTACAAATCAGAACAAGGGAACAGTACCTGGTTCCCCGTAGTCGCAAATAAAGCATTGGCGCCAGCAGGTGCACCCGGGACCCTGGCTTGACAGATGTTGCAGCTCAGGTTCAGAGGGGGTGAAGGGTGTGCTCTGCACCCGGGAAAACTCACAGCCCCAGGGCAGCCGGGGGCCAGGGCCAGCCTGAGGGGACCCGGGGCCCTGCTCTCCGTGCCCAAAGGCAGGGGAGCACCATGACCTATGTTCCCAGAGACCAGCAAACCCACTCCAGCTCCGGCCCTTCCTCCCCCACGAACAGGACAGTGCTCGCAGTACCGGAGGCGACTGGTCGGCCAGTCAGAACCCCCCTTTTCCTGCCTCAGTTTTCCCACAAACCTCATATTAAAATGAACGCCCCTCCCCAGCGTATGGTGGGTGGCTCCGAACTCGCAGCAGAACTCTCGCCCAAGGACAATCGGGCCTGGGATATGAAAAGCAGGATGCGTTGGGTGTGGGGCTAGTGGGGTCTCGGTCTCTGCACGGCCAGAAACCGCAGGCAGGGCACACCCTCCCCCGGCGGAGAGGGCTGCGCAGTCGTGGCTGCGCTGGGGGACGGGCGGCTCCTTCCCGTCGTCGCGGGGGCGTCATCACGGCTCTCTGGGGTTCCCCCGGGTCGCCGAGCCCAGATCGCATCAAGGGCGGCCGGCGGGGACCCGCACCCGCCCCTCCCCCAGCCCGGCACCAGCCTTTGCGGCCTGGGCTCTCTGCGGACACTCTGGGCGAAGCTCGTGGGGGGTGCGCGGCAAACAGCCCCCAAGCGGGGCAGGGCCGCAGGGACACACCCCGGCTCAGCGCGCGCGGCCCAGCCCCGGGCCAGGCAGTTTCGGGGTGCAGTCGGGCCCTCCCCCACGGCGCGCGGCAGTCCCGGGGCGGGGCCGGCCGGTTGGCCCAACCTGCAGCCCACCCCGCGACCTCCAGGAGACACCCGCACCCCACCCACACGCCAGCCGGCGCGGGGGTCCCAGGCGCCCAGTCTCAGGCACGCGGGGGTGGAGGAGGCGGTGCGGGAGGGGCCATTGGAGGCGGTGCCGGGCACGGGGTCCCACGTGCCCCGGCCGGGCGGGCCAATGGGTGCCCAGCATTCGGAAAGATCGCCATATATGGACATGTTCTGGGGCCGCGCGCGCCGCCGGTTCACGCGCGCGCCCCGCTTCGCTTAAATACCAGCGGGGGAGGTCGCGCTCGGTCTCAGTCGTTGCAGCCGTTCCGCGTGCTCTGTCGTTGTGCCGCCGCCCGTCCTCCGCGCTTCTTGATCGCTGCCTCCGTCGGTAAGCGGGCGGGCCTTCGCGCCCTGGGTCGGGCGCCTGCGTCCGTAGCCCGGCTCCGTGCCCCCGCTCGAGGGGCCCGGTCCGCCGACCCGGGGAACAAAGGGGACCCAAGACGCGCCGGGCGGTGTGTGGTTGGGCTTGGTCGGCGGGCGCAGGGGCCGCCGCCCGCGGGGCAGGACGCCAGGGCGGGGCGGGCCGCAGTGCGGAGGGCCTCGGCCTGGCTCAGTAGGCCGCTTCCGCCGCTGCGGTCGGGGCTGGGGGGCAGATCTTAGCGCGGAGGGTGTTGGGAGAGCCCGACCCCGAGCTCTCCGGGGCCTGCCCCGCCTAAAGTGGGTCGCCTCTTTGAACAGATCGCAATGGAAGAAGAAATCGCCGCCCTCGTTATCGACAATGGCTCTGGCATGTGCAAAGCTGGCTTTGCTGGGGATGACGCTCCCCGGGCCGTGTTCCCATCCATCGTTGGGCGCCCCCGACACCAGGGCGTCATGGTGGGCATGGGCCAGAAGGACTCGTACGTGGGCGACGAGGCCCAGAGCAAACGCGGCATCCTGACCCTCAAGTATCCCATCGAGCACGGCATCGTCACCAACTGGGACGACATGGAGAAGATCTGGCACCACACCTTCTACAATGAGCTGCGCGTGGCCCCCGAGGAGCACCCCGTGCTGCTGACCGAGGCCCCCCTGAACCCCAAGGCCAACCGGGAGAAGATGACTCAGGTAAGCACCGCCCCGATGCTTCCGCCGGCCCAGCTGTTCACGACTCATTTTCTGTTCAGCTTTGTTTTCTGAAATTCAAGTATTTCTTTCAATATTTTCAGGGTTCTGTTCTTCTCCTGGCATTTCCTCCCTGAAGTCTCAAGGTTTCTTATTTGTGTTTCTGCCTGCGTCCTTTTCTTTTTTCCGCACATCACATTTGTGGTAATGCCTGCATGGAGTGTGTGAGCATGGGGTGGCCCTGGGTCCCTGCCCTGACTGAGCAGCCCGTCGCCTCTCCTCCAGATCATGTTCGAGACCTTCAACACCCCGGCCATGTACGTGGCTATCCAGGCCGTGCTGTCTCTGTACGCCTCTGGCCGCACCACTGGCATTGTCATGGACTCCGGGGACGGGGTCACCCACACTGTGCCCATCTACGAGGGCTACGCCCTGCCCCACGCCATCCTGCGTCTGGACCTGGCCGGCCGGGACCTGACCGACTACCTCATGAAGATCCTCACGGAGCGCGGCTACAGCTTCACCACCACGGCCGAGCGGGAGATCGTGCGGGACATCAAGGAGAAGCTGTGCTACGTCGCCCTGGACTTCGAGCAGGAGATGGCCACCGCCGCGTCGTCATCATCTCTGGAGAAGAGCTACGAGCTGCCCGACGGGCAGGTCATCACCATAGGCAACGAGCGGTTCCGCTGCCCCGAGGCGCTCTTCCAGCCCTCCTTCCTGGGTAGGTGTGGGCACTTGGGGGAGGCAGTGGGCTCTGCTGGCCACCTCCTCGGTAAGGGAGGCATGACTGCTAAGGCCCCCTTGTCCCTCAGGCATGGAGTCCTGTGGCATCCACGAGACGACCTTCAACTCCATCATGAAGTGTGATGTCGACATCCGCAAGGACCTCTACGCCAACACAGTGCTGTCCGGTGGCACCACCATGTACCCTGGCATCGCCGACAGGATGCAGAAGGAGATCACCGCACTGGCCCCCAGCACAATGAAGATCAAGGTGAGTCAAGTGTGGCTGGGGGCGTGGGCTTAGGTCCTGCTGGGCAGAGGCGCCACCAGCTACAGCCACCTGCCTTGTCTTTGCAGATTATTGCCCCGCCAGAGCGCAAGTACTCCGTGTGGATCGGGGGCTCCATCCTGGCCTCGCTGTCCACCTTCCAGCAGATGTGGATCAGCAAGCAGGAGTACGACGAGTCGGGCCCCTCCATCGTCCACCGCAAATGCTTCTAAGCGGACTGGGAGCAGATGCATAGCATCTGCTGCACGCGTCACTCTGAAGTAGGAGTTTGCCCGGCAAGTGTACACACTTCATGCTCGCCTCACGAAACTGGAATAAGCCTTTGGAAGGAAATTTGTCCTTGAAGCTTGTATCTGATATCAGCACTGGATTGTAGAACTTGTTGCTGATTTTGACCTTGTATTCAAGTTAACTGTTATCCTGGTAAATGTTTTAATACCCTGTACATATCTTTGATTTAACCCCTTGACACGTGGCTCGGTTACCTCACGGCCAAGGTGAGAACATGTTCACAGGAGGGAAGTCCGTTGGCTTGGTAAGAATCTGCGGGACTGAGTTTGCGGATCTGTGCAGGGTATTAACACGTGGGCTGCCTGTTCCAGGGTTTGTCTAGAGGCTGGCAAGAGCCCTGAACCAGTTGTCATTTCTGTCTTGCCGGTCCGGGGGGGTTGGGAAGGTCTGAGCCTTAGGACCCATTTTCTTTTCTTACCCAGTGTTTTCCCATCAGAACACAGTGGGTTGTTACTTGCCTTGAGTTGGAAAAGTTTGCATTTACATCTGTAAATTTATTCATCCTTTTAATTTATGTAAGGTTTTTGTACGCGATTCTTAATTCTTTAAGAGATGGCAACAAATTTTGGTTTTCTACTGTTAACGTGAGAACATTAGACCCCAGCAACACGTCATTGTGTGAGGAAAAATAAAGTGCTGCAGTAAACCCGGCAGTGGCTCCTGTTTTGGGGTGTGGCACAGTGGGTGGGGAGCTGCCTAGAAGGGTTTTGAGGGTGGGACAGCCTCAGCTCAGATTGAGCAAATGGTTTCTCCCAAATGGGAAATAATCATTACCAAGAAAGGTCTGGGACAGAGCTGGCCTCACAGCGCGACGAGAGCAGCAGGGGGGGCCACAAGCAGAGGTGTCTGGCCGTCAGGAAGCACTGGCTGCTGTGGAAGAATGGGTGACTAAATCAAGTCAAACAGGTTTTCTCTGGTAAGTGAGCAAACCAAAGGGTGTAGCAAACTGGAACCAATGAGAGCTTCCACTGGACCTTGCAACCCCAAGATGTGTTCATAATAGTACCACCTGGCGTGGGTGTGGTTAGTGGGCCCTGGGCAGCTGACTGTCCTTGTCCAAGATGACCTTATTCTCTGGAGCTTTATGCTCATTCAGTGAAGGGTTCAAGCCTTAATGACAGGCTGTGTTCTGCAGCTGTTTAAAATTTAAAAATTATTAGTGGATTGGGTCAGGAAGGCAAGATTTCAGTGTAATTGAAAAAGTTTTAAAATTACTTGGAAGAACTTGGATGCAGAGAAGGTGGTGATGTTAAAAACAGTAATGGACCCTGTCTGCACTTGCCTGGTAAGGGAAGCAGGTCTGGGGAGTAGGATTTTAGTGCCAGCTCTGCCAAGGGCTGGGGAGAGGGCTCCAAGAGCTCATCACGTAGGGGGGGGTCATGTCGCAGCAAAGGGGTCCCCGCCAAGCTCAGGGAGCAGTAGCCAGCTCTGCAGAGCTGACCCAGGGCTGCGTGGGGTGGCCACACTGCCTGGCCCTCCTGCCTCCACCCTTCCTGGCATTAGGGCCAGTGGGTAAGTCCTACTTGGTGTGCCTGCTGCCCTCTGCCAATGGGAGAGCAGTGCCCGCTCCACACAGGTGTGAGGAAGGGGTCACGTTCAGCCACCTCACGCTGTCGGGGCAAGACTTAGGCAGTACAGGAGACACTGGCCTTTTTGGTGGTGTTTTTGGGACAGCAAGCAGACATCAGGCCTGACCACTGCATCCTCAAAGGACCATGGTGTGGAGTCACTCAGGGCACCTCCCCAGGCCCAGTGTGTGGGCACAGCTCACTCCCCTGCCCTGGCATCTTCACAGAAGGAGGATTCACCGCCTAAGAGAAAGCCTTCCCTCCGAGCCGTGGTGAGGCTGCGCCTCAGGCCCATGTGGAATGTGTCCAGGATGCTGCAGTGCCGCCCCTGTTGGCATCATTTTCCCAGGGAGCTCTGCATACTGAGCACTCCAAATTGGTGAGCTTCAGGAGGAGATGGCATGAGAAAAAAGGTCAGCTGTACAGCTGCCATGACTTTTGAAACTGTGCTCAAACCGAAGCAAGACACGGATGGTTCTGGCCTACGTGTCCACACAAAGGGGCTGTCGTCACGGAGAGCGTCATCAACGGTCAGCAGACCCGGAGCTGACAGGCCGCAGCCTCAAAGTGGGAAGTGGGAGGAATCCGCAGACTGCAGTGGCCGCACGCAGAACAAGACGAGAACAAGTGCGGGGCACCTGCGGGCACGAGAAGAAGCGGCCAGGCAAGCAGGGCATGAAACCTCGAAGACCAGCACTGCCTTAGATGCCACTCAGCCGAAGGAAGCTTCCGGAAGGGATGTGTCCTGGGAGAAGCATCTCGTTTCCTAGGGAACTCCGTGTACCCCCGCAAGGCTCCCCTTCCTCAGGGCCACGCAGTGTCCTGATAGAGGTGAAGGATGCCCTGAGTGGGCAGGAGGTGATGAGTGCCTAGCCTTCCTGTAGTGCCCAGAGCCTGTCCACATATCCACGTACGGACAGCGACTGCTCAGCCAGAAGTCAACACCCCTAGGCAAGGGCCTGCATCCTACTCACTAGATACAATTTCAAATCCAAGGCCTTTTCATCCCAAATGGCCAGCATTTCAGCAGAGGGCAGGGACCATTTCAAGGAGGGCATTCAAACCTTCACACTGGAGAGGCTGGCCTCTGGTGACTGAAGCTGTGGCTTCCAGGACCTTCCAACCAAGCCCTGAAGATCAGACACTGAGAGCTCCCCAGGGGTTGCTCCCCTCTGACAAACACAGGAGCTGCTGCTGGGCTGCCTGGCGCAGGTGCGCAGGGCCCCAGAGCCACCCATGGCTGTGCCAGCCTGCAACCCCACCCCCTCCCGTGGTTGGCCATCCACCTATTCTGTCCTAAGGGAGACCTCCCCTCCACTGTCAGCTTCCCCCTGGCCCTCCTGGGAGGCCCGCCATGCAGCATGATTCTCAGGAGTCCTTCAATATTTGTAGGAGCTGCCCTGCTCTGGGGGCAGTTACACTTCCCACCCCACTGGTGGGTTTGGCCATGGGATGTGTTCTAGACAATGAAGTAGGAGTGAAGGGGCTTTAAGAGCCTGTGTGGGGTGGCCCTGCTCTCCTTCCCCTCTGCTCTGGAGTCAGAGTGTTCCGGAAAGCTCTCTGCCAGCCTGGAGGCCTGAGAGATGCCCTCAGAGCCAACCTGGATGGACATACAGTGTGAGCGAGAAAGGAAAACCCGCTTGCTGTCGGTCAGTGAGATGCTGGGGCCACTTGTCCTGCGGCACCACTGCTCCTCTCCTTCCTGGTACGGCATCACCGTGCATGTGGGCGGCACCTCCAGAGTTGTGCAGGGCACCCCTGCACAGTCCAGTCCTGCCCACATTCACTACCTGCGCTGCAAGATCTTTTTTTTTTAATTGTGGTAAAATATAAATCACATAAAATTTATAATTTTCATAATAGCATAAAAAATAATGAAATACTTAAGAATTAACATCACCAAGGAAATGAAAGTCTTACACAGTGAAAACTACAAAACACTGCTGAAAGAAATTAAGAAAGATATAAACAAACGGAAACATCCCATGTTCATGGATGGGAAGACAATATTGCTAAAATGTCAGCATTACCCAAGGTGGTGTAAAGATTCAACGCGAATCATACCAAAACGCCAATGACATTTTTTACAGAAATAGAAAAGTCCATCCTAAACTGTATATGGATATATGGAATCACAAGGGACCCCGAACAGCCAGCCAAAAGAATTCTGAAAAAGCAGAACAAAGCTGGAGGACTCACCCCCCTGGTTTCAAAACTGACTACAAAGCTACAGTAATCATGAATGGAAATTCATCCAATGCTCTTAGGTAGGAAGAATTAATATTGTCAAAATGGCCATTCTGCCTAAAGCAATCTACAGATTCAATGCAGTCCCTATCAAAATACCAACAGCATTCTTCAACAAACTGGAACAAATAGTTCTAAAATTCATATGGAACCACAGAAGACCCCAAATAGCCAAAGCAATATACTGAGAAGGAAGAATAAAGCTGGGGGAATTATGCTCCCCAACTTCAAGCTCTACTACAAAGCCACAGTAATCAAGACAATTTGGTACTGGCACAAGAACAGACCCACAGACCAGTGGAACAGAGTAGGTAGTCCAGACATTAACCCAAACATATGGTCAGTTAATATTCGATAAAGGAGCCATGGACATACAGTGGGGAAATGACTGTCTCTTCAACAAATGGTGCTGGCAAAACTGGACAGCTACATGTAAGAGAATGAAACTGGACCACTGACTAACCCCATACACAAAAGTAAATTAAAAATGGATCAAAGACCTGAATGTAAGTCATGAAACCATAAGACTCTTAGAAAAAAACATAGGCAAAAATCTCTTGGACATAAACATGAGCGACTTCTTCATGAACTTATCTGCCCAGGCAAGGGAAACAAAAGCAAAAATGATCAAGTGGGAATATATCAAGCTGAAAAGCTTCTGTACAGCAAAGGACACCATCAATAGAACAAAAAGGTACCCTACAGTATGGGAGAATATAGTCGTAAATGACAGATCCGATAAAGGGTTGGCATCCAAAATATATAAAGAGCTCACACACCTCAACAGACAAAAAGCAAATAATCCAATTAAAAAATGGGCAGAGGATTTGAACAGACAGTTCTCCAAAGAAGAAATTCAGATGGCCAACAGACACATGAAAAGATGCTCCACATCGCTAGTCATCAGAGAAATGCAAATTAAAACCACAATGAGATATCACCTCACACCAGTTAGGATGGCCACCATCCAAAAGACAGACAACAAATGTTGGCGAGGCTGTGGAGAAAGGGGAACCCTCCTACACTGCTGGTGGGAATGTAAATTAGTTCAACCATTGTGGAAAGCAGTATGGAGGTTCCTCAAAAAGTGCAAAACAGAAATACCATTTGACCCAGGAATTCCACTTCTAGGAATTTACCCTGATAATGCAGCACTCCAGTTTGAAAAAGGCAGATGTACCCCTATGTTTATCGCAGCACTATTTACAATAGCCAAGAAATAGAAGCAACCTAAGTGTCCATCAGTAGATGATTGGATAAAGAAGAGGTGGTACATATACACAATGGAATATATTCAGCCATAAGAAGAAAACAAATTCTACCATTTGCAACAACATGGATGGAGCTAGAAGGTATTATGCTCAGTGAAATAAGCCAGGTGGAGAAAGACAAGTGCCAAATGATTTCACTCATATGTGGAGCATAAGAACAAATAAAAACTGAAGGAACAAAACAGCAGCAGACTCACAGGAACCAAGAATGGACTAACAGTTACCAAAGGGAAAAGGACAGGGGAGGATGGGTGGGAAGGGAGGGAGAAGGGGGGAAAAGGGGCATTACAATTAGTAGACATAATGTGTGTGGGGCCACGGGGAGGGCTGCACAACACAGAGAAGAGAAGTAGTGATTCTACTCATCTTACTACACTGATGGACAGTGACTGTAATGGGGTGTGTGGTGGGGACTTGACAATGGGGGGAATCTAGTAACTACAATGTTGCTCATGTAATTGTATATTAGTGATACCAAAAAAAAAAAAAAGCTACAGTGATCAAAGCAGTGTGATGCTTGCGTAAAGACAGGCGTAAAGACAGACACATAGACTATGGAACAGAAAGAAGCGCCCAGGGCTAAGCCCCCCTGCTTATATGGTCAAATGATGTTTGACGAAAGTGCCAAGAATGTCCAAAGGGGCAAGGACAGTCTTTTCAACTAGTGGTGCCAGGAAAACTGGACATCCACATGCAAAAGAATGAAAGTTAGACCCTTACCTCACACCATTTATAAAAGTCAACTCAAAACGGATCAAGGACCTAAATGTAAGACCCAAAACTATAAAACTCTTGGAAGAAAACATTGGACAAAAGCTTTAAGACATTGGATTCAGCAAAGATTTCCTGGATATGGCACCAAAGTCACAGGTGACAACACAATAGGACCTCATGAGAACTTAGAAATTCTGTGCACCAAAAACACACTGTCTCTGTGCATTTACCTAGTCTAGGACCCTCACCAAAGTGGAATCGTACAGTATTTGTCCTTTTGTGACTCTTCCTGCACTTAGCGTACTGTCTTCAAGATCCATCTGCGCTGTAGCACATGTCAGAATTTTCCTCCTTTTTAAGATGGAATAATACCCCATTGTGGGGGTAGAGCGCATTCTGCTTATCTGTCCATCCATCGATGGGCACCTGGGCTGCTCCCACCGCTTGGCTGTTAGGAGTCAGGTGGAATCCTGCTGCCGTGAATGTACACGTACAAATACCCCTTCATGTCCGTTTTCAGTTCGTTTGGGTCTATACCCAGAAGTGGAGGCAAGCCTGGGTCCCACGGAGCTCTGTGCTCCGAGTTCTGCGGAGGCGCCGCGGCCGCCGCTCTCCTGCCCGCCAGCCGTGCGTGGGGCCCGGTTTCTCCACCTCGTTTTCTGTTTTGCTTGTAGTGCTGTCCTGGGGGGCGCCCCACAAGCTCTTTGACCGCAAGGTCCGCGCTGCCCACCAGGGTCTCCCACCCCCTCCCCGAGACCCCTGGCGCGGAGCAGGTTCCAGGACGGTCCGAGACCCGCTTGCACAGACGTGCTCCCTGCCTTCCGGGACGCAGGAGCGCGCGGGGGATCCCGAGGCTCAGAGCTCGGGGGGAGGCCTCGGGCCCGAGGAGGCGGCGCGGAGCCCGAGCGCTTCGAGGTGTGGGGGGTCCGGGACCAGCCGTCATCGGAGCTTGGCCCTTGTGGGGGACCCCGGCCTGGGCGCACGCGGCCTCCAGAACCTGCCGCCCGTCACCGCGGAGGCAGGGCTGGGCACTGGGGGGGCGGAAGCCCTGGTGCCGCGCAGCTCCGCCGCCCCCGCCCCCGGCCCCGCACCCCAGGGTCCCTCATCCCAGGGCCCCGCACCCCAGGGCCCCGCACCCCAGGGTCCCTCATCCCAGGGCCCCGCACCCCAGGGCCCCGCATCCGAGGGCCCCACTCCCCAGAGCCGCGCACCCCAGGGTCCCTCATCCCAGGGCCCCGCACCCCAGGGCCCCGCATCCGAGGGCCCCACTCCCCAGAGCCGCGCACCCCAGGGTCCCTCATCCCAGGGCCCCGCACCCCAGGGCCCCACATCCGAGGGCCCCACTCCCCAGGACCGTGCACCCCAGGGTCCCTCATCCCAGGGCCCCGCACCCCAGGGCCCCGCATCCGAGGGCCCCACTCCCCAGGACCGTGCACCCCAGGGTCCCTCATCCCAGGGCCCCGCACCCCTGCTTTCCCAGGCCCCTCGCCGCTTGCGGCAGGGAGGCCCTGGCCCGGCCCCGCGCGCCCTCCGGGCCGTGTCCCGGCACCCCGAGCGGACGCTCCCTTGGATGCAGCTCGAGGCTTCAGCCCAGGGCCCCGGGCTGCCACAGCGGCGCCACCAGGCCAAGGCCAGGCCTGCCAGCGCACCAGCCCGTGTGCCGAGCCTGCAGGGCCGTGTCAGGGTCAGTCAGGGCGCAGGTGGGGGGCGTGTCTGTGGATCAGGGCGCCACAGGCACGGGGCGCGCGGGTCACGCGCGGGCGCCTGGCGGGCAGCCCGGTCCGGCCCCCGGCGGGCCAGCAGGGCCCCCGCGGGAGCTGCCGGCATCCACCCCGCTCCCGAGGGGCCTGGGTCCTCCCTCCCACTCTCAGGCCAGCTCTTGGCCCCATCGCCCCGGGGTGGCCGTCCCTTGGCCAGGGAGCACTCGTCCCTTGTCCCCAGGAAGGTTTTCTGTGACCAGGAACCTCCCTGGGGGCGGGTGGGGCAGCGCGCTGGGAGGACTCGTGAGGTCAGGATTTCGGACAAACAATAGGCGACGCCTGAGGACGCACCGGGCCTGCCTGCAGACCTGGCCCTTTTCCGAAACGATGACCTCCTTGTTAGCGGGTGTGGGCCAGGGGCTCCTGGCCCTCTCCTCCCCTGTGAACGGGTCCTGCTGGGGCCAGTGGGATGGGGGGACTACACTCCGCACCGCAGAGGGTGCGGCCCCAGCACCCGGGGGGTGGGACTCAACCTCCGATCAAGTGAAACCGGGGTGCTCCCTGGGAGCGGACCCGGGACTTCCTTCGTAAAGAGAAGGTTCGCTGTGTGCTTTTCTGGGTGTCATTTATACTTCAGTAAAAAGGCGGGTGACCCCCTTCCTTTTGTTGCGGCCCCAGGCCGCCTCTAGAAATAAGGAGGCACATAGGTGGCCCAAGATCTGGGCCAGAAGTATGGAGCCTGGCATACGCCTCTCTCCGTGACTTGCTTTCCCCAGAGTTAAGCTGTGAGTGAGTGGGGGCTGCAGGAGCAAGCCCTGAGTCCCCAAGACCCTCCTTCAGGGTGCCCTGCTCGCAGGGGAAGGAGCCACTCAGCTGGCACGCTGGGCAGGGGCTCTGGGACCCTGGGCTGGCCCGTCCAAGGTGAGGCCGCAGCAGTGGCAGGCGCCCCAGGACCCAGCCTCACACCCACCCGTTGCCCCTCCCCGTCCTTTTGGAAACAACCTGTGCATCTGGAAGAGGCTCCGGGGGACCCAGCCTCTGGAGAGCCCGCGCCTCCCCTAGGGTCCTGCCTGCCTCTGTGGTCAGGGTGCCTCGTGGGGAACAGGGCCCAGATGCAGCTCTGGGTCAGCCTGTCTGCTCGATGGCTGCACACTGGGCCACTGCCAGCCAGGGAGGACAAGGGGCCTGGTCCCCGCAGAGCCGCTGGCCCCTGCCAAGGAGGGAAGAGGCCAAGGCAGCAGAGGCTCCACCACAGGTACCCCTTCCCCCCAGCATCCAGAGCCCCTGGGGCCTCGGTGCCCCCTCAGGGGGCTGTGCCCCTCCTGACGCAGAGCGTCTGCACCCAGTGCGTGGGATCCTTCTGTGAGGGGGACTTCTGCTGTCTCCCGTTTACTGATCTTCTCCGTCATCGACTTGCATCGGTGTGGACTCGTGCGTGTTTACCTTCCACCTGGGGTCACCGTCCGCTGTGCTTTGTTTTCCCGCTGCTCTGCCTCTGGCCACTGGGCGCTTTCGGTCTGCTCCTGTGCTGCTCCGACGAGCCCCCCGTTGCCGGGGTTTGGGGTGCCTCCTTACGGTCTGGCCCTCCAGCGTCCTGGGCTCATGTGCACCGCCTGCCCCGGTCCTGGAATCAGCCGATTCTCCGAGGAGCCCTGGGTCCTTTTAATGGGGATGGGGTCGGAGACCAGGAGCTGGGTGCTGGGTGTGCTTGTCTCCTGGGGTCCTTGCTTCTAGGCCCTCAGGTGGCAGAGCGAGGAGATGCGTGCGTGCATACGGCCCCGTGTGCATATGTGTAAGTATTTCTATACGCAACCATCTGTATCTGTGTTAAGCTAAACATGGGCTCCTGCTGGTTCTCCCTTCTCCTTCCTACCTCATGTGCGCCCCAGCCGCCCCGCCGCTCATCTGTAAGCTCCTGCCCCAGCAGGAGGGCCCTGCCCAGCACCACCGTCCATGCACTTGACTGGCCCATCCAGGGCACGCCTGCGGCAGTTGCAGCACTGCTACCCAGCACTCGGGGGGGGACACTGGGTCACCAGCAGTGCAGCCTTCAGTCTTACAGTACCCGCTCATTTCCAAAGTCACTCAGGCCAGCCCTGCGTCCCCGCCCCATCACTGAGGGTGGGGGGGGGGGTTCAAGCATTTGTATGGCAGTTGGTCTCTTTTGTCACAGCCTGCATTCCATCCTGGGAGCCCCCCGCCCTCCTCGGGATCTTTCAAAGATGTGCAGGCATTACGGTCCCCTTCTCTGTTGGGAACGTTTTTGGGTTTTAACAGATACATGGTGTCGTGCGCCCACCGGCACAGTTCCATGGAGAGTATTTTCCCCACCCTGAAATGCCCTGTGCTACAACTTCCCAATATCCTCCCCTTCCCAACCCCGGGCAGTCACAGATCTGTTTACTATCTCTATAGTCTTGTCTTTTCCAGAAGGTCATATCATGCAAGCAGGCAGCAGAGAGCAGAGTGTAGCCTGTCCAGACTGGCCTCTTTCACTTGGCAACATGCATTTAAGGTTCCTCGTGTTTTTGTGTTGACACAGTATCTCCGTCCTTATCATAAACAGTATCCAGTGTACGGATAGTTCTGTCTCTTCACTTATTTGCCTACTGAAGGACATTCATTTGCTTCCGGGTTATGGCAATTACCAAAAAAGCCACTATAAAAATTTCTGTGGACGTAAGTTTTCAAATCAGTTGGGTAAAATACCTGGATCATAATAGCTGCTTTGTATGGTAAGATTCTGTTTATCTTTGCAAGAAGCTGCCAAACTGTCCTGCAGAGCGGCTGAACCATTTGCATTCCCACCAGCAAATGAACAAGAGCTCCTGCTGCTCCACATCCTCACTGGCAGTTCGGTGGCGTCAGGTTCTTAAACCCGTGTGGTGAGATGCATGTGACGTGACATTTGCCATTCTAGCTTTCTGAAGTGTTCAGTTCAGCGGCGTTAACTACACTCACATTACGGTGCAACCGATCTCCAGAAGTCTTTCCATTTTGTAAAACCGAAGCTCTGTCCCCCTTGAACACTGACTTCCCATCCCACTTCTCCAGCCCCTGGCGCCCCCTCTTCTACGTCTGTCTCTGTTGATTCCACCTCAAGAAGAGTTATTTGTCTTCTTGTGACAGCTTGTTTCTCTTCGTATAATGTCTTCAAGTTTCACCATGTTGTAGCGTGCTCAGAATTTCCTTCCTTTCTGAGGGTGAATAATATTCTGCAGTGTGGATGAACCCAGTTCATTCACTCACTTACCGATGGACATTTGGGAGGCTCCCCCACGGGCGGTTGTGAATGACACTGCTATGAACAGGGCTATGCAAATATCTCTTTGAGACCCTACGCTCAGCTCTTTTGGGGATTTACCCAGAAGTGGAATTTTTGGATCATAATTTGGTAATTAAGTTTTGGGGTGAAATGACATACCAGATTTTTTTATTTCAGCCATTCTAATAGTGGTGTAGCATTTCTTTAATGACAAATTATGTTTAGCATGTTTTCATGTGTTTGTCATCTGTACACATCCTTTGGGGAGCTGTCTGTTCAGGTCTTTTGCCCGTTTTGTAATGGGGTTGTTATATTCTTATTGTTGAGTTTTAAGAGTTCATTATATACTTTGGATACGAGTCCTTTATCAGATATGTGATTTACAAACATTTTCTCCAAGTCCGTGACTTCTCATTTTCTGGACAGCGTCCTTCACAGAGTAAATGTTTAAAATTTTAATAAAGTCCAACTTATTTTTTTCTATCCTTGATCATGATTTTGGTGTTGTATCTGAAAAGCCATCACCAAATCCAAAGCTATGTAGATTTTCTCCTATGTTTCTTCTTCTAGAATTTTTATAGTTTTGAATTTTTACATTTAAATTAATGGTCCATTTTGAGTTACTTTTTGTGTAAGACATAAGGTCTGGGTCTAGGCTGTTTGTTTTTTTTTTTCTCCATATGTACATTCAATCGTCCCAGCACCGTGTCTTGAAAGGCTGTCCTTTGTCCTTTGAGTCTCTGTCAAAAATCAGTTGACCACGGGAACATAAGCTGGTTCAACCATTGTGGAAAACAGTATGGAGGTTTCTCAAAAAACTAAAAATATAAATACCATTTGATCCAGGAATTCCACTCCTAGGAATTTACCCAAAGAAAACAACTTCTCAGATTCAAAAAGACATATGCATCCCTATATTTATCGCGGCACTATTTACAATAGCCAAGAAATGGAAGCAACCTAAGTGTCCATCAGTAGATGAATAGATAAAGGAGATGTGGTACATATGCACAATGGAATATTATTCAGCCATAAGAAGAAAACAAATCCTACCATTTGCAATAACACGGATGGAGCTGAAGGGTATTATGCTCAGTGAAATAAGCCAGGCGGAGAGAGATAAATACCAAATGATTTCCCTCATTTGTGGAGTATAACAACGAAGCAAAACTGAAGGAACAAAATAGCAGCAGAACCACAGACTCCAAGAAGGAACTAGTGGTGACCAAAGGGGAGGGGCAGGTGGGGAGGGAGGGAGAAGGGGATTGTGGGGTAACATGATTGGTGCACACGTGTGTGTGGGGTCACAGGGAAGGCAGTGCACCTCAGAGAAGACAAATAGGGACTCTGTGGCATCTTACTACACTGACGGACAGTGACTGCAAGGGGGTATATGGGGGACTTGATCATATGGGTGACTGTAGTGACCACAGTGTCGCTCCTGTGAAGCCTTCCTACGAGTGTGTATCAATGACACCTTAACAAAAGAAAATCAGCTGACCGTACTTGCATGTCTGCCATAAGTGGCTCCTGTTCCCTCACTGATGGGCTTTTTGGTCGTGTCTAGTTTTTGGCCTTCACAAACAAAGCTTCTGTGAACATTTATGTACAGGTCTTTATGTGAGCCTATGCTTCTCTTTCTTAAGTAAACACCTAGGAGTGGAATTGATGGCTCACATGGTACATTTCACTTTATGGGAAACTGTCAAGTGGTTTTCCAAAGTGGTTATACTATTTTACAGTCAGGCTGCCAGTGCACGGCAGCCCCCCTAGCTCCATGTGCCTATCAACATGTGTTGTTCAGCATTTTTTTATGTGTTTATTGGCCTGTTCTATATCTTCTTGTGTGAAGGACTTGTTCTAATCCTTTGCCCATTTTTATTGTATTGTTGGTCTTTTTATTATTGAGGGCTAAGAGCTCTTTATATACTCTGGACAGTAATAATTCATCAGATGAATATATTACAAATACTTTCACTCTGCAACTTGCTTTTTCACTGAGGGACAGAAGGTTAAGCTTTTGTTGAAGTTTAATTATCCATTTTTCCTTTTATCATTAGTGCTTTTTGGGTCCTCCCGTAAAGCCATCAAGATTTTTTTCTGTGTTTCTCCCAAAATTGTTTTACTTTTACATTTAGATCTACAATTCACTTAAAGTTAACTTTTATGAATGGTGTAGTTCATTTCTTTCCCACAAAGATGTCTAGTTTTCCAGCACTTTGTTGAAAAGGCTTCCTTTCTTCACTGAATCATCTTGACACCTAAAATGTCAAAATTAGCTGACTGCATGTGTGGGTCTATTTCTGACCTTTCTACCTGTCCCTCTGACATATCTGTGCCCCACATCTCTCTATCTTCTATTATCTATGGCCCACCTCTCTGATCAATCATCTGTCTCCTTATGCCTATACGTTCCTGCCTAAGTACTTCAGCTTTATGTTAAGACCTGAAATCAAGTAGTGTGAGTTCTCCCAACTTTGTTCTTTCTTAAAATTGTTTTGGCTATTCTAAGTCCTTTCCATAACATAGATATATTAGAATCAGTTTGTCATTTTCCACAAATGAAAGTCTCTTGGAATTTTGATTAGGACTGAATTAAATCTACAGTTCAATTTGAGAAGAACTGACATCTTAGGAATACTGAGTCTTCCCAAAAATGAACATTTTATATCCCTCCACCTCTCAGTAAGATTTACAGTTTACAGACGAGTGTGGTGCTTGTCTCTTGTTCAACTTATTCTTAGGTATGTGATGTTTTTGATACACATACAAATGGTATTGTTCTTTTCACTTTCCAATTGCTCTTTGCTGGTACATAGAACTAGTAACAACTGGATTTTGTATAATGACCCAGCATCCTGTGATTTTGCTAATTCATTTGTTAATTCTAGAAGCAGATGTTCTATACACATGATCATACCCTGTAAGTAATGAATATTTCACTCGTTTCTTGCAGATACATTTGCCTTCAATTTAAACTTAATTATTAGTTTTGACTTATTGTCCTGGCGAGCACAGCCAGTGTGAGACTGAGGAGCACGAGCGCGCACGATGAAGACGCCCTGCTCCCGACCTTAGGGGTAAGGCGTCCAGCTCTTGCTCAGTGTGCTGGGCTGCACGTTTTCAACAGATGCTCCAGCAGGCTCAGGAAGCTCCCTCCTATTTCTACTTTGATGAGGCTCTTTTTTTTTTAAACCATGCGTAAGTGGATGTTGATTTTTGTCACATGCTTTTTCTGCGTCACTGAGAAGATCATGTTTTTTCCCCTTTATTCTGCTATCATGGTGAATTACACTGATTGATTTTTGAATGTTAAACTAACTGTGTACTCTTGGGATAAACCCCACTTGGTCGTGCTGTCTTTTTCTTTTATATATGGCTGATTTGGTTTGCTAGTATGTTAAGTGTTTCTGCAGCTGCGTTGTGAGTAGTATTCATTCATATGTAGTTTTCTTTTCCTGTAGTATCTTTGCCCACTTCCGGTGTCAGGGTAATGTTGGCCCAATAAAGACAGTTGAGGGAAAAAATTAGCCTAAAAAGAAAAGTTGAAGGGTGTTTCCTCTTGTATTTTCTGAAAGAGTTTTTATAATACTGGCATTACTTCATCCTTGATAAATTTGATAGAATTTACCAGTGGAGCCATTTAGGGCTGGAGAATATATGTATGTAAATGTATGTGCATTAATTTATCTACCTGTATATGTGTATGTATGTGTGTGTGTGTGCGTGTGTGTAACTTTTCTTCTATAAGTTATGGTAATTTCTGTCTTTCACAGAATTTATCTGCTTCATATAATTTGTCAAGTTTATTGGCATAAAGTTGGCCATAATGTTCTCTTACCCTTAATATGTGTAGGGTCTGTAGTGACACCCACTCTGTCTTTCCTGATACTGGTAATTTGTGACTTTCCTCTTTTCATTCTTGTCTAGTTTTATTAGTTTGCTAGGGCTGCCATAATAAAGTCCCACAGACTGGGAGACTTAAATAATAGACATGTTTTCTCATAGTTCTGAGGCCGGAAGGCCAAGATCCAGGTGTGGGTCGAGCAGGGTTTTCCTGGTGCCTCTGTCCTCGGCATTCAGGTGGCCCTCTTCTCCCCACGTCCTCACATGGCTTTTCCTGTGTGTGTGTCTGTGTCCTGACCCTTCTTATAAGGACACTGGTCATATGGGATCAGGGCCAATCCTAATGACCTCATGTTACCTTAATCACCTCTTTAAAGACCCTCTCTCCAAATACAGTCATGTTTTGAGGTCCTGGGGTTTAGGACTCCACACGTGAATTTTGGGAGACACACTTTAGTGCATAAAACCAATGCAGCTAGAGGTTTATCAAAGTTATTGAAGCTTTCAAATAACTAGTTTTTACTTTCACTGATTTTTCTCTATTATTCATTTTCTATATCATTGACTTTTGCTATTTTCTTTGTCCTTTCTTCTATTTTGGGTTTAATTTGCTCTTCTCTTTTCTAGGTCTTAAAATAGAAGCACAAATAATTGATTTTGGACCTTCTTTTTAAATATAAACATTTAAAATCATAAATATACTCTAGGTACTGTTTTAGCTTTTTATATATTGTGTTTTTGATATCATTTAGTTAAAAATACATCTTAATTTCCCTTGTGATTTCTTTTATGATCTATGGGTTATTTGGAAATATGTTGTTTCCTTCAAATATTTATAATTTTTTTCAGAATCTTTTGTTGTTGATTTCCACTTTAATTCTGTTGTGGTCAGAGAACATAGTCTATATTATTTCAATTCTTTTGAATTTTTTAAAAACCTTTTTATAGCCCAGAATTTGGGCAATCTTTGTGAATTTTCTGTGTGCACTAGACAAGGGTATACATCCTGCCACGTGGGGTGCAGTGATCTCTGACTGTCCGTGGGCCCAGAGCTGATAGTGTTGTTCAAGTCTCCTATGTCCTTAACTGCTTTTTTCTTTAATCGTCCTCTCAGCTTCTCAGAGAAGAATGTTGAAATCTCCAACTCCACTTGTGAATTTTCTGTGAGGTCTGTCTCATATATTTTGGAGCTTTGTTACTCAGTGTATAACCTTTAGGACTGTATGTCTTTATCTCTGGTCATATTCCTTATCCTTAAATCTACTTTGATATTCCTATAGCAACTCCCCTTTCTTACGATTAGTGTTTGCACAGCATAACATATTCCATTCTTTAACTATCAGCCTATTTATATTTCAAGTGTGCTGCCTGCAGACATCAGTTATTTCGCTCTTGCTTTTTCATCCAGTATGTCAGTCTCTGACTTTGAACTGGAGCATTCAGATCATTTACATTTAATGCAACTACTGATTTGGTTGACACTAAGTTCTACCATCTTATTAGTGAGTACTTTTTAGTATTTCACTTTATCATTTCTGCTGGCTTCCGGGGTAAATCTGTTCTCTCTTGCCCACTCTCTTTCTAGGGCTTACATTTTAAACATATCACACTCCACCTTCAAATATCTTGCCAGTCCACAGAATCAGAACCTTACAATACCACATTTCTACTTCCTTCCTCTGGTCTTTGTGTCAGTTTTGCCATTTATCACTTCTACATGTGTTATGTTAAACCCTGACAACGCATTGCTATTCATTTTTGCTTTAAAGCCAACTATGTTTGGAAGAAATAAAAAAACATAAAAGAATTGCCTAATATTTCCCACTTTGGACACTCTTTATTTCCACTTGGGATGAGTTTGCAGCTCTCCCTTCAACATTTCTGGTAGTGCAGGTGTGCTGACCATAAACTATTTCGGCTTTGTTTATCTGAAAATGTTTCACTTTGCCTTCATTTTTGAAGAGCATTTTCTCTGGATATGAAATTCTGAATTGACAGGTTTTTTTTTCCTTTTAAAAATTTACTTACGCTACCCCACGGTCTTCTGGTTTGTATTGTTTCTTACAATAAGTCACTATTCATTCTTTGTTTCCTGAATTAAAATATCTCTTTATTCTCTGGCTGCTTTTATGCTTTTCTCTTTATCACTGGTTTTCAAAATTTTGATAGATGTAGCTCTCTTTATCTTTGCCTTGCTTGGATCTGTCATATTTCTGGATTTGTGCTTTTACAATTCCCAACAAATTTGGAAGAATAGTAGCGATGATTTCTTCAGTTACATGTGGATTAGGCTGATTGCTGTTGTCCCACTGGTCACTGAGTTTCTAGTTGTTTTTCACGTATTTTCCCTTTCTGTTTGGACTTTTTCTTTCTGTTGGATTTAGTTTGGATAGTTCTGTTGTGTTCTTGAGATCACTCATCTTTTTGTTTTGAATGTCTATTTGCTGTTAAGTCCACATAGTTCATTTTGATTTCCACTTTAATTCTGTTGTGGTCAGAGAACATAGTCTGTATTATTTCAATTCTTTTGAATTTTTTAAAACTTTTTTATAGCCCAGAATTTGGGCAATCTTTGTGAATTTTCTGTGTGCACTAGAAAAGGGTATACATCCTGCCACGTGGGGTGCAGTGATCTCTGACTGTCCGTGGGCCCAGAAAACTGTTTTTCAGCTTTAGAAGTTCCATTTGCCTTCTTGTATATCATCTCTCTCTCCCTTCATTGTGCTCATGTTTTCTTTTAAATTCATGAACACATAAATAATACCTATTTAAAAATCTTTGCTAATTCCATCATCTTTCTCATATCTTGGGTCTGTTTCTATTGGCTGATTTTTCTTCTGGTTGTAGAGTAGGTCACATTTTCCTGCTTCTACACAGGTCTAGTAATTTTTCAGAAAATGCTGGACATTGTAAATGTTACATTGTTGAATCTTGGATTTTGTTCTTCTTTTAGAATATTGAAACTTGTTTTGACAGGAAGTCAACTGAAGAGTTTGATCTTTCTGAGACTATTTTAAAGCTCTGATAAGCTTTGCTAGAGTGAGTCTACATCAGCCTTTTATTCTGGAATAGTTTAGCCCTGCTACTATGATGTGACTTTTATGGAGTCTCCTTGAAGTGCCCTGGGTCTTTAATGAAGTCTGTTGGGAACCCAAACATCTCTCAGTCTTGTGTGAGTTCTGGGAATTGTTCAGCGGTGCAGTTCCCTGGGGGTGCTCTCTGCTGAGTCCCATGGGTTTCCTTGTACACATGCACAGTTTAAAATATACTGAAAGCCTAAAGGGGCCTCTATCTACATTTCTGGAACTCATTCTCTGCATAGCTACCTCCACTTAGACACTCTGCTGGCAAATTCCAACCATGTCGGGCTCTCCAAACTCCAATCTCTGCGTCTCACCTCACAAGAACTCTGGATTCTGGGCCTCAGTCCAGCAAAATACCTCCAGGCAGAAAGCCAAAATAATTGTAGAGCTCACAACTTATATTTCCCTTCTTTTAGGGACCAGTCTTGGGCTGTCTATTGTCCAATGCGTAAAAACAGTTGCTTTGCGCTTTTTCTTTCCAGTTTTCTAGTTGTTTATAGCAGGAGGGCAAATCCCATGCCAGTTATCCCAAAAGCCAGTATCAAAAGTCCTTCTTTACTTTGTAATATATATATTGTCACACTTTTACCCACAAAGGATACATTCTTCCATGACCTGATTTTTCTTTTATTGACATGTTAGTGACATTTTTCCATGTCAGTACATTTAGAAAGACCTTCATGGCTATGTGGTATTCTGCTGTGGAAACTTACCATCAGTTACCCACCTTTCTACTGATGGCTACTGGGGTGGCTTTAAGTTGCTTATACTATACATAACCCAGTAATGGGCACACCAATTTATGCATCTTTGTGAATTTGACTGGGAATGCCCATTTTTTTCAAGCCTCTCAGCCAACCAACACTGAGCTTTCTCCAAGGACATTTGCATTTTAAGACTTTTCCTAATTTTCATGGAGACAGTCCTATTTAATGAACAGGGACTCTTCCAAGCTTTTTGCTAACTAAGTTCAAATGAGGGAGGCCTGATCAACTGGTTTCTTGCTTTCAATAAGTAATACCTCATCAGATGTCTCCTGAACAGCTACAGGTACATCAAGCTTTCTTCACTTGACACTATGACCTAAGCATCCCCTCATATCATTAAGTATTCTTCGTAGGACGGCTGGATCAAGGTTCGCGCACTCTCCTCGTGGGACAGCTGCCACAGGCTGTGGCTACAGTCAGCCCCGTCATGACCACGTGAGCATTAGAGGCTCCCCTCTGCGCCTACCACCGTCCTTCAGAGGTATTACCAAAAGTGAAATTACTAGACTAGACCACTGGATATAGCCATTTGCAGGCTGCTCATTTAGATCACCAAATTGCTTTCCAAAGATTTGCGCCGACTTACAGAAAACAGGTTAAGGAGCCTCCTTCTCACCTGAGGTCAATGCCCTGGGCCCCACCAGCCTGGTGCACCCACCTCCAGCCCTGAGTCAGCAGAGAATCCCATCTGGCAACGGATGATGGCAGGGCTGACAGCAGGGGTGGCAGTGCGTCTAGTGAATGTCTGGTGTGTGGCACTGGTGGTATCATGCTGTAGTTGGGTGGCCAGAGCCAGCAGCAGCAAGGCTGTGCTTACTTGTCCGGCTTGGCAGTGGGATCTGGAGCTTCCTACCCAGCTCCACACCCTTGATCCCAATCCCCCCACCCTGGGCACCTTTAAGCCTCCCAATGTCTTGTTAAAGGGTTCCTAACCATGACAACCTGTTTCCCTGATGTCTCAGAATCCCTCACAGGGTGGGAGGCCAATGTGCCTTGTTCTGACCAAAATGGCCTAAGGGAGAATCCACAGCAGGGGCTTCTGGGAGCGGAGTCTCTCTCCCAGAAGACAGATGTGACTGGCCCTGCCTTTTCATCCTTTCTTCATGCTTTGACAGTGGAGGTGTATGTGATGTTTGGAGTCACCTCACAAACCATGAATACAAAAAGCCCATGTTCACCTGCTATGGGTGCTGGAGCAGAAAAACTGAAAGAGTCTGGGTCCTGGATGGGGACAGTGCCCACCTATGGAGTTCTGGTTATATGAGGAAAATACACTCCTATGACTTTAATTTCTTATTGGGTACTCTGTTACTTGGAGTATTCTGTTACTGGCATCCGAATTTAGTCCTGATACCCCGTTCTTACTTGGACACGCCTGGGGCTTGCCTCTGCAGATGAGTGTGTATATTTGCATGATGCTTGATGGCTCAGAAAGGCTCACTTTCACGTGCAACAACAGTCATTTCAGACTACGTCCTCAGTCAACATTCTTGGTTATAAGCAAAGGACACCCAACTCTTGGTAAGAAAAGACAGTTGATGGGATCAGGCAGCCTACCAAGTCCACAGGGAGACTGACAGCCACTCCCTGCAGGTGGGCAGGAGCCCAGGGAAGCAGGCATCCATCCCGGGTGCACCCACAGTGGTCTGGCTGTGGGGTCTCCTGGCATTGCACCTTCCGCTATGGGCCCAAAACTCTCAGTGCAGCTGCTAGTGATCCAAAAAATCCGGTTCATCTGTCACTACTTCCAGACACAAAATTCCAGTGGGAACAACTGATCTGCCCTCTGGGCTGAGCTGCAGGCATGGGGGTGTTGGCTCTTGTCTTGCAGCCAGCTTCACGTAGGTAACCAGAGGCTTCAGGCACAGTTTGAGGAGGACGCCGCAGGGTTTCTCCTGTTTCTCAGCGCTGCCCATCCCAGATGCCCACTCTGAGTCCACGCTAGCTTTTCTCAAGGTGGCAAAGTAAACTCAGCATCTCCATCTGCACCTCTACCCCACACGTCTCCAGAGCTCGCCTGCAGGGTGTGGGTCCCAGACCTGCCACTTAACAGCTGTGCCACCTTAGTCAGGTCACTAAGCCTCTTTGGGGGCCCCTCTGGTGGTGAGCTGATCTCTGCACCCGGGTAATGCCTGGCCTCTGGGAGGCCCTGCCACGTGGGAGGGAATACCTGTGTGGGCAGACTCTGGAAGGTGGGTGGGGACAGGTGTCTTCCCGTACACAGGAAGGCCAAGAACTACTTGCGACAGGAGGGGTGCTACTTGCGACAAAGGCCAGGAGGCCTGGATATCTCAGCGGGCACCTGTGGAGCCTGGACCAGGGCAGGAAAGGGAGCCCTGAGGCTCCATCCCAGGGCTCTGTCCTTTGTCAGAAAAGCCACAGGGTCCCTCCGCTCCTGTTTTTATCACCTGCTCATGGGAGGTGCCTGACCACATTCATTTCTTTCAGGGCATGACCATTCTCTACTGCTGTGTGACAAACTGCCCCCAAATGTAGCAGCTTCAAACAACAGTATCTGAGGGTCAAGAAGCAGGTTACCTGCTGGTTCTGGCTTACGGTCTCCCATGAGGTTGAGGTCAAGCTGTGGGCTGGGCCCATGGCCTCTGAAGACTCTCGTGGCCGTAGGCAGGAGGCCTCTGCTCCTTGCCACATTGGGACATGACCTGAGAGCCGCAGTGTCTTCTAACCGCATCTCAGATGCGCCATGCCATCGTTTCTGCCCCCTCCTATTGGTTACACCCACCTGCTCCGGCAGTGTGGGAGGGGACCACGGGCTGTGAGTACCAGGAGGCAGGCTGTCAGGGCCCTGCCGGGGACAGCCCACCATGGATGGCTCCTGGCGTGTGGGTGTATGTCAGCCCAGCTAAGTGTTTCTCTGGGAAGCTTATCAGCCAGTTGTGTTAGTATGAAGCCTCCAGTCCACTTGAAGCAGGTTGAGGGTCATACCTAGAAAGCGGAATGTGGTTGTTCTGCTGGGATTCTTCTGGAAGCCCCTCTTGGGAGGTCCTTTGGCTCATGTGGCTTCAGCCTTCCCAGTTTAGAGCAAGAGTTCCCTTGAATACTCACTCCAGATTTCTTTTTGCTGAGAATATCCATTTGCTGCAATAAATCTTTTTTGTGATGCTCATATATATTGCCTGTCTTGGTGATTTAGGTAAAGGAACAATCCAAACTGCCCCCACAGCCTTGGCCCTAGGAGGGTCAGGCCCCCACCCAGCCCCGAGACTGTCTGTCCCCCTGGGGGGCATGGGCAAGAGAGGCCAGGGGCCAGGTGGGCTGCCTGACTGATGGGTGTCCATGGCTACAGGCAAACGAGCCAGCTGCCAAGGACAGCACCAGCTCTGATGCCACCACAGGGGGCGTGGCCCAGAGCCAAACCGAGGGGCGTCAGGGAGACAGGGACAAGCCCTTCAGTGCTGGGGACCCATGACATCAGTCATCCAGGGTCAGGAGATAATTTGTCAGCTCTCTGCCCCACACAGCCCCTGTGAAAATCAAACAAGCAGTCTTGTCCATTTTTAAAGATATATTGAATGCATCAATATAAAAAGTCAGGCAGCAATGTGGAGAGGGCGGGGAGGCAGATGGAGCTGTGATTTATCAGCTCTTATAATAAGTATTTCTGGGGCTGTTTTGGCTGCCTTCCACCAACTGCAGGTTCCCTCCACTGAGGTCATGAGCAGAGCTGACACCCCAACCTGGCACCACTGCCAGGCCAGAGGCTGTATCTCCCAGCTGGTGTCTTGGGAACATCAAAGACAAACTACATAGGGAAGGAGACAGGGAAGGGCAAGGGGCAGCCAGGAGGGGCCCGTCCTAGCCTGGGAAGGTCTCTGCAGCCACCCTGGTGTGGTCGCACTGCAGGCCACAGCACAGCCGAGCCGCCGTAGCCTTGCGTGGGTTTCAGCAGCTGAGTAGAGCCCCTGTGGGGCTGCCCTGGGCGCTCAGCACCAGCCTCTGAGGCCACGCTGGGCCACTGCCCTTGCTCCCACTGGGGTGCCTTTCCCTTCATGTCCCCAGTGTCGGCCATGACCACTATGTAATGCTCACTGGCCTGGCAGGTGGGACGACATCTCCTGGCTGGCCGAGTGTGCATGTCTGAGTTTGGAGGGCTGGAGGACTTTCCATTTGCCAGAGGCCATCGGGAATGTCTGTTTGCAGTGGCTGCGTTTTCTACTGGAATGCTGCTGTTTGCCGGGATTATTAAAGACCCTCTAACGTGAGAATGTTGATGTTTTGTCACCTATGTTACATGAGGTGGCTTGGCTTACTGCCAGAGCACCAGCTCTGGGGTGGGGCTGAGAGGAGGGTGACCTTGATCAGGACGGTGATCTTCAGACTTATATTCACTCCTGTATTGTTGAATCCCTAGAGGGCCTCTGGGAGTCAGGCAGGACACAGCCAGACACAATGTGCAGAAGGAACTCAGTCTTGTTAAGGGGAGAAGCTTACAAACAAGCAGTCTGGGCGGAGCCTTAGAGGAGGATATGGGCGAGCAAAGCCAGGGCTGGGATGTAGAAGGGACAAGGAGCAGGGGGTTTGAGAGTTTAAATAGGGGCCACAGGAGGCGCCTCTAAGAAGACATTTGAGCAAAGATTTACAGGAGACTGGGCGTACCTAGACAGAAGGCAGAAGTGAGGTCCCCAGAGGGACAGCCAGTGCAAAGACTCTTGGGGGTGGGGAGCGTTGGCCTGGGTGTATTCCAGGACCTCCAGGGAGGCCGGTGTCCCTGGAGCAGTGAGGTAGGGGGTCACAGAGCAGAGACGTCATACTAGGAGGGTTGGCTTCCGGAGAGGACTTTGCCTTCTCGGGGCTGCGTAGGCAGGTGTCAGTTCTCTAGTGCTGCAGTGTGTGTAGCTTAGCAGGACTCCCAGTTTCCACACAGAGCTCTGAGGCTGGGATAAGCGCCCGGCCCCGGGTCCGCAGGCCCCTCTGGGGACCTCCTGCCCCGCCTCCTGGCAGGACCTAGGGTTTCTGACACACACAACCAGACAGCTCTTAGGGAGCAAAGGTCCAGGCCCACGGAGGAGCTAAGAGGGCCCCTGGAAGTCTCCCCGCAACAGGAAGGAGATGGGGTGGTCGTTGTCAGGTCACGTGTCCTCGCGGCGCAGGGACCGATTGTGAATGGGGCGAGGTGCCGCCGCCCCGACCATCCATGTCCCTCTCCAAAGGGCTCCCTGGAGGTGGGAGTGGAGGACAGCACCTGCTCGGCGGCCCTCTCACCCAGCCCTTCCCCTCCCTGGAGGTCCCACCGGCCTGGAGGGCCACCGTGAGCGGCCAGGCCTCACTCTCGGTCAGCTGGGCGCGGTCACAAACCAGGGGCTTCTCCGTGCTGCCGCTGCGGGTTCCAGAGGCCTTTGTGCGGAGCCTGCCCAGGCCACGTGGGAAAGGGCCATTTCGGAGCCTTCAGAACCCGGGACGTTATCTCCGCAGGAGAGGCGGGGGGCGCAGCTGCCCTTGATTGTTGGAGTTACCCCCCGAAGCAGAGCTACTTAAGGACGGTCCTCCCTAAGCTTTTCTTTTAATCTTGCAGCCCGCCGGGGGGCTGGGGGCGGGGCCTGGGGCGGGGCGGCGGCGCCGGTCTCTGGGCCGCCTTTGTCTCCGGTCACCCAGAGCACCCTGGCTCCGCGGACCCGCCCGCAAATCCTGCGTCTCCGTCTCGTGCAGAAGCGCGGTTCCGCCGTAAAACAGGCTTCCCCCTCCCGGCCCTGTTT
This sequence comes from Manis javanica, assembly GCF_040802235.1. Lineage (NCBI taxonomy): Eukaryota > Metazoa > Chordata > Mammalia > Pholidota > Manidae > Manis > Manis javanica. The sequence continues at coordinate 182,110,085 of NC_133159.1, read as the reverse complement.
AGAGGATTCGGGAGACACTGGCGCGTGGGAGGCCGGGTCGAGGACGGGAGAGCACCGACCCTCGGTCGGGACGGCGGCACCCGGCCACGTCGGAGGACTCCCCGCGCGGCCGTAGAGTGGCGGCGCATACGCAAGATTCCCGGTCCGCGCCCTGCCGTGAAGCGAAAGCCGCAGGGATTCAGACACGGCACGGGGCACGGAAACCACGAGCACCGAACAGACTGACACACCCACAAGGGCGGGGCCAGGCCGCGCAGCCCTGTGCGCACGCGCCCGTGCCGTCTTTCCCGCCGCGCTCCCATTGGGCACTGGGCCGCCGCGCCCCGTGGTTGGCTTAGGCGGTCGCGCTCTCGGCCAATGGACACTCGGCTCCTGGCCAGCGGCGCGGGGCGTGGCGGCGGGGGCTCGGGCCGGGGTGTGCGTGGAAAGGTGACGCTCCCGCTGCGACGCTTAGTGGGGCGGCCATTCCGCGAGCGAGCCCGCCCTATCGGTCGGCTCCCCCACCCCAAACGGACCGGTGCACGTACCCGCCAGTCAGCCCACCGCGACGCCCCCGCCCTTCGGAGGGACATTCCCCTCCGCCTGTACCCCTCAACCTCTGTGCTGCCGGAGCTCTCCTGTCTCTCGGCCTTCAGTCTCCACCCCAACCTGCCATTCCGAAAAGGGCAGAGAAGCCCACACGTTTAAAAACCAACAATATCACTCAAAATTAGCAGTGGTCCTCTTAGGTGGTGGGGTTGGAGGTAAATATAAAATGCTTTTCTTCTCTGCAATTCATAAATTGTTTTCAACGAATATATAATTTATAATGAAAATATTATATAATAAGGAAACTAACAAGTGTTGATGAGGATGTAGAGAAATTGGAACCTTCATACAATGCTGGTGCAGCCATGTAACTCCGGGGAAAGGAAATCCCCGGGGCAAAATGCCTCTAAAACCAAAATCAGTCAAAGGGAGAAATAAAGTTTAAAACCCGTTAATTGCTTAGAAAGTACGGTTCGGGGCCATTTCTCTTTCCTGCTTTAGCAGAAGCAGACCAGCTCTTCCCCTAACCTCTCAGATTCAGATAAGCCCTCCGTTGCCCAGGTAATTACCCATTGATACGGAGATGAACAACTCCACCCTGAGGAACCCCTGTTTATATGCATGTGCGCTAAAGCCCGGCAGGATATTCTGGAAATATTACAATTTTACCCCCAAGCCATTATGAAAAAAGAGTTTGTAATTACCTCTCATTCCTAGGTGTATACCAAAGGCACTGAAAGCAGGGGCTCCAGTAGATACTTGCAGTCTAATGTTCATTGTACCATTATTAACAATAGGAAAAGAGTGGGAACAACCCAAATGTCTACTAACAGGTGAATGGAATATTACTCAGCCATGGAGAGGAAGTTTGGACATATGCTACAACCTGACGAACCTTGAGAGATGCTTAATGACATAAGCCAGATGTAAGAGAACATATATAGTGTGATTCCACTTACATGAAACTTCTAGAATAGGCAAATTAATAGAGGCAGAAAGTAGATTAAAGGTTACTAGAGGGTGCAGGAGGAAAGACTGGGGAGTTACTGCTTAACAAGTACAAAGTTTCTGGGATGATGAAAAAGTGCTGGAAATGGACAGTGATGATGATGGTTGCACAACATTGTGAAAGTAAAACCACTGAATTACATGCTTAAAGATAGTTTAAGATGTGTCAAATTTTGTTACATATATTTTATGTCAGTTTTAAAACTTAAGGATCTAATATGCCAAAACCTTTTACATTTGAAACGGATGAATTGTGTAGTATTTGAATTATATATCTCAACAAAGCTGTTGGAACATTTAAAGCCATAATATTGTTAACAGTGTCTGCCATCTCTTTGCTCCAGAAGTGCCCTCGGCTTGGGTGTGGCAGACTTGAGTTCAGAGGCGGGTGTGGATTACTTGTGGGTGGGCCAGGACAAGCTGCTTTACGAGGTGTGTGAAGGTGCTTTACTAGGGAGAGCTGTGAGGGGCAGAGTGTCTCACTAGAAAACAGGATGCTAGAGGCTGTGGCCATTGCAGAGACAAGGCCCTTTATGGGGATAAAATCAGACCAAGCCCCGGACCCGGTGCCCCTCCCCTAGTTCCTAACCGGAGCTCCCTCCACGCGTCCCCCAGCCCGGCCCTCTCAGGGATCTGGGCGGAACCAAGCAGAGTCATCCTAAGAGGCGTCTTGCTTTTTACTCTCAAAGGGCAGCTCCCTTTTTGATCTCAGGTTACCTGGGATCCAGTCGGGCACACGGGCGCGGGAGCGGCAGGGGAGCTGTCACCTGGATGGAAGGTCCCGCAGACCGATGTCAAGGCGCTGCCCTCCGGCCGCGTTTCCGGGCGTCCAGGTAGGCTGCCTTCTCGTTCGCCGCCGCTGGAGGGCGCCCCAGTATTGTTTCTGCCGGCCGGCAGGCTCCCGCGGGAGGGCCCGTGGCGGCGCCGGGGTTGATCTCTTGGTTCACGCCAGGATGGTAAGCCGAGGTGAGCGGGAGGCCACACAGGCGGCTTTAAGACCTGGTTCCCAAACCCACCCGGCGCCGACTTCCGGCCCAAAGGCTGCACCGCAGTTGGAGAGGTTTGGGCGAATATGCAGCAAGGCTCATTTCAGAAGTGGTCTTGTTCGTTCCTGCCCTTTGAGAGTAAAAAGCAAGTTCCCCCACATGGCCCTGTGACTCCCTGTTAACTATTTCGAAGTTCAGCATCTCTGCAAGCAAACCTGGACTAATACCCTCCCGAGGGGCTGCCAGCGCGGCCCCAACACTCACTTCCTAGGACATGGCGTTAGCTGGCCAAGACCAGGCCAAGATTCTCGGGTCCCTCTGGCCCGTCTCCAACACTTTAATGCTCTACTCAAGAGGGAGGTGGAGGTCCTGAGCAGGTGGTGTGCCAGCAAGAACTGTCACCTGTCTCCCCACACCCCCACCTTCACCCCGCTCCCTGCCTTCTCCCCTCTTCCCCCAGGACTCCTGGCTGCAGAAAGCTGGGTCTGGGGTCCGGCTGCCTCCCAGTGGCCCGGGCCGGGAAGGGGCAGCATCTGCACTGATGTTCTCAGCCACAGGCTGTGGCTGCAAGTCTCCTCCTCATCTCCCTGTGAAATACCCTGGTTACAGGCTAATGCCTGAAAATGGGACCCTCAGCCACCTCCCAACCCAGAAGTTGGTCAGTGCCCTGCTCAGCCTCTGCCCTGTGGCTCCTGAGTGCCGGCAGGTGAGTCTCCTTCTGACCGCTCTGTCTTCCAGGGGAGTTTGCTAATGAGATGCTGTCTGCCTCAGGTAGCCCAGTAAGTCAGTTGACATTAAGGGACAGACGTGGTCTGGCTGTCTAGAGTAACAGTGAGATCATCACCACATGGCACGTGATGAACAAGGGCACTTTGGTGAGGGCCTGTGCCAAGGGTTGCAGCTGGGAGGGGAGTCTGTCTCGCCTCACAGAAACCCTGGTCCCCTGCCCCCAACAGCAACGCAGGAGAGGCCACATCCCGGGGCCGGGGGAAGGGCAGCTGAGGAGGTGGCAGAGCTCGGAGCTCCGGCAGGGGGCTCCTGAGCAGCCTGGGTCAGCTGGGCCACAGAGCAGCCAGCCCCTGAATCATGCTGGGCCTGCCTGAGAGGGGGCTTCCGCTCCCGGGGGGTGACTGGTGGGCCCTGCCATCACCTCTGCGGTCTGTTTCCTCTTTCCTCCACTGGGTCCTCCGGCCTCCCTGGGCAGCCTCCTCTCTTGGGTGGAGCCTCCCAGCTTCCTGAGGCCTCCATGGGAGAGCAACAAAATGCCTCTGAAAGTAGCCTGTGGTGCCAGGGTGCTCTGTGCCCAAAAAGGTTGTAGGGCAGGGTGCTGGGGAGCCCAGAGTGCTTGCATCTAGGATGGAGAAATGGGTCTTGCTGAGCATGGAGGGGGGTCAGGTGCCACTCCCCACTGAGTTTCCACACCACTCTGTTGTCATCCCCCCAGCAACCCTGGGCTGGTCTTTTCTTCCCCCACTGTGGTCAGCACAGAGGGTACCTGCCCCTGGACATCAGGGAGAGGGGTGCATCCCACTCTGCTCTTCACCCTGAACCCTGGCCGGGGAGATGCCCCCCGGAGACGAGCCAGGCCCTGCTGCCCCTTGGCTCTGCTCTCCTCCTTCCTGGGCACTGGGCTCCCCGCCACCTTGATGGGGCCTTTTAATTGATTCCATTTGTGTAACAGTAAAAACACTCTGCAGATGTCAGCCTCCCAGCACCCCACCCCCAGGGAGCCAGCAGACACCTGCCAAGGCCCTGGGGCTGGGAGTCCTTCCCGGGCCACTACAGCCAGGCTTCAGGTTATGTGTGTAGGGGGGTCTCCAGCCCTCCTGCTGCCTTTTCGGAGCTGGAATGGGTGGCCTGGTGCAGCAGGGCCAGGAACCACCTACGGCCAAGGGACTGTCCATCAATAGTGCCGAGAGGCATTTTGAATGCTGATCAGATTCGAATCTTTCTCAGGGAATTTCATTTTTTATAGACTCCTGGGTCTGGGTGGGTGACCTAGACGATCCTGTTTGGGTCAAGCTGCCATTCCTGAGCCACTGTCAGGGCTCCATCTTCCATATCCACACAGGCTTGGGGACTTTTCCAGGTCAATGGGAGATGAAAGGGGGGCCAAGGATTCCTTGGGGCCTGAACCCCACCCTGTGGGGGTCCCACTCTGGCTTGGTGGTCTCCTTGGTTGCCACCTGGTGGAGGGGAAGGAGCTGAGCCTAGGGGTTCCCAGCTGGTTGGGGGCTTCACGCCCCAGTGTAGAGACCAGAAGCCTTGTGTCCATAGCCTGGGCAGCACGGGGATGTCAGTGGGGGTGCGTGTTACTCTCTCTAACGGGGATATGTTTTCAGGCAATTTCTTGGGGGAAGAAGATGGTGGTGAGTTGGGAGGGAGACCCAGACCTGAACCCCTGATCCTCTAGCCTAGTCCGGAGCCCTTTCTTCCTGAGAGGGCCCCAGGCTCCGGGGCCACCACTTTCCACCCCAGAGGGAGGCCACTGCTGAGAGCGACTGAACAGTGGAGGACGAATTAGAGTTTGCACAGCTGGCCAGGCTGAGGCGGCGGCTTCCGCCCCAGCCGCCACCCAGCTCTGTCTGGGACAAGAGTCCCCAGCCATGACTAGGAGAGGACTGTCATTCTGAGCATGGTCTCCCGTTAGTAAAAAAGGAACACCCAGAGTCTCCCCTCCTCAACAATCTCCCACGTGCTCCACTCAGGAACAATCAGAGCCTCTGTATCATTGACTTGTTACATTTTAGAAGCATTCCAACCTCATTTTTTATGGGCTCTTCTCCACAATTCCTAGGAGACCGGCAGAAAGCAAAGGTAAGGGAACGGAGCGACGAAGAACTGAAAGGGCTTGTCCAAGGTCAGACCCTGCCCAGGCTGCGTGTCAGGCGGTTGATTCTTTCTCAGCAAGTTGGAGGTGGGTGGGCGGGGAAGGGGCGGGAGGAGGCCACCTTGAGGAGGGAGTCGGGCCCCGGCCTGCAGCCCCTCACCGGGCCGGCGACTGCCAGGGCCTGGGCTCCAGGGTGGGGGCGCGCATCGGGGGCCGGAGGCGGGGCGCGCGGCGCCGCGGAGGAAAGAACAAAAGGGAGCCCCTCCTCCTCCCCCGGCCGTCGAGACCAATCGACACGGTCGCTGCCGACGACGCCCTATGATTGGCTGCACGGGAGCCAATCGGGTGCCGGGGCCGCGAGCCCGTGCAGCCCCACGTGGGGCGGCGCGCTCCGCGATTCGCGGGCCGCGGCCGGCAGGACGCGTGGGCCGGGGGCGCGCCTCGGGGACTATACTGCACCCAGCGCCCGCGCGCGGTACCCGGGATGCTTAGAGGCCCCCAGAGCCGCCCCGGCAGTCCCTGAGGGCCCCTGAGCGCCCTCGGCCCCGAAGTGCCATCTCCTGGGTCTTCTGCTGTGCGGGCCGGGCGGTGTCCCCATTGCATATGCGGAGTTGAAGTGACAACTTTAGAGTCACCCAGCCGTTTAGGCTGAGGTTGTTGGGCACCCGGCTACCCGATTCCGCTGCTTGGCCGCGGGCCCTTACCTGCCCCGGGGGCCTGGGCTTAGGACTTCTCCATCTGCTCCCCGCTGTATCCCCAGGAGGCTGCGCGCGCCCAGGGACCAGGACGGGAAGGAGCGGGCCACCTGGGTTTGGCTGGAGAGGCTGAAGCACGTCGGGCTGCAGGAGGGAAGAGGCGGTGTGCTGTTGGATGGTGCAGCGATCGGGGGATCAGTTCATTCATTCATTCATTGGGCCAGCCATTGACATCTCCTACTATTATGTCCTGGGGACACAAACAGCGGTGGCCCCGAGGAGGCTTGGGGACTAGCCTCCCCCTAGTTTCCATTAGTCTCCCAAACTACTCCAAGTGGAACACACAAGAATGTTATTTGATGTGGGTAATTGAGGTGGTCTTAGGTTTTTATGGCACCTTTAGACAGGGTATTTGAGGAGAGTTGAATAAATGGAAAATGACTGAATTAAAGAGATCCCAGGGTAGAACCCAGGGCCAGCACCAAAGGGGAGCTGTTACTGTCGCAGACCTGCAGGGCAGCTGTAGCAGCAGGAGGGGGTAGGAGAGGCCCGTCTGGGAGGAGCTGTGGCCTTGGGGAGAGGACTCTGCGACCTGGCAGGAAGGAGCCTGGCGATGTGTGTATACTGGCCTCACCTTCCTGTCTGCTGTTCCATCTGTGGGCTCCTCATTGGCTGAATCTAGGCCAAGTGGGGGCAAAGGAGACCCCAGTGATATTGTGTCTACAGGCCAGCCTCCAGCCTGGGGCTGGGCAGCTGGGGTGGTGCCATGTAAGGTGCTGAGCACCTGTTCTGAAGTGTGGGTAAAAGCATCTTAGCAACGCTACTGTTTTGTTTTGTTTGTGGGCTATGACATACAGTGTAAGTGGGACCCATGTGCACCTAGGCAGAAATAGCCTCAAAAGGGGTGGAATGGGGCTCAGCTGAGTCGCTCCCTCCTGCAGAACCACTTGGAGCTCCTCCAGTAGTGGGAAGACATCCCGTAAGTAGTGAGTTGAACATGAGTCAGAGCTCATGGGCCATGAATGTCAGGTGCTGCCTCCTCCAGGATGCCCTCTTGGATGTTTTATTTTCATTAAACAGTTGTCACGGGGCACTGTTGGGACTATAAATCCTGGGGCAGGGACTGTTGTCTCCTCACGGTGCCTGCATCCACCAATGGCACATGCTGGATGATGAATGGACCATGTGTTTTGCCTGGGCAAGGTCAGAAACAGGGCTTCCCTTTGAGGCAGAAGGCATTTATTCACTCAACAAACCTTTTCAGGGTGGCCTTTTTCTGCCTGGCAAGAGCTCAGTGCCAGGGGGCCCCAGTGAGGAAAGGATGTGTTGCAGGCATGAAGTTCGTGGCCCAGTAGCACAGCCACACGTAAGTTCACGATGAGGCAGCCTGAGCCAAGGCTTGAGAAGTTCAGGCGGGAGGGGAGGATGTGCAGAATGGGGGCGAGGATGGGAGGCCCTTGAGGTGGCTTTGGAGGGCAGGTAGGAGTTGGAGCAGTGAAGGTAAAGTAAAGAAAGGCAAGAGGCAAGAAAGGCAGTCCAAGGATGTGGCATCGGGAAGTCTGGCTCTGGGCACCCCCGCCTCTGTCATTTGGGAGGCAGGAGGCCTGGGCCAGACACCCGGACTCCATTCCCCCATCCTGTGGTGGTAATCGTAGGGTTATCAGGCAGGTTGGAAGGGAATGCACGTGCCGTGCCTAGCACAGCGCTGCCCCCAGTAATCTCCGGCTCACGGGCACGCTCATAAACACTCCTGTGGTCCGGGAGGTGTGGCGGGTTTGGTGGGACTCAAGGAGCCTTTGCAAGGGCAGTTGGGTGTGGAATGAGGATGGCTCTCAGGACAGCCAGCTTGCCTCTCACTCCTCCAGTACATGTGGAGGTCGCCCACCCATCAGCCCCCCTTTGCTGCAGAGCCCAGAGGTGGCTCCAGGCAGCCTCCTGAGCAATTGTGGTTGGCATCTAATAGGATGCAACGTACCATCCCGGACTCAAAGAGCAGCAGAAACTGGAATTTGGTGGCCTGGAATCAGAAGTGCCAATTCCAAACCCTGCTTCTCTGAGCCTACACCCTCCCCGGGTCTGTTCCCCATGTGGATGGAAGACCCAGCAGGGGGGTAAATGGCTCTGGGCAGCAGGAAGGGCCCGTCTTTAAGGGCAGCATCTGGCGTGAGTGTCAGGACATGCAGGTGCCCTCGGTGCTGTCAGAAGAGCCCTGGCCTAGGCCAGGGAGGCCACTGTGCCGATGCCTATCAAGACTGAAGAGAGAGGGGATCAGGGAGACGTGGCCACCAGGAGCACGAGGCCTCGGCCTGGGGATGCCGCAGACCTGGAGCCTCAGGGCGGGAAGGCCAGCATATCCTGAACAGAAAAGGGGATAAGGAGGAGGAACCCGGCTGGTCTGGGGGTTACAGCAACAAGACTGACCTTGGACCCATGCTCTGCACCCCAAGACCATGCCTCCTCATTTAAAAAATCCACTGAGGCGAGTGTCGAGACCCCAAGCTGACGGTGGGTGGATTTGCACATTCAGGTACAGCCGTGCGGCTGCCAGCACCCAGTGACTCCCTGCCCACCGAAGGCTCCCTCGTGCCCCCTCCCATCCCAGGCCCCAGAAGTGCTCCGACGTCGACCACTAGACATTACTTTTGCCTGATGTTTACATTCATATTAACGGAGCCACTCCGCCTGTCCTCCGAGGCTGGCCTCTTGCTCAACAGAAGCTGTGCGATTCGCCACATCGCTGTGTTTCGTGGCTTACCCTTCAGCGTTGCTGTTGCGTGGGTGTGCCGCAGCTTATTTGTCCCGTCTCCCATTGATGGACATGTCAGTTATCTCTAAAGTTTGGGAACGGTGCTGCTGTGAACAGTCTGGTGCGTGTCTGCTGGGTTCGTGCGTGGCAGGGGGATTGCTGCGGAGGCAATGTCCAGCTCTGGAAGATATCCCCGGTTCTCCAGGTGGCCGTTCTGATCACCACCACCACCACCAGGCGGGGCTGCCCGCACCGGTGCCAGCACTCGGGACTAGCGTCCTTTACTGTTGGCTGTTTGGGGGCTGGGGGTGCACACTCCACCTCTGGATCTTCCTGACGCCCATGAACAGGGTGATTTCCTGAGGAGCTAGCCCCCCACTTACAGGACACAAAGCGAGGGTACCTGGCGGGTGAGGCCACGGAGCCAGTGAGTGCCAGAGCTGCTTCTGGAATTCCCGTCTCAATTCTTTTGCAAAATGAAATGTGGCTGGTGGGAGGGCTGGAAGGCCCTGGGAGGTGAGCTCCAGCACCAGGTCAGGACTGCTGCAAAGAGCTGGAGAGGGGGTCCTGGGTGTTGAGGGAGGTGGGGGAGGAGGGCGGGAAGCAGCAGGGCCGTGGGAGCTGCGGAAGGGCAGTGGAGAAGGCGGTGCCATCAGCAGTCAGCACCCATCTGGTGGGGGCTTGCTGGGTACACGCTTGTGCCCAAGCCCTGATCTGGGCATATGAATGTGATGGCGAACACACACAGGCAGGGGCCCTGCCCTCACGTTAATGACGGTCCTGGGAAGCAGGCAATCAAGGAAACCCACAATAAATATGTAATTCCAGGCTGTGATGAGTGCTGTGTGCTGTGAGAGGGCCCGACCTGGCAGTGACATCAGGATTGAGAAGGAACGAGCCTCAGAGGTCACAATACTCCAGGGGGTCTCGGAGGCAGTATCCTAGCAGAATGGGAGTTGGGGGTCTGGGAGGGAATGGTGAGAGGGGGATGTGGAAGTCCTCAGCACGGACAGGCCGGTTGCAGGAGGGCCACAGAGCCTGGGGGTGGACTGGATGAAACCGAACACTCAGAATGAGGTTCAGTCTCCACAGAAACTCCAAAATAACATTGACTTAACCAGGGAGACATTTCTTTCTTTTTCACATAAAGCTCTACTACCTTCAAATATGGCTTCTTCTTCATGACCCAAGATGGCTGCTTAGCCTCTAGCCATCACCTGCACCTTCAACCAGCAGGAAGGGAGAGGGGACAAAGAAGAGCGCAGTTCCTGCTGAAGGACGTTTTCCATTGCACGTGGCATTCTCGCACTCACTCTCATTTCTAGCTGCAAGGGAAGCAGAAATGTGACACTGATTCCGAATAGTTGGGATCCCATTCCAGTTGGGATTCTATTATTGAGGGAAAAGGAGAAGCGAAACATTGGAGCAATACAGCCTTTACCTCTCTGGTAACTGGAAAGGAGGGGATGCGCTGAAGGTAGGAAATGACCAGCGGATCTCTGCGCACCCCTGCATGTTGCCCATCGCTCGATGCCCAGAAGCTCAGAGGCGTGGGGTGTGCAGAGCATGCTGGAGTCTCCACTGATGAGCCGTTCTGCGGGTATCTCGTTCATCTTATTTTCACAGACAAGGAAGCGAGGTAGGTAAGTGGCCTGTCCGTGGGCCCAGAGCTGGGACACAGGCCAAGAGAAGCAGGCCTCCTAAGAACTTCCTGGCACTTCCACTCATCTGGCAGGGAGGGCTCAAGACCAGGAGGCCCCCATCACTCCCTTCGCCAAGATGCTCCTCCTCTCCTGATCCATTGCTGACCAAGGCTGTTACCATTGCCTCTTTAAGCAGGACACAGGAGTGGCCACATATCCCCCCTCTATTTTCCTACCCAGAGGGCAGGGCAGGGCCCAGTGGCAGCAGCCAAGCTCTGGAGGACCTGTGTGCCCTGGCGCTGTACAGAACGCAGGCAGAGAGGAGAGTCCCTGGGAGCTGCCCCTCCTAGCCCCTGCATGCTCTTCCCCCTGGCACCAGTCAGCCCCCAGTGCGGGCACGAGGGCAGGAATGCCCGGTGCCAGAACCAGGCCTCAGGTCTGAGTCTCTGATGCTAACTAACTCCCCACTGTTTTCTGTCTTTACATGTGCATCAAAATTCATAAAAGGGAACATTCTTGTTAAAATAAAAGTGGGTACTCTGAGGTGCAAAATGTCAAAAGTCAAATCCTGCTCCCAGGTAATGGGACCTGGAGCTGACCAGGGGTGGCTGTTTCCAGAGCATTTCCATGCACATGGAAGTGCCACGTGCACACACGGAGGTGTGAACAGGATGGGACACCCCGTCAGCCTGGACTGGGCCCTGCTCCGTCCTGCACACGCAGCCCCACGTGCTCTGCCATGGGCTGTGGTCACCTGGGTTTGGTAAGACTGCTACTGATTGGCATACAGGCTCTTCCAGACTTTTGCTGGAAGTCTGAGAGTTCAGGTACCTGTGAGAGGCTTTGGGGTGGAGGGTCCAGGGGCCTCCAGCACCCTTTCTCCCTCGTCAGGCTGCCACTGGCCGCACCTGCCACCTTAGTGTTCCCGGGCCAGGGCCTGGGGGAGCTGGGCCATCTGCGGTGGGCCTGTAGCTGCTCCGTGAAACGGGCATCAGCACCTGATGGTCAGGGCTGGAGCGCCCAGATCCAGACCCTCTTGGGTCCGACTGACGGAATGTACCCAGACTAGCTCAGCTTAACATGAATGGCAGGAATGGTGCTGGCCTCTGGGCCTCAGAGGCCTTGGACGTCAGCGGAGATGCGTTCATCTTTCCATCTGCCTCCATCGGCTTTGCTTCTTTCTGCCTGCTGGCCTCTTTCTCTCCATGTGTCTCCCCCATGTGGCAGGGGGGTGGGGCATGACGCACACAGGGCCAGGCCACCCATCCCAGCTTGGTGACCTGGTAGGGATGCAGGGGTCTCTGTCCACACCCAGGAAAGGGTTACTTCTCCGGCCAGGAGTCAGAGCTCTGGCCGTCCAGGCCTGGGTCCCAAGTTCATCCCTGTGCTGGTGGGGAGGCCAGGGTAGGGTGACATGAGAGAACCGTGTGGGTAGGATGAAGGCAGTCCCTGCAGCAAGCCGGGAAGAGGTGGCCGGGAGGCCTGCAAGCTGGCCCTGAGGCACCCACACGTTTCCCTTTCCTACACCCATGATTCCAGGGAGCTCTGCCTGGTACAGTGCAACTGTCTGAGAGTCAAAAGAAACACTTTCTTTCCATCAGGGGACAACTCAGGCCACGGAAGCCGAAGGGCCTGGGACCTCAGTCCCCTGGGGCATGTCTACCTCCCTGAGTGCAGGGTTCCACCCAGTGTCTGCAGCCTGGAGAAGATGCCAGAACTCCCCATCACCAGCATACCTGATACCCCACAGCAGGCGGAAGCCAAGGAAGGAAGGAGAAAAGTAAAAAGCACCCAACCCCACACAGGTCAGATGATCTTCCTTCCAGGGTGTCACAAGCCAGCCGGTGTTTGTGGTCCCTCTGCTGTTGACCTTCCACGTTGGCCACTAGCCCCTAGCCAGCGCCCTGGATGGGTGGGCTCTCTTCTTGGCAGGCCAGTCCAGTCTTCATTCCCGTGGGGATCTGAGCCCCATGCCTACTGCCTTCCTGCGGCTGCAAAGATCCCTCATTAACACATCTGCACGTCATGAAGGAGTGTTCCGGAGGGCCCCAGGGCCCCCCATGCCTCTGCCCAGCTGCAGGCCATGCCCTCTCTCCCCATTCCCTGGGCGCACCGCAGCTCCTGGTTCCTGGGCAGAGAGCGCCCTCCCCTGGGTGCCGCGCTGCAGAGCCGCCCAGGTGGGAGAGAAGGGAGAGCCCAGGGTCGCTGGTGTGATGCGGGAGGCTCTGCCTGCTCCAGCCCTGGCCCCTGGCCCCATGGCTGGGGCTGAGGGAGAAGCACCCCTCATGCAGGTCACACAGGCGGGCCCCCTCGGCCTGCCCAGGCTGCACAGCACCTGAGCTGTGGATGCCAGGACAGCATGGCATGGGCATGGGCATGCTCCCTGCGGAACTTGTGCTCAGAAAGAGTTTCTTGGCTGCAGGGGCTGGTGGGGTTCCCTGAACTGGTCCAGGGGTTCACTAGGCCCACCAGCCATCCAAGTCCCAAGTAGTGTCTATTCCTGCTGAGGACAAACTGCTGCCCACGCATGACAGAAGGGTCCAAAGTCATTGACACACCCTTCCCGCCTGCCCGCCGTACCCTCTGCATGAGCTCAGTGAGGAAGCCCAAGCCTGACCAGAGGGAGGGGAGGTCATGGGTGGCCCGGGTGGGTCACCTGACTATTAAGCACTCTCCTGCAGTGGGTATTGGTCACATGGGCAGGCAGATGCTCGGCTTTTGGGCACAGCCAGAGGTGGACAGACGTCCATCCTCCTCCTCCTTGAGCTATCTTAACTCATCTGTCATTCACTCCTTCCAAGCTCCTCATGTCTGGCCAGATGGCTGGGCACTGCCACAGCAGAGATGCTGGCCTTCTGCCCCCGGGGAGGACTGTCCTGGAGGCAGGGCCTGTAAGGGCACTGTGGTCCCCTCGGGGCTGGGGCTGGCACCCGCAAAGAGCTAACTGTAAGCCCAGGCTGACCCTTCCCTAGCAGACCGAAGGGCTTCACGGAGTGGGCCTGTGGCAGGAGTGGGCTCCAGTGGCCTCCTGGGCCTTCAGGGCCTGTGTGGCCTCTTCTGTGTGTACCTTCCCTGTCCCATGATGGCCAGGTGGGCTGGGGGGCAGCACCATTATGTCAGACAGCTGGGTTTCAAGGTCAAGCCATTGTCTTGATAAACACAGGATTTCCCGTTTAATTTGAATTTCAGATGAACGTGGGTAATTGGCAGTTGTAAGCATATCCCTAATGCTGCATAGACTATATTTGTATTAAAAGTTATTCGTTATTTATCTGAAAGTTGAATTAAACTGGGTGTCCTGGGGCCAGGGATTCAGTACCATGTCAGGTAATACCCGCTCCACCAGCCACGGCTAGAGGTGGCCCTGGGCACAGCGAACTCATGGGGCCACCAGACAAGGTGAGCTCGCAGCACCACCCACCAGGGAACCCAGGGTGGACCCCGATTGGTTCAGCCTGGGTCACGTGCCCACACCCAAGCCACTCACCTTGGGAAGGGGGCGGAGGCGCCCCATTGGCCTGGATCACGTGACTGGAGGGGTGGCGATGCACATGGCCTCGTGTGTGCCCGGCAGGTGGGCTGGGAAGCGTGCGGTGTTAAGAGGCTCTTCCTGTTAACAGGGGGCTTCTGGGCCCCTGGAACAGTGGCCTCGGGCAGCTTTCGAGGGCGTTGGCTTCCCGCAGGCACTGGTGGCCGCAGAGCCCCTTGGGGCTGGGTGGCCTTGTTACCCTGCTGAACCCACGGAACTCACCACGCTGGCCTGGCCGTGGGCTCGTGTCCCCTTCCTGCAGGGTCCCTGTGTACCTGCCTCCAGCCTGTGCCCAGCGGGCACCCCGTGGGGAGCCGCCGCAGGGGCCTTGGGAAGCCCAAGGCTGGGTTCATCGATCCTGAGCCCCAGGACCGGAGGGAACGACTGCAGGGCCTGGTGGTGAAAATATAATCACCCTGCCGGTGCAGAGTCTCCCACACCCGCCCTGCTCACCCCGGGCCCTAAGCCTGTTTCTTGTAAGTGAAAACAGATTTCCTACCAGGGGCAAGATCTTAAACTGGTTCAAAGGCTCCCAAATAAAACGGGTGGTTTTAACTTTCCCCTCTCAGCAAACTAACCCGTGAGGGGGCCCCCAGACCCTTCCATCACTGCAGGAAGGAGCGGGGTCGGCCCACCCCTGCCAACTGGGGGCCGGTTTTCGGTGGAGCCGCAGCCCCTGCCCTCAGGCTGCGCTAGAGCGGAGTTCCCACTGGCCCCAGGGCCGAGAACCAGGCTGGGGGCCGTTCTCTGCCCCGCTGTGTCCTGAGGCCCTGCCCATGGAAGGTGTTTTCCACCCTGCGAACTCTCAGCCTGCCTTCTTCTGGGAGCGGCTTCAATTTCATCACTTTTCTTCAGATTAAACCAGTTAAAGGAAACAGCTGTGGGTGCCCCTAGAAATCCTTTCTGTGGGGCTGAATTTCCTGCGAGAAGAGCAAGACCCCCACCACCACCCCGGCCCAGCCATGGTCCTTGACCTGCACTTCCTGGCCAGCAGCCGCTCCGTAGCACTGAGGGGCCCTGTCTGGCGCCCTCGGGTGCGGCCTCTCCGCGCGGCTCGGGGCTTGCTGGGGGTGCCAGCTTCTGTGCTGGCCTTCTTCCCTGCTGGGTTCTGAGCTCTTGGAGGGGGAGGACTCCAGTAAGTCCCTGTGGGCGCTGCCTCCTGGTGCCTGGCAGAGGGTCTTGCACACAGTAAGTCTTCAGCAGGTGCTTGACGTGACGACAGATGGATGGCTGAGAACAAGTTTTGTTCCTGCTGGAGCAGTTTACACAGCAGGAGTTGGAGAAACCCCCTCTTGGACGGGCAGGGTGGCTGCTCTCAAGATGTTTGGAGTAGGCTAGAGGCACTGGCAGCTTCCCCACCAACCCTGGGTGTCATCAGGGGCCTGGTGTCCCTCCCTGGCAGGGAGGGTTTCCCTGAACAATAGGCATTGGCCTGGCAAACCTAGGGTGCTGGCCTTTGCCTTTTCTTCCTGCGGGCGGGTGCGGTCTGCCTTGGGAGCCCTGTAAAATCGGACAGGAAATGTCTGTATGAGTGGGCCCCACTGGCCCTGGAGTGGGGTGGCAGGTGATGGAGATTTCCCCAAAACTCAAAGGAATGGGGACTTGGTTGGGGGAGTGTGGGACCTAAGGTCTGCAGCAACATCAGGTGCCAGGGGGTGGCTGCTGTTCTCTGGGCTCCAAGCTGTTGGCCCTCGGTCGGATGGCCTGCAGAGCCGTGAGCGGACAGTCTCTGGGCACCATGCAGGGATGACTGCTGCTTCCTGCCCCAGCTGGCCGTCCCCCCAGGCATCAGGATCCGTGGGGGCTGAATGGAAATTGAAACATGTCTGAAACTCAGAATTGATGTAAATGCCCGGAGAGCTGTGGCCACAGACTCCATGCCCTCAGTGTGGCACTAAGCACAGAGGGGTAATTGGAAGTCCGTCTTGTTCTCTTAGCCTGACCCTCTCTGGACCCCCAGGGGTGGGGGATGGGACCCGAGGCTCTGTGGAGGGGATGTCAGGAGTGCAGAACGCTGAGTCAGTGGTCTGAACATGCCGGCCTGGTGTGGCTGAGGCTGCCCTGCCTTGAGTAACCAGCCTGGGGTTCTTTTTCCACCAGAGCTGATCTGAGCTCCTGGTGTGGAGGTAAAGGAAAGAGTCCAGTGCGGTCCACAGGGCCCCCCGCCCCGCCAGCCCCTTACCTCCTGGGGGTCTGGCCCTCAGGAGGTCTGATGGAGACTCTCTCCCTGGGACCCGGGCCAGCTTGGTGGGGACATGGAGCTTGACAAATGAGCAGCATGTGTCAGGGCTCCTGACAGGCTGGGTTCCAGGAGCTGGGGCCTGGGGGGGGACCCGCACGGGGGAGAAGGGCAGGAGGGAAGGTGTGTCAGCAGCCCCGCCCCAGCTCGCTGCTCGGAGCCCCCTCACCCGTGGCTTCTCCGCTCGCCTGCCTGGAAGCCTGGGCCTGCCTCTTCGTTCTCCTGCTCTTGTCTCGGAACATGGTGCCATACTGCTGACCTACTCAGGGCTGGGCCTGGGGCAGCCTGGGGTGGTGAGGCCCAGGCTAGTGGAGGGAGGGAGGCGTGCCCGTGGCCTGGGGGACCCTGTCAGGCTGTCTTCTTCTTGCGGGGGTGGCAGGTGGCTGCAAACCAGACACCCAGTGGCTCCATGAGCATTGCTGGAGAAGGGCACACAGCCTCCCTGCATGCATCCTCTGGGAAGCTCCCATCAATCCGTGGGACAGGCCCCTGGGAGGTCCCCCGACCCCTGGTGGAGTTGCTGCGGCAGCTCCCCGGGCCCTGAGGGATCTCCAGGTGGTGGGGAAGCAGGCTCCTGAGCAGGACGTGCGGGTGGAATCCGGCTCCCTTGTGTCCAGCTTGGGGCCCTGTGTGTGTCCCCACACTCCAAGCCCTGTCACTGCCCACCACATGGTTTGAGGAGGCAGCGGGCTGGGGAGCGTGAAGTGCCCGGCCCAGGGCTGGTAATGGTCATTTTCCTTCCCACATGGGGCAGCAGTGTGAGACCCAGGGAAAAGCCCTTGCTCACGATTCCTTTGCAACCCTCTGTGAGCTTCACCCCATTCTCAGCGGTGAGTAAGAGTCTGGGAACCCTCTTCTCAGATGGGGACCCTGAGGCCCCAGGCTGCACTGGGGGAGAGCTGCCCACACCTCAACCTGCTGCACTGCTCTGCTTGCCAACACCATGGTTCTTTCCAGAGGCCTGGGTCGCCCGGATCTCATGGTGCACCTGCCAGGGGTCCTCTGGCTCCGGGTGGGCACTGAAGAGGGACTCGGCCTTTAATGACCCGCAGCCTGTCCATCCGCCTGGAGCTCACATGCTGAGCGGCCACGCTCTCGCCACCATCCGGGCCTGAGCAGGTGCCTGGGGAGGGGCAGGAAGGCCTGACTTTTAGAGGAGGGGTGGTGGTTTGTCGCCAGGACCCCTGGGGAATGGAACAGGGTGGCAGTAGGATGGCAGGGGGAGTGCAATATGGGGGTCAAGGTCCTCAGTTCCTGGAGGAAGGCAAGGCAGCCCTTCAGGGTCACTCTCCTGGGAGCTGCTCTGTCCACTTCTTCAGCCGGGGCCAGGAGACCCAGAGGCGGGTCCCTCCCTGCCCCCTGCAGCTGCACAGACTCAGGCGGCCACTGGGGCCCGTAGGCCCTTGGCCTTTGGCTTGCTGGGTGCCCAGATGCCTCCGCACTGGCTGGGCTGCAGCACAGACCTCCCAGTCCCCAGCCTGGGTCTGAGCTCTGTTCCCACCCAGCCCCCAGCCACCCTGCCCAGGCTGGGGCACAAACAATTAAAGCCCCTCAGTCCCCAATTGGTTTGCGGTATTAAAAACGAATTGCGATCAGCTGGGTTGTCATTTCTACCTGAAAAAACGTCACTTTTATTGATCTCACTCACCCCATGCCGTCATTTATCTTGCTTCAGCATTTCACATGATGACTCGTTTGTCTTGATCAAAGTGTAGTCCTGCACGTTTAACCCTTGGGGCTCTGCAGCATACGGCCCACACCCTGTCCCCGGCCCAGGTTCTGGAAGGCAAGGGCCACCCTTGAGTTAAGGTGGGGAGAGGGAGGTGGGCAGGAAGGCAGCTGGGCCAGGGTTTGGGGAGCAGAAGGAAGGCTGCAGGGAGCAAAGCCCTGGGGCCACCTTGTCCTGCTGTGGCCCTGTAGTCCGCTCACCCTCAGGTGCCCGCAGGGCCCCGCTCACCCGGAGTGGGGCTGCAGAGGAAGTGGTCCCAATCTGATTGCAGCCCCTCTCCCTATAGCATCAGGCGTGTCCCATTGTCCAGCTCACAGCGCGGATGCCCTTGGGTGCCCCTGTGAGACCGGCTGCAGCAGGGGGCCCAGTGCTGGAGCCACGTGGCCTGGCTTAGCCCCAGTGCCACTCTTTTGGCTGATGGGGGCCTTACCTATGACGCAGTTCCACGGGGAGGTTGTCTTGGCTGCATAGCTGTGCTGTCTTTTCCTGTCTACCTCTTTCACGGAACCATGGTGTCTGGAAGATCATGGCGCTGGTCTGGGCTGCCTGGTGTACTGCTGGCCCTGTGCTCGTTCCATGGAGAATTCAAACCTGTGACCTGCCAGCAGAGGAGGGTTCCACTGGCTCCTAGGCAGGTGTCAGGGCTGACCTTTCTGTACCTTGTCATCCATCCTGTCTGGCCCCACCCCCCTCTTGACCCAGAGCATCCCTCATGACCTCTGGTGCCCACCAGCCTCCCTGTGTGCCAGACAGCTCATGGGCTGGGCAGGAGGCACCCAGGCCTTTCTCCCTGCTCAGGCTCCAGTCCATCCTGGATTCTGCCCCAGCCTGTGACCAAAGGCACTGAAGCTGGGGACTCCCAAGCCCACGGGGGTCTCTGGTCCTCAAGACTCCCTCCCCTGCCACAGAGGGTCCTAGGCCAGAGACCTGGATCGGATCGGAAGCACTCCCTGGCTCGTTCACACCTCCTGGCACAAGGTCGGTCCCGCTTTCAGCCTGGCCCCAGGCCTCCAGGCCCCTCTCTCCGTCCTCCTGCTGCAGCCCTGGAACTGGGCTCATGTCCCGGGCTGTTGGGGGGCGGGCTGGCCAGGCCAGGAACCTCCCGGCTCACCTGGGCGAAGTCAGAGGCTGCTGACGCCCAGACTCAGCAAACCTAAGGGCGGAGTTTGCCTTGGGGCCCATTCAGAGCAGATGTGTACCACGCAGCCCCCGCCTCTTGTTCAGGAACCCCATTCTAACCACCCTTGTTTGGTGGGTGCGGAAGGGACTGAGAGAAGAGCTTGACAAGTCTGTCCTGCCCCCAGTCCCCAAGCTCAGGCCTCTGACCGGGTCCTGCGACCTTCTCCTGCACCCGGGAGGGGCCTGGCTCTGCTCCGTCAGCCTTTTCTGATCAGGTCGGTCCAGCAGAGGAAATGAGAAGGCAGGGTGCGACTGGCTGTGGGCAACAAGTGTGCGCGCGTGTGTGTGTGCAGGTGTGCAGGCAGACATGTGCATATGCAAATGACTTGCAGCTTCTCACACACCTGGTGGGTCACAGCCTCACTCACTGTTCTTACCATGGTCCTACGTACTTGCCCTGACAGGGGTCCCTAATTCCAGCTGGCACCTTCTTCCCCACAGGTCTCGGAGGTGAAGGGAGAAGAGGGCACCCCCGCCTCTGCCTACGTGGCAGGGTTCTGGGAAAACCCTCCCAGGCCTGCAGCCTCAGTGGGCACAGCCTTCTGTAGCTGGGGGTGTGCTGAGGATCCTCTGAGCTCCGCAGATGTACCTTCCCTCCCAGCACCTCCTGACTGTGCGTTGTCAACTCTGTTAACAGTAGGGAGCACTTGTTTATTTATAGCTCTGCACACCTGCCAGTCCAGAAAATGTTTGCTGAATGAATGAGAATGAATTCACGCTTTCCTTGAGGAGGGCATCTCCTGTCTGGTCTGCTCAGATCCCACCCCCCGTGGCCACAGCACCCTGGGGACTGCCTGCCTTTCCCCTCGTGCCTGGGCCTTGTGGAGGCTGACCCTTCCCACGTCCCCTCCAGGAGTGCCTGCCCTGGCCGCACGGACTTGTTCAGGCTGGACACTGATCCACCTCTGGTGAGATCTTTATAAGGAAAGGGGTCATGTCCTGGGGGCTTCAGAGACCAAGGCCATCCCGGGCCCATTCTGGCCACACGTTCCCCTTGCGGCCCAAGGGGCTCTGCTCTGGCTAACATGGGGAGGGCCTCACCCAGAGCCCCAGTCTCAGGCCTCGGCCACATCCGCGAAGGCCCTTGAGCCACTAGGGCACCCAGGGGGTCACCGTCTCAAGTGCACATGGATGCTGAGGTACAGGTAGGATTCTGGAACACTGAAAAGCTGTACAATAGTTCATATATTTATTCTTAAGCAAGTTATCAATAAAAAATTTAATACTAAAATGCCTTTACATAGAGTTTGCTGTTCATAAAACCTTTGTGTGTGTTTTGTTTTAGTGTTTACATTGAAAAAACATCCACCCCTCCTCTTAGTTTACACATTTACAATAATCGTGCTTTTTGCCAGGTCCAACCATGGTCAGCGGGGCAGGGCCGCGCCGTCCACACGCACACAGTGGGAGAAGAGAGGGCAGAGGGAGCCCGGCAGGCGGGGAAGAGTCAGCGAGGGGCCCAGGAAAGGCCTTCCCTTAGCTCGGTGCTCGGGCTGGGAAAGAGCCCTCAGTCCCGATTTCTGCAGCTGGGCCGCCCCACTCGGTGCCTCTGCACAACACACCTTCTCCACTCGGCACCTTCTGCCTCCCCAGTCGTGAGAGGACCTTGGCCGCCACCTCCCGGATGACCACCAGGAATGAAATATTGCACTTGTGCAGAGACAGAGAGGAGAGTCCGGGCGGGGGAGGGACGCTGGGGTGCAGGGGGCCTCTCCCTGTCCTGGCACTTCCCGCGGGGCCACCAGGAGCTGGAGGAGGGCCCTCTAGAGGGGCTGGGGGGGGTTCCTGGTGGAAAAGAAAAGGGGGCTGAGGGGCCGACTGGGGCACTCAGCACCCACAAACACCCCTCGTTTCCTGGTCTGGGCTGTGGGTCCACAGGTCACTCAACTCACCCTAAGGAGCGGTGGCTGACTTGTGGGACTTTGCCGGGGCTCCTGGTGGGGCCTGGGGAACCTCGGTGTGGTGGGGCATGGGGGCACACAGCCCTCAGCGCGTTTTGAGGACAAGAGCCGTTGGTCCACAGGTCTGGTTCTGTCTGTCCCTCCTGACTGCCGGGGAAGGCGGCAAGTTCTCTGGGGCTGCCGGGGTGGGTCTGGGGGTCTGGGGCACCCACCTGGCACCACAGAGCCCAGTGGTACTGGGTGTAGGGGTAAAGAGACCCCTGGGGGGTGCTCCCTGCACTTGGGGCCAGGGCATAGGCTCGGGCAGGCCAGGGGGATTCCTGCTCCGTGCCCCAAGCTAGCCCAGCAAGCCCTCTGCCTGCCAAGTGACCACAGACAAGGCCTGGAGACCTCCAAGTGTTGATGGGGATGGTCCCTTCCCTGCTGTTACTGGAGGTCAAACTGGCCATTGAAACAGAAATCAGAAAACAACTTGGAATATTCAGTAAATGAGATCAAAACATCACTTTTTCATATCTATACTTTAAAATATTTGTTCATTTTTGTTTTGTTTTAAACAGAGGTAAGATACATATGGCTGCTATTGTGCTGTGGCCAGAGGACCGGATGGTCCTGGCTTCCACTTTAGCCTCTAGAACCCCATATCCCCCCGAGGGACCCTCATTCTTGCCCCCACACCCCCCAAAAAAGGCTTTCTTTCTTAGGAGATGGATTAGAAGGAAATACACTTGGGTGTGACTTCCATCTCACGCAGGCCCAAGGGTCAGCAGTGTAGCCGGGGTGCCCACCTCCACCCGCCTTCGGAGTCACAGAAGCCGCGTCGGAACTCAGCTAGGCTGAGGACAACAGTGCATTTTCAAAGAAACCCCAGAACAAAACCTCCCCCACATACACACACACACACCCATGCACACACCCCCTCACCACGCGTGTAGGGAAAAATCTTTCCCATTTTTTTTTTCCATAAAACTTCCCCGCAGAAATACAATATTTACATAGAGAAATAAATAGACAGCACACCTGACTCGGCTCGCCCTGGTGGGGACAGTCGGAGGTACTAGGGAAAATATGGCTTGGATTCTAATCTCTCGGGTCCTGCGGCGGGAAAGCAGAGCAGCCGTGGCCCAGGGCAGGCCGCGGTTCCCAGGCCCCGGCGCTCTCTCCTTCCCAGGGAAACAGGAGGGAAGCCTGGTTCTTGCCTTGGTGGGTTTGCATATTTGCTCAGATGTGCCCCTCCGAGGTGCAGGGCACAGGCTCGCGTGGCGGCACGGGGCTCACCACTGCCTGTCAGCCGTCCTCCTGCCGCACACTCCTGACACCCCTGGGCACAGTCCGGGTGCAGGCTCAGCATAGGATGGGCACGCCGTCAGCTGTCACCAGGCGCCCCGTGGTGGGGTCATAGGTGCCTGCCAGGTAGTAGAGGTCTTGCCGGTCCTGGCACTTCCGGCTCCGCATCATCTGCTCATACTGCTCGCGCCCCACGACCTGGCACTTGTGGGAGATGGTCTGCACATCGTTCTCATCCTCATGGCAGGACTGGTACAGTGCGTTCTGCCAGGCAATGAGGCGAGGAGCGTGTGGTGTTGGCAGCCGGCCTCGGTCAGCCCATCCCACCCACCCCAGGATGCACCCTGGGTTTGGGAAGGGCCACTTGGAAAAGCTGCTTAGCTGTATGGCTGGGCACCTTTGCCTGGGACACTCTTTCCCCAGCAGAGTTAGAGAAACACTTGTTTCTGAGCCACCTGCTGGGGCCCAAGCCCTGGGCTGTGGTGGCTTCTTGCAGAGCCTGCCCCGGCCCTGGGCCCAGAGGCCTCCGGTGTGGGGGACGCAACAGGATGTCTGCAGCCACAGCCTTGTTGTCCACACCCCCCAGTCCTCACCTTCCCGTCACTCTGCCGCTTCCCCAGCTTGGTCTCCTCTGGGTGGTAGAACCACTTGACCTTCACCACCATGTTGCTGCCCCACGACTCCCACATGCTCTCGATGCGGCCAATGTAGGGCAGGTTGGGCCGCCCAGCCGACAGGAAGACGGCACAGTCCCCGATGTGCAGCGTCTCCTTGCCCCTGACGATGGCCTTGTAGAACAGCTTCCTGGCCTTCCCCTTCATGCCCCGCCTCTGCAGGGGGACACCCAGAGGCAGGGGTGATGAGGGTGCCCAGGGGTCTTGGGGACAGGTGGTGGCTGGGAGACAGTAGAGACAGGATGACAGAGAGAGCAAGTGGGGAAGACAGGTGGAGGCATGTGTGTGAACATG